>NC_064614.1:1018761431-1019393264 GCF_023898315.1 Schistocerca nitens
ACCAGAGGTTGTAGAGAGTTTCAGGGAGAGCATAAGGGAACAATTGACAGGAATGGGGGAAAGAAATACAGTAGAAGAAGAATGGGTAGCTCTGAGGGATGACGTAGTGAAGGCAGCAGAGGATCAAGTAGGTAAAAAGACGAGGGCTAATAGAAATCCTTGGGTAACAGAAGAAATATTGAATTTAATTGATGAAAGGAGAAAATACAAAAATGCAGTAAATGAAGCAGGCAAAAGGGAATACAAACGTCTCAAAAATGAGATCGACAGAAGGTGCAAAATGGCTAAGCAGGGATGGCTAGAGGACAAATGTAAGGATGTAGAGGCTTGTCTCACTAGGGGTAAAATAGATACTGCCTACAGGAAAATTAAAGAGACCTTCGGAGAGAAGAGAACCACTTGTATGAATATCAAGAGCTCAGATGGCAACCCAGTTCTAAGCAAAGAAGGGAAGGCAGAAAGGTGGAAGGAGTATATAGAGGGTTTATACAAGGGCGATGTACTTGAGGACAGTATTATGGAAATGGAAGAGGATGTAGATGAAGATGAAATAGGAGATAAGATACTGCGTGAAGAGTTTGACAGAGCACTGAAAGACCTGAGTCGAAACAAGGCCCCGGGAGTAGACAACATTCCATTAGAACTACTGATGGCCTTGGGAGAGCCAGTCATGACAAAACTCTACCATCTGGTGAGCAAGATGTATGAGACAGGCGAAATACCCACAGACTTCAAGAAGAATATAATAATTCCAATACCAAAGAAAGCAGGTGTTTACAGATGTGAAAATTACCGAACTATCAGTTTAATAAGTCACAGCTGCAAAATACTAACGCGAATTCTTTACAGACGAATGGAAAAACTGGTAGAAGCGGACCTCGGGGAAGATCAGTTTAGATTCCGTAGAAATGTTGGAACACGAGAGGCAATACTAACCTTACGACTTATCTTAGAAGAAAGATTAAGAAAAGGCAAACCTACGTTTCTAGCATTTGTAGACTTAGAGAAAGCTTTTGACAACGTTAACTGGAATACTCTCTTTCAAATTCTGAAGGTGGCAGGGGTAAAATACAGGGAGCGAAAGGCTATTTACAATTTGTACACAAACCAGGTGGCAGTTATAAGAGTCGAGGGGCATGAAAGGGAAGCAGTGGTTGGGAAAGGAGTGAGACAGGGTTGTAGCCTCTCCCCGATGTTATTCAATCTGTATATTGAGCAAGCAGTAAAGGAAACAAAAGAAAAATTCGGAGTAGGTATTAAAATTCATGGAGAAGAAGTAAAAACTTTGAGGTTCGCCGATGACATTGTAATTCTGTCAGAGACAGCAAAGGACTTGGAAGAGCAGTTGAACGGAATGGACAGTGTCTTGAAAGGAGGATATAAGATGAACATCAACAAAAACAAAACGAGGATAATGGAATGTAGTCAAATTAAATCGGGTGATGCTGAGGGGATTAGATTAGGAAATGAGACACTTAAAGTAGTAAAGGAGTTTTGCTATTTAGGGAGTAAAAGAACTGATGATGGTCGAAGTAGAGAGGATATAAAATGTAGACTGGCAATGGCAAGGAAAGCGTTTCTGAAGAAGAGAAATTTGTTAACATCGAGTATAGATTTAAGTGTCAGGAAGTCGTTTCTGAAAGTATTTGTATGGAGTGTAGCCATGTATGGAAGTGAAACATGGACGATAACCAGTTTGGACAAGAAGAGAATAGAAGCTTTCGAAATGTGGTGCTACAGAAGAATGCTGAAGATAAGGTGGGTAGATCACGTAACTAATGAGGAGGTATTGAATAGGATTGGGGAGAAGAGAAGTTTGTGGCACAACTTGACTAGAAGAAGGGATCGGTTGGTAGGACATGTTTTGAGGCATCAAGGGATCACAAATTTAGCATTGGAGGGCAGCGTGGAGGGTAAAAATCGTAGAGGGAAACCAAGAGATCAATACACTAAGCAGATTCAGAAGGATGTACGTTGCAGTAGGTACTGGGAGATGAAGAAGCTTGCACAGGATAGAGTAGCATGGAGAGCTGCATCAAACCAGTCTCAGGACTGAAGACCACAACAACAACAATATAAAACTCATGCAAAATTCCAAGCACTTTGCCCAGTTTTTCGACTTATATTTAGAATTTAAAAACGAACTCTTGAGACAACATTTATGGGGTTAATAAAATAAGTGTACAAAATTTCATAGATAATGTAAAAACGTATATAAACTTTTAAAAACATAATTTTCAGGAAATGTAATTTAAAGCTCAACGTATATTTTTCTTATCCCATCAATTCATAAAGTTCCAGGTTTGTATTGAGGACCATCTTTCCCTTCAAAACTTCTCTTCTGGTTACTTGTTCCCTTCCTTCTTTCCTCTTCCAAGTCTTCAACCGACTTACCAGCTGCAGGGAGAGACACTGTAAATCTATTTTTCTCAAGATGTCTTGAATGAAATTTCCTATATTTAAGCCCATTCTGTGTAATTTCTTCGTCTTACCTATATACGAGAAATGTATCATAAATTACAATTCTGACAACTGCAGCAGATGAAAATGTGGTTTTAGGGCTTTGTTTCCATGCAAGTGAATTTAGAGACTCATTTGGATTCTGGGTTTTGCCATGAACATACTTTCTTGGAAGTACAGGATCGGCCAGAAACCTATAAATGAGGTTGATAAGTTTCAGAATACAATGTGGAAGAAGCCTCCCCTTGTAACGTAATCCTCAGAATCGTTGTTCACCAAGCTAAAGTCCTCGTCATGTAGGAAGGTGGCCCAGCTTTGAGCCATTCTGCGTATGCCCCTCCACTAGCCACTGACAGCCCAAATACTCATTCTCTTTCTGAGCCCCGGCCGCTGTGGCCGAGCAGTTCTAGGCTCTTCGATCCGGAACCGCGCTGCTGCTACGGTCGTAGGTGCGAATCCTGCCTCGGGCACGGACATGTGTGATGTCCTTAGGTTAGTTAGGTATAAATAGTTCTAAGTCTAGGGGACTGATGACCTCAGATGTTAAGTCCCATAGTGCTCAGAGCCATTTGAACCATCTTTCTGAGCGGCTAGCAGCGAGTTACAGTTAGTCGGCGAGAATATCGCTCCTACACGCTGCACTGTTGCCATACTTCGCGACAATCAAATTACTCGTTCAGCTGTCATTTTGTTCTTTTATTTTTATTTTTTGTAGCAGTATAGCTGTGAATGCGTATCTGTAAATGTTTAAGTGAGACTAATAAAATCTAGGTGACGGCAGCAAATGTGAACTGCTTCACAAGCAGGCGAGGGGGGATTATTTACCGCGTTTATAACTTTTTCAAACATGGACTCGAAAGCAGGTCCCCCTTTGAATTCCAGAATCTTGTGGTGTCGGGAAGTGAACTGTAAAGAGAATTTTAGGAACCATAGAAAAGTTGGTTTAGTGTCGCCTGGAAAGCATCGAAATCGCAAGGAACCTGAAACACAAATCGGTGGTTTTAACAATGATGTTTTAAAGTGCTCCGTGTGAATGATGAATGCCTAACATCACAAAAATGTGTTAGTTATGCAGGAGAAAATCGGCTTCAATAGTAAGCGCTTCGCCAATGTAAAGATATGTTCCAGATATGTTAAGAAGAGAGATTTTAGTTCAAAGAAGTGACACAGATGCAGCACAAACTACATCCCATATAAAGATTCACGATACAAGAGAAGGATGCATTTTAACAGTGTATTACCTTGGTGAAACATTGGTCAGTTACAATCATTTGAGGAAGATCTGCTGGAAAGTGAGTGACGGTACTGGCGGTTTTAAAGTTCTCATAGGAATAGGTTCTCTGATAATTATTCTGCATGCTGACTGTTCTTGTTTTGTTTCGGAGAAAAAACTTGTATTTGCGTGTAAGAAAGACAGCAATGACTACCATTTGGAAATGAGCGCTGTCAGCTTGTGACGTGATTCACAATTATTGTCATACCTTGCATCGAAGTTGGTCATTGCAAGTTATAATTCAACTGTTACAGGGAAAACGCCAGAAAAACGGATATTTTTCCCTGGCTTAAAAATAAAAATACTAAGCACAGTATAACCCAGACTCGTGCCGATCTCCTACAGCTCGTTAATTTATGCAAGGCCCAAGGCAGAAATTTGGCTTCCTTGCACGTGAATGGGGACACACAATTTTGAATTTACCCACAAGTCGTTTTCAGCGTGGCTGTATGGAATTAATTTGGGCATAGGGTTAAGGCTATGTGGGAGAAAAAAAAAACATTCAAGATAACATACTCTGAAAAGAGCTTGTATAAGGGGCAGTAGATAATATCCCACATGTAGCGTGGGCACTGTCTGCGCGGCAAGCTGAAATGCTTCAGAAAGAAGAATTTGACAGGGAAGCGATGATGGATACAAGCCTTGAACCTATCATCATAAATTTACAATCAGATCGTTCGGAAACAGGCTCAAATAGAAGTGACGATGGTATTACGATGTAGACTTTGGAACAAAGGATTAATTTCTTAGCTTTAAAGACTCATGGTTTAAAAAATGTGGTTGTCAAAATATTAGCTGCATACATAACAATGAGAACTTCCTAGCGTTTTTGATTAGGTCTTTGTATCCTTTGAATGATGTAGACTATAATGTTCAACATATTGCCCAAGGAGAAGGGAAACTTCTCCCACCATGTTGTATGCTATAATAATACTCGAGGATGCAACTGGACAAATTAGTTAGAAGTCCGATATTTCCACAAGTAAATCGCTGTCATTTTCAAGACATGAACTGGATAAGGCCCTAAAATAACAGTTACTGTTACTTGTCTAGATATCTGTGGTTTCCGTTGTTATCGGTCAGCATTCTCTGGAGTTATTTGCAAATGACCGTTAATTGTTTCCTTGTTGAATGGATTATAAGTGCGGTCTCTCACAGTAATGTCGAACGAGTTAGTTTACGCTCATAATGCCCATTAACAGCGAAAAATATGAGAACTTACTGACCATTTTCACGATAGTCCTTTACGTTAGTCTTTCCTGCCACTATTTCTTTTGTATGCACAGTGATGACACTTAACTATACTCAAACACACACACACACACACACACACACACACACACACACACCTTAAACGTTTTTAATAATTCTACTGAGTAGAGGCAGTTGTCAAGCAAATATAATGAATTCGGTTTCTGCATGAAGTTAATTTTGTTGTGTGCTAAATTTTTACTTATAATACATTTCAAATCGCAATAAATAATAATTATAGCAAGCAGCTTAAATGATCTTGCCACTAGACAATTATCATTTTCAAGAAAATTGTACTTCTTCACAGAGCTGTTGTCGCCTCTCGACCTCACGCATTGGATGCAAACATCGTCAAGGTGCGAATTAATATTTACCTCATGACGATTGATCAACATTGGTTTTAATGTTTACTATTCCCCTCTTAGATTTGAACGTATAATACGATGTACTGTAGGCAAATGAGCCTGACTGTTGTTTGCATCAACCCAATTAGGCAATGTAGACTTTGCTTGCCTGCTCTCTTCTTCCACGCATATGCAGTTCTCATCCCTCCATGATTCCTTGCCGCTTTACCTCTATTCACTGAAGCGCCGTCCTACGTCATGCGGGCTATAGTAATGAAGTGCTGCTTCAAAACTGGGCGTGGCAGGAAGTTCGCTTCACACATTTATTTTTCAGGGTTCCTTTACGGTTTGCTACAATCCTGCCTCCACGAAATATTTATTAATGTTTACATCTTCAAGAATTGTGAATTGTGTAACACTTTTACATCTGCAAACTCAAGCTTTTAAGACTGTGATATTAATTTACCGACTATTTTTATCTGAAATTATAATATCCAGTATTCCTCAATCACTCGTTTGCTTCAGGGTATATTTTTAGACCATTCCAGCCGGAATGTGAAAGCAAATTAGCAGGCTGTTAGAAATAGTGTAGAAAACGAATCGTGCGCCCCTGACACAATGCGACTGATCCAGTGATGACGAAGGTGAAACAGCAGCAGGTAAACTACACTTACTTCAATAAATTTGAAGCTGCTTACAAATAAAACGTTCTACACCTTACTCCTGTAATACGGTATGTAGTTTTCCCGGTTCATTATTCCAATCCCGTCGTTTATTGTCACACAAAATTGCGTAACTCTACATTATTAATGACGCATACGGAAAACTTCAACTACTGGGTACTTGGCAGTAGATTTAATAGCTACAGTATTCCACACAGCGAAAATTAACTCACAGAGAGAGCATATACAATTTCCCGGAAGAATTTCTTCGCATTGGCGCATTCGTAAGCACAGTCGACGGTTGTGAGAAAGTGGGATTGTGTTAAATTCAAACATCGTGAAGATTTCTACATTGAAATCTTGAAAATGTCCTGCTCATTTGAGCAAACAGAAATTTGTAGAAAAGTTCTTTCTGTTTCATTTGTAGAAAAGTAATGTCCAAGTACGCTACTCTTCAGTTTATCTCGGGTCATCGAGGACAGAATAATCGATGAGTGAACGGCAGGATATCAGTGTCCAACGGGCACAATATTTTGACAAGGGACCACGCTGTTAGTATCAGGTGCGCTGATGAACTAACCGGCACGATGCTTTTGCTTTTACCTCTGCCTTCTCCATCCGTCTAGCCGTCCTGTTCGCTGTCCGCGCCCAACATTCTCCCCTTCCCACTCCCACTGCCGCACAGCTCTGTCCTCACATTGCGCTCAGGGACGCCTGCAGGCAGTCTTTCTACTGTTGCTCCCTGCCCCAAAGTCATCTCGTTGCGGGATATCTCCTACCTCGTCTCAATCAGACTAAGCGTGGGATCTCAAGCCTGGACATGAATGAAGCGAGTATAATGGCTGATACGCGGTTCTTTTACTCGGATCTTAATAGGACCTGCAGTGACACAGTCCCAGAAGTTAGACGCTTAGGTCAGAACCTTAGAATGGACGCAATCCATTCCCTGTAATTATAATAGACAACGTTCCGTGACTGCCGACTTTTTAGGCTGGTGCAGTCTGGTTGGCCATTGGCGTCCTCAGCAACGAACTTCGACAATATTCACGATACAATCGCTATATGACTTGCCATTTTGGCCTGGTATCTGATAGGCCACGGATTTCCTAGTCCGACGTCATTTCGGATACCATCAAGCAGTGCCTGTGTTTTATCTGGTTGTGTTGACACAGCTAATGGCTGTGTGAGTAAATGTACACAACGTTATACATATACAGCTAATCGTAATGATAGAAGATTGTAAATCTGAGAACTGGTACTATAATTACGCAGAAGCATAACTGAGATGGTTTCTCGACCCGATGATCGTCTTAGCCTAGATCGAAATCAATCTACTGTAGCAAAATATACCGCTACAGCTGTGTATTGCATAACGCAGTTCTTAACATTCATAAAAACTGTGCAACACCATCTCCACAAAATATTTGAATGGATTCTGTTGGGCACTTTGAGACGTTTAAGCTTAAGGATACTGGCATCATTGCGGACTTCGACGTTATGTCACCATTTTCCAGATTGGTTTTACAAAACTACATGGAACTTATTGGCCACAAATTTGACATAGAGGTGCCTGATCTATTTAGACATAACAAGACATCGACATAGTTTGTTTCCGACAGTGGCTGTTACGAGCGGACGGAAGGAGTATATCTATATGGAAAATTTCGAGGAAGGGGTTACCTACTTTTTCCGGCATATAGGCGAAAACTTCATCATTTGGTCACGTGGAAGTGACAAGGCGAATGATTTCCTCAGATTCAGTTATACACACCAGAACAACAGTGTTACAACCGTTACAACGGAAGTGGAAGATAATACACTGTTCCTCTTTCTGTATGTCCTGGTAAAAGGAAGAGTGCACAGTGCGTTGGGCCACAGCCTATACCGGAAGAAGATATTCACAGACTTACAAATATACAGCTGTCACAACCGGGCTCAGTGAAATGTGGTGATCAAATGTTCAAATGTGTGTGAATTCCTAAGGGACCAAACTGCTTAGGTCATCGGTCTCTAGACTTACTCACTACTTAAGCTAACTTAAACTAACCTATGCTAAGAACAACATTCACACACCCATGCCCGAGGGAGGATTCGAACCTTCGGTGGGAGGGGCCGCGCAGTCCGTGGCATGACGCCTCAAACCGCGCGGCCACTCCTCGCGGCCATGGTGATCAAACCATTGGTGCATAGAACTCGAACTTTCTCCAACAATGAAAGTCTAAATAAAGAACGTGGATATCAGAGGACAGTGATACTGACGAACGGCTACATGGACTGAAAAATTCGCGGAGCCCAACATCTATTACCTTCTGTACAGCTGAGTAACTGATTGCCCAGATGAAGCAAGGGATTCCTCAACGACCGTTCAGCGAAAGTTGTCGCGTATGGGCCTCCACAGCAGGTGTCTGGTTCATGCACCAATACTGACTCCTGTTCGCTAGCGACAAAGGCTGGAATTTGCACCGCAACTGCACGTCCTCTGCGTGACGACAGGTGGTTTTCTTGGATGCTCAATCGGACAGGTGGCCGTTGGCGTGTACGGCGTGAAATCTAAAATGTCCTGCAACGATCTTCGAATGGCCGCAGGAGGGACCGTTATGGCCTGAGGAAAGTTTTCGTGGCATTCCTGAGAGGTCTCGCCATTCTGAAACACAGGATGGGTCAACAAAAGTTTGCAGCTATCCTCAGATGCCATGTCAACATCTACATGTAGTTTGTTTTTTTCCTCGGCACGATGAGAAATACCGTTTTGACAACGCAACATGTCACACAGCTCACAGCGCACGTGCTTGTTCGAAGACCATCATGATGAGTTTGCCGTACTCCTCTGGCAAGCACACTCATTTGAATTACGCCCAATAGAAAATGTGTGGGACCACCTCGATCGTGCTTTTGGCGTCGTGGATCCTTAGCAGAGAAATTTAGCGCAGGTTGCCAGGGTACTGGAATCGACATAACTCCACATCCCTGTCGGTACGTTTTGAAACTTCATTGCCTGTTTTGCTGCACGTCTTGCAGCTTTCTGCGCTGTAAATAGTGGTTATTCAGGCTTTTGACAGGTGGCCACACTCCACTTTAATATGAATGGGCTGCGTATATCCAAGGTGGCTTCAGTTAGAGTATAGTTTAATTAGTTGGGTAGCGATCATTATTGTGGCTCGTCGTCACTCGGCCGCGTATATACATACTTTGATGTACTCGTAACAACAGAGGTCATTTCTCCTGTTACCATTGTAATGTTTCTTCTGTTTAATCATAGTAAAGTCAGTTTTGTGCTGGTATCGAAATCATATTCTGAACACATTTTACGGGTCTGTTGAGTTTTCAGTATCTCTAGCGGAAAATAGATTTGCATATGTATGTAAGGCACAGCTTTTTTACTTCCTCTGAAGATGGTCGCTACCGAAAGTGGTAGAAAATAATTAATAAATATGTACAGCTGTTCAATGCAAGGAGTTCTTCAATTTTCTGACAGCTGTAGCGAGCCAGCAAATTGAACTGTTAGACGCTCTGCCTGCTTATATGTATATTTCCTCGATATGTTGTAGTTTTTGCGCAGTCATTATCTTAAACCCCAAATGTACATTTCAGTGACCTTGTATGTCCCACTCGTTCCCACGCTGGAAGGCTTTAATTAGTTGTATAGCGATCATTATTGTGGCTCTTAGTCACTCGACGGCGTATATACGTACTTTGATGTACTCGTAACAACTGAGGTCATTTCTCATGTTACCATTGTAATGTTCGTTCTGTTTAATCATAGTAAAGTCAGTTTTGTGCTTGCAGCTTACATGGAAGAAATTTTAAATCCTCTTTCACAATCGTTTGACAACACCTACAAGGGATTTGTACTGTTCAGGAAAGGCAACCGTGAGATAGGTATTGGCTTCGTGCGGAGCTGTACGAACTTGCCTGATATTTTCCGGCATTCGAACTGTCGCGCACATCCTTTATTCTTCAGTTTGGTGACATAGGCCTTCTCACGCCACTGTCTCATCCATCTGGATATTGTCGTTTGTTCGTAACCCGGAAATGGCGGTCCCTTCCCAGGCGCTTTGTGCATTGAACAGCTGTAACGAACTCCATGCGACAGAACTGCACTGTCTCAATACATACCTGCAATGGCCAAGTCCCATACTGAACTAAATGGCATACAGTGGCTGCGGAACCGATTAGACGTGGTAGATGGCATAAGCACATCTACACCTTAGCAGAATGGCCAATTGAAAATCTACTTAATAACTTTTTCATAATGTGGGGCCACAGTCATAATATATTTCTTTAAAGTCAGTAGCGCCATTAGACTGTTTTTATTTATTTGCAGTGTTACATTTACACGATCATGATTTCGGCTTTAAGTTGCCGTTATAAAGTGTTTTAATGTTATACAGTGCCTAACATGGCATACTGTCGTATTTAAAGTTTACTATTAGACACATTGTCTAAGGGTCAATATTTCTGGTAAAAGCCTACTGCTTTATTTTATTAGAAGTTTATTCCTGTTTTCTACTATTTAATGAGTTTTTTTAATCTTCAAACATTCGATGTCTTAATCAGCAGTACAGCTCAGTCTCTCGTGGTGTTCGTTTATTAAAGAGTTTCATTCTTCTTCCCTGTATTTAGTAAGCTTTTAATGATCAGAAATTCAATGTCTTGTTCGGCGGTACACCTCAGCCTCTTGTGGTAGGCATTTACTGAGGAATTGTAACCTCTTTATCTGCGTATTGGAAGTTATTTATATCATTGTTGTGTGCGAAATGTTAAATCTTTTTCATGTAGGCCTATTCGTGCTAAACACGCTTTGCTTATCGCAGAGTAAATATTTTTCATTCCGAAATTCCTACATACACTATGTAATCAAAAGTATCCGGACACCTGGCTGAAGATGACTTAAAAGTTCGTGGCGCCATCGATCGATAATGCTGGAGTTCAGTATGGTGTTGGCCCACCCTTAGCCTTGATGACAGCTTCCACTCTCGCAGTCATACGTTGAATCAGGTGCTGGAAGGTTTCTTACGGAATGGCAACCCATTTTTCAAGGAGAGCTGCACTGAGGAGAGGTATCGATGTCTGTCGGTGAGGCCTGGCACGAAGTCTGCGATCCAAAACATCCCAAGGGTGTTCTATAGGATTCAGGTCAGGACTCTGTGCAGGCCAGTCCATTACAGGGATGTTATTGTCGTGTAATCACTCCGTCACAGGCCGTGCATTATGAACAGGTGCTCGATCGTGTTGAAAGATGCAATCGCCATCCCCGAATTGCTTTTCAACGGTGGCAAACAAGAAGGTGCTTAAAACATCAAAGTAGGCCTGTGCTGTGATAGTGCCACGCAAAACAACAAGGGGTGCAAGCCCACTCAAAATACGGCCACACTATAACACCACAGCCTCCAAATTTTACTCTTGGCACAACACACGTTGGCAGATGACGTTCACCGGGCATTCGCCATACCCACACCCTGCCATAGGATTTCCACATTGGGTACCGTAATTCGACACTCCACACAACGTTTTTCCGCTGTTCAATCGTCCTATGTTTACGTTCCTTACACCATGGGAGGCGTTATTTGGCATTTATCGGCGTGATATGTGGCTTATGAGAAGCCGCTCGACCATGAAATACAAGTTTTCTCACCTCCCGCCCAACTGTCATGATACCCGCAGAGGATCCTAATGCAGTTCGGAATTCCTGTGTGATGGTCTGGATAGATATCTGCCTATTACACATTACGACCCTCTTCAACTGCGGGCAGTCTCTGTCAGTCGACAGACGACGTCGGCCTGTACGCTTTTGTGCTGTACGTGTTGCTTCTCGTTTCCACTTCACTATCACATCGGAAACAGTGGACCTAGGGAGGTTTAGGAGTGTGGAAATCTCGCGCACAGACGTGTGACACAAGTGACACCCAATCACCTGACCACGTTCGAAGTACAGTACGTGAGTTCCCCGGAGCACCCCAATCAGCTCTCTCACGATGTCTACTGAGGTTGATGATTTGGAGTACCTGGCAGTATGCGCAGCACAATGCGCCTAATATGAAAAACGTATGTTTTTGGAGGTGTCCGAATACTTTTGATCACATAGTGTACTTGATCCTATCTCGTACTGTACCGGTTACTGTGCATCTGAGGCCTTGTGAGGCCGATTGAGGAGCTATTTCATTGAGAAGTAGTGGTACCGGTCATGAAAAATGACAACAGGCGGGAGAGCGGTGTGCTGACTACATCTGTTGACGTCTGAGGATGACATGGCGGCCGGTCGGTGACCGTTGCACTTCAGGGCCTTTTCGGGAGATGTTTGCTTGTTTTTGTTAATGTGCATTCACGGAAATGTGGCGGGCATGGGCGCTACTTTGCTATTTTGAAACTAGAAAATGGCTCTAAGCACTATGGGACTTAACATCTGAGGTCATCAGTCCCATAGACTTAGACCTACTGAAACCTAACTAACCTAAGGACATCACACACATCCATGTCCGAGGCACGATTCGAGCCTGCGACAGTAGCAGCCGCCTGGTTCCGGACTGAAGCACCTAGAACCGCTCAGCCACAGCTTGAAACTAGAACACCATCTGAATCCGATTATATGATGTCGTCTTGGAAAGGGTTCATATCTTCTCCTATGTTTTCTAAAATGTGATCATAATTTGTGGGCAAATCATCAACCCTTCTGAACTTCTTTATCTCCAAACAGGGAGAGTTTACAGACGTTTTAGCATTTCTTGTATGTGTTTTAAGATGTTTTCTTTATGTCTTAGTAGTGCCCGGTGCTTGGGTACTCATCCAGCGTGTGTGGTGAAGCGTGCGTGTAGACTAGTGGGCGACGCCGGTTTTTTAGTCCTGTCTCCCGATGTGTCGCTTGGAAGAGGGCCCACTGCAACTGCCGGCCGGTGTGGCCGAGCGGTTCTAGGCGCTACAGTCTGGAACCGCGCGACCGCTACGGTCGCAGGTTCGCATCCTGCCTCGGGCATGGATGTGTGTGCTGTCCTTAGGTTAGTTAGGTTTAAGTAGTTCTAAGTTCTAGGGGACTGATGACCTCAGAAGTTAAGTCCCATAGTGATCAGAGCCATTTGAACCATTTGAACCCACTGTAACTTACCAAGCCACTTGTTTTGGATATTGTATTGTTATAATTCCTGTATCTTCTGCTTCAATCATTATCGTAGAATTCTTATGCTGTTTATTAACGTATCAGAGCACCCCAGCAACATAATAACTTGTGTTCTGGTCACGACTGACGATCAGTTTCCAACTGTCCGGTCCTTATACTCACCAGGCAAACACTAACTGCTGGCCTCGTATCGTGTTCCTCTACTTTTACCAATATACAATGCTGTAAAATGTGTTTATCATTTTCTTAAGCGCAATAAGAGGTCCACGCCCTAACCAGGAAAAGCAGCCTTGTACTATAACACCACCTGCGCCGTAATTCAATGTTGGCACTACACGTGATGGCAGGTAACGTTATCCAGACACTGGCGAAACCCAGATGCTTCAATTCAAGTGCCGCATAGTATACCGTGGTTCATCATTGACATGTTGTAACACCGAAAATGCAGGATGCATGGCACCTGCTATCGATATATCAGTTTTTTGCTGAACTGTATGCAAATATTTGTAATTTAAATGCTTTCTTTTAATAAGGAAGGACATTGCTTCACTGTATGTGTAAATTTAGGTAGAATGTTGACATTTAATTGTATTTATCTGTGTCTTACTGTGAAACTTGTAAGCTCTAGGGGAAAGGCCAGAAGAATTGTTATTTGCATCGACTAGCAACGATAATAACAGTGTTTGTGCGTTGTAAAATCTTTGGGTAGCGAGTTGTTGTGCAGAGCGCGTGGAGAGAGGGAGAGATGGGTTCCAACGCTTGTAGTGTGCGGAAGTGTGGTGTTAACGCTCTCGCAGTAGAGAGTACCATTTTTGGCGGCATCATGTACGCGCGCCGGCCATATGTCTAGAGCAGGAGTACGGACAGTGGATGGGAAGAAGAGGCTGTATTAATTAAGATTGCCCGTTTCTGTAATTAGCTGTGCTCCAAAAGATGCCACCATCTTCAACAAGAGCAGCAGTTCCAGCAACACAGTTTCGTCGTCGGCTCAGAGTTTCGTCGTATGCAAAGTATTAATGGCTAACCCATCAGCACAACTGAATGTGATTTGATTGATATAATTTATTTAAATAATAATCAGTTGAACTCAGGGCGATTGAGTCCTCATTGTCCTCAGACATCGTTACCAAGCAGGGTTCTTGTTCATTTTTCTTTCCTTATATGCTAACCGAGTGTCATAAGAAATAAATGGAATAGTTACAGCCAGTTTATTAATGAATAATTTCACTTTTGAGAATTTTAGTGTCAGTCTACTTTCAATTAACTGTCGTACAACAGAGACTTCAGTATATGAGCAAAGTAAAGCAATTTCATTTTTCAAGTTTGAGAATCAATCACTGGAAAAAATCGAGTCTAAAGAAATGTACAAATTAAGAGTGAGAAAGTTTTATTTATTTTACATATAGCTTGGAGCACATGGCTGTTTGGTTTTGTATGTATTCTATTATTTATTTCTATTCAAGTCAGTAAAAAAGGCTCAGTTGTTCAAACAATAATTTGAAATTCAATTTTGCAAAATAAGTAAAAGTGCTTGATTTTTTTTCTAAATTTCTTTGACGACGTTACGTTGAGGTCACTGAAAGTCTTTGTTCACGTAGCGAAGTTCAATACTAACATACAGTTTAATTGCATATTTTCAAATCATTTCTTGATTGTTTGTTGTTTCAAAATTTTATGACAAACATAACGTAAGAGTGACTTCTCAGTTTTCTTTAACATTACAGACTCACTTAAAATTAGTGTCAAAAAACGTGATAACCTTCAGCTGACACGTCAGTTTTTAATAATAGATGTTTTTCTTTCCCACCATCTTGTACAGGATTTTGGATGTAAATTGTCCTAGTGGGTTGGCGACCGTTCATTATTTCCTTTCCGTTCATTAGTGTAACTTTTGGATTCATGATCAGCAGTATCCCTTTTCTGTCCAGTGTTGTTCGTGATTCAATGCACAAAATAACTTTCATTTTTCCAAATTACAACCCTGTTCGGTTTAATTACTTTTTATTTGTAGAAGACTTTTCCATCAGAAGTGTCTATTGTACACTTTCCTCCGACTTATCGGTATTATTTCTTCGGGTTCAAATGGCTCTGAGCACTATGGGACTTAACTTCTGAGGTCATCAGTCCCCTAGAACTTAGAACTACTTAAACCTAACTAACCTAAGGACATCACACTCATCCATGCCCGAGACAGGATTCGAACTGGCGACCGTAGCTGTCGCGCGGTTCCAGACTGTAGCGCCTAGAACCGCTCTGCCACCTCAGCCGGCATTTCTTCGGGAAAGATAGCGTTATCCAATTAGTAAAAATCCATTAGGCATACGTGCGATTCACGGTCATATTTTATATCGCAAGCAGGATAGACCGATTAGTAACGGGGAGGTTACAATGTCTCTGATTGTTCTACGGGATGTTCAAAAAGTCTCTCCGCAGTGCCGTATGCTTGTTAGTCGAGTGTGCCGTATGACTGTTCGACTGCAGTGATATTCTGTACCCATTCATAGGAGAACTTGTGTTAAGTGAAATACTGAACGGTTATTTCCAACAAGATGGTGCAACCGCGCATACAGCTCGCGTTTCAGTGTCACTGCTTGCTGAGGTTTTTGGTGATCGCATAATTTCACAGGGACCTTGGCCACCACCTGACCTAACACCACCTGACTTTTTCTTCTGGGGTGAAGCGAAAGCAACTACCTATAAAAACCGTCCAAAATCCACCTATGAATTTAAAACTACAATATCCACTTTTACTGCTTCTGTTACAGAAGAAATGTAACAGCTTGTGTTTGGAAACATGATCAGACGAATTGAATTGTGTATTCAACAACAGGCGGGACACTTTCAATATTTTATGTGAAAATTTGTAAGTAAAAATGAATATTCGATAAACTAATAACTTGTATTTATTGAGTTTCATTTCGGAATATTCACTGCGGCATACGGCACGCGCGGCTAACAATCATACGGCACTGCGGAGAGACTTTTTGAACACCTCGTATTACCCTGGTAACACTCACTTGTTAGAAACATACGTTCGAAGTCACTGAGGTCTCGTGATACAGTCATACTGCAGTTACCGCTTTTCAACAGACAACAGAAGATTCCCCTCCTCCGTTTGTACGGCAGGTCCGTCGTTCGAGACACACAATACTCACATGGACACGCCACGACTTTGGGATCACAGATTTCAAAAAATGGTTCAAATGGCTCTGAGCACTATGGGACTCAACATCTTAGGTCACAAGTCCCCTAGAACTTAGAACTACTTAAACCTAACTAACCTAAGGACATCACACACACCCATGCCCGAGGCAGGATTCGAACCTGCGACCGTAGCAGTCCCGCGGTTCCGGACTGCAGCGCCAGAACCGCTAGACCACCGCGGCCGGCAGGATCACAGATTTACTTCAAACTTTCTACGCCTTTAGCAGGTTATTAAAACAACATAATATGCAAGTGGTAAGGTGCACTACTTTGTCAATTACGAGAAAATCGCAAGCGAAGTTTTGCGCGTCTGTTATGTGGCTCATGTATGTGTGCATATCGGTCGTATATTTATGCTGAGTTTATGCTGATCAAATGCCTAGCTGCTAGCATTTCAACTTCCTAAGACGAACATATATGAACCGACGGTTCGACTCCCTCTCAAACATTATCATTAATCTATTTTTTTCACCACTGTTCACATTATTTAATTTATATATTTCAGAGATAATATAATAAAAAATACCGCATATATTTGCATGAAGTTACAGTTCATGTTTTCCATGTCTGGATGACAAATATCTGAGACGCCCAGCTTAGTCACGCAGGACAGGACAGGTAATTTAAATTGTGGAAAGGGGCCAAAATAAGGGGCTGTCAGTTACACTCGAACATACAACTTTATTATTTGATCAAACATTACAAGAGCCCAAAAAAAAATTTTTTTAAACGCACAGCTTTAATCTTTGGGACTTAATTACCGGCTGAAAGCCACTTTAATTTAAAAATGGCTGAAGGCCAATAACTTAAAACGCAAGCAAAATCAGGAATTTTAAAGGCAAGGCTTATCTTAAAACAGTTCTTTATTTAGGCTGAAGGCCCAAAGAATCTGAGATTTTCAGAGCAAACAATTTGAATTCAAAATCGGCTGAAAGCCCAACACTTAAGGCTAAACAACATTAAATTAAAAAAAAACAAAGGATTTACTTAAAACAGTACTTAATTAGACAAAACTATACCAAAACATAAATTTAAAAGCCAAAGCCTTAAAACAGTTCTTCAGTTAGGCTGAAGGCTCAAAGAATCAGACACTTCACGAGCAAACAAGTTGAATTCAAATCTGCCGAAGGGCTAAGACTTAAAACTCCATAACATTAATTTTTTTTAAATACCAAAGGCCTTACGTGAAACAGTTCTTTAATTCAGGCTGAAGGCCTTAAGAGCAAAACAACTCAAATTCAACATCGGCTGAAGGCCCAACATTTAAAATTTAACAACATTAAAATTTTGAAAATGTGAAAGGTCTTACGTGAAACAGTTCTTTAAGTTAGGGTGAAGGCCTAAAGAATCTTATGCCTTAAGGGAAAAACAATCTTAATTCAAAAACAAAAAAACGGCTTGAAGCGATACAAGTACAAACAAGAACAAATAAGAAAAAGGTAGTACACCCAAGGGCTCTCAGATGTTCGAGGGTCGGTCTGGAATTCAAAAACTAACGCTCGCTTAGGTGAGACAGGCAGTCGGTCGAACCATTCACAGTCCGACGACAACCCAACGGACCGACAGTCAACGGACCTACCGACAAGATAACTTCCACTTCAGCCGACCAGGCACAAAAGAGAGCTCAACGGAACAACGCAGAAGATATTGGCGCCCACAACGAATCATCATGGAGCTGTCAAACTACACACCGTGCTGGCCAGCAACAACACGATGAGGAAACTACACTGCCTGAAATTTATGTCAATGGCCAGGGCACGTAACCGGAAGGTTAATGGCCACAAGGCAGAAGATAACGCTGGTGCACTTCAGTTCAAATAACCAAATACAGTGAGGGTGACCAGAATTTTCTAACTTGAAAACGATGTTGTTGCACGCGGGAATATCCCAACAACCGACAACGAACTCCAAACGACACTGTTGTGTCTAGACCATACAGCCCAGACACAATGCTGTAGCCGATAGGGCACGCAAGGCTAACGCAGACGGGCGTGAAGTCTGGAACATGAGACTTATAAATGCACTAAAGAAAAATACGTAGCCTTTTTAATACTTAACTTTATTCTCTTGTTGGAATACATCTCTCCTCCATACTCGTAAGCTATTGGCACTGATACAAATGGCGCCTTGCTAGGTGGTCGCCATTTAACTTAGCAGAGGGCTATTCTACTGTCTATCTCTCGGCAAATGAGAGCAAGGCTTAGCACGTCCAATCGCTAGCTATGTTGTCCGTACAACTGGGGACGAGGTCTCCTCAGTCTCTTGAGACCTGCCTTGTGGTGGCGCTAGGTTTGCGATCCCACAGTGGCGACACGCGGGTCCGACATGTACTACAGGACCGCGGCCGATTTAAGTTACCACCTAGCAAGTGTGGTGTCTAGCGGTGACACCACATTCCTCCCCCGCAAATCGGCGAACGGTCGTGAGATAAGGCTTCCGCCCGCCGTGGGGAGGACCGCATGTTGACGTATGCGATGAGGTGGGGAGCCTAACAACAGGCGAGGCCGTGCCACCCGCACCCGGCCATTCGGTCCGAGGGGAGCTAGGAAACGCCTGAAAACCTAGTCCAGGGTGCACGTCAACATGCGGTGTATGCGCACGTAGTGAGACAGGAGGGGCCGAAGGGTCGACCTCCATTGCGTCGGGGAATCCGACGCGCGATGACGACATCTGGTCCGGAGCGGGCAAGAGGTCCATGGCGGAGGACGGCTGGTCACGGGAAGCGAGCGGCGGCGCGTGACCCTGGGAGGCGCCGGGCGGTTGCAGCGAAGCGTCCACTGCGGGCGGCGCCGGCGGCGGCTGCGGCGGCGGCGCGACGCCATGAGGCAAAAGGGAAGGCAGCGTCGGTAACACCTGGGGATGAGACGAGCCAGTAGATGGGTCCCCAAGGCGCTGACCGGACGGCTCTGTCGCTGAAAGCAGACGGGGAGCGGCAGAACCCAGGCGACGACAGAGGCGCAGCTGATTGAGATGCCGACGCACCTCACCAGAGGCCCCCAAAACCAAATACATCGCGCGGCCGAGGCAGCGAAGAATGCGCCCTGCGAGCCAACGCCGTGAACCGCGATAGGTGCGATAATAGACAACGTCGCCAGGAGCAAAAGCAGGAGTCTGCCGCTGCACAGGAACCTGATGTGGCGGATGCAGCAAAGACATCAAGGTGCGATGAGAACGACCATGGAGCAATTCAGCCGGCGAGCGACCATCGCGGGGCTGAGAGCGATACGAAGACAAAAAGAGCAACAAAGCGTCCTCCCGAGAATGCGACTCTTTCAATTTCAACATCTGTGACTTGAAAGTTCGGACCAATCGTTCAGCGGCACCGTTTGACTGAGGCGAAAACGGCGCGGATGTCAGATGTTGAATACCATTGGCCTCGCAGAAGGACTGAAATTCTGCGGACATGAATTGTGGGCCATTGTCGGAAACAATAGTCTGCGGAAGACCTTCAATGCAAAAGATAGCAGACAAGGCTTGGATTGTGGCAGAAGACGTCGTGGAAGACATCCGGACAACAAAAGGAAAATTACTGAAAGCATCGACCACAACCAACCATCGAGCATTCCAGAATGGACCAGCAAAATCGATGTGCATGCGTTGCCAAGGGGAAGTGGCTTTCGGCCATGCAAAGAATTGCCGCGGCGGTGCGGATTGCTGTTCGGCACACGCCACGCAAGAGGAGCACATATTCGTAATCGCAACATCGATTCCGAACCAAGTACAGTGCTGACGAGCAAGTTGTTTCGTACGCACTATACCCCAATGTCCTTGGTGAAGAAGCTTTAAGACAGAGGACTGTAACGAACGTGGGACCACGACTCTGGATTGATCATTATCGGAACGCAACAACAAAACACCACGTCGTACAAAAAGTCTCCTTGTGAGCAAAAAAACGGCGAACCAAAAGATCCTCGATCCGTGACTTTGACAAGGGCCATTGCGTAGCAACAAAACGCAAAACAGTAGCAAGGACAGGGTCAGCAGCTGTGGCTGTAGCTACACGACGAAAATCAATCGGAAACGATTCGACCACGTCATCGGTTTCCGAATCAATGAACATGCAAGCAAGTTCGGAAGAATCGAATGCTTTATCCTCAGCAACAGGCAAACGGGACAACGCATCAGCGTTTCCGTGCTTAGCAGTGGACCGATACAAGATATCGTAGCGGTACTGCGAGAGAAAAAGAGACCAGCGAATGAATTTCTGCGCTGTACGTGGAGGTACAGGCTTGTTCGGATGAAAAAGCGATGTCAAAGGTTTGTGGTCCGTGATGATTGTAAAGTGACGACCATACAAGAAATCATGAAACTTTGTAACACCAAACACGAGAGCTAAAGCTTCTTTCTCTATCTGGGAATAATTTCTTTGCGCAGATGAGAGCAATTTGGACGCAAAGGCAATAGGGTGATCATGCGAACCATCTTTGTGCGGAAGCACAGCACCGATCCCGAAATCCGAGGCATCTACCATCAACAAAAGAGGTTTTCGGGGATCGAATGGCGTAAGGCACGTATTTGAAAGTAACGCCGATTTCAACTGGCGAAAGGCGCGGTCGCATTCCGTCGTCTAGACGAACGGAACACCTTTACGGCGTAAGCGATGAAGCGGAGCTGAAATGGAAGAAGCGCGCGGCACAAACTTTGCATAATAATTAATTTTACCCAACACACTCTGTAGCTGTTTCAAGTTTCGCGGTGCAGGTAAATCCTGTATGGCACAGAGGTGCTCTGGACTCGGATGTATACCTTGGGCATTTATGGCATGCCCCAGGTAGGGTAAGTCACGAGCAAAAAACACACATTTGTCCTTCCTCAAGCGAAGACCATTCTGACGCAAGACCTGAAATAATGTTCGGAGATTTTGCAAATGTTCGGCTTCTGTCTTTCCTGAGATCACAATATCGTCCAGATAGTTCGTAGCAGTAGGGACCGACGCACACACAGTTTGTAAATATTGCTGAAACAAAGCAGGGGCGGATGCACACCCGAACGGTAGTCTTTTGAAGCGATACAAGCCAAGATGCGTGTTAACCACTAAGACGCGCTGGGATTCTTCGTCCACAGGTATTTGCAAGTACGCATCTGCTAGGTCCAATTTGGAAAAATATTTTCCCGGGCACAGTATGTCAAAAAGATCTTCCGGGCGGGGCAAAGGAAAAGTGGCAGTCACAAGTTGTGGATTCACTGTTGCCTTGAAGTCCACACAAAGTCTCAGTTTACCGGAAGGTTTTGGCAAAATTACTAAGGGTGAGGCCCAGAGAGAAGCCTGCACACGTTCAATTACACCTTGAGATTCTAAATCGGCTAATGTTCTGGCGACCTCATCACGCAATGCGTGGGGAACATTGCGCGCTCTGAAAAATTTCGGTTGCGCGTTTTCTTGCAGTTCCAAATGCGCTTCATAGTTCTTAGCGCAACCAAGGCCCGGTGCAAAAATGTCTGCAAATTCTTCACAAAGACTAGAAACACTGGCGGAAGGCACAGTCTGATTCACTGATAGGACCTGATTTACTATAGACATATTAAACAATTGAAATAAATCTAAACCAAACAAGTTCACTGCAGAAGTAGAACGAAGAACGTAAAATGATACAAGTTTTGTCTGTCCCACGTATGTGGCAAGAAGGCTGCACTGTCCTAACACAGGTATATGCTGTCCAGAGTAACTATGTAACTTAACATTTGCGGCACGCAATGGCGGTTTGCCCAGTCGTTTGTACGTGTCGTGATTGAGCAATGAAACTGCAGCTCCGGTATCGAGCTGGAAGGGTATCACTTTGCCTTCAAAGTCTAAGTCCACAAAAAGTTTATTGTCCTGCTGACGACAAGAGCGACTGTCACGTGCAATTTGAACTGATACAGGTACAGAAGCACTTGCGACTTCACGGGATTTTCGGCGACGTCGACGCACACTGTTTGTGGGACGAACACAGTCACCGTTAGCTAAAGTGTCACAGGACGGGTGGGAATGAACTACATGAATGTCCATGGGCGAAGGTCCACGAGCCTGATTGTCCTGGGTTCGATTTCGGCGCGAAGCAAAGGGCCTGGAATTATTGTGATTGTCTGATCTAAGCTTTTTCTGGCAAACACTTTGAACATGTCCTTTCTTTTGACAGTAAAAGCAAATAGCGTGGCGTGACGGGCAATTTTCACGCGAATGTCTAGCTGCACACCGCGGGCATGATTTCACTACAGTTGCTTGCTTACGCGGCGCACGTGTTTGCAAGGTAGGCTGCCGCTGCTGTGACGGGCGCGAGGGCCGCGTAGCGTCCCGTGCAGCGGGCCCGGCGGGCCGGTTAATGTGACACACTGCTGGCGAAGTTTCAAATGAGTCCTGAGCAGAGTCAAGTGTGTCTTGCCTATCCAATATGTCTATCACTTGTTGAAGGGAGGGATTTACTAGTTTCAAAATCTGTTCCCATATGCGAACATCAGAAACGTTCTGTGCAATTGCATCACGCACCATAGTATCTGAATAAGGGAGGCCACATTCACATTCAAACGCACACTCCCTAGTAAGTCCTTGCAATGTCGCAACCCACTCCCTATTAGTCTGACCGGCCGTACGTTTTGTACGAAAGAACGTATACCGTTTTGCAACAACATTTACTGTTTCTTTGAAATAGGCATCTAACGCCGACAAAATTTCTTCGTAGGACAGAGTTGCTACGTCGCGCCGGGGAAACAACTTCACTATCACACGGTAGGTGCACACACCGACACAAGAAAGCAAAAACGGCTGCCGCTCATTACCTTGAATTCTGTAGGCGGCTAGATGAAAGCTGAACTGGCGGGACCATTCCGGCCAGGACTCCAAGGAGGAGTCAAAATGACGGAAGGGCGGTGCAATGGCGTGTTGTGGCTGCGGTAGCGATGAAGCGGCGGCTGCCGCATCGTGTTGCAGCACACGTTGACCCTGGACGAGCTGTCCCAGGGCATCTAATAACGCCTGCGACTGCTGATTCTGCAAGCGAAAAAATTCGGATAGTACATCCGGAGATTGTGGCGAAGCCATGACACAAACGAATTAATACAAACTCTTTTTCTCGTCGCCAATAATGTTGTGTCTAGACCATACAGCCCAGACACAATGCTGTAGCCGATAGGGCACGCAAGGCTAACGCAGACGGGCGTGAAGTCTGGAACATGAGACTTATAAATGCACTAAAGAAAAATACGTAGCCTTTTTAATACTTAACTTTATTCTCTTGTTGGAATACATCTCTCCTGCATACTCGTAAGCTATTGGCACTGATACAAATGGCGCCTTGCTAGGTGGTCGCCATTTAACTTAGCAGAGGGCTATTCTACTGTCTATCTCTCGGCAAATGAGAGCAAGGCTTAGCACGTCCAATCGCTAGCTATGTTGTCCGTACAACTGGGGACGAGGTCTCCTCAGTCTCTCGAGACCTGCCTTGTGGTGGCGCTAGGTTTGCGATCCCACAGTGGCGACACGCGGGTCCGACATGTACTACAGGACCGCGGCCGATTTAAGTTACCACCTAGCAAGTGTGGTGTCTAGCGGTGACACCACAGACACAATGTGAACAGTCTTGACTTGCTGGTAGATTAAATCGAAATTCAACTTTCGTGTCCAAGGTCGGTGAGCCACGGACCTCGTAGCAATGGGAACAGAGCAACACAGACACCGGATAGAGACCGCCAGCGGCCACGGCAAAATTATGTCTCGCGGAGAATCCCTCTCTACTCCACGCCAACCGACCGACTGGTCGCACACCGCACAGCTGGAACTATAAGCGCCAGGTCAAAGATAGTCCAAGGTGCAAATATCGATACACACCGCTGCTGCCACCCGCGGAAGTAGAGGATAACAGCATAATCGCGATAACCGTGGGAGACTAAACACAGAATCGCAACGAAGGTTTAATCCAGCGCATAGTATGAGCCAGCCACGGTTCAACGTCATTGTACAACAAGTGATGTGGAGAGGACATCCGACGAGTAATTGTACAGTAATGTTGTGGTCTGGGACATTGTGCCTTACTGTGTTACTGATTGTCAACAACGACATTCATATCATTATTCACCGAGATCTGAGTTGGGCTTTCCGATTGGAAAATTTAATGACAAATAGCAAATTGTAAAATTACAAATGAAAATCACCACAAATTCATGAAAATGTACGTGGGGTTTTTCATTATATGACCTGACAAATTTCATATAAATGAGGTGATGAAAAAGATCAAAAAGTATGTCGCAGCGGAATTCGAGCCGTCACCACATGCACGACCCGCTTATTAAGAGCTAACGCCAACCGCTTTATCACAATGACTTCTTAGGATTAGCATCTTTTCGAAATTGCATCGGTTGCATAATAGACATGGAAACCTTCTATCGAGATTTTCACGGAATTGCCAGAGTAGTGGACCTTACTTGGTTCAAATGGCTCTGAGCACTATGGGACTTAACGTCTGAGGTCATCAGTCCTCTAGAACTTAGAACTAGTTAAACCTAACTACCCTAAGGACATCACACACATCCATGCCCGAGGTAGGATTGGAACCTGCGATCGTAGCGGTCGCGCGGTTCCAGACTGAAGCGCCTAGAACCGCTCGGCCACTCTGGCCGGCCTTTCTTTAAACTTTTCCTGTCAGCGCTGATAACGGCTTTGGTGTTTCAGGATGATGATGGCGTTCTAAAACGAAAACCTGTACTCAAAATCAATATCTGGGACCATAACGCCCACAACTTACATTCTCAGTGTTAAATAAGCGAGTGAGTTGAGAACAAACTTTATTTATCGAGAACTGTTTTTCAAATACCGTAGTTCATTTAACACAGATGACATTACATTAGAGAACTGGTAAATAAATGCGAGGAGAGAAATGATAGAAGGAAAATAAGCGTATAAAGCCCATCCGACGATAAAACTCGAGAAAGAGGATAAAGTAATTTTTAAGAAATAAATTAGTTCTACTTGCGACGAACGAGTTTGAATGGAACTCTTATTTCTTGAACAAGGGGACCGGCGATAGAACAAAGTGTAGGAGCAGTATCTCGACATGCTTTCAAACTGGCTGGCAGCTCAGTGCTGAAAGGCATACAATTAGCTTCTGTCGCTTAAACGTCACAAACTGTGTGTAACTCCGAAAAGTAAAACGAACAATACAATGAAACGGGCAGTTATTACAGAGGCAAATTTTCTCAAGTAAAGAAGAACACGAACCTGTACAGCACTGTGGCTTAGATCTTCTAAGCTTAAATTGTCTTCCGAGAAGTTGTAAAGGCAGGGACTGGTAATCATCAGCAGTTAATCCGACATATTCAACGCCATCTAGGGAAATTTCTCTCGATGAAATCATCTGATGATGTAATATCGTATCAATCGCGCTGGATGAATGGAGGGAAATCGAGTGCTAAAAGGACAACTTTTGGTAACGCCGTGAGTTGCACCATCATTTTCTGACAGTTTCGACGGTGAAGATTGACATTAGGCGACATAAAGCAAATAATGTATACCGATGAACCAAAACACTATAACCACCTGTTTAATAGCGTGTTGTTCCACTTTTCACAGTACAACAGAGCTTCTTCTTGGCATGGATTCTACAAGTCGATGACAGGATTCCAGAAAAATGTGCACCAGTTGTCTGTGCACAAGTGAATCATTGCCCGGAAATTACGGGACGGTGGCGCCCGCTATGTTCCAATGGGTACCGGCCATGCACGTTTGGTGGATAGTTATCCTACGAAGACGTCATAGCCGTAAGGGGATACTTCAAGCATGAAGAGATGATGATGATGATGATGATGATGATGATGGTTTATGGGGCGCTCAACATCGTGGTCATCAGCGCCCGTAGAAGTTCCCAATCTTTCCATTTCCAGTCTCTAATGACGACGAGTTGATGAGGACAACACAAACACCCGGTCCCCAGGCGGAGAAGATCCCCGACCTGGCCGGGAATCTAACCTGGGACCACGGGCTGTGGACAAGCATGAAGCGATGCAGGGGGTCTGCAATAATGTTAATTTAGTCCTCTGCAGTCATAATACCTTAGATTACCACCACAGATCCGATGGAAGCCCAACTCAATGCACTCCATAGAATAATCCTGCCCTCACCAATCTGCATCTGTCGCATCTTTCGTGCAGCGATTCGCCTGGATGACGGCTTGTAAGGATCCAACCATCGATCTGGTGTAACAAGAAAAGCGATTCATTCGACAGGCGCACGTCAATATCGAACCACACTGAAAACTGAGTGACGTCGGGGAATAATAAGTGAAGATGTCGCTGGGTGAACATAGGAACGCGTAAGGGGCGTGTGATGTGGAACTCCATGTTCAGCAGTTGCCATGAACGGTGTCCTCGGAAACACTTGTGCCTAAACCATCATTATACATGGTTAGATCTATCACAGATCGCTGCCTATTCTGGATTACACATTGGGGGATCCTCTGATCTCTACGTTTGTGATGACATGTGATCGTCTAATACCATACGGCCTATTCGTTACTTCACCATCCTTCAACTAATTTCCATGGGTGCTAACGACAGTAGTACACCAACAGGCGACCAGCTTCGCTGTTTGAGAAATACTCGTTTCCAACCACAGTGCCACAACAATGAGACCTTTGCCTGTGAACCGTGGATTTACTTTCAAAATCTTTTCTTAAAGAATTTACTTTATTTACTAGCGATTCCTCAAGAACATTATCACATTTAATCACACTATGTGAGCGTGGAAGTAGTTGCCAGTGGGTAACTGATGAAAACAAATTTATTTCAACAAATGGAAATTTTATTCCTAAAAACACTTTCTTCTTTTAAAAACAGATTTAAAAATTATAATCAGAAAGCACACTCTAAATATTAAGTTACAATTTATTCAGAGGCAGAAATAACATTTTTTTTTTTTTTTTTTTTTGACAGTATGAGCTTTCAGGTTGAGAACCTTGCCGCTCCCTTTTAACACGCCCGTAGTCACGACCGCTCACAACAACCTCTGAAAGACTACACTGGTGCCAATCTTCAACACACCAGATTACTTTAAACTAATAATTTTAACAACTCACACAAACACATAAACTATGCACCCCGTAGGAGGGATGGAAATGGTACAAAACACTCACATTAAAAAATTACTTGCCACCGAAACTGCAATTTGTTTTTAAAAGTACTCTTACGGTGGAAGGGTGGCAACTTTATATACTAAAATGACCATTTAAATAAAAACCCATGAAATGCAGTCTTACATAAAATGTACAAACATTCTCTACATTACACATATATCGCCTCTCCAGATGATAAGCAAGATAAAAACATATTTCAGGAGTTCGGCCTTTACACCTTAAGCAATAAATTCGTTAACACCGAATTCGACAAACATGACAGAGGCAGCTATTAACGTATGGCAGATTGCTCTAACGCGCCCCTACTCCACAAGGGAAAAACGGACCACCTCATTCATAAATAACCACCTTCCCGCGGGTGGGCAAACGGAGAAGAATGGTGGGACGACCACAAAACAAAGCGGCTGGTGGCCTCACCAGGAAAACAAGTAGAATTTAACAAGTAAATGAAACAACATATCTCCAATCACTTAACTTTTAATAAACTGCGATTTCTGGCGAAGACGTGGCGCAGCACCCCCAGCGCTCTCCCGAACCGTCCGCTGCCAGCCGCTTCAACGGACGTAGGATGGCGCGCCGATCTCCCGTCTCACGGCGTCGCAGCTCGTGCCGGCCAGCCCGATGTCGTGGACTGACTCCTGTTGCTCTCGCGTCGACCGCGAAGCCACTACCCCTTTCCATACGGCGCGGCCCACTGGACTCACGTGGGGACCTCACATGCGCCGACGCTCAAGGCGGACAAGTCATCTTGTGTCTCAGTGCGCTACCGAGCAACCGATCGACCCAACCGCCAATGACGGCTGCCCGAGCAACCCGAGCAGACTGGCGGTCTAACGCGCAGACTCAGATGCAGGAACTCAGCCCCGACCGGGCGACCACTACCTGAGTTCTGTTACTGGCGGAGTGGCAAGACTCTTCATTTTCTGGCTTTAAAGTTTGACCCAAACGACAGACATACTAGCACTCCGACGACAGACAGACACTAACTGCCGCACAAATGCGAACGAGAGACAGACCAGCAACCGGTGACGCGAGACTGACCCAGCCTTACTCCGACTGACCAACTGCCACTGGCCAGTTTATAGCGCCCCTTAAATGCAAGTGAACAGGCAACTTTTCCCCTTTTCCACCAGAGGGAGACACCACAGCGGCGCCACCGCCAGAAACGGAGGGCGACTGCTTCACACTACGCGCTGCGGCACGCTCTTGAAAACAGCAAAATTTTATGACGGCTCGGCCTGTATCAGCGGATTTCCGAATTTGCGGGCCTTATCTTCACAATGTTCCCGTGGTCTAGGGGTAGCGTCTTTGATTCGTAATCAAAACGTCTTCGGTCCCGTGTTCGATCCCCGCCACTGCCTAAATTTTGATAAATAATCAGCATTGGCGGCCGAAGACTTCCGGCATAAGAAGTCAGCCTCATTCTGCCAAAGGCCTTGTCAAAGAGGGCGGAGGAGCGGATAGAGGTTCAGGGCACTCTTTTGTCCTAGGGGTGGGAAATTGCCCCTAAAGGCGGAAGAATCGCAATGATCAACGACATGAGGATGCAGAAGGCAATGGAAACCACTGCATTAAAGACACGTGTATCCACAGGACATGTGGCCTGTAATTGAAGAAGTGTCATGATGATCTCTCCGTTGGCAAAAGATTCCGGAATAGTCCCCCATTCGGATCTCCGGGAGGGGACTGCCAAGGGGGAGGTTACCATGAGAAAAAAATGAATAATCAACGAAAGGATAACGTTCTACGAGTCGGGGCGTGGAATGTCAGAAGCTTGAACATGGTAGGGAAACTAGAAAATCTGAAAAGGGAAATGCAAAGGCCCAATCTAGATATAGTAGGGGTCAGTGAAGTGAAGTGGAAGGAAGACAAGGATTTCTGGTCAGATGAGTATCGGGTAATATCAACAGCATCAGAAAATGGTATAACAGGTGTAGGATTCGTTATGAATAGGAAGGTAGGGCAGAGGGTGTGTTAATGTGAACAGTTCAATGACCGGGTTGTTCTAATCAGAATCGACAGCAGACCAACACCGACAACGATAGTTCAGGTATACATTCCGACGTCGCAAGCTGAAGATGAACAGATAGAGAAAGTGTATGAGGATATTGAAAGGGTAATGCAGTATGTAAAGGGGGACAAAAATCTAATAGTCATGGGCGACTGGAATGCAGTTGTAGGGAAGGAGTAGAAGAAAAGGTTACAGGAGAATATGGGCTTGGGACGAGGAATGAAGGAGGAGAAACACTAATTGAGTTCTGTAACAAGTTTCAGCTAGTAATAGCGAATACCCTGTTCAAGAATCACAAGAGGAGGAGGTATACTTGGAAAAGGCCAGGAGATACGGGAAGATTTCAATTAGATTACATCATGGTCAGACAGAGATTCCGAAATCAGATACTGGATTGTAAGGCGTACCCAGGAGCAGATACAGACTCAGATCACAATGTAGTAGTGATGAAGAGTAGGCTGAAGTTCAAGACATTAGTCAGGAAGAATCAATACGCAAAGAAGTGGGATACGGAAGTACTAAGGAATGACGAGATACGTTTGAAGTTCTCTAACGCTATAGATAAAGCAATAAGGAATAGCGCAGTAGGCAGTACAGTTGAAGAGGAATGGACATCTCTAAAAAGGGCCATCACAGAAGTTGGGAAGGAAAACATAGGTACAAAGAAGGTAGCTGCGAAGAAACCATGGGTAACAGAAGAAATAATTCAGTTGATTGATGAATGGAGGAAGTACAAACATGTTCCGGGAAAATCAGGAATACAGAAATACAAGTCGCTAAGGAATGAAATAAATAGGAAGTGCAGGGAAGCTAAGACGAAATGGCTGCAGGAAAAATGTGAAGACATCGAAAAAGATATGATTGTCGGAAGGACAGACTCAGCATACAGGAAAGTCAAAACAACCTTTGGTGACATTAAAAGCAACGGTGGTAACATTAAGAGTGCAACGGGAATTCCACTGTTCAACGCAGAGGAGAGAGTAGATAGGTGGAAAGAATACATTGAAAGCCTCTATGAGGGTGAAGATTTGTCTGATGTGTTAGAAGAAGAAACAGGAGTCGATTTAGAAGAGATAGGGGATCCAGTATTAGAATCGGAATTTAAAAGAGCTTTGGAGGACTTACGGTCAAATAAGGCAGAAGGGATAGATAACATTCCATCAGAATTTCTAAAATCATTGGGGGAAGTGGCAACAAAACGACTATTCACGTTGGTGTGTAGAATATATGAGACTGGCGATATACCATCTGACTTTCGGAAAAGCATCATCCACACAATTCCGAAGACGGCAAGAGCTGACAAGTGCGAGAATTATCGCACAATCAGCTTAACAGCTCATGCATCGAAGCTGCTTACAAGAATAATATACAGAAGAATGGAAAAGAAAATTGAGAATGCGCTAGTTGACGATCAGTTTGTCTTTAGGAAAAGTAAAGAAGTAAAGGGACGAGAGAGGCAATTCTGACGTTACGGCTAATAATGGAAGCAAGGCTAAAGAAAAATCAAGACACTTTCATAGGATTTGTCGACCTGGAAAAAGCGTTCGACAATATAAAATGGTGCAAGCTGTTCGAGATTCTGAAAAAAGTAGGGGTAAGCTATAGGGAGAGACGTGTCATATACAACATGTACAACAACCAAGAGGGAATAATAAGAGTGGACGATCAAGAACGAAGTGCTCGTATTAAGAAGGGTGTAAGACAAGGCTGTAGTCTTTCGCCCCTACTCTTCAATCTGTACATCGAGGAAGCAATGATGGAAATAAGAGAAAGGTTCAGGAGTGGAATTAAAATACAAGGTGAAAGGATATCAATGATACGATTCGCTGATGACATTGCTATCCTGGGTGAAAGTGAAGAAGAATTAAATGATCTGCTGAACGAAATGAACAGTCTAATGAGTACACAGTATGGTTTGAGAGTAAATCGGAGAAAGACGAAGGTAATGAGAAGTAGTAGAAATGAGAACAGCGAGAAACTTAACATCAGGATTGATGGTCACGAAGTCAATGAAGTTAAGGAATTCTGCTACCTAGGCAGTAAAATAACCAATGACGGACGGAGCAAGGAGGACATCAAAAGCAGACTCGCTATGGCGAAAAAGGCATTTCTGGCCAAGAGAAGTCTACTAATATGAAATACCGACTTTAATTTGAGGAAGAAATTTCTGAGGATGTACGTCTGGAGTACAGCATTGTATGGTAGTGAAACATGGACTGTGGGAAAACCGGAACAGAAGAGAATCGAAGCATTTGAGATGTGGTGCTATAGACGAATGTTGAAAATTAGGTGGACTGATAAGGTAAGGAATGAGGAGGTTCTACGCAGAATCGGAGAGGAAAGGAATATGTGGAAAACACTGATAAGGAGAAGGGACAGGATGATAGGACATCTGCTAAGACATGAGGGAATGACTTGCATGGTACTAGAGGGAGCTGTAGAGGGCAAAAACTGTAGAGGAAGACAGAGATTGGAATACGTCAAGCAAATAATTGAGGACTTAGGTTGCAAGTGCTACTCTGAGATGAAGAGGTTAGCACAGGAAAGGAATTCGTGGCGGGCCGCATCAAACCAGTCAGTAGACTGATGACCAAAAAAAAAATCTTCACTATAATGACTGACCATTCCTATCTCTTCGACTTACATTCTGTTCTTACTGCGTCACGTGCCTGAAGCACTATCAGGAGAGCAGAGGTCATAATTACTTTTGAATACATTGTGGGAGTGAACAGTGATCAATGTGTTACAAATATTTACTATCAAAAACAGTCTTGATCACAATTTATTTATTACGGTGACCAGTTTCGATCACTACTGTGTTCGTCTTCAGACCTACAAGTCGTATACAAAGCTTTAATTAGAGGGCTACATACATTAAATTAAATACATAAAGTTACAAAGCTATATAAAATGATGAATTACCAATGAGTGAGAACCTGCACTCCATTCTCCAGTAGTGATTTAACACCAGAAGGAGGTTTTTACTCGTTGGTAATTCATCGTTTTATAGCTTTGTAACTTTATGTATTTTCTTTAATGTATGTAGCCCTCTAATTAAAACTTTGTATACGACTTGTAGGTCTGAAGATGACCACAGTAATGGTCGAAACCGGTCACCGTAATAAATAAACTGTGAACAAAACTATTTCTGATAGTAAATAGAGGTCATAATGTTTTGACTCATCAGTGTATATCGATCCCATCGAAACTGGCAGCAAATGATTGTTTCTCAGAAACTCTTGCTGTTATATAAATACCACAACCCCTAACTATTTACCAGCTATGCTCCGAGCTCCACAAAATATATTGGAGAGTGCTTGTTTCAATGTAATGGTTTGGTTTGCTGAGTTTACTGTCTTTCCTTACAGTTTTTGTACTGTAAAGCCCCCTCTATTAAATGGGAACCTATTCCCTGATGTCTAACCAGATGGTTTTATAACCCTATAGCACCTTTTTTCTATGGTTTATACTATGTTCGTTTTTTTCACCGAGACTGCAGAGGAACTCTCCATTTCCTATTTTAATAGTGTGCCAAATTTTCAACATTCTTCGGCAGTACTTCATCTCGAACGCGTTGATTCTCTTCTGTTCCGGTTTTCTCACAGTACGTAATTTCCGATCATACAGTGCCGTGCCCAAAACGTACTTTCTCAGGATTTCTGCCTCATACTAAGGTTCATTTCTGATAGTAGAAAATTTTTATAATAACCATTTGTTCCAAAAGGGAATTTTTCTTCTCTTAGGAGAGCGGAGAGTATTCGTGCCTTTCATTTTGACCTGCTGATATGGTTTAATGGGCCGTCTTGTCTGCCAAATATCGTTAGTATTAGTTGAATCTGAGAGCAGAAGTAACAATGATTCGTATTGAACACTAGCCAGCAGAGATACGGTTTTTAGGATAATCTTCGTACCTGTCTGTAACATCCGAAAAACCTTCTCTTCAGAAACACAAAGCACAATCACTCAAAATATCGACACACTCAAGTAATGACAACACGATTCAGAAAAGGTGCAGATTGCATTTCTGTATAATAATAACTGACTTTAAACCATTAATTTATTAATTTATTTATAAAAATATGTTCGATTTTCAGTGATCTTTGCCGAAGAAAATCTCATATTCAAAACTGTGTTAATTTCGGTTTATATCAGAAATGAGTTCAATGTACTTTCAACGACGAGGTGATTGAGACTGAACAGGAACTCAGACAAGGATGGATAAAGAAATACCCCGTGTTATTTGTTGACCATTGCACCACCTATGTCGGGAATTTTGCGTAACTCTTGAACGTAGAAATATTTTATAATAGAATAACACAACATTAATGAATGTTATGAACTGCGTTATGCAATATACAGCTGTAAAGTTATAGCTTATTAGAAATGATCACTTTCGAGCTAGGATCAGATCTTCATCTCTCACAGCTAAGATGATGTTTGGAGCCGATGGTGGTCTAATCCTAGACCGAAATCGATCTCTTTCACAAAATATACCGCTACAGCTGTGTATTGCATAACGCAGTTCTTAACAGTCTTGAATGTATCTCAAAGAACAAAACGATCCTATAAGGGTTGCGTTTTTACCGACTGATGTATGGAACCCTAAGACGAAGGGTTGTCTTCTCATCCTTAGCAGCTTTTTACTGGTTAATGCCAACCGTTAACGAGCCGCGCATTTTGTATAAATTATTTTGTTTTTGTACTCTGAGGTTGATTTGTTTGCAGTTCTCCTCGTTGAGTCAGAAGCACGACAGTTTTTTAATGGTGTATTTTCTGATGATCAATATGGAATATTCATTACACACACGCAGAAATAACCAAGAACGGTTAGCGGTGATCGCAACATTTGGAAATTCCATAATTCGCTGTTTTAATTGATACGTCGGAATATTATTAAATAAAATGCTTGAATTTATGTTGGGAAGATACTATGAACACAAGCAGAAAAAATGTGCACGATTGGTAATGTTATAAGCACACGTCTATTTTGAGTAGAGTGCATCTTTAATGGCATACAAAGCACCTAAAATCAAAAGAGAGATTATACGTTGCAGGGAAAGAAATAAGAGTTGCAAAATTTCATGCAGAATGAGGAAAAACTGACTGTGAATTACTGCATACATGCTTGTGTATAAATACAAAAAATTCATATTTCTAACGCTTCTGGTCTTAACAGCTTCAAAGAGAGAAAGATGGAGATTAGATAAAAAAGGCAGCGAATGTCAGGGGGTGGAGGGAGACGAGATATCTGCAGTTCCTTTCTGTCGTTTTTGCTCTCCACGTGTTCTGCTGTGAAAATGATAGCTGCTGGTGTGTCACAATGGCAGCTAACTGCGTAACCAAGCAAATAATTGCCTCCTACACATGATTTCGTGCGGCTCGTTTTTTGGTTGTCATCACTTTATTGAATTTCCACGTGCTGCAATCTTGCTGAGCGGAACCGAAGGCCATTTGGTCGCAAATTACCCCAACTAAACGACACAAGCTGTAATACGTGTTGGTAGCCATGTAAATGTGTGGAAATAGTGGGAATTAAACCGATGACAAAGTACCACACTGGTCTCTGACCCGGGAATAGTATTGTAGTTAGGAATGTACAGTTCGACTATCGAAGCAAAATCGAACGCGCCACATGACACCACACACTTTGACCATTATCAAAATAATATCAAGCAAATTCTTTTACGCACGATATATTTATGACAACAGCACAATATTACTGATTGCTTGCTGATTCTATAGAAACTGTACAACCTTCCCGAAATTGTATTTTAGGATTACTGTACGAATACAGTATTCCAGATAGCGAAACAACATCCTCATATTATACTACCACGAATGGATGATCTAAAACAATTGTAGACCTCAGTAGGATAGTGTTTTCCATGGGGGTCCAAATCGTTTTGCTAAATCCAAAACTGGGTCACGTATCAACAAAGGAAGCTGCTTTACAATATTAAAATGCAAGTAAAAAATTAACATTAAGCATATATTTACTATTTTTTTGCATTTTGTTGATGCGGAAGGAATAATACATAAGTCGCTATTATTTCCAAAAATCCGTTTGCCACTTAGCAAAATAAAACTAAAATAAATTTTGCCAAAATTTAAAACTACGAATTTATGTGTTACCCTAAACGAATTTCTGTGCTAGTTACAAAACAGGTCTGTAATTTCTTGGCAGTTGTGAACGATAGAACATTACAGTTCAAGCTCTAGAATCTTAGTTCTGCGGATGGGTGTGTGTTACAGCTCTATATGTAAAACAAGAGCTTTTGTCCTCCATCATCTGCTGAATAAATTAATTACTTTTGAATAGATTGTGGGAGTTAACAGTGATCAATGTGTTACAAATATTTACTATCAAAAACAGTCTTGATCATAATTTATTTATTACGGTGACCGGTTTCGACAACTACTATGGTCATCTTCAGACCTCCTTCTGGTGGTAAATCACTGATCACTGTTAACTCCCACAATCTATTCAAAAGTAATTAATTTATTCAGCAGATGATGGAGGACAAAAGCTCTTGTTTTACATGTAGAGCTGTAACACACACCCATCCGCAGAACTAAGATTCTAGAGCTTGAACTGTAATGTTCTATCGTTCACAACTGCCAAGAAATTACAGACCTGTTTTGTAACTAGCACAGAAATTCGTCTAGGATAACACATAAATCCGTAGTTTTAAATTTTGGCAAAATTTATTTTAGTTTTATTTTACTAACAAGGGAACCTCCCCATCGCACCCCCTCAGATTTAGTTATAAGTTGGCACAGTGGATAGGCCTTGAAAAACTGAACACAGATTAATCGAGAAAACAGGAAGAAGTTGTGTGATACTATGAAAAAAATAAGCAAAATATACAAACTGAGTACTCCATGTGCAAGATAGGCAACAACAAGGATAATATGCGCTCAAGAGCGCCGTGGTCCCGTGGTTAGCGTCAGCAGCTGCGGAACGAGAGGTCCTTGGTTCAAGTCTTCCCTCGAGTGAAAAGTTTAATTTTTTATTTTCAGACAATTATTTGTCCGTCCGTTCGTCCGTCCGATGCGAGGTAACTGCGCCGTAGTATGGGGACGCTACACCTAAACAACATATTCCTGTCATGTGACGCACATGCTGTCACCAGTGTCGTATAGAATATATCAGACGCGTTTTCCTGTGGAGGAATCGGTTGACCTATGACCTTGCTATCAAATGTTTTCCATTCCCATTGGAGAGGCACGACCTTTCGTCTACTAATCGCACGTTTTTGCGGTGCGGTCGCAAAACACAAACACTAAACTTATTAGAGTGAACAGAGACGTCAATGAACGAACGGACAGATCATAACTTTGCCATAATAAAGAAAGTAAACTTTTCACTGGAGGGAAGACTTGAACCAAGGACCCGCGTTCCACAGCTGCTCACGTTAACCACGGGACCACAGGGCTCCTGAGTTCACAAAAAATGGTTCAAATGGCTCTGAGCACTATGGGACTTAACTTCTAAGGTCATCAGTCCCCTAGAACTTAGAACTACTTAAACCTAACTAACCTAAGGACATCACACACATCCATGTCCGAGGCAGGATTCGAACCAGCGACCGTAGCTGTCACGCGGTTCCAGACTGTAGCGCCTAGAAACGAACGGCCACCCCGGCCGGCTGAGTTCACAGTATCCTTGATGTTGCCTATCTTGCGCATGGACTACTCAGTTTGTATATTTTGCTTATTTTTTTCATAGTTCCACACAACTTCTTCCTGTTTTCTCGATTGATCTGTGTTCAGTTTTTCAAGGCCTATCCACTGTGCCAACTTATAACTAGATCTGAGGGGGGTGCGATGGGGAGGTTCCCTTGTAAGTGGCAAACGGATTTTTGGAAATAATATCGACTTATGTACGATTGCTACCGTATCAACAAAATGCAAAAAAATTAATGTGTAATAATAAGTTAATAATAATAAGAAATAAAACAGTGTTAGATTTCAGACAGTTTAATTCTATTATTAAACACACTGTTTATGCTTTGTGTGACGTCACAAGCATTAGACTGGTTGGGAAAAAAGTCTTTAAATACATTTTACCAGCTGCCAAGCGTGATTTCCGAGTGAGTTGATGTTGTAGGTACTGTATAACTGCAATTTAAATGTTGTGAATGTCAACCAAATGTACTGTACCAAAAATGGAAAAACATGTCGGCCGCGCGAAGTGGCCGCACGGTTTGAGGCGCCATGTCACAGACTGCGCGGACCTTCCCGCCGTAGGTCCGAGTCGGGCATTGGTGTGTGTGTTGTTCTTAGCATAAGTTAGTTTAAGTAGTGTGTAAGTCTAGGGACCAATGACCTCAGCAGTTTGGTCCCTTAGGTATTCACACACTTTTTTTTAAAAAAAACATGTCGGCTGTCAGTCATAAGCGCCTTCTGTGACTTGTTATGAATTAAACACTGTGCTAAGATGAAAGTTGCTATGGAAATATCTAAAAAGTAGGCAAAAGGATTGGTTAATAAAAACTTTGGACTCCAGGTACGAGAATCGCTTTTTTGTCATAAGTACATTCAGAAAAGACAACGCTCTAATGAATAGTTACCTTAATTAGAATGAAAAGCTTATGAAGTGTTGCAATTTGTGTACGAGAGCGAAGCAGTGGGCGCTAAGCTAGTACCTAAGTATACGTATTAGTTTCATTTCACCTTCGCAGTAACGAAGCGCCACTACGGTGGGTTTGGGAGGGGAAGAGCTGGTAGAGCTGGGGGTATGGGGTATTTTTAATGTTTTGGGAGATGAGTGGTGACCTGTAAGCACCCGTAAAATGTTTTACTTCCGGCATTAAAAACCTGCGTAATACCGACTTTACAATCAGTTTCTTTAAAGGAATGACGTGAATACACTACATTTTTTTTCCTTTCGCCTTTCCCACGGGTATGAATGCCCTTGGGATCACCAATGAGAGGAGGTGGAGGGGGAAAGAAAGTAACAGAGGCCGAAGGTGAAGTTAATGACACTGGATGGAGACTCTCACACCTTTAGCCTCAGCATAAGACAGGCGATTTAGGAACTTGTATTCTTCGAACTTCTTTTCCCTCTTGTAAGCCGGGAAATCTGGCGAGCGAGGGGAGTGGCGGTCAGCACAACTGACACACACACTGGCGGCGGAACACAGGGGCTTCCCTCATGGAGTCCCAAATGGTCCACCATAGTGTGGGAGGGATGTACGGCTTCACATCACATCTGAAGCACATAACTTTGACCTTGTCTGGGAGGGTATCCCCCTCGAAAGCCAGATTGAAGGCGCCAGTATTGGTGCAGTTGTCTTTCGGACAAACAAAGTGAACACCGTGCCGTTCCAGATTAGCTCGGAGTTCCTCATCAGTTTGTAGGATGAGGTCACTATGAAAAATTACTTCCTGGACGATATTCAGAGACTGGTGAGGAGTGACAGACATCGGGACATTGCCAAGACGATCACAGGCACAAAGAGCTGCAGACTGGGTGGTAGAAGAAGCTTTGATCAATAGGGAGCTTGACTGTATCTTACTAAGAGATTCCACTTCACCAAACTTGTCCTCAATGTTTTCCACAAATAAATGGCTTTGCGGTGGTGAATATGTTCCAATCCGTCCTAGAACAGACAAGGTAATGGGGAAACGGTTTCATCCCAAGTTGGCGAGCCTGACCCTCCTCCCATGGTGTAGCCAGGTCATACAAAGCAGCATTCAGTGATCCTTCACCATTCAAAGAGACGGCTGTTTGAGAATGGCCAGAGTTTTGCAGCTTGATAAGCTTCATGCGCCAAGCATCCGCCCTGATACCACCCACTCCGACCAGGGGTTCTCCCCATTGGCGCCACCCACTACAGCAAGGCCTGTCTGGCACAGAGGCCATTCCCGGGAGTTCTGAGGCTCCAAGAAAATAAGCAACCACTCTTTCGCATACATGGGGAGGGAACAGGTCAGGTATCATTAGTGTGATCCCTGTGTTGTCTGGGGGCTCAGCGATATGGACTGGCTTCAAGTGATGGTGACCTAGTAGGGTGGAAGGGGGCTACATCGGGGTAGGGAGAGGGGATAGAGGGGGAAGGGGTCCACACCATAGATGCTAGGGAGGAAGATGGCTCACACGAAAAACAGGAAATTTTGAAATGGAGGACAAACCTGAAGTGGGGACCTAAACCTCAAAAAGGCTGAAAGAACAGGCAAAAGGAACAAAATTGCAATCAATACAGGAAACTAGGTGAATAGCCAGGTCGACATAAATCAGAACAATGAGGGTGGGGATGGAGGTGGCAAAAGAGAAGGAGCGATGATGAGGAGAGAGGGGGAAGGGTGAAGGAGAAGCAGCCAGGAAATGACTAATGAGCCGCAACAGCTCGGGGCCCCGTGTGCACCATGCACAAACTCACGAAAGAACCATGAGCCCTCTGGGGGGAGTGGGGGAGGAGGGGGGGAGGAGGGGGGGAGGAGGGGGGGAGCTTACCGGCAGGAGGATGGTATAAAGGTATACATCTTCCCATCATATCCCAGGCAAGATCGGTGAGTGACAAACCAGTGACCGTGCAGGCCAGTTAATGATTCTAAAGCCTCTGTATCTGCATTTGTGGAACTCTGGACAGCATATACAGGGTGTTTCAAAAATGACCGGTATATTTGAAACGGCAATAAAAACTAAACGAGCAGCGATAGAAATACACCGTTTGTTGCAATATGCTTGGGACAACAGTACATTTTCAGGCAGACAAACTTTCGAAATTACAGTAGTTACAATTTTCAACAACAGATGGCGCTGCGGTCTGGGAAACTCTATAGTACGATATTTTCCACATATCCACCATGCGTAGCAATAATATGGCGTAGTCTCTGAATGAAATTACCCGAAACCTTTGACAACGTGTCTGGCGGAATGGCTTCACATGCAGATAAGATGTACTGCTTCAGCTGCTCAATTGTTTCTGGATTCTGGCGGTACACCTGGTCTTTCAAGTGTCCCCACAGAAAGAAGTCACAGGGGTTCATGTCTGGCGAATAGGGAGGCCAATCCACGCCGCCTCCTGTATTTTTCGGATAGCCCAAAGCAATCACACGATCATCGAAATATTCATTCAGGAAATTAAAGACGTCGGCCGTGCGATGTGGCCGGGCACCATCTTGCATAAACCACGAGGTGTTCGCAGTGTCGTCTAAGGCAGTTTGTACCGCCACAAATTCACGAAGAATGTCCAGATAGCGTGATGCAGTAATCGTTTCGGATCTGAAAAATGGGCCAATGATTCCTTTGGAAGACATGGCGGCCCAGACCAGTACTTTTTGAGGATGCAGGGACGATGGGACTGCAACATGGGGCTTTTCGGTTCCCCATATGCGCCAGTTCTGTTTATTGACGAAGCCGTCCAGGTAAAAATAAGCTTCGTCAGTAAACCAAATGCTGCCCACATGCATATCGCCGTCATCAATCCTGTGCACTATATCGTTAGCGAATGTCTCTCGTGCAGCAATGGTAGCGGCGCTGAGGGGTTGCCGCGTTTGAATTTTGTATGGATAGATGTGTAAACTCTGGCGCATGAGACGATACGTGGACGTTGGCGTCATTTGGACCGCAGCTGCAACACGGCGAACGGAAACCCGAGGCCGCTGTTGGATCACCTGCTGCACTAGCTGCGCGTTGCCCTCTGTGGTTGCCGTACGCAGTCGCCCTACCTTTCCAGCACGTTCATCTGTCACGTTCCCAGTCCGTTGAAATTTTTCAAACAGATCCTTTATTGTATCGCTTTTCGGTCCTTTGGTTACATTAAACCTCCGTTGAAAACTTCGTCTTGTTGCAACAACACTGTGTTCTAGGCGGTGGAATTCCAACACCAGAAAAATCCTCTGTTCTAAGGAATAAACCATGTTGTCTACAGCACACTTGCACGTTGTGAACAGCACACGCTTACAGCAGAAAGACGACGTACAGAATGGCGCACCCACAGACTGCGTTGTCTTCTATATCTTTCACATCACTTGCAGCGCCATCTGTTGTTGCAAATTGTAACTACTGTAATTTCGAAAGTTTGTCCGCCTGAAAATGTACTGTTGTCCCAAGCATATTGCAACAAACGGTGTATTTCTATCGCTGCTCGTTTAGTTTTTATTGCCGTTTCAAATATACCGGTCATTTTTGAAACACCCTGTAGAAGCACTGTGAGGATTTTCAGCCTATGAAGACTGGAACTGAGGAAACTGGATTTCAAAGAAATGCAACCAGACGCATCTCGAATACAATGCAGCCGCATTATGCAAGAAGGCCACAGAGAACCTCACACGAAATTCGACCACACGACATTGTCCTCGCTGACAGCCAACGCATGCACAGACAGGCAGAAGAGAACTGAGCCCAGCGATCATTTAAGGAATTGGTCCACAAGGATATCAATCGAGGCAGTGGAAAATACGATCCATTGTTTCTACAGTAGGCCGTGGTATTTATAGCAGCTGACTAAATGCTGCTGAAGTGCCGTCGTGTTGTAACACACCCAGTTTTAGCACTGTCTTTTTAAACAATTAAATCACGTGATTGCGTCCCCAAATGAATCAGAAACGAGGCAATGGTTGCGAAACGAACCAAATGGAAATGTGGAACGTTCTCATCTTACTGTCGTAAGTGAGAGTAATCTCTCCCTCAACTTTCTTAAGATGAAATTTAACTAATACTTACTGTTAGTTGCACATATTATGCTAATTCTGCGTGGTTTTCCAGTGCTATTCCATTGTACAAAAACAGAATAATCCATGCTGATATTATGTATGCGAAAGTGTAGTCCGTTACCTTTTCACAAATAAACTGCTGAACCGATTGTGATGAAATTTGAAACACGTGGGACAAGATGGTCTATCATAGAAAGTATAAAGAAACAGATTCCTAAGAGGCTGAAGTAGAGAATGGAAAATCTTTTTTTTAATCGTAGAGCATAAATAATATTAAAAACTATTAAATTTGTTGCATAATGTGTACGTTGTATAATGCTATACGATACATAGATAAGTGCTCCTCTCCACGATCCTTGCACATGTAGCTTTATCGCGCGTAGAGTAAGTTGATGTGGTGTGTGATGTTGAAGTGGCAGGGGCGGGAGGGGGGAGGGGGGGGAAGAAGATGTACATGTTTACCGAAGAGGCAGACAACTGAGAGCAGCTTACATTATTGGATTTACAATATGTTATTTACTCAACTCAGCAAAGGACCTGGAAGAGCAGCTGAACGGAATGGACATGGTCTTGAAAGGAGGATATAAGATGAACATCAACAAAAGCAAAACAAGAATTATGGAATGTAGTCGAATTAAATCGGGTGATGCTGCGGGAATTAGATTAGGAAATGAGACGCTTAAAGTAGTAAATGAGTGTTGTTATTTGGGGAGCAAAATAACTGATGATGGTCGAAGTACAGAGGATATAAAATGTAGACTGGCAATGGCAAGGAAAGCATTTCTGAAGAAGAGAAATTTGTTAACATCGAATATAGATTTAAGTGTCGGGAAGTCGTTTCTGAAAGTATTTGTATGGAGTGTAGCCATGTATGGAAGTGAAACATGGCCGATAGACAAGAAGAGAATAGAAGCTCTCGAAATGTGGTGCTACAGAAGAATGTTGAAGATGAGATGGGTAGATCACATAACTAAAGAGGAGGTATTGAATAGAATTGGAGCGAAGAGAAATTTGTGTCACAAATTGACTAGAAGAAGAGATCGGTTGGTAGGGTATATTCTGAGGCATCAAGGGATCACCAATTTAGTATTGGAGGGCAGCGTGGAGGGTAAAAATCGCAGAGGGAGACCAAGTGATGAATACACTAAACAGATTCAGGAGGATGTAGGTTGCAGTAGGTACTGGGAGATGAAGAACCTTGCACAGGATAGAGTAGCATGGAGAGCTGCATCAAACCAGTCTCTGGACTGAAGACCACAATAACAACAACCCGTCATAACAAAACTCTCGATATGTGAGTGCATCCGTAGGTATCAGCTAGTTAAAAATAATATGTGAGCCAGACATGGACTTGTGCTCTGGGTCCCAGATTCGAAACCAGGTTCTGTTTAGATTTAAAATAAAAATCAAGAAAGTGGGTGGAAATACCCAGTATAAGGAAACACCCTCGTTCTGCCAATGGCCTTGTCACAAAGAGCAGAGGACCGACCAGAGCCACCTCTTGCCTTGGGATGGAGATTTGCCCTTTAAAAAGCTGAAGAATTAGTTGTTAACAACGGCATGAGACTGCAAAAGGCAGTGGCAACCACTCTATTAAAGACACCCAATGTGACATTTAATTCAAAAGGTTTCTTCTGAATTAGTTCCCCATTCAGATCTGTAGGAGGGCTGCCGTGGGGGATGTAATCTTGAGAGAAAGGCAGGATAACCAACAAAAACGATAACATACTTTGTGTCGGATCGTGGACTGCAAGAAGTTTGCCCGTGGTAGGAAAGATATAAAATCGGAAAAAGGGAAATGCAAAGGTTAAGTTTAAATATAGTGTAGGTTCAGTGAAATTAAAAGGAAAGAAAATTTGGATCTCGATTCTGCTTGCGATGTGCTGGTGTGGGGCCGTGTTTTGCACTCAATCTTGTACGGCTGCTGGTTTCGTTTGTGTGTGTGTGTGTGTGTGTGTGTGTGTGTGTGTGTGTGTGTGTGTGATTATTTGTGTCGTGTCTGCTGTGTTAATGACTATTCATTTGCTGTTACGCCTTGGATTAATTAGCAAAATGTGTGTCATGTTTCCAAATAAGAAATCTGAAGCCAATGCACGCTATCACAACTGATGGAGAAAAATGTGTCACGGTTCTAATTACACTTCGAAATTGTTGTAAAAAAACCAACACTTTAATGAATGGGTTATAATGCAGCACATGTACTGGGGAAAATCATTGTCCTAAAGGACTGCCAAGGGGGCGGTAGTTGAAAGTGAGTTCTCCTCAATAGGTGTCCACAAACTGCAGAAATTCGAGGCCCTCTTCCTCCCTCCCTCCCTCCACCCCCCTTCCCCCCAACCACCTGTGGGAGGGGGGGGGACAGAGGCTTCTTGAAACGGCCAGCTGCTCTGCCGAGCATCTCCCCCTTCTACAGTCGCTGGGCACAACAGGTGTTCCACTACCCTCCATTGTCGCTCATAACACACGGCCTGTCTTGAGGAGTCGCCCCTTAGCACAAAATGGGAATTTACCAGCATAATCCCAACCATTCGGCGAATAGTCCAGATGGACCGCAGTACTCGGCTTTCCACTATCTGGCCACCGCCAGCGACGCTCTTACGCCAACACAATAGCATGTATAGTCAACTAAATAATAGGAGGTAAAAGGGCAGCTGCCTCAAGTGTCTCCGGTGGCCAACCACAGTAGACACATCCCGCCTTCTCCCGCAACATCAACAACTCTTTCCTGCAATCTGTTAAAAAAAAGACACACACAATTTGATAGGATAAATAAGGTTCTCTCTCCACGAAACTAGGCAAAGTCCATTGTCTGTTAGTTTTATGAGCAAAATCAGTATAGTTTTTATGTTCGACTCCAGGATACAGTCCGCATCTCATTATTTTGTGATGTCCAATGAAGTGCACCACCACTGAGCACAAATGATCAGCAGAGACATGTCCACCATCTGTAAAATCAGGAAAAAAACTTCGATTATTTTGCTGCGAAAATTACCGATCATCGTAAAATGTTCTCGTTATCTCGAAACAGTCATTGGAGTAAAGAAAAAATGAGACTATAAGCTCCAAAGAAAAAAATCTTTACTAAGCAATTTCTTTCAGCTTGTTGAACAAATTACGCGACCTGAGATCGTCTCTCACGATTAGTGTCTGTAAATAAACCGTCATTCACGTGTGTATTGCAAACATATCAGACAGTGTCCGCTGCTCGTAGTGTTGCGGTAGCGTTCTCGCTTCCCGCGCACGGGGTCCCGGGTTCCATTCCCGGCGGGGTCAGAGATTTTCTCTGCCTCGAGATGACTGGGTGTTGTGTGTCTTTCATCATCCTTTCATCCTCATTCACTCGCAGGTCGCCGTAGTGGCGTTGAAGAACTTGTGGAGCGGCGGCCGAACCGCCTCGTGAGGGGTCTCGCGGCCACCAGTGCCACACGCTCATGCCGTTGGCTCACATGTCGGAAAGAGAAACGTTCGTTTTAAGTTCTACAGCAACAAGCTAGAATTCAAGAGCTCGTAGCTGTTTTGTACACTGTGGAAGGTCCCCTTTAATCAATGCGTTGCTATGTCATACCTGCGTTTACGCAACAAATGGTGAGAACCTGTCTCCTCCTGTGTGGGTGGGAGACTGAAATTTCGTTAAAAGATATCGCCCGAACAAAAAGAAAAGAAACGTCTGTCAAGACTCATTCTTTAGTGCCCTAGCCATCTCCTCCACCCACCAGATGGCACATCATTAATATCAGTGTGATAGGATAAGTAATTAAACTGACCATGAGTGTCAGTTTGCATGGCGGGTGATTCTTTTTTTCAGTAATCCTTTATAAGCAGTATATACATTGTTTCTTCGGTTTTAACACAATCAATGTACACCGCCGAATACTTTGTTTTTTCTACCATGACGTAGAGATTCGCGTCAGCTGCTGCTAAACCGACAGTCACATATTTCGATCCTCTGCCTCTCACAGAAAGCTGAACATTGCACGGCATAAACTATACAGCTACCACAACACAGGCTGGTAGAAATAAAACGCAGAGGCGATATTTCTCACTGACAAAAATGTGGAAGACATCGCAGCACATGGAAACTGGAAGAGTTGACGGTATTGTAGAGCGCTTCCAGCTGCTATTCAAAGGTGACGACCTGTACAGCTAATTTCATCTTCCCCATCGACAGGGTAGCTGATGTCTTGGTGTTCCGTTTCGAAAAGCATTGCTCCATCATTTTACAGTCATATAAATGATTACTGTTCTGATGTTGAACATCGCTGGAAGGTGCTGTTCACAACACACTTGGGGTAGCACACAAAAAAAAAAAAAAAAAAAAAAAAAAAAAAAAGAGGTACTGTCACCTTATTGATGGACAGAAGTAGAAACATGTGCAGTGCATCACAGCATATGGAATTAGAACCAGTCTGTAGCATTGAGAAACGCTACCAAACAACTGTATGTAGGTGATGGAAATGAGCGTTTGGTGTTATTGGCTGGGAGGCCCCTTACGGGGCAGGTCCTGCCGCCTTGGTGCACGTCTTATTACATTCGACGCCACATTTGGCGACCTGCGCGCCGGATGAGGATGAAATGATCACGAAGACGACACAACACCCAGTCCCTGAGCGGAGGAAATCCCCAACCCAGCCAGGAATCGAACCCGGGCCCGTAATACGTAATGCTGACCACTGAGCTATCGGGGCGGACTATTGAGGTGAGGAATTCTACATTTAATCCCATGCACCGCATTGACAAGTAACAGACATCTGGTGTTCTGCCAAGGCTCCCTCCATCTCAGCCGACTGGTGTCAGTCAATCATTATGCGATAATCATCAGCCTACACAGTTGACGGTCGGGATGTTAAAGACGCCGTTGATATGGAACGATGCACTGTCACACACACTGCAGTTGATAGCGATATCAGTTTTACCCAGAAGTCGGAGAGAGGTATATCTAGCACATTCAGCAACCCATGTAGAAACAGAGTGAGCCGAGTTAATGCTATAGGACCACGTTTTTACCACTTAGTGGAACTGGGAAAATGTGGTCGTTGCTCTGCCACCCATGTACGACGTGTAAGGTCAGCGCCAAACGAAGCCTGCTCCAGCAACACGATATAGAATAAAAGACAGTACATACAGTTCAGTGGTACTCGTATTTCTTATCGGGAAAATTAGGAACACTCAACATCATACAGGTACTGCATCCCATTCTATCATCGTTATTTTGTACCATCCAACAGAGAATAATTAAGAACTATAAAAGCTCTGCTAACTTCATCCGACAGATTTCTTCTCTCCCGATATATCAAAACAAATACATCTACATACCAGCATCGAGCATATGCGGCAATCCTATTAAATATACAGGTATTTAGACTTCGGCACAGGTGGCCAGTGATCGACATCGCTTGCACAGACCAGTGTAAAGTTTCATAGCTTGTACTGTACGGGAACCATCTCCCACATGTTATCAGTCGCAGGAGGGGATCTCTATTTCGTTGTTTGATACGCCACTTTTTCTGCTGTAACACGCTTTATACACGGCCATACCTTTTGTTTTGTTCGCCACGACTCAGACGTCTGTGTCAGGTTCTCGACTGAAATTAACACGTTTTGGTCCATTGGCTCCCCCAGAAATCTAGTTATCGCATGGTGTGAATCATGTTGGTGCTACTGATCCCACAACATTCCCACAGACTAGGTGATTGAAATAAAAGACAGTCACAACATAAGGAAACTAGAAGAGTTTTGAGGCATTGTGGAGCGTTTCCAAGCAGCTGTCTGAAGGTGATTGATGACATCTACCTTGAATCTCCTCATTCACAGTGATGGGATAGCTGATGGTACTGTGTTCTGTTAGACTGATTCCTCATTTGTTGCCACCCTCGCAATCAGTGTTCTCGTGTTAGCCATCCACAGAAGGTGTTTCTCCCTCCACCAAGACTCTTCCTCCATCTCAAACAAGCGATGTACGTCAATCATTACGTAGTAATCAGAAGCATACCAGTGGACTGTTGGCATGGAAAATAAACCATCGATGTACTGTAATAATAATCATCATAGTTGATAGTGCGTTCAATTATAGCAATTTTATTGTAATTTCAACACCAACCAATGATGCGGTAGCATGCGTAACAATTTATGTATCATCGCCAAACCGCCCCTCCTCTACTTTGCTAGTACCATCGCGAATGTAGACATATGACTGTGCAGTACATTCATTCATTGTTAATTCTCGAACATACACACCACAGTACACTAGACAGCGACCTGCATATCCCTAGCACTGCGCTCATAGTGCGTACCTTACGATCTTTCTCTATGTGGATGGGAGTCACAGGGCATTCTCGCATTCTTAGGATAAAGTTAGAGACTGAAAGATCTCCTCGCATGGGCTTTGACCAACGCCCCCTGCAGCACTGGCACCGATTTAATCTGCAGCTGACCAGCAGTAGACTGCTGCACCCATGTATCGCGTAGGAACAGTGCGAATTCTTGTCCTGCGAACTCCTGTCCTGCACTCATCCAAGAGCAAAAGATTTTGTCCAACTGTTCGAATGTCGAGGAGGTGAGCAGTCCTTATCAGTGTATAGTAGATATTAAGCTGTTGTGATGATACAACTGAAGATTAAGAACAAGAAACGGATGGCTTTTATACATGATGGAGCTCCAGACAGACGGAGTTTGCAGCAGTTTACGTAAATCAACTGTGCTATTAATTCTAAAGTATTGTTCTAGTGTCTGGCGTCATTACCAAGAAGGTGCCGTCCGGAGTGGCCGAGCGGTTCTAGGCGCTTCAGTCTGGAACCGCGCGACCGCTACGGTCGCAGGTTCGAATCCTACCTCGGGCATGGATGTGTGTGATGTCCTTAGGTTAGTTAGGTTTAAGTAGTTCTAAGTTCCAGGGGGCTGATGACCTCCGCTGTTAAGTCCCATAGTGCTCAGAGCCATTTTTGGACCAAGAAGATATTGATAAGAGAGAACATCAACAAAATGGTTCAAATGGCTCTGAGTACTATGGGGCTTAACTTCTGAGGCCATCAGTCCCCTAGAACTTAGAACTACTTAAACCTAACTAACCTAAGGACATCACACACATCCATGCCCGAAGCAGGATTCGAACCTGTGACAGTAGCGGTTGCGCGGTTCCAGACTGTAGCGCCTAGAACCACTCGGCCACACCGGCCGGCCGAACATGAACACATGCACTCCTAAGGCTACAAGGTTCTTGCACTTAAAACACGCTATAATATTAGATCGTTGCCATTTCCAACCTATTAGTCCTAATGGAATGCAACGCTGGTAATAACCCAATGTAAGAAATACGGGGGTAAGTCAATTATTATCCGCAATTTAGTTATATTTTTGTTTATTTTGGTAGTACTGTCGTTTAATTTGAAGACGCTTACTTTGTTTATTTGTTGTCATACCTTTGCAAATTTTCAAGCTACTAGGTTAGATTCGTTATCGCTGCTGTGCTGTTATTCATGGCTGCTCCGCTGTCTATTTCCACCAAAGAAGAGCAACGTTCAGTGATCCGTTATTTGTGGTCGGAAAGCGTGTCAAGGGCCGAAATTCATCGAAAACATTCGATGCAGTAGGGGAACAGTGTTTTGCCACAATGTTTTGCCACAACGGAGTGTCTACGAATGGACTGAAAAATTCCGAAATGGTCGCACTAGTGTTACGCACGATGAAGGAGCCGGACGACCGCTTACCGTCACAAATGAAGAAACCATTGAGCGTTCACGTGAAATGATTCTCTTAGACAGTCGATTAACTATTGACAAAGTGGCATATCGTCTGCAAATTGGTCACGGTTCTGCCTACGAAGTCATCCACAACAGACGTGGGTTTCATAAAGTTTGTGCAAGATGGGTCACAAAACATCTCACACAGTTGCATAAACAAACACGCTTCAACATCTGCAAAAAACATTTGGATCGCTATGGTAACGAAGGGGACAACTTCTTAGCCAGGATCATTACTAATGACAAAACATGGATCCATCATTACGAGCCGGACAGTAAACGGAAGAGTATGGAATGGAAACATCCAAATTCGCCGTGCAAGAAATAGTTCAAGAACCAACCGTCCCCAGGAAAAATTATGCTTACGGTTTTTTGGGACGCACAAGGTCCAGTACTGGAACATCATGGGGAAAGGGACACAACAATAGACAGTGTACTTTAGCGTGATATGCTTTCTGCCAGGCTCAATCCTGCAATTCGAAGCAAACGCCGAGGATTGCTGTCAAAAGGTGTTGTGTTGTTGCACGACAAAGCCCGTCCGCATACTGATGCCCACACTGCTGAAACGCTCCAGAAACTCAAATTTGAAGTACAGGATCATCCTCCATATAGTACCGATCTCGCCTCTTCTGTCACTTGTTTGCTTCACACAAACAGGCACTATGGGGCCGTAGATTTGCCTCGGACGAAGCAGTGAAATGAACGGTGCATTCCTGGCTCCCAGCTCAACTGAGTACCTTCTTCTATGAGGGCATCAGGAAGCTTGTACAAGGATGGGCCAAGTGCGCTGAAACCCAAGGAGACTACGTCAAAAAACGATGTTCTTGTAAGTTTTCTATTTGATTAAAATTAAATTTTATAACGAGTTTGCAGATAATAATTGACCTTACCTCGTATACACTCCTGGAAATGGAAAAAAGAACACATTGACACCGGTGTGTCAGACCCACCATACTTGCTCCGGACACTGCGAGAGGGCTGTACAAGCAATGATCACACGCACGGCACAGCGGACACACCAGGAACCGCGGTGTTGGCCGTCGAATGGCGCTAGCTGCGCAGCATTTGTGCACCGCCGCCGTCAGTGTCAGCCAGTTTGCCGTGGCATACGGAGCTCCATCGCAGTCTTTAACACTGGTAGCATGCCGCGACAGCGTGGACGTGAACCGTATGTGCAGTTGACGGACTTTGAGCGAGGGCGTATAGTGGGCATGCGGGAGGCCGGGTGGACGTACCGCCGAATTGCTCAACACGTGGGGCGTGAGGTCTCCACAGTACATCGATGTTGTCGCCAGTGGTCGGCGGAAGGTGCACGTGCCCGTCGACCTGGGACCGGACTGCAGCGACGCACGGATGCACGCCAAGACCGTGGGATCCTACGCAGTGCCGTAGGGGACCGCACCGCCATTTCCCAGCAAATTAGGGACACTGTTGCTCCTGGGGTATCGGCGAGGACCATTCGCAACCGTCTCCATGAAGCTGGGCTACGGTCCCGCACACCGTTAGGCCGTCTTCCGCTCACGCCCCAACATCGTGCAGCCCGCCTCCAGTGGTGTCGCGACAGGCGTGAATGGAGGGACGAATGGAGACGTGTCGTCTTCAGCGATGAGAGTCGCTTCTGCCTTGGTGCCAATGATGGTCGTATGCGTGTTTGGCGCCGTGCAGGTGAGCGCCACAATCAGGACTGCATACGACCGAGGCACACAGGGCCAACACCCGGCATCATGGTGTGGGGAGCGATCTCCTACACTGGCCGTACACCACTGGTGATCGTCGAGGGGACACTGAATAGTGCACAGTACGTCCAAACCGTCATCGAACCCATCGTTCTACCATTCCTAGACCGGCAAGGGAACTTGCTGTTCCAACAGGACAATGCACGTCCGCATGTATCCCGTGCCACCCAACGTGCTCTAGAAGGTGTAAGTCAACTAACCTGGCCAGCAAGATCTCCGGATCTGTCCCCGATTGAGCATGTTTGGGACTGGATGAAGCGTCGTCTCACGCGGTCTGCACGTCCAGCACGAACGCTGGTCCAACTGAGGCACCAGGTGGAAATGGCATGGCAAGCCGTTCCACAGGACTACATCCAGCATCTCTACGATCGTCTCCATGGGAGAATAGCAGCCTGCATTGCTGCGAAAGGTGGATATACACTGTACTAATGCCGACATTGTGCATGCACTGTTGCCTGTGTCTATGTGCCTGTGGTTCTGTCAGTGTGATCATGTGATGTATCTGACCCCAGGAATGTGTCAATAAAGTTTCCCCTTCCTGGGACAATGAATTCACGGTGTTCTTATTTCAATTTCCGGGAGTGTATTTCCAGTGCATGACCTACATTCTCATTACAGGTTTCTCTACGATAAACTATGGTGATGAAGTGCAAAATGAAATTAAGCTAGGCTTGCATCAGTCCTACGGGGTGGTCTATTGATCGTGACCGGGCCAAATATCTCACAAAATAGGCGTCAAACGAAAAAACTACAAAGAACGAAACTTGTCTAGCTTGAAGGGGGAAACCATATGGTGCTATGGTTGGCCAGCTACATGGCGCTGCCATAGGTCAAACGGATATCAACTGCGATTTTTTAAAAATAGGAACTCCCATTTTTATTACATATTCGTGTAGTACGTAAAGAAATATGAATGTTTTAGTGGGACCACTTTCCTCGCTTTGTGATAGGTGGCGCTGTAAGAGTCACAAACATATGGCTCACAATTTTAGACGAAAAGCTGGTAACAGGTAGGTTTTTTAAATTAAAATACAGAACGTAGGTAGGTTTGAACATTTTATTTAGGTTGTTCCAATGTGATACATGTACCTCTGTGAACTTATCATTTCTCAGAACGCATGTTGTTACAGCGTGATTACCTGTAAATACCACATTAATGCAATAAATGCTCAAAATGATGTGCGTCAACCTCAATGCATTTGACAATAGTGTAACGACATTCCTCTCAACAGCGAGGAGTTCGCCTTCTGTAATGTTCGCACATGCATTGACAATGCGCTGACGCATGTTGTCAGTCGTTGTCGATGTATCACTATAGCAAATAACCTTCAACTTTCCCCACAGAAAGAAATCCGGGAACGTAAGATCCGGTGAACGTGCGGGCCATGGTATGGTGCTTCGACGACCAATCCACCTGTCATGAAATATGCTATTCAATACCGTTTCAACCGCACGCGAGCTATGTGCCGGACATACATCATGTTAGAAGTACATCGCCATTCTGTCACGCAGTGAAACATCTTGTAGTAACATCGGTAGAAAATTACGTAGGAAATCAGCGTACATTGCACCATTTAGATTGCCATCGATAAAATGGGGGCCAATTATCCTTCCTCCCATAATGCCGCACAGTACATTAACCCGCCACGGTCGCTGATGTTCCACTTGTCGCAGCCATCGTGGATTTTCCGTTGCCAAATAGTGCATATTATGCCGGTTTACGTTACCGGTGTTGGTGAATGACGCTTCGTCAAGTAATTTCTCTTGCGCCCAGTGGCAGAACTGTACACGACGTTCAAGGTCGTCGCCATCCAATTCCTGGAGCATAGAAATATGGTACTGGTGCAATCGATGTTGATGTAGCATTCTCAACACCGATGTTTTTGTGATTCCCCATTCTCGAGCAATTTGTCTGCTACTGATGTGGGGATTAGCCACGACAGCAGCTAAAACATCTACTTGGGCATCATCATATGTTGCAGGTCGTGGTTGACGTTTCACATGTGGCTGAACACTTCCTGTTTTCTTAAATAACGTAACTACCCGGCGAATGTTCCGGACACTTGGATGATGTCGTCCACGATACCGAGCAGCATACATAGCACACGCCCGTTTTGCATTTTGATCACAATAGCCATACATCAACAGGATATCGACCTTTTCAGCAATTACCAAACGGTCCATTTTAACACTGGTAATGTATCACGAAGCAAATACCGTCCGCACTGGCGGAATGTTACGTGATACCACGTACTGATACGTTTGTGACTATTACAGCGCCATCTATCACAAAGCGAAAAAAGTGGTCCAACTGAAACATTCGTATTTCTTTACCTACTACGTGCAGTTGATATCCGTTTGACCTATGGCAGTGCCATCTAGGGGGCCAACCATAGCGCCATCAGATTTCCCCCTTCAAGCTAGACGAGTTTCGTTCTTTGTAGTTTTTTCGTTTGATGCTTATTTCGTGAGATATATGGCCCGGTCACTATCAATGGACCATCCTGTATACACAGGGTGCTTAAAAAATGACCGGTATATCTGAAACGGCAATAAAAACTAAACGAGCAGCGATAGAAATACACCGTTTGTTGCAATATGCTTGGGACAACAGCACATTTTCAGGCAGACAAAGTTTCGAAATTACAGTAGTTACAATTTTCAACAACAGATGGCGCTGCAGTCTGGGAAACTCTATAGTACGATATTTTCCACATATCCACCATGCGTAGCAATAATATGGCGTAGTCTCTGAATGAAATTACCCGAAACCTTTGACAACGTGTCTGGCGGAATGGCTTCACATGCAGATGAGATGTACTGCTTCAGCTGTTCAAAAAACCTGGTCTTTCAAGTGTCCCCACAGAAAGAAGTCACAGGGGTTCATGTCTGGCGAATAGGGAGGCCAATCCACGCCGCCTCCTGTATGTTTCGGATAGCCCAAAGCAATCACACGATCATCGAAATATTCATTCAGGAAATTAAAGACGTCGGCCGTGCGATGTGGCCGGGCACCATCTTGCATAAACCACGAGGTGTTCGCAGTGTCGTCTAAGGCAGTTTGTACCGCCACAAATTCACGAAGAATGTCCAGATAGCGTGATGCAGTAATCGTTTCGGATCTGAAAAATGGGCCAATGATTCCTTTGGAAGACATGGCGGCCCAGACCAGTACTTTTTGAGGATGCAGGGACGATGGGACTGCAACACGGGGCTTTTCGGTTCCCCATATGCGCCAGTTCTGTTTATTGACGAAGCCGTCCAGGTAAAAATAAGTTTCGTCAGTAAACCAAATGCTGCCCACATGCATATCGCCGTCATCAATCCTGTGCACTATATCGTTAGCGAATGTCTCTCGTGCAGCAATGGTAGCGACGCTGAGGGGTTGCCGCGTTTGAATTTTGTATGGATAGAGGTGTAAACTCTGGCACATGAGACGATACGTGGACGTTGGCGTCATTTCGACCGCAGCTGCAACACGGCGAACGGAAACCCGAGGCCGCTGTTGGATCACCTGCTGCACTAGCTGCGCGTTGCCCTCTGTGGTTGCCGTACGCGGTCGCCCTACCTTTCCAGCACGTTCATCCGTCACGTTCCCAGTCCGTTGAAATTTTTCAAACAGATCCTTTATTGTATCGCTTTTCGGTCCTTTGGTTACATTAAACCTCCATTGAAAACTTCGTCTTGTTGCAACAACACTGTGTTCTAGGCGGTGGAATTCCAACACCAGAAAAATCCTCCGTTCTAAGGAATAAACCATGTTGTCTACAGCACACTTGCACGTTGTGAACAGCACACGCTTACAGCAGAAAGACGACGTACAGAATGGCGCACCCACAGACTGCGTTGTCTTCTATATCTTTCACATCACTTGCAGCGCCATTTGTTGTTGAAAATTGTAACTACTGTAATTTCGAAAGTTTGTCCGCCTGAAAATGTACTGTTGTCCCAAGCATATTGCAACAAACGGTGTATTTCTATCGCTGCTCGTTTAGTTTTTATTGCCGTTTCAAATATACCGGTCATTTTTTAAACACCCTGTAAAATGATGGTTAGTAACAGAGAATGCCTCTTACAAAGAAAGAGACAAACGAATAGCAGCGGCGTTTGACATGTGAAATTACATGTCATGCTGACACTAATTCCGTAAACAGGACAAAAAAATGGTTCAAATGGCTCTGAGCACTATGGGACTTAACATCTGAGGTCATCCGTCCCCTACAACTTAGAACTACTTAAACCTAACTAACCTAAGGGCATCACACACATCCATGCCCGAGGCAGGATTCGAACCTGCGACCGTAGCAGTCACGTGGTTCCGGACTGAAGTGCCTAAACAGGACATCTGTCAAACAGTTGTGTACAAGGGGATTGTAGTGCCTCACAAACACCTGACGCTAACTTAGAATTACTGCAGTTATGAAATTGAAGACTCGACTTTACGGCTAAGATGCGGCAGGGGGATGGAGTACGTGTCATAAATCTTTGTTCGTCTAGAGGAATGTGTCGAAACAGGATGGAAGTCCTCTGATGTCCGAGAGGTTTGCTGTTAACTATCAAAAGCAGACAGTGCTCTAAATCACATACAGAACCCGCGGTTGTATGGGAGTCAAACACAGGTTATGTCACACAACTGATGCATTCCGACAGAACAACGGAAAAAAATGGTCAGATGACGTACAGCGACATGTCCGTCTCTCTCTGTAATGCATCATCAATCTACCATAAATCCTACCTCTTTACAACTCTATCTCAACCGATCACCCCATCCACTCTCTGTCATCATTTAACGCATATGCAAATACGTTTAGAGGCAGACGGTTCTCTTCTTTCCAGGAAAGTATCAAAGACAGCAGTCAACTCGCGCGTGTCAATATTACCACAAAAAACGTACAGTAGAATATTGCCTCGACGAAAAATAAAAGACTTTACACCTGGTTCACGATGCTTCCATCTCGTCGTTTTCCCGTATTCCTCTTGCTGACGTATACTCGTTCCCATGTGCAATAATTGTTCTGCACCAATCAGAAGACATGCAATTACTCCCTCAATTTCCCTGCATTTAGGGGTATTTTCCCTCATCTTATACGTACTCTTCGTCATTTTATCGATTTTATGTCACTTCTACCCATGCACTCATGACATCAGTTCTCATTCCGTATTCCAAAATTGCTTGTAAGTGTACTATAGCTCCCAACAGCTAGCGCAATTACACTATTTTTGCGGTCGGATGGCACAGTATGGCACTGTACTCGAATGCTACCAGAAACATCCAACCGCATATTCTAAAATACATTTGCGATGTTTTATGTGTGTCTTATGCAAAGAGGTAGGATTTATGGTAGACTGATGATGCATTAGAGAGAGAGAGAGAGAGGGACATGTCGCTGTAGGTCATTTGACCATTTTTTTCCGTTGTTCTGTCGAGATGCATCAGTTGTGTGACATAAACTGCATTCGACTCGCATACAAGTGCTTGTTCGCTTGTTCTGTGTGTGATTTAGAGCACTGTCTGGTTTCGATCGTTAACAGCAAACCTCTCGGACATCAGAGGACTTCCATCCTGTTTCGACACATTCCTCCAGACGAACGAAGATTTATGCGGCATACTCCATCTCCCTGCAACATCTTGAGCATAAAGTTGGGTCTTCAGTTTCATAACTGTGGTGATTCTAATTTAGCGTCAGATGTTTTTGAGGTACTAAAATCCCCTTGTACACAACTGTTTGACAGATGTCCTGTTTATGGAGTTAGTGGCGGCATGATGTGTAATTTCACATGTCAAACACCGCTGCTATGCGTTTGTCTCTTTCTTTGTAAGAGTAGCGATCATTTTATATAGGACTGATGCAAGCATAGTATAATTTCTGAACCGTGATCGGATGTTATAGTGCGGGACATGCAGCTCTGGAAATCTATATTATACTAGTATCACAAGAATTTTATGTTTCATGTAAGTACTTTTTCATTTTACAGTTTATCACCATAGTTTAGCGTAGAGAAACCTTCAAGGAGAATGTACGTCATGCGCAGAAAATATATTTCTTAAACTGGGATAGTAACAGCGCTGCATTCTACACGACTAATAGGTCGGAAACCGCGACGATCTAACATTTTTTGCTGTATTGGATGCTTAGCGGATAGGTTCAAAAAAGGTGACTCGTTTCAACATATGAGAGTGGTACGAATGTACAAAACAGCTACGTTTTCTTGAATTATAGCTTCTTGTTGTCCAACGTAAAATGAATGTTTTTTTTCTGATATGTGACCCAATTACCTGAGAGATTGTCGGAAATATTTGTAATACAAACGTGGATGACAGTTTATTTACAGGCTCTTAACGCGTGAGACGCTCTCAGGTTGTGTAATTTGTTCATCAAGATGAAAGAAATTGCTTAATATAGATTTTTTATTCCTACTTTATATTCTCGCTTTTTATTTACTCTGTTTTGAGGTGACAAGGACATTCTGCGATGAACATACTGAGGAGAACTAACGTTCAACCCCCCCCCCCCCCCCCTTTGCAGTCTTTTAGGACGACGATTTTCTCCAGTATATGTGCTGCATTATAACCACCCATTTATTACGAGTGCTGGTGTTTTCGCTACAATTCCGAAGTGTAATTAGAACTCTGACACAGTTTTTTCTATCAGTTGTGATAGCATGTATTGGCTTCAGTTACTTGGGCTGTATGTGGTTTTTGAACAGGCGTCTGTAGCAAACTCTGACGGCAAACAGCGATAGATACACTCCTGGAAATTGAAATAAGAACTCCGTGAATTCATTGTCCCAGGAAGGGGAAACTTTATTGACACATTCCTGGGGTCAGATACATCACATGATCACACTGACAGAACCACAGGCACATAGACACAGGCAACAGAGCATGCACAATGGCGGCACTAGTACAGTGTATATCCACCTTTCGCAGCAATGCAGGCTGCTATTCTCCCATGGAGACGATCGTAGAGATGCTGGATGTAGTCCTGTGGAACGGCTTGCCATGCCATTTCCACCTGGTGCCTCAGTTGGACCAGCGTTCGTGCTGGACGTGCAGACCGCGTGAGACGACGCTTCATCCAGTCCCAAACATGCTCAATCGGGGACAGATCCGGAGATCTTGCTGGCCAGGGTAGTTGACTTACACCTTCTAGAGCACGTTGGGTGGCACGGGATACATGCGGACGTGCATTGTCCTGTTGGAACAGCAAGTTCCCTTGCCGGTCTAGGAATGGTAGAACGATGGGTTCGATGACGGTTTGGATGTACCGTGCACTATTCAGTGTCCCCTCGACGATCACCAGTGGTGTACGGCCAGTGTAGGAGATCGCTCCCCACACCATGATGCCGGGTGTTGGCCCTGTGTGCCTCGGTCGTATGCAGTCCTGATTGTGGCGCTCACCTGCACGGCGCCAAACACGCATACGACCATCATTGGCACCAAGGCAGAAGCGACTCTCATCGCTGAAGACGACACGTCTCCATTCGTCCCTCCATTCACGCCTGTCGCGACACCACTGGAGGCGGGCTGCACGATGTTGGGGCGTGAGCGGAAGACGGCCTAACGGTGTGCGGGACCGTAACCCAGCTTCATGGAGACGGTTGCGAATGGTCCTCGCCGATACCCCAGGAGCAACAGTGTCCCTAATTGACTGGGAAGTGGCGGTGCGGTCCCCTACGGCACTGCGTAGGATCCTACGGTCTTGGCGTGCATCCGTGCGTCGCTGCGGTCCAGTTCCAGGTCGACGGGCACGTGCACCTTCCGCCGACCACTGGCGACAACATCGATGTACTGTGGAGACCTCACGCCCCACGTGTTGAGCAATTCGGCGGTACGTCCACCCGGCCTCCCGCATGCCCACTATACGCCCTCGCTCAAAGTCCGTCAACTGCACATACGGTTCACGTCCACGCTGTCGCGGCATGCTACCAGTGTTAAAGACTGCGATGGAGCTCCGTATGCCACGGCAAACTGGCTGACACTGACGGCGGCGGTGCACAAATGCTGCGCAGCTAGCGCCATTCGACGGCCAACACCGCGGTTCCTGGTGTGTCCGCTGTGCCGTGCGTGTGATCATTGCCTGTACAGCCCTCTCGCAGTGTCCGGAGCAAGTATGGTGGGTCTGACACACCGGTGTCAATGTGTTCTTTTTTCCATTTCCAGGAGTGTACAATATGCTTACCGCTGCTCGACTCGCTGCGGCTCACTTCGTTACCGTCGCTCGCGCTCGCCAACGCCACTAGCCCAACGCCATGCCGAGACGTAGGAATGGAGGAAGAGGCAAGATTGCTGCTGCTGTTGAGCTCCTGCTAAACGCAGTCCGGAACAACGGTTGCGGCAACAAGAAGAAGAAGCGGAAGCCTGAGGCACAATTACAGTGCTGTAAGTGTCAAAAGCTGGGACACATAGCCAGGGAATGCGATGGCGTGGTTGCTTGTGTTAAGTGAGGGAAACCGCACGACACACGAAACTGCACCAAACCGAGAGGTACTGCAGCAACGTGCGTAAATTTCGGTGGCTCGCACGCCGCAAACGCGCGCAGCTGCAGCTATCTGAAGACGTGGAAGCAGCGGAAGTTGGCCACCACACACGAAGAGGTGGCCCAACAAGAAGAAAAGGTGGACACCCCGCCCTCCTACCTTAGTAGGGGAAGCGGGCTGCGCCACAAAGACGACGTGGACGCCTTCCGCCAACGAGGACGCAATCACCGCCCTCAAATCCGCCATGGCGGAGGAGAGTGCGGCTCTGAGAGCGGAACTAGAAGAGACGCATCAGGAGGTGACTCAACTAAAGCCGTCGGCACACGGGCCGTGCATCCCAGCGTTGAGCGTTGAGCGTGGCGAGTCGACCGTGCTGCTGAACGCTCAGGAACGATGCAACTTGTGCATACGGTACTCGCGTCCCAGCGTGCTCACATGCGACGCCAGCGCGCTCCAGCGGCAGTTGTTGGCTACAATTGGAGCTCGCGAGCTAAATAGCATATAGGCAAGTGTTTACGAAATGAAGAAGCGTAAACTGGCTGCTTTAGCTTTACTAGCAATTATCGATGACGAGAGGAGAGAAAAGCGAAGGAGACAGTGGACAAGAGAGTGGATTCAACGACGTAATGCTGGGACAGGAGCGTTGCATATGCTCCACAATGAGCTGAGGTATGTAAACATAGCTAGTTTGTTCGTAGTTCTGTTTCAATGTCCCAACTTATTTTCGGTTTAACAGGTTTACTGAATATTCTTAAAGCATTTCATATACTGTAGTTTTAGATTATGTAATTTACATACGATATTCTTGATACTGAATTTTGTTGCTCTGAAGTAATCTACTTTGTCATGTTGTAGGTTTCAAGATCCAGTTTCATTTAGGAATTTCACGCGAATGGATGCCGAAGTTTTCACGAAATTGCTGACTATAATTGAAAATGATATCCGTAGGCAAGATACGAACATGCGGGAGTCGATAAAACCAAGAGATAGGTATGTGTCTTACACACTGAGTATTATAGCAGCAAAAAGTTTGTATATGTAACTTCTGCTTACTTCTTTTATAGACTCGCTGTCACCTTAAGATTTCTTGCCACTGGTGAAACTTTCCAGTCGCTGGCGTATGCTACCAGAATAGCACCAAATACTCTATCACAGATAATTCCGGACACCCTTCAAGCAATATTAAACAATTTGGAGGATACTTGTATAAAGGTATGTGTACCTATTAGGTATTTATACATCCACATATTTAGACTAGCTATGTAATCTTATTATGCAGCTTTCACTAACAGCTGGAGGCGTCACGAAATAGAATATACTACAACCAGATATCCACTATCGCAGTCTAGCACCATCATGATTTAAGTGAAACAGCATTCATAACATTTAGTTTAAGCAAAAATCACTCTACAAATCTGAGCAATATGATACTCACATTGCATTTCATGTGTAACTGATTTTGCACTCTTTGCAATAAGATGCTGAGTAGCAACACAGAATCTTTCTTTTGCACAGTGTAGTACTCAGAAATATTTCCTTCATGCTAAGAATTATAACTTTAAATGAGAGTACCTCTCATATGACCCAAACCTTTAGTTTTTTTGACATAACATTGGTTATAGACTATTTCAAGAAAAACATTTTGTTTCACAGAAACTGTTCCAAATACATCTCATTGTATTCAAATATGAAAGTTAGCAACTGCATTTGTACTGCCATTTTAATAAAAAAAAAATCTTGTTTCAGGTTCCAGCCTCTGCTAGCGAGTGGAAAACTATTGCTCATTCATTTAATGTGTCCTGGCAATTCCCTCATTGCATTGGTGCTATTGATGGAAAAAAAAGTTACCTTCAGAGCACCAAGATCTGAAGGTGCATACTTCAGAGACTACAAAGGAAACAACAGCATTGTTCTTCTCGCAGTTGTTGATGCACGTTATAAATATGTATATGTAAATATTGGTGCAAATGGGAGGGTGAATGATGGGGCAATTTTCAATAACAGTACATTGGCTGAAGCCTTGAATAATAAAAAACTGAATTTGCCAGCACCAGAGAAGATAGTGTTTCAGTGATGTGGAACTGCCTTATGTGTTTGTTGCCGACGATGCATTTGCATTGAAAGAGTATATGATGAAGGGGTATCCCGAAAGAGACCTCTCAAAGGAAAAAAGGGTGTTCAATTACAGACTGAGCAGGGCTCGAAGAGTGGTTGAAAATGCATTTGGCATGATGTCAAATAAATTTGGGGTTCTGCTCAGTCCTATTCGACTTTCAGCAAAGAAGGTGAATATTGTTATAAGAGTTTGTTGTGTGCTGCACAATTTTATTTTAGAACAGAAATCCCAATGCTATATTCCACCTGAAATTGGCAACAGCACATATGCATCTACTATGGAAGGCATTCAGCAGCAAAATGGACGGAATCCTACAGTAAATGCATTGAGGATTAGGGACCAATTCAGGAACTACTTCAACACTGTAGGTTCTGTGCCATGGCAACAGGAGTGTGTTGATGCAGGAAGGTGGTAGATAAATGTTAAAGCTCAATAACAGCTCATGGGTTGTAATGAAATACTTGTTACAATAAAATGATTGTATACCAAATTAATTTTTTTAATTACATTATCTATATCCTTTTGAGACCAGATGTACCTAAGTTCTACCCCAAACATATATATGTTGTATTATGTATGTCGCTGCTTATTACGAACCATTTTATTTATCTGTAAAGAAATCTTATTGGACTGCACAGCGACTGCTAATCAGTGCTACTGTTTTCATGTACATTGCTTTTATTATGCAGCTGAGTGGAAAACATAATATTTGTCTCTCAAGCATTCAAACTTTCAAACATTTACAAATGTAATTTACACTGACTCTCAAAAATTGCTGCTCTCTAGGTTATGTTTAATAACATAGGTTAAGTTAATTAGCTGTGTGTCCTATAAATAACATTTACAACAAACATTATGATGCGGAACTTGTTAATTGAGCAAACATCAGACATATTTGAAAACAAAGTAAAAAACAGATGGGTACATGCTGGTTGTTTATAGGCCTCTTTTTCAGTATGAATACCTGTTTCTGTTCAATAATTTCTCTAAGTTTAGGTGGCTTTATTAAGGAGAAACATCTTGAGCTTACATTTGAAAACACTTATGACATTGTCAGACATTTTAATGCCAAGGGTAGATTGTCGGAGTCTTATAGTTCCACATTACATTCATTTCTGTGCAACAGATTCATTGAAGAGTAACGGAGATAATTTTTCCTTCTACTGTGATCCTTTTGAACATCTCTATTACTTTCAAACTCAAGTTGTTGAGAGCAAACTATGTAAGTGAATGAAATAATGCACCTTGAGGCTGTGGTTAATAATTCCAGCTGTTTAAAGATATGTCCACAAGATGTATATGCATGAACCCCATACGCAGCCCTAATTATTTTCTTTTGTCCAATAAATATTTTTGCCTAAGAGACAGGATACCCTAAAGTATTATCCTGTAATACATCAATGAATGAAAATATATTAACTTACTGAATTTTATATCCCCATTTTTGACAGTTATTATTATGATGAAAGTAGGTAGACCTGAATGTTTCTAAAATAGGGTTAGCCAACTCATAACAGCTTACATGTGATTTTCTATCCTTCTGATTGTAAGGCATTTGGGCAGACAACTGACATCAGTTCCTTTCAATTAGCTGCCCACTTATTTTGATGTGTGTCCCCTAATATTCTGGTGGAGGAAGTTAATTCCCCTTTCCCTCTATTCTTGTTGTATGAACTGGGAGTCTGTCAACTTTATTTCCTTTAACAATATAAGTCTAAATTTGACCTAAAGCAAGTATAGCACTTTGTAACAGTAACCACATAATGTACTAGTGGACCACCTGATGTTTTCTGTTGCATTTGGTAACTACACTGGTGTAATTTACCAAAAGACCTCTAGTTAAATGAGTACAACATACACTCACACTGTGCTTGTTGACTCACATCAGTAATGTTTTGGGGTCTCATTGACTAGAACTGTACAGGGAGCTCTCACCTTGAAATGTATGTTGCTAACACCTGTCACAAATTATAATGGTGAGTTTCATATGGCAAACAGCTAGATGCAGAGAGACAGTGAATAGTGTAATGATGTGGAGGATGAAGTTTATGAATGGTATTTTTACCTGCAGTAGTGCTGGACTGAAATGAAAACCATGATGTATGTTCTCTGTCAGATATCTTTCAATACCATGATTTGGTAACAAGTTAGTTGTTTTAATTACATTATTGACACCATTTTGAGGCCTCATGCACCTCAGTTATATTTCAAAATAATTGTTATATTTGTTGCTGCTTATGTATAATCAGTTTATTTAAATGTAGATATATCTTGGGGTCCACAGCAATTACCAATGAATGCCAGCTTTTGATGTGAATTGCATTCATTGAACAATCTTATTGGGAATTTAGCTTTTGTGTGTGTAGCAAGCATCCAAATTTAGATGACATATATAATTGCCATAGTGCTAAAGAATACTAACAAATTACACCATAAGACCTTCCTTGTACATTCACCTCCTCCCACTTAAAATCCCTGGGCAGTTATCTTGGACTTTTGTTTATAATTAAAAAAAAATCTGCTAGCAAGTGAATGATTTGTAGAGTATAATAAAAAAACGAAGCCTGGCCCAGTACTATCATCTATTGAACTATTTTTTTCTCTTTTCCTCCCTACAATTCTGAAGTTTTACCAGAAAACACAGCATGTCAATACCAACGAAAAATCATTTCCATAGAAGCAAATTTTATTACTTTGTTCAGAATACATTTGAGAAATTATATAATGTACTTGTACCTCTTCATCCAAAATTCATTATTTATTCTGTATATTACTGGCTCAATGTTTTTACTACTAGGTGAGTTTTCTTTACTCCTACATTATTTAGAAACTGACAAAACTTTCTATGCCAGTTTGTGTACTGGAACATGTAATAAATCTTTGCAAACAACACATAAACTTCAGTAAACTGCTGCCCTTAACATTGTAATTATCATTTGCAAACTGACATAACATGACTATACCACTGAAGGAAGCATAAAGTTCAACAAGAATACTGAGGAACAGGGTGCATAATTTGGAAAAAAATAGATATTAAGAAAAGGTATAGTACACTGATTCTAAATTACAAAGAAAGTAATAACAGATAAAGTGAAATTAAACATACTGCAAAAAAAAAAGTGACTGGAAAATTGGTTAGGTGGGAAGGATTATCGCACTATAGCTCCAAAATGGTGAAATAAACATATATCAATAGGTGAACTTACACACTAGTTAATAGCAACAGGAGGATAGGAAATGTGACAATACCAGTTAAAAAAACTGAAAATGTCCAGTATATTATATGTATGTAGTACTCACTGCCAAATTCCCTTTTATTTAGCTGAATAGAGAACTGCACTTATATTTTTGCCAAAGTTACACAGAATGTTGCATTCACATAAACAATGACATTTTAAATGGAAATACATGAAATGTTACCCTTTAACCATGTAGATGATTAAACTTATCATTTCACACTGACAATGAAATAGGTACTAAAAAAAGAACAGGTAAATTTCACCTCACTGAAAGCATGTTATCATACAAAACCAAAGTATATAAACATGGAAACTACCAGTATTATATAATGTTGCTATTAACCTTGAATTTAATTCTACCCAAATTAGGTTCTTATAATGTGATGTTTCACATGCTCCTATAATATGGTTCACATTGGATGGCTGAATTACTTAAACTGATCATTGTGCACAAGAATAGTGATACAGCAGTCTGTTCTCCATTTGATCAGATTTAGAGAGATTTGCTGCACACTGTTAATTATTTACAACTGCTTGTGAATAAATGCAGTCAGGTTGATCATATGAAGGAACACTGCCTGGAGACACAAATGGTCCCATATTTCTCTCTCTCTCTCTCTCTCTCTCTCTCTCTCTCTCTCAGAAGGTAATGTTAGGATACAGGTAGTGGGACAGGCACAGAATAGTCTAGAAGCATATTACATTTTAAAATTAAATTTATTCGTCCAATGCTTCATACAATACTTTCATTAGCTCCAATCTTACACGTCTTTTCTTTTTGTCACATTTATTTTTTTTAATTTCTGCTCCTAGAAATTTCACAAACAGATCTGTTTCATCAGTCTCATCATCTTCCTGTAGAGCCTTTGCAATTAGGCTAACTGCAGACCCATAGTCTTCATTTCCCTTTCTTTTCTTGGTTGAGGATGTAGGTGTGGGCATATCTACTGACTCCTGAATTGTCTGAGAGGATGCCTGATCATTTGGTGCAAACATACTGATGCTGTTGTTACTGCAGACATCCTCAGTGTTGGTAGTTGCAGAGTCCACCTCCAGTTCACAATCTGGAGGAGCTGGATCACTATGTTCGTAGGTGCCACAATCATCTACCTGAAACATAAAATAAAGTTGTACACAAAACACCCAGGTTGATTTTAGTGAAGACTGTATAGAAATTATTCACTGAAAATTGCAATGAACAGAAATAAAACTTTATGACAGTTAACTTTTGTTTGTTTGAGCTGGCTGTCTGACCAACATCAACTGTAGTTTCTTCTGCACTTATTCATTACATTACAAAAGTACCACAAGCAATAATTGGAAAATAGACATTAATATATATTTATGCTATCTGAACTGTCTCAATAAAATTAACGTGAAATGTCGTTAAAATAAGGGCTTTACATATAAAACCAACAAACACATCTCCCTCCAAAAATATAATCAAAGTAACAGGACCAGCGCGGAAAAGGGGGGGGGGGTGCGTGGGGACAAACTAAATATAAATACATACACACACCAAGATCCCAAATTACGCTACACTTACAATATCGACAGGAATCGATCACTTACTTCCCTTCACCTACAGAGCTCAACCGCATTTCTCCATACCACGAAGTAAAAACCAACTACTCCAAACATTATAATCACGCCGTAACTATCGATACCACAAAACCAACACCTAAAACAACAAAATCTGGAATCTGACACTTCCATTGACCTATATGAGTCAACTGCAGCTACGACGACACATTGGAATCGGACACTTCCCTTGACCTATATAGGTCAACAACAGCCGACGATACCAAAACACATATAGCTACGACGACAAATTTGAATCTCTTTCCATACTACTGACTATACGAAAAAAAAATTGAAATCAAGTACTTCCCCTAAGATACACAAATGAACCACAAGACCTGATACTAAAACATCAAGCACCAACACATGCAGTAATTAACACTGACCCAACAACACACAAAAACCCCACCGAACATCATAACACGCGAACAATAGACCCAAAAAAAGCGACTACTTACCACAAAATAGTTCCGGCGCTACACACAAGGTCAGCCATCCCAAACACACACACACACACACACACACACACACACACACACACACACACAAACCATTGTGCAGGTGGCAAGATACATAAATATATATAGTCTAACTGCAACTAGAGTTTCTTCCCAAATGACAGTACCCCATAGTCGTAATTTCTTTCAAACAAGTACGTTCTAGCAATAAATTAACATTAGTTTGTCGATTCCAAAATGTGGAGCAACATTTATACATATAAGTACTTATACAAACCTGAAAATCGTGGGCAATTGCCGTGAATGGCAACTCAGTTGCCTTTGTTTTCCGTGGCACATAATGCTCCTCCAGGAAGAGCAGATTTTTGAAATACCATAAACTTGGTATGTATACCTAAAACAAACGTGCAGCGATTTATTTATTTCGCTACTAAATACTATAAAAACACACAGGGATTTATATCGCTAGTAAATGCTATAAAAACAACGTGCTGCAATTTACTTACATCGCTAGTAACTACAATATTACTATAACAGACAAATCTAAGGAAAATAAATACGTACATCATCTGTTCCTGATCCGGTTTTCATACTCTCTTTCCTCTTGTTGTTTTCCACGTTAAACATATTTCTCATATTGGAGAACTTGATTTGGCATTCCTTTGGATTCTGTAAATGCGACCGAACACTTTTAACTTTCTGGAACACTCTATTTAGAGCTTCCGACCGGAAATGTTTATTATGATAGTTCCTCGATTTAACGTTATATAAGCACTGTTCTTCCTTGAACGCGTCTATTAACACACACAATTCATCGCGTGTCCAGGCGGCCATATTTCTCCTTCGAAAGTTCTGATACTACTGAATGCCGAGTGGAGAGACGACCTGGCTGTGACGTAGGTGGCGTTCTTCCATCTCATTGGTCAACGTTCAAACGCAAGTTCAGAATATCTGGGATGCTAAACGTTGCTCTGCACGTTCGGAAAGACTCCCCAACGTGCTTTTTCCACGCTGTGACGTCAGAAACTCGGCACGCTCAACGGTCAACGTTCGAGTGCACGGACCGTGTGCCGACGGCTTAAGGGTCGCCTTGTACCTCACGTCTCGCGCGACGCCGGACGTGGCACCGTCCCCCACCAGTACGGGGGTAGACGCGGCAACACAATCGACCGCCTCCCTGGCCGACGCGGCAACGCAGGTTGCTAGGGAGGTGGTTATGCAGTCGGGAAAACCGCCGAGAACAAGGAGACGGCCCCCTCGGAAGCAGTCGTCACTCCTGCCTCCGCGGAAACGCAGACGACACAGGAAGTATCGATGGAGACCGAAGAAGAAGAAGAAGACGAGCCGTTCGAGTGCCTCCCCCTCCCCAACAAGAACTGTGTGAGGGAGGTGCTCACCAAGATCGCAGATTCCCTGCGCGACGGTAGCTACCCCCATCATGGTCATCCTTACCCTTTCACAGTAGACAACATCCCTCCCCTACCTCATACCCCTTATCCATTCAACTGGGGGTGCGAACCCATGAACCAGAAGATCCACGGGAGGGAACTCGTCAGGCGTGCAGATCTGGAGCTCATAAACAAGCATCCGATCTTCATCCGATCTTCACCGACGAGGACTGGCGGTACATGACTGACCAAGCAGTCATGTACAGTCTTAGACATAAAACCTGACCGCCAGCCGGACGCCACAGAGGCTAAGTCCGAGTCGTTCACTTAAGGTGGCCAATAAAACTGACCGCCCCTGACAACTCTTAGTCCGGCCATCTGCACAATCTGGCAACACTAAGATGGGGAAGTGTCAAGAGGAAGTGTTGTCTACTTCCGAGGTGTTATCGCAGTTTGTGAGCCCTTGGTCTAGTGGAAAGCTCCGTGCATTCTAAACTTGTAAACTTGTGGTCGCCTGTTCGCGTCCAAGTGTTTTTTTTTTTTAACATTTCGGCCCTCGTATAAAGTTATGAGCCTGATTGAACATCGAACATAATTCGCTTCACAGTCTACCCACCAGCAATAACAAGAACTTCCAGAAACAATTCCGCAGGACAGTTCATGGCTGCGACGTGATCAGAACAGCTTACGCTCGAGCGTTTCCTCGCGCTGCAGCGGCTACCGGCCACCGGTCAGAAGCCACCCGTCGCCTGAAATCCGGCGCCGCTCAGGTGAACGCGGCGCGACGCTGTCAGTGTATGTGTCAACTGTCATCTTCGAATTTGAAGCTCTAGTTATCATCTTACAGTTAAGCACTGGACTTTGCATACCTGAAAATCATGAACTACGGTTATGTATTGTAAAACTGAGTCGCAAGTGGAAAAAGGCGTAAAATCTGCAACACAATATATACTTTTGGTATAACAGAGGGGTGAATGCAGAGGAGGCTGCTAGAAAGATTTGAACTGTGTGTGTAGCGAGTGTTTTTGGGAAAAATACGCCAGAAAAAGATATTCTTGTTTCAACAAAGGTCGTTCTGGCATGAACGATTTTCCACATTAAGGAAGTCTCGACTACTGAAGTGATGGATTACCACTTAACCATCATGCGACATTTGCATTCAACAGGGAAAGTTCAGAAGTCTGGTGTAGGAGTACTGCTTGCTCTAATTCGAAACAACAAAAATCAGCAGAGTGACTGTTATTGAACGTCACAAGGTCGCTCATTGAGCATTCCTATGCAGTACTGTTACTGTTAATGAGTTATGATGCCTTTATCGTTAACTTCCTAAGAAAAAATGAAAGGCTGAGCCCCACCAAAAGACATAAACTCGAGCAAAGGGTAGTGTGAACATAATAGTTTACATCTGATGGCTCCAAAATGTGTTTTGGGCTACGAATTCTGCTCCAAGGGGTGTGTGCATCACAGCAGGAATTTGTTGCCAACAACTGAGACACCTTTCGGTCGCAGTGAAAATCGACCGACAAAACTACATCACCTGTGCTACTGCATGATAATGCACTCTGTTGATTTGAGAAACAAAACTATCCAGGAGATTGATAGGAAAGTCGTCTCTCAGGCACTTGTATTGATAGGGAAGTCCTCTCACAAGCAGTTGTCCCTCTCGTCATATACCGGTAGAATTTTACGTTTCCCGCTCTTGATCGATCAACCGTCAAGGCAATTCATTTCTAGACGAAAATACTCTTCAAACCACACTGGTTTAAAGACATCGTTAGAAACAGTAGATTTCTACGGGCGTGGAATTTGTAAACTACTTTAGCATTGTCAGATTGGTTTAGATATCGTGAAAGAAACTTCTGCTGCTGATTAATTTCTCTTTGATGATTCGTGTTGCGTTCAGTAAACTAATGGAAAACGCAATTAAAATATTCACTGAACTAACCCAAATTAAATTCAGCTTACTGCAGAAACATCACGACGGCAGCCTACCATAATAAAGCATCAAGTATCTGTAAGACGATTGCGCCTATTTTAACACTAATTAGTAGGATATTACCGACTTTTGACTTCAAAAAGGTCTGTATTTACTTCATTTCCTGTACCGTTCGCAAGTATTATGAAAATGTGGCAGTTCATAGATAAAATTATGTATTCACAACAAAATATATGTCGGCTGAAAACAAAAGTGGCATTATGAGTTTTGCAGTACCGTAAGGTTTTCTCTCTGACACTAAGAGGTGCTAAAAGTAGCAAGACGAATTTTGCTCGAGCGTTGTCTTACGATCCCCTTATTGAGTTTGTATCTGCCTGCTTGTAGCTCTTGTGGTAAGATCTTATGGGACCAAGCTGCTTAGGTCATCGGTCCCTAAGCTTACTCACTGTTTAACTTAAACCAACTTACGCTGTGGACAACACACACATCCATGCCAGAGGGAGGACTCGAACCTCAGACGGTGGGCACTATCGGAACACAGCAGCCAACCTCTCTGCAGCACCTATCTACACACGCTCCTCGTTAGACGCGAATTCCCATCTTTGCCGCATACCACATGCGCGCTACCTTCCGCCCCGCCCCCCCCCCCCCCCCCCCCCGCCGCCCCATCTCTTACATTATTCCACTCGCTCGTGGCCACATTGTATTCCCGCGAGGTTTCGGACGATGACATGTGTCTAGCACTGAAAACTTTCGATGACCCATAGAGACCTTATTCAGGACGCATTTATTTGGAATTTTTTTATGAATTTCGTCTGTACTACCGCCTGCTAAAATATCTACTATTCCTCCTGAAACACCCTGAATATGGATATATGTGTGGTGTCTGTTCTGTCGGACATGTCCCTAAGACATCCAGGTTCGAACCTGGTCAGGCACAAACTTTCATATGATGCCGTTGGTCTATTTTAACGCCAATGACAGCCTTGACATCTGTCCTTCGATATTTAATTGATTAACAAAGCTGTCTATTTCGATTCGTAGTATCTGTTCTTTCGGAAATGTCCGAAAGAACAGCCACAGGCACACACACACACACACACACACACACACACACACACACACACATACACACACACACACACATTTTTATCTTAAGAGCTATTCGGAAAATGTTTGGCAACTCAGTGATAGTGTCGGACTGGAGCTGCATCAACTTACTCATTTCACTAAATATAGTTGTAATTTTCTGAACAGTTCCTGTTTAATAAATGACAGCGACAGTGTCTCCATCGTTTACTTTGTCAGAAACCTGCTTCTTTCTGCCCTAGCCTATACTACAGCAATGAGTGATTGCTCACATTCTTGATACCTCACTGGACGTGCTACTGCAACTGTAGCCAAAGATTCAAATCCCAATGGAAAAGTATGTTACAAGTCAGATGGTTTTGCTCCTCCTCTACTGTCATTGAAAACGATCACAACGAAATTAAGTATAGGAGTCCCATGAAACCCTTGAGTTCATTTTGCAGTGCTGTGCAGTTGAAAAAAGTAGTTTTTCACAATTATCAGATGACAGATGGAATTTGTCAGATTCCACTAATTATCACTGCATTATTAATTGTTGGTTCACAGGCACTTTTCTGCCGCTTATTGTAACAGTTTTTTGAATGTTAGAGCTGTAAGAATAGAATCATCAAATTTTCGCCATATGGAATGTTCGAATTCACCTTAAGTCTTCACGTTTCGAGCAAAGGCAGAATATCCGTCAGAAAAGCTGACAACAAAAAGCCAGGCCATGCCTGTCTTCTGGCGGATGTGCTAATGACAGTGATCTCAATAACAATATTGTACAGCAAAGATACGTTGCCAACTCAACCACTAGAGAATCTCCAAAAATTGTGATCGCGTCTGGTGAATACGCTTTCAAGCTTTCGGTCCGATTAAGACAGTAAAACACAAATAATTGTCGCAGTTATTAATTTATGACGTTTAGTTTGCACTCATTGCATCGATGTGTTACAAGTAATTACACTCTAGCCCCTAAAACTAGTTGCAGAAATGCGAATAAGGCTCATTGACATATAATGAGGATATTGCGGCCCTTGCCACCCGCAACTCTGAGACGAAGCTATAGTCACTTCCGAGGTCACTCATAGAACACATCAGCTGGTATCCTTCCTGGGAGTATAACTGAAACTTGGAAACAGCGCAGAATATGTTTGGCAACTTTGTGACCGACGAGTTATTTCCTTGATGGCACAGAACTATCCTACTAATTTCACTTGACATTATCATGTCATTTCAATTGAATAACGTGATTTTCTCTTGAAATGTGACACAAAGATATCAGTGAATGCTTTTGAGTCAAGGAAAGTCGTTCCACACGGGAAATACAACTACTCTCGTCTCTTATGTTGCGAATTACCTGCCGTAGCGGCTACTGTACCAACAAGTAAGTCAGAGATACCTCATTTGGTGGTTAGCTCCCAGGTAACGTGCTTGCCTCTCAGGTGCACGCTGCCTTTGTTCGTCTTTCGAGACTCACCGAAATAAAAATTTTTAATTCTTTTGTGGCAGCCGGCCGCGGTGGCCGTGCGGTTCTAGGCGCTCCAGTCCGGAGCTGCGCTGCTGCTACGGTCGCAGGTTCGAATCCTGCCTCGGGCATGGGTGTGTGTGCTGTCCTTAGATTAGTTAGGTTTAAGTAGTTCTACGTCCTAAGGGACTAATGACCACAGCAGTTGAGTCCCATAGTGCTCAGAGACATTTTTTTTTTTTTTTTTTTTGTGGCAGAACTACAAGCAAGCAGATACAAACTCAATATCGGAATCGTAAGACAACGCTCGAGCAAAATTATGTGATATGTTGTGGCAGATGGCAAACACTGCTGAATACGACATGACCCAATATCCTCACTGCTCTAGGGGAACTCGTCTTTGTTGCATTTTTCCCATACTGTAATTATCACAATAACATAAGGAATGATAATTATATATAGACACCCTAGCTGCAAGCAGGCGTTGATACACTTCGTTGGGGACATGTTGAAAATGCGTGCCCCGACCGGGACTCGAACCCGGGATCTCCTGCTTACATGGCAGACGCTCTATCCATCTGAGCCACCGCGGGCACAGAGAATAGTGCGTCTGCAGGGACTTATCCCTTGCACGCTCCCCGTGAGATCCACATTCCCAACATGTCCACAACACTACATTTGTAGTGCGCCTAATAGATGTTTGCCCATCATACTCATTACTCGTGGCAGATTAATCTACCAAGTCCCGTACGAGTTCGGGCTTATCGTGTGCGTTCGCACAAGAAGGTCAAAGGCCGGGAACCCATATTTTTAACTATATATGACGGTAGTATCTGTTCTCGAAAGAACAGCTACCGTCGATGACCATGCAGCTTTGCTCGAAATGAAATGATAATTATATATAGACACCCTAGCTGCAAGCAGGCGTTGATACACTTCGTTGGGGACATGTTGAAAATGCGTGCCCCGACCGGGACTCGAACCCGGGATCTCCTGCTTACATGGCAGACGCTCTATCCATCTGAGCCACCGCGGGCACAGAGAATAGTGCGTCTGCAGGGACTTATCCCTTGCACGCTCCCCGTGAGATCCACATTCCCAACATGTCCACAACACTACATTTGTAGTGCGCCTAATAGATGTTTGCCCATCATACTCATTACTCGTGGCAGATTAATCTACCACGTCCCGTACGAGTTCGGGCTTATCGTGTGCGTTCGCACAAGAAGGTCAAAGGCCGGGAACCCATATTTTTAACTATATATGACGGTAGTATCTGTTCTCGAAAGAACAGTTACCGTCGATGACCATGCAGCTTTGCTCGAAATGAAATGATAATTATATATAGACACCCTAGCTGCAAGCAGGCGTTGATACACTTCGTTGGGGACATGTTGAAAATGCGTGCCCCGACCGGGACTCGAACCCGGGATCTCCTGCTTACATAGCAGACGCTCTATCCATCTGAGCCACCGCGGGCACAGAGAATAGTGCGTCTGCAGGGACTTATCCCTTGCACACTCCCCGTGAGATCCACATTCCCAACATGTCCACAACACTACATTTGTAGTGCGCCTAATAGATGTTTGCCCATCATACTCATTACTCGTGGCAGATTAATCTACCAAGTCCCGTACGAGTTCGGGCTTATCGTGTGCGTTCGCACAAGAAGGTCAAAGGCCGGGAACCCATATTTTTAACTATATATGACGGTAGTATCTGTTCTCGAAAGAACAGTTACCGTCGATGACCATGCAGCTTTGCTCGAAATGAAATGATAATTATATATAGACACCCTAGCTGCAAGCAGGCGTTGATACACTTCGTTGGGGAGATGTTGAAAATGCGTGCCCCGACCGGGACTCGAACCCGGGATCTCCTGCTTACATGGCAGACGCTCTATCCATCTGAGCCACCGCGGGCACAGAGAATAGTGCGTCTGTGGACATGTTGGGAATGTGGATCTCACGGGGAGCGTGCAAGGGATAAGTCCCTGCAGACGCACTATTCTCTGTGCCCGCGGTGGCTCAGATGGATAGAGCGTCTGCTATGTAAGCAGGAGATCCCGGGTTCGAGTCCCGGTCGGGGCACGCATTTTCAACATGTCCCCAACGAAGTGTATCAACGCCTGCTTGCAGCTAGGGTGTCTATATATAATTATCATTTCATTTCGAGCAAAGCTGCATGGTCATCGACGGTAACTGTTCTTTCGAGAACAGATACTACCGTCATATATAGTTAAAAATATGGGTTCCCGGCCTTTGACGTTCTTGTGCGAACGCACACGATAAGCCCGAACTCGTACGGGACTTGGTAGATTAATCTGCCACGAGTAATGAGTATGATGGGCAAACATCTATTAGGCGCACTACAAATGTAGTGTTGTGGACATGTTGGGAATGTGGATCTCACGGGGAGCGTGCAAGGGATAAGTCCCTGCAGACGCACTATTCTCTGTGCCCGCGGTGGCTCAGATGGATAGAGCGTCTGCCATGTAAGCAGGAGATCCCGGGTTCGAGTCCCGGTCGGGGCACGCATTTTCAACATGTCCCCAACGAAGTGTATCAACGCCTGCTTGCAGCTAGGGTGTCTATATATAATTATCATTTCATTTCGAGCAAAGCTGCATGGTCATCGACGGTAACTGTTCTTTCGAGAACAGATACTACCGTCATATATAGTTAAAAATATGGGTTCCCGGCCTTTGACCTTCTTGTGCGAACGCACACGATAAGCCCGAACTCGTACGGGACTTGGTAGATTAATCTGCCACGAGTAATGAGTATGATGGGCAAACATCTATTAGGCGCACTACAAATGTAGTGTTGTGGACATGTTGGGAATGTGGATCTCACGGGGAGCGTGCAAGGGATAAGTCCCTGCAGACGCACTATTCTCTGTGCCCGCGGTGGCTCAGATGGATAGAGCGTCTGCCATGTAAGCAGGAGATCCCGGGTTCGAGTCCCGGTCGGGGCACGCATTTTCAACATGTCCCCAACGAAGTGTATCAACGCCTGCTTGCAGCTAGGGTGTCTATATATAATTATCATTTCATTTCGAGCAAAGCTGCATGGTCATCGACGGTAACTGTTCTTTCGAGAACAGATACTACCGTCATATATAGTTAAAAATATGGGTTCCCGGCCTTTGACGTTCTTGTGCGAACGCACACGATAAGCCCGAACTCGTACGGGACTTGGTAGATTAATCTGCCACGAGTAATGAGTATGATGGGCAAACATCTATTAGGCGCACTACAAATGTAGTGTTGTGGACATGTTGGGAATGTGGATCTCACGGGGAGCGTGCAAGGGATAAGTCCCTGCAGACGCACTATTCTCTGTGCCCGCGGTGGCTCAGATGGATAGAGCGTCTGCCATGTAAGCAGGAGATCCCGGGTTCGAGTCCCGGTCGGGGCACGCATTTTCAACATGTCCCCAACGAAGTGTATCAACGCCTGCTTGCAGCTAGGGTGTCTATATATAATTATCATTTCATTTCGAGCAAAGCTGCATGGTCATCGACGGTAACTGTTCTTTCGAGAACAGATACTACCGTCATATATAGTTAAAAATATGGGTTCCCGGCCTTTGACCTTCTTGTGCGAACGCACACGATAAGCCCGAACTCGTACGGGACTTGGTAGATTAATCTGCCACGAGTAATGAGTATGATGGGCAAACATCTATTAGGCGCACTACAAATGTAGTGTTGTGGACATGTTGGGAATGTGGATCTCACGGGGAGCGTGCAAGGGATAAGTCCCTGCAGACGCACTATTCTCTGTGCCCGCGGTGGCTCAGATGGATAGAGCGTCTGCTATGTAAGCAGGAGATCCCGGGTTCGAGTCCCGGTCGGGGCACGCATTTTCAACATGTCCCCAACGAAGTGTATCAACGCCTGCTTGCAGCTAGGGTGTCTATATATAATTATCATTTCATTTCGAGCAAAGCTGCATGGTCATCGACGGTAACTGTTCTTTCGAGAACAGATACTACCGTCATATATAGTTAAAAATATGGGTTCCCGGCCTTTGACCTTCTTGTGCGAACGCACACGATGAGCCCGAACTCGTACGGGACTTGGTAGATTAATCTGCCACGAGTAATGAGTATGATGGGCAAACATCTATTAGGCGCACTACAAATGTAGTGTTGTGGACATGTTGGGAATGTGGATCTCACGGGGAGCGTGCAAGGGATAAGTCCCTGCAGACGCACTATTCTCTGTGCCCGCGGTGGCTCAGATGGATAGAGCGTCTGCCATGTAAGCAGGAGATCCCGGGTTCGAGTCCCGGTCGGGGCACGCATTTTCAACATGTCCCCAACGAAGTGTATCAACGCCTGCTTGCAGCTAGGGTGTCTATATATAATTATCATTTCATTTCGAGCAAAGCTGCATGGTCATCGACGGTAACTGTTCTTTCGAGAACAGATACTACCGTCATATATAGTTAATAACATAAGGCTTATTCTGCTGAAGAACTTGATGCCCAAAAGTCCTTAAATAAGAATCTCCGAGCGGTAGTAATGCATGAAAGGAAACATACTGTTGGACAAAAGAATGGACAGCTCCCTGCTTTTTTGCTTCAGATCCATAAACTGTTTATTTTTTACTTCATACTAAAACAAAAGCTATGATATGAGATGAGGAAATGACTTATATGCTTCTCAGGAAGTTTAGTTTTTCGTGTTTATTTTCTCGCTTCATACTAAAACAAGGGCGTTGATATGAGAAGAGGAATTGAAATATACGCTTCCAAGACATAATATTTCCTTATGTGCTACTACTGCGTGCATGGAAGCTCTGCAGTTAATTTTTGCGTCTTAGATAAATTTTGGTATCATCTCACATTAATTTGTGAGAATGTTCCCGTATTTTTGGGATTCAAATAGAGTGGACATTTCATCACTGGTAAATATTCTGATGATACCCGTTGCAATTCCTCCATGGCACATGTGAGCAGAGTCTCACGTTTGTTACTATAAGAACACGCAGGCAGTGATGTCCGCTAACTGCAGTCAGAGTCAAGGTGATTTCTTTCCGTTTATGGCGAAGCGTCTGCTGCAATTTCCAGGCTCAGTCAACATAAACAAATCGCGGCGGCATTGGGCACTGCTAGCCGCTGCACTTACGAGCCGCGACAACAAGAGCGCACTGTCTCTCATAACGATATTATGGAGTCAGCCGGCCGCGGTGGTCTCGCGGTTCTAGGCGCGCAGTCCGGAACCGTGCGACTGCTACGGTCGCAGGTTCGAATCCTGCCTCGGGCATGGATGTGTGTGATGTCCTTAGGTTAGTTAGGTTTAAGTAGTTCTAAGTTCTAGGGGACTGATGACCACAGCAGTTTAGTCCCATAGTGCTCAGAGCCATTTGAACCATTTTTATTATGGAGTCAATACATCTTACTTACTCAACGTAATATTCAGGACGTGGGTTGGGTAAAAATTCAGTTTGTAACTTACCATCGCATTAAAATACTGTATAGTCATATATGATGTGGTGTCACCGCCAGACACCACACTTGCTAGGTGGTAGCTTAAATCGGCCGCGGTCCATTAGTACATGTCGGACCCGCGTGTCGCCACTGGCAGTGATCGCAGACCGAGCGCCACCACACGGCAGGTCTCGAGAGACGGACTAGCACTCGCCCCAGTTGTACGACGACTTTGCTAGCGACTACACTGACGAAGCCTTTCTCTCATTTGCCGAGAGACAGTTAGAATAGCCTTCAGCTAAGTTAATGGCTACGACCTAGCAAGGCGCCATTTGTAACATTGCATGTATCTAAAGAGTCTCACTTGTATCGCCACAATCTCCATATGTCTCATCAAGAACGATGTATACAAGGACGGATTAAAAAAAAATGGCTCTGAGCACTATGGGACTCAACTGCTGTGGTCATTAGTCCCCTAGAACTCAGAACTACTTAAACCTAACTAACCTAAGGACATCACACACATCCATGCCCGAGGCAGGATTCGAACCTGCGACCGTAGCAGTCGCAACGGATTAAAAGTTAAGTATTCAAGGAGCTACGTACTTTTCTTTATAACATTCATTACGTATCCTGTTTCAGACCACACTCCTTCCTTCGTGAGTTAACGCGTGCATCTTGGCCGCCTCTTTCAATTAGTGTGCGTAGTGTTCGCAAGTCTGCCGACACTACATATGATGCAATATTTATTGTTGGTTGTCTCTCTCTAATGTTAATAGTATTGATTCAGATTGTGCGTGAACACGAAAACGCACACACACACACACACGCACAAACAGTCATTGATTCCAGTGTGGGTGACGACTACTGTGTGTTGAACAACACATGCTCCAATCAATTCCTCAGTTAGCGTCGAGTGAATGAAATTTTTCAATTACCTTGCATTGCAAGAATTGTAAGGAGGAGACTGAAAGGAAATGGACTTGTATGCTAAAGAGCTGCGACAAAGCAAAGCTTGACGGATTATCAGATAATTTCCCACATGGGTTTTGTGGACGAGTGTACTTTTAGTAACCAACCCACCCACCATCATTACGTAAGATGTCCCGAAGGCGTAGGGGCATTGATTTCATTAAGTCATCGATACTGTAGCGTCATGGTTTATTCCCACCATACGTTTTCTACATTCGCCCAAAGGTCGCTTGCATTTGTAGGTCCACATGACGATGACCTTGTTACCTCTGCCCACATATTCTCTATCTCGTTGATGTTCGGTGATCGTGTAACAAACGGCAACAGATTTATCCTCTCTTGGCCCTGAAACCAATCTTGCACTGCTCTGCTATGATGGATGTGGCACTGCTCCTGTAAATAAATTGTTCTCTCGTTACTTCATATATTTATATTCAAATAACGAATTTGTAATAAGCACATTGTATTAGTATTTTCCATAGTGTTTAAGAATTCAGGCCCTGTCATAGATAAGTGATCCAGATTCAACAGTCCGATTAAGAATGTGGTTTACCCAGTCTATCGTGTATGATGAGAGCCGTAGTCGGATATCCATATTAACACTGACTGGCTGAATCCGATAAGAACGATCTGGTATCGAAATGAATTTACAGAAATCGGATAATTTGAGCGTCTGTATTGCAACAATGCTGGACACATAATTCCTTTGATGGAGTAACATTTAGCAACTGTCTAAGAAAAAGGGAGAAATATGTCTACTAGGAGCAATGTAACGTAATTATAACCCACATTTATGTGATGGAAATATTGAATCGAACAATACACATCTACGTCAGTGGTGGGAAGATACACCATATCAGACTTGCTGATGAAATAATGATAATAATAATAATAATAATAATAATAATAATAATCCAGTGTGGGGGATAGGGGAAAGCCTCACATATATGGATGGTAGCGAGAAAATCAAATACTTGGGATGAACCAAATACTAACACAATTCTGAACTACTCAATCCGTTGAACACGAAATCCAGACACGTGGGATGAGTGAAAATCACCAGTACTCTGTTCACCGCCTGTTAGCTCAATGAGCTCGCCTGAAAATATTTTCTTCCAAAGGCTTCAGCACACTCTGGTCCTGTCTGGTCCTGGTATCACCCAGGCCATACCAATGAAACAGAAACAAACATGAACTGTGCAAGCAACGTCAACTTTACCCCAGGTGGTGCACAAACCGCCCGTCGAAAGGCGGCAAGTGGATTTTCGGATTATGGGGAGTCCAGGCTAGCACGGCAGAGAATATCGGAGATTTCTGGTAAATTTCCCTACAAGCAGAAGACATGCATTTGCAAACTAAACATTGGTTGGTTCTGAGCACTATGGGACTTAACATCTATGGTCATCAGTCCCCTAGAACTTAGAACTACTTAAACCTAACTAACCTAAGCATATCACACAACACCCAGCCATCACGAGGCAGAAAAAAACCCTGACCCCGCCGGGAATCGAACCCGGGAACCCGGGCGTGGGAAGCGAGAAAGCTACCGCACGACCACGAGATGCGGGCAACTAAACATTGATACATTGATCCAAACACGAGAACTACATAATCTCACATAAGAAATCGACCGTCAAAAATTCTCATGCTTGCTCTTCCAGAACCACGACTAACTGACAATGAAACCTTGCATTACGGGAACCATCGCATCTTCAAGAGCAAAACACAACAAAAGGTAGCGAAATGCGCACCAATCTTCGGCATGGCATTTCTCGAACACAGATCTATCATCAACTCTGTCAAAGAAATCACACCCATCAACGATCGTCTTATGACTATGCTCATTCAGAGCCCCCCCCCCCCCCCCAAAATATACACTCATCAATGCACATGCCCCCACCAACATCCACCGTGCGACCGCTACTGTCGCAGGTTCGAATCCTGCTTCGGGCATGGATGTGTGTGATGTCCTTAGGTTAGTTAGGTTTAAGTACTTCTAAGTTCTAGGGGACTTATGACCTCAGAAGTTAAGTCCAATTGTGCTCAGAGCCATTTGATCCATTTGAACCACCAACATTGAAAATAAGAAAAACACCGGAAATGACGAAAAATTCTGTAACATACTCGACAAAACTATGAGCAAAATTCACCAAGAGACGTGAAATTACTGATGGGAGACTTCAACTCTCTATTTGGGACAGAAAAAACCTATAGAAAAATCATTGTTGCAAATTGATCACACCGAACACTTACACCAACGGCACAGGTCTGACTGACATTTGCCAACAATTCAACTTCAAAATGATGTCTACCAGTTCTCAGGTAACATGCTTGGCTACCAGGTGCAAGCTGCTTTAGTCCGCCTTTCGAGACTCGCTGAAAGCCAGATTTTTTATTCTTTTGTAGCAGAGCTACAAGCAGGCAGATACAAACTCAATAAGGGGATCGTAAGACAACGCTCGAGCAAAATTCGTCTTGCTACTTTTAGTACCTCTTAGTGTTAGAGAGAAAACCTTACGGTACTGCAAATCTCTTAATGCCACTTTTGTTTTCAGCCGACATATTTTTTGTTGTGGATACATAATTTTATCTATGAACTGCCACATTTTCATAATACTTGCGAACGGTACAGGAAATGAAGTAAATACAGACCTTTTTGAAGTCAAAAGTCGGTAATATCCTACTAATTAGTGTTAAAACAGACGCAATCGTCTTACAGATACTTGATGCTTTATTATGGTAGGCTGCCGTCGTGATGTTTCTGCAGTAAGCTGAATTTATTTTGGGTTAGTTCAGTGAATATTTTAATTGCGTTTTCCATTACTTTACTGAACGCAACACGAACCATCAAAGAGAAATTAATCAGCAGCAGAAGTTTCTTTCACGATATCTAAAACGATCTGACAATGCTAAAGTAGTTTACAAATTCCACGCCCGTAGAAATCTACTGTTTTCAACGATATCTTTAAACCAGTGTGGTTTGAAGAGTATTTTCGTCTAGAAATGAATTGCCTTGACGGTTGATCGATCAAGAGCGGGAAACGTAAAATTCTACCGGTATATGACGAGAGGGACAATTGCTTGTGAGAGGACTTCCCTATCAAAACAAGTGCCTGAGAGACGACTTTCCTATCAATCTCCTGGATAGTTTTGTTTCTCAAATCAACAGAGTGCATTATCATGCAGTAGCACAGGTGATGTAGTTTTGTCGGTTGATTTTCACTGCGACCGAAAGGTGTCTCAGTTGTTGGCAACAAATTCCTGCTGTGATGCACACACCCCTTGGAGCAGAATTCGTAGCCCAAAACACATTTTGGAGCCATCAGATGTAAACTATTATGTTCACACTACCCTTTGCTCGAGTTTATGTCTTTTGGTGGGGCTCAGCCTTTCATTTTTTCTTAGGAAGTTAACGATAAAGGCATCATAACTCATTAACAGTAACAGTACTGCATAGGAATGCTCAATGAGCGACCTTGTGACGTTCAATAACAGTCACTCTGCTGATTTTTGTTGTTTCGAATTAGAGCAAGCAGTACTCCTACACCAGACTTCTGAACTTTCCCTGTTGAATGCAAATGTCGCATGATGGTTAAGTGGTAATCCATCACTTCAGTAGTCGAGACTTCCTTAATGTGGAAAATCGTTCATGCCAGAACGACCTTTGTTGAAACAAGAATATCTTTTTCTGGCGTATTTTTCCCAAAAACACTCGCTACACACACAGTTCAAATCTTTCTAGCAGCCTCCTTTGCATTCACCCCTCTGTTATACCAAAAGTATATATTGTGTTGCAGTTTTTACGCCTTTTTCCACTTGCGACTCAGTTTTACAATACATAACCGTAGTTCATGATTTTCAGGTATGCAAAATCCAGTGCTTAACTGTAAGATGATAACTAGAGCTTCAAATTCGAAGATGACAGTTGACACATACACTGACAGCGTCGCGCCGCGTTCACCTGAGCGGCGCCGGATTTCAGGCGATGGGTGGCTCCTGACCGGTGGCCGGTAGCCGCTGCAGCGCGAGGAAACGCTCGAGCGTAAGCTGTTCTGATCACGTCGCAGCCATGAACTGTCCTGCGGAATTGTTTCTGGAAGTTCTTGTTATTGCTGGTGGGTAGACTGTGAAGCGAATTATGTTCGATGTTCAATCAGGCTCATAACTTTAGACGAGGGCCGAAATGTTAAAAAAAAAAACACTTGGACGCGAACAGGCGACCACAAGTTTACAAGTTTAGAATGCACGGAGCTTTCCACTAGACCAAGGGCTCACAAACTGCGATAACACCTCGGAAGTAGACAACACTTCCTCTTGACACTTCCCCATCTTAGTGTTGCCAGATTGTGCAGATGGCCGGACTAAGAGTTGTCAGGGGCGGTCAGTTTTATTGGCCACCTTAAGTGAACGACTCGGACTTAGTCTCTGTGGCGTCCGGCCGGCGGTCAGGTTTTATGTCTAAGACTGTACATCCAGCAACAAACGCCGCCAGTGGACTTCTCCCGCCTGAAGAAAATATTTGGGCAGCCAGGAAGCAGCAAGAAAAAGAAGAACAAGAAGCAGCCGGAATCACCCGGCAGATAAATTCCTTCATCCACAGAAATCAGAGGCCAATCCAAAACGAGAAGAAAAACATTCCCAACAGAGAGGATTTCAGGGGGAACAGCTCAACCAGCTTAAACTCCTACACCTCGGGCCAAGGCAGGCCCGTCAATATAGTGAGTGAGTGACAGGCAATACACTTTTTTAAACTCCCCTCTGTCCAACACCAGCTTCTCGTCAGATGAACCTATTTCCCACCAAAAGCATAATGATAGTACCTTACACCCCTGCTTTATTCCCCCCATCTTGTAGGTGTAGCGTAGAGTTTGAGTGTGTCTCGCTAGTTTCGAGTGGTATTGAGAAATTTTTCCCCACCAGGATAACACCAGTTGTATGTCAACATCAGTTTTTGAGTTGTATTGCGATTTTTGGCCGTCCTTGTGTAGCGCTATGAATATAGTTGTGCAGTTGAGACTGATCCGTGTGATTAATTGCTTAATTAGGATCGATCTTTGTGTCAGTTACCTGACCAAAATAAAGTACACTAACCTAACCGTTCTCTCCTGCATGTAGACTGTTTCCATGCGTTGGGGGTTGCACTTGGGCTTTCCATCCAGTAGAATCAGGGTTCAATTCCCAGAAAGGGCATGCCAATATTAATTTATCGACAATTACTGCGTGGGGGGAAGTGGGGTGGGAAGTCGGCACAAAGAAATTCACACGGCGGTGGGGGGGAGGGAGGGAGGGGGACGGACTGAGAGAAACATGTGATGTCATCTAAGGATGGGGTGGGAGTGGTTGGTGGTGGGGGTGGGCGTGGTGGGGGTGGTGGTGGGCGTGGTGGGAACGGGGGTGTGCAGGGGTAATTAATTGATCAATTTAAATAATTTGCAAATCAATTTGACATCAAAATTGCGCTGATGCTGCCACTACCATACTACTGACACGATTCAGAATATTAGACCTGTAGTACATTTTCGAAGTTACCAGTAGTTAGCAGTAGAGGGTCAGTTGTGTACTCAGCTCTGTACACTTAGCTCTATTTCTGGAAGGAGGAAGATTGCCAAGAAACTACTTAGTCACTAGCTTCGCCATCGTGACTATGTATCCAAACAGCAGCAGTGTCGCGTGACAGAGTAGCAAAAGATTTTATTCGTTTTTTGTTTCCTTCAAACGACATAACGACTATTTTCCAAAGCCTCGACCTGCCGTACAATGATGGACCTTATTCATTTTTGTGTGAGAGAGAGATTCATTTGTTCCTGATGATACGGAAATAAGGCAGAAGGAATCGAAAAGTTCATCGAAGGGCATCTCGTTTTGTAGTATTGCTGAATAGGGGAGAGAGTGTCACGTGTATAATACACGAGTTGCGGTGGTAATAATAAAAACAAAGGTATTTTTCGAAGCGGCGAGATCTTTTCACGAAATTCCAATCACCAAGTTACACCCCGAAATGCGACAATATGTTGTTGGCAACCACCTAAATAGGAGAAATAATCATCGTAAGAATAGAAATAAGACATTGCATGGTGTTCGTTTTTCGCACGCTCTTCGAGATTGGAATGGTGGAGGAATAGCTCGAGGGTGCTTCCATGAACTCTCTGCTAGGCACTTAATTGCGAACTCCAGAGGAGTTTTGCAGATGTAGTTACATTGCGCCCAATACTCGTACGAGCATAGAAACCCTCCACTACTTAAGTGACCGAAAGATAATCCATTATGTCTAGGAAAAGTGACTGTCGCTACGGCTATCTAAGTTTTAGTCTACGACGCGGGGGTGGGGGGAGAAGGGAAAATTGTTCAAATGGCTCTGAGCACTATGGGACTTAACGTCTAAGGTCATCAATCCCCTAGAACTTTGAACTACTTAAACCTAACTAACCTAAGGACATCACACACACCCATGCCCGATGCAGGATTCGAACCTGCGACCGTAGCGGTCGCGCGGTTCCAGACTGTACCGCCTAGAACCGCTCGGTCACACCGGCCAGTGACGGTGGGGAGGGGGGCAGGGGGGGGCGGGGGGGGAGGGAGGGGGTGGAATGTCAGAATTTTAAACGCAGTAGGGCAATTAGAAAACGTAAAAATGGAAGTGACCACGTATTGCGTTTATGAACGATCTGTAATCTCGAATGTCATACTGGTTCTCATGGAGAATATCGTTCCTTCTCTGAAAATGCTCTAGTATTTTAGTACAGGGGCGAGTGGTATCGGAGCATATTTATTTTCGTCCATCCTGCTGCGTTTTTGTTTGTGAGTAGATGCGAAGCTGTGCGCCTTTTATTCGCGAGGGATATCTCCGATCCAGGGATTTGATGTTAGTTTTGATTAAATTTGAAGTTTTTCGTACTATTGTTTTTTTTTTAATTTTTGGACAGCTGTGGTCTAATTCGATACTGAACATGACTGCTATGTTCTGTTAGTGTAGCTGGTTGACGCTTATACTCAACTGAATGTACTCATTACGCACTAGTGTTGGAGAACACGGCAGTGTTCTGCAGTTATAGGTCATCTGTAAGCAGACTCTTCGAGTGGAGGCACGTGGACGAGAAGGAAGCATTCCAAGGCCATCTCGTGATCGCTCTGCTCCATTAAGACGTCGGGTTCTCGTTACATGGTGGATCTTCTGAGAATTAATTAATTGAGCAGAGATGCCCTCCCTCTAGCATTCTTCGCTGTAAGAATATTCCGCTCGTTAAGTTAGCTGCGGGGTTTCGTCGAGGGTTGGGTCAGGTATAAACCACCCTGTCAGCGCTTTAATTATCTGCTATTTAATTGCACCGTCGAAATAATCCCGAGGCACTCACACAGCTATCGAAGCGAGGCACAGTACCGCTTCGCGAATTATTCGCTCAGACGAACTTCTAAAACCGACCGCAGTTACATTTCCACCGCAAGGTAAATGTTGTTCTCTTAATTGCCCAACGAGTGGAAAGTGAAGCGTTCATGTACTCGAGTTCTAGTTCCGAAACCTTTGCCGTACGTTACCGGAACGCAGCTTTCTTGCACTTTTCCATTGCTGCTCTGAGCCATCCGTCTGCGTAGCAGAGGATACTAGGGTACAGCAGTGTTGTGGCTGTAACTTGCCTGTCACCGACTCGAATTACGATTACTTTCATAACCAGTAGTCGGACTGAGGGGAAACGAGAAATGGTGCGCATTGTTTCTTATCACCGGACTGTAGCGACATTTTAATTATTGTCCACTTAATTGTAGCTGAAAAAGTATCATGATGATCTTTCTATTAGCAAAAAAGCCTGGACTCGACCGACACCCATTCACATGTCCAGGAGGGAACTGAGGTGACGTTGTGAAAAAGACTAAATAAACAACGAAAGGGTATTGTTCTACGACGAGGGGCGTGGAATTTCAGAAGTTTAAACGTAGTAGGGAAGCTAGAAAATCTGAAAAGGGAAATCCTAAGTCTCGATCTAAATGTAGTGTGCGTCTGTGATGTGAAATGGGAAGAAAACGAGGATTTGCCGTCAGACGACTTTAGTTTAATATCAACAGCAGCAGAAGACGGTTTATCGGGAGTTGGGCTCGATATGAATAGGAAGGTAGGACTGACGGTGAGCTACAGTGAACAATTAAGTGACAAGGTTGCTCTCATCAAAATCGACAGCAAACCAGCACGGACAACAACAGTTCAGTTATAGATGCCGACCACGCAAGCAGAAGATGAATATATAGAAGTAGTGTACGAGAATATTCAAAGGGTAGTTCAGTACGTAAAAGGAGATGAAAATGTAATAGCAACTGGGTGGCGGGATGGTACATGGTTGTAGGGGAAGGAGTAGAAGAAAGAGTTACGGGAGAATATGGGCTTCGGTATAGAAATGAGCTGTAGGTTAAAGCTGAAGAAATCGGAAAAAGGTAGTAAATTAAGGTGAAGGGGCCTGGATAAGTTGATAGAACCAGAGCTTGTTGAGAGATTCAGAGAGACCATTATGCAACGGTTGACAAGAACAAGATTGAAACGTCCCCTTTTAACAATTATCCAAGACTGTCCTTAAACTGACACACAATATTTTTTTAGCGCAACGCAATCTGACTTTCAAAAATCTCTACAAAAGAATAGCCCTGACTAAAATTAAACTATACCTTTCACAAATCACTAAATCACTTACCTCACAATAATCTTCGTTTCTCCCACTACTGCAATACAGCTAGCGCCACTACTGCCAGCTAAATAAAAGATTCAAACTATGGAAGGCACTAACTACTGATAGGGATAGTTAGCAAATGAAAGATATTAATATAGAACAAACAATGCATTTACCTTGATATCATCATATATAAATATAGCAGTTCATGACAAATTTCAAAACTCCGCCATCTCTCTCCACACATCCACCACTGCTGGCGGCTCACCTCCAACTGCGCAACGCTACGCGCTGTTCACAGCCAGCTGCCTAACACTACAATGGCGAGTATTACAACAATGCAAAGCAGCCACAGACTGCACACAGCACAGCCAGTGATTTTCATACAGAGGTGGCGTTACCAATAAAAAAAACCTAAACAGCCTACTTACAAGATAAAGGAATAGAGCAGAAGATGAAAGAGTAGCTTTAACACATGAAACAGAGAAGGCAGCAAACGATCAAATAGGTAAAAAGACAAGGGCTAGTAGGAATCTTTGAATAACACAGAAGATATTGAATTTAAATGATGGACTGAGAAAATTTAAAAATGCAGCAAATGAAGCAGGCAAAAGGGAATTCAAGCGCTTATGAAATGAGATTGATAGGAAGCACAAATTTACTAAGCAGGAACGGCTGATGACAAATGTAAGGATTTAGTAGCATATTTCACTAGGGGAAAGTTAGATACCTCCTACACGATAACTAAAGAGGCCTTTAGGGAAGCGAGAAGTAGTTTTATAAAGATCAAGATCTCAGATGGCAAACCAGTCATAAGCAAAGAAGGGAAAGCTGAAAGGTGGAAGGAGAATATAAAGGGCCTATACAATGAAGGTGTTCTTGAAGGCAATATTATACAAAGGGAAGTGGACGTAGATGAAGATGAGATAGGAGATATGATACTTCGAGAAGAATTTCATAGAGCTTTCGAAGATATAAGTCAAAACAAGGTCCCGGAGGTAGATGATATTCTATCAGAACTCATGATAGCCTTGGGAGAGCTATCCATGACAAAATCTGGTGTGTAAAATGCATGACAGGACTGAAATACACTCAGAATTCAACAAGTAGTAATTCCAGTTCCAAAGACAGATGCCGACAACTGTAAAAATTTCCGAACTATCAGTTTAATAAGTCACGGCTGCATAATACTAACACGAATTCCTTACAGAAGAATGGAAAAACAGGAAGAGGCAGACCTCTGGGGACATCAGTTTGGGCTCCGGATAAATGTAGAAACACGCGAGGCAATACTGAACGTACGACTTTTCTTAGAAGAGAGGTTAAGGAAAGGGAAACCTATTTTTATAACATTTGTGGACTTAGAGAAAGCTTTTGACAGAGTGGGCTTGAATGATGTCTTTGAAATTCTGAAGGTAGCAGAAGTAAAATACAGGGAGCGAAACGCTATTTACAACTTGTACAGAAACCAAAAGGCAATTATACGAGTCGATGGGCATGATAGGGAAGCAGTGGTTGGGAAGGGAGTGAGACAGGGTTGTAGCCTATCCCCGATGTTATTCAATCTGTGTATTGAGCAAGCAGTAAAGGAAACAAAAGAAAAATTCGGAGTAGGAATTAAAATCCATGGAGAAGAAACCAAAACTTTGAGGTTCGCCGATGACATTGTAATTTGGTCAGAGACAGCAAAGGACCTGGAAGAGCAGCTGAATGGAATGGACAGTGTCTTGAAAGGAGGATATAAGACGAACATCAACAAAAGCAAAAAGATGATAATAGAATGTAGTAGAATGAAATCGGGTGATGCTGAGGGAATTAGATTAGGTAATGAGACGCTTTAAGTAGTAAATGAGTTTTGCTATTTGAGGAGCAAAATAAATGATGATGGTCGAAGTAGAGAGGATATAAAATGTAGACTGGCAATGGCAAGGAAAGCGTTTCTGAAGAAGAGAAATTTGTTTACATCGAGTATAGATTTAAGTGTCAGGAAGTCGTTTCTGAAAGTATTTGTATGGAGTGTAGCCATATATGGAGGTGAAACGTGGACGATAAATAGTTTAGACAAGAAGAGAATAGAAGCTTTCGAAATGTGGTGCTACAGAGGAATGCTGAAGATTAGATGGGTAGATCACATAACTAATGAGGAGGTATTGAATAAAATTTGGGAGAAGAGAACTTTGTGGCACAACTTGACAAGAAGAAAGGACCGGTTAGTAGTACATGTTCTGAGGCATCAGGAGATCACCAGTTTAGTATTGGAGGGCAGCGTGGAGGGTAAAAATGGTAGAGGGAGACCAAAAGATGAATACACTAAACAGCTTCAGAAGGATGTAGGTTGCAGTAGGTACTGGGAGATGACGAAGCTTCCACAGGATAGAGTACAATGGAGAGCTGCTTCAAACCAGTCTCTGGACTGAAGACCACAACAACAGCATTTACTGCACAAACAGCTCTGTCCATGACCATGGAACAAGAGCAGACTCGACTTACATTAACCAAGAAAAAAATAAACATAAAACTTAAAATAGCATTTTCTAACAAGGAATAAAACTGTACAACAAATTAGCAAAAGAGATTAAAGAAATTTCAAAAATACTCTTATTTAAAAAGGCAGCTAAAAAGTACGTATTATGCAATACAATTTATACATTGAAGGATTACTTAGATAAAACAGAGCAGTGGTTTGGTAAAAAAAATGTTGTACAAATAAATAATAATAATAATTATAAAACATCCAAAATTCCACATAACACCTTCACACTATGTTTCTTTCCTTTTTTCTTTTTCTAGAAAAACTTACCCCAAGCTATGCACACAACAATACCAATACCTCTTCCTCTTTCTGAGGTCAACTGCTCATTCATTATAGAGGGATGCTGACTCAGTTTTTCAGGATAGCAAATGGGAAGTTGTGGTACAGAAAATGGCCCAGAGATCACCAGTGTGTGTGTGTGTGTGTGTGTGTGTGTGTGTGTGTGTGTGTGTGGTGAGCGATTATGAAACAACGTGGGTATGTTGTGTGCAGTGACTGATAGTAAGATGAGTGAACAGCGTGGCATTACATTATTTAATAAGTTATTTGTAAAAAAAAGCATTGTATACCAGGAGTAAATCTAATGATTGTCTATAACTAAAAGTCTGTAAATGTATGTGTGCACGAATTAGCTTATTTTAAATTGGTCTAAATGTGTAAAAACTTAGACATATCCTATATCCTCTTAAAAAGAGACCTACGGATGAATAAAGCTACTACTACTACTGATTAGGACCGCATCAAGACAGGAGCGGCTTCTACAAAATAATACAAGCGCCGCACCTACCAGCCTTGGCCGCTCAGTATTGGCTCAGAACAATATACGAAAAGGCCTAGCACAAAACGCTACTATAGCAGTTATTAGTGATCCACAAACTGTGTAACAAAACGTTGTATATAGCAAAGGACTCGGATTTATGTTGTATGTCGCCCATCGTTGCGACACCATTGTTCGAGTATCTTCCGTACCGGTTTTCTCGAGGTAAATGTCTCACTACCATACACTACTGTGCTCGAAACGTACATTATCAGAAATTTCTTTCACAAATGAAGGCCTTTGTTTGATACTAGTGGACTTCTCTTAGCCAGAAATGCCCTATTTTCAAATACTAGTCTGCTTTTTATGTTCTCCTCGCTATGTCAATCGTGCGTTAATTTGATGCCTTGACAGTAGAATTTCTTGTCTTCACCAACTTCGTGATTATCTATTATGATGTTAAGTTTCTGCTTTTTCTCATTTGTTACATCTCATTAATTTGTTTTTCTCCGTTTTACTCTCAGTTCATATCATGTACCCATTAGACTCTTCATTTCATTCAGCAGATCCTGTAATGCTTCTTGACGTCACTGGATATAGCAATGTCATCTGCGAATATTAACATAGATATCCTTTCTGCTTGAATTTTAATCCCACTCCTGACCCTTTCTTTTATCCCATCACTGCTTCTTCGATGAACACACCTTTCTTACACCGTTTTTAACATGAGCACTTCTTTCTTGACCTTCCACTCTTAATGTGCCCTGTTGGCTCTTGCATAAATTGTGTATTAACCGTCTCTCCCTTTAACGTACCCCATTTTCGTCAGAATTTCGAACATCTTGCACCATTTCACATTGTCGAAACCTTTTTTTAAGGTCGATAAATTCAATGAACATACTTTGATTTTTCTTCAGTCTTGCCTCCATTAATTACGAGTATCAGCCGCAACGTGTGAACTGCCTCTCTGGTGCCATTACCTTTCTTAAATCCAAACTGATCGACATCTGACACATTCTCAATTTTCTTTTCCATTCTTCTGTGTATTATTATTGTCAGCAACTTGGATGAACGAGCTGTTAAGCTGATTGTGCGACAATTTTCGCACTTGTCATCTCTTGCAGTCTTCGGATTTGTGTGTATGAGATTTTTCCCCAGGTGGTATATCGCCAGACTCATACGTTCTACATACCAACTTGAATAATCGTTTTGTGGCCACTTCTGCCACTTATTTTAGAAATTCTAATGGAACGTTGTTTATCCCCTCTACCCTATTTGATATTAAGTACTCCAAAGCTCTTTTAAATTTTGATTCCAGTACTATATTTACTCTCAATTCTTGTTCTATCACATCAGAGAAGTTTTGCCCCTCACAGAGGCCTTCATTGCACTCTTCCCACACATCCGCTCTCTCCACTGCATTTAACAGCGGAATTCCAATTCGGCTCTTAATGTTACCAACTTTACTTTCATTTTCACCGAAGGTTGTTTTAATTTCTTTATATGCTGAATCAGTCCTTCAGAAAGTTATTTCTTTTTCAATTTCTTGACATTTCTCGTGCAGCCATTCCGCTTCCCTGCCCTTCATATTTATTTCATTCCTAACCGATTTGTATTCCTACGTTTCCCCGAACGACTTTACTTCCTTGTTTCTTCGCTCTTCTGTTATTGTCCTTTTCAGACATGTCTATTCCTCTTTTTGCCTGCTGAGCTTTTCCGTATAGCAGTTTTAGAGATCTTCAACCGTTCCTCATTGTTCCTTAGAACTACCATATCCAACTTCTTTGCCTATTGATTCTTCATGAGTAGTCTCTTCAACTTCGGCTTGCTGTTCATCACTACGAAATTGTGATCTGAGTTTATATCTGCTGCTGTATATGCCTTCCAATCCAGTATTTGATTTCGGAATCTCTAACTGACCATGATGTAATATGACTGAAATGTCGCCGTATCACCCAGCCCTTTTCAAGTATACCTCCTCCTCTTGAGATTCTTCAACAGAGTATTCGCTATTACTAGCTGAAATTTATTACAGAACTCAATTATCTTTCTTTTCTCTTGTTACTTGTCCCGCGCCCATACTCTTCTGTAACCTTTTCTTCTGCTCGTTCCCCTAAAACTACATTCCAGTCCGCCATGGCTATTACACTTTCATCTCCCTTTACGTACTGTATTAGTCTTTCAATGTCCTAATATACTTTCTCTATCTCTTCATCTTCAGCTTGCGACGTCGGAATCTATACCTGAATTATCGTTGTCGGTGTTGGTTTTCTGTCTATTCTGATAAGAACAACTCTATCAATGAAGTGTTCACAGTAACCCACTATCTGCCCTACCTTCCTATTAATAACGAACTCTATTCCCGTTATACCATTTCCTGCTGCTGTTGCTATTGCTCTATACTTCATAATAATCTGACGAGAAGTCCTTGTCTTCTTTCCATTTCACTTCACTGACCTATACTATATCTAGAGTGAGCCTTTGGATTTCCCTTTTCAGTTTTTCTAGTTTCCCTACCACGTTCAAACTTCTGACATTCCACGCCCCGACTCGGTAAAGTTACCCTTTCCTTGATTATTCAATCTTTATCACATGGTCATCTCCCCATTGGCAACTCCCTCCCGGAGATCCGAATGGGGGACTATTCCGGAATGTTTTGCTGATGGAGAGATCATGACACTTTTTCAATTACAGGCGACATGTAATGTGGATACACATAATGTGTATTTATTGCTGTGGTTTCCACTGCCTTCTGCATCCTCATGTCGTTGATCATTACTGATTCTTCCGCCTTTAGATGCAATTTCCAGCCCGAAGAGCAAGAGCTCCCTGAACCTCTGTTCGCTCCACCGCTCTCTTCGACAAGGCCGTTGGCAGAATGACGGTGTCTTCTTATGCCGAAAGTCTTTGACGGTCAATTCTGATAACTTTTATTCAAAACTTCAGTGATGGTGGGGTTCGAACAAGGGACGAGGACATTTTGATTATTAATCAAAGACGCTGTCCCCCCTTTTTTAATAATGCCTTTTTGGCGCCCAAGGAAATGGGTTGGGGCAAAGTGGGCAGGGGTCGCAACCCGAGGCCTGGGCATAACACCGCGTTCCCTACCCCTGGAACCAAGGAAAACGTAGGGAACGTGGAGCAGAGGTACAAAGCACATCAATGAGGCAAGTTTTATCTATTTAGCTTTTGACCTTTTTCTTTTATCTTTTTATTTTATTTCCACTGAATGTAGCAGGAAACCGACTTCGCTGAGGAGAACATTACAGTGAGTCGAGGGAAACCAGTACTAAGAGTGGAAAATGGGTGGATCAACTCAATGCAGTGACACCCCAACTTTTAGGTCGTTTAGTAAAGACAATACAAAGAAAATTAAAGAAAAATTGTCTGTGTTTGGAACTGCAGACAAGTGAACAATGTCTTTCATTAAGGTAGTGCTAAAAATCAAGGAGATTTTCTCGCCATCTGCAAACACTAGTGAACTGCGTATCCACAGATAAACTACCTAAATAACGGGTACAGTCCGCAGTTTCGGTAACGACGTGCAAATGCTACCCGTCGTCTCTCGTGCGCAGCAGTCAGCACGGCTGCAGAAACCGGGCCAGAGACGCCGTCAGCTGTCGCCGTGTTCCCTGGCGTTCTGAGACCGAGCAGCGAGAATACTGCCTGCGACGTTACCGCGTTCCGGGAACACGGTCTCGATAACGAGGCGGCCCGACACTCTCGGCTGTCGCTTGCACCTGCACCTGCACCGACCCCAGGAGGCAGGTCTGAAAACAGCCTCGTGCATTGTGCGCGGCTTTCCGACTTACAGATTTACTAACAATGTACACGCACGTGCGACGTGTCATAGTCGTTGTGCTGGTACGTAAGAATGCGTTTTGGAAACCTTAAGATACAATTCGACCGAACGAATCAGAACTGAGACATTTGAAGGAATTAAGACCACATACGATGAATGGTAAACTGCGAAAGGTTCCTGCACTAGTGCATTCTGATTACTCGTAAAGTGTCATGTAACAGCGACATGGAAAATCGTAAAACCTTGTGACAAAGCTGGAAGTGAAAACTGAAAATGATTTTCTACATTCAGATGCGATTGTTGTGGGATCTCATCTAGGTATTAACACCAAGTCATTTCTTGCTAGGAAAACTAGTCATTTGAGTATAATAGATATTGACGTTGAATGTTTTATGTGTGCGCCTTTGTGTGTTCTGTGTATGTATTGTTCTTACAGTTGCTTTTAAACTGAGTTTTCATTTTAGAGATGTTTTCCATTTCAAGTGTAACTGCTCGTACTTGTTACGGATTCTCCAAGATTTTGGAATCGACAATGTCGTACTTGTTCTCCCATACAGAAACTTCAACATTTCACGGAATTTGTTTTGAAGTTCATTTAGTTTGTTTGTAGCCATGACTACAAATTTATAATTCTACAAGAGACCACATGAGAGACCAAATGAGAGAAAATTTGGAATACATTTCACATAAATTTCCTCAGCATGTTATAGTCTTAGGTGGAGATTTCAATTTACCAGATATAGACTGGGACACTCAGATGTTTAGGACGGGTGGTAGGGACAGAGCATCGAGTGACATTATACTGAGTGCACTATCCGAAAATTACCTCGAGCAATTAAACAGAGAACCGACTCGTGGAGATAACATCTTGGACCTACTGATAACAAATAGACCCGAACTTTTCGACTCCGTAAGTGCAGAACAGGGAATCAGTGATCATAAGGCCGTTGTAGCATCCCTGAATATGGAAGTTAATAGGAATATAAAAAAAGGGAGGAAGGTTTATCTGTTTAGCAAGAGTAATAGAAGGCAGATTTCGGACTACCTAACAGATCAAAACGAAAATTTCTGTTCCGACACTGACAATGTTGAGTGTTTATGGAAAAAGTTCAAGGTAATCGTAAAATGCGTTTTAGACGGGTACGTGCCGAGTAAAACTGTGAGGGACGGGAAAAACCCACCGTGGTACAACAACAAAGTTAGGAAACTACTGCGAAAGCAAAGAGAGCTTCACTCCAAGTTTAAACGCAGCCAAAACCTCTCAGACAAACAGAAGCTAAGCGATGTCAAAGTTAGCGTAAGGAGGGCTATGCGAGAAGCGTTCAGTGAATTCGAAAGTAAAATTCTATGTACAGACTTGACAGAAAATCCTAGGAAGTTCTGGTCTTACGTTAAATCAGTAAGTGGCTCGAAACAGCATATCCAGACACTCCGGGATGATGATGGCATTGAAACAGAGGACGACAGGCGTAAAGCTGAAATACTAAACACCTTTTTCCAAAGCTGTTTCACAGAGGAAGACCGCACTGCAGTTCCTTCTCTAAATCCTCGCACAAACGAAAAAATGGCTGACATCGAAATAAGTGTCCAAGGAATAGAAAAGCAACTGAAATCACTCAACAGAGGGAAGTCCACTGGACCTGACGGGATACCAATTCGATTCTACACAGTACGCGAAAGAACTTGCCCCCCTTCTAACAGCCGTGTACCGCAAGTCTCTAGAGGAACGGAGGGTTCCAAATGATTGGAAAAGAGCACAGGTAGTCCCAGTCTTCAAGAAGGGTCGTCGAGCAGATGCGCAAAACTATAGACCTATATCTCTGACGTCGATCTGTTGTAGAATTTTAGAACATGTTTTTTGCTCGAGTATCATGTCGTTTTTGGAAACCCAGAATCTACTATGTAGGAATCAACATGGATTCCGGAAACAGCGATCGTGTGAGACCCAACTCGCTTTATTTGTTCATGAGACCCAGAAAATATTAGATACAGGCTCCCAGGTAGATGCTATTTTTCTTGACTTCCGGAAGGCGTTCGATACAGTTCCGCACTGTCGCCTGATAAACAAAGTAAGAGCCTACGGAATATCAGACCAGCTGTGTGGCTGGATTGAAGGGTTTTTAGCAAACAGAACACAGCATGTTGTTATCAATGGAGAGACATCTACAGACGTTAAGGTAACCTCTGGCGTGCCACAGGGGAGTGTTATGGGACCATTGCTTTTCACAATATATATAAATGACCTAGTAGATAGTGTCGGAAGTTCCATGCGGCTTTTCGCGGATGATGCTGTAGTATACAGAGAAGTTGCAGCATTAGAAAATTGTAGCGAAATGCAGGAAGATCTGCAGCGGATAGGCACTTGGTGCAGGGAGTGGCAACTGTCCCTTAACATAGACAAATGTAATGTATTGCGAATACATAGAAAGAAGGATCCTTTATTGTATGATTATATGATAGCGGAACAAAAACTGGTAGCAGTTACTTCTGTAAAATATCTGGGAGTATGCGTGCGGAACGATTTGAAGTGGAATAATCACATAAAATTAATTGTTGGTAAGGCAGGTGCCAGGTTGAGATTCATTGGGAGAGTGCTTAGAAAATGTAGTCCATCAATAAAGGAGGTGGCTTACAAAACGCTCGTTCGACCTATACTTGAGTATTGCTCATCAGTGTGGGATCCGTACCAGATCGGGTTGACGGAGGAGATAGAGAAGATCCAAAGAAGAGCGGCGCGTTTCGTCACAGGGTTATTTGGTAACCGTGATAGCGTTACGGAGATGTTTAGCAAACTCAAGTGGCAGACTCTGCAAGAGAGGCGCTCTGCATCGCGGTGTAGCTTGCTCGCCAGGTTTCGAGAGGGTGCGTTTCTGGATGAGGTATCGAGTATAATGCTTCCCCCTACTTATACCTCCCGAGGAGATCACGAATGTAAAATTAGAGAGATTAGAGCGCGCACGGAGGCTTTCAGACAGTCGTTCTTCCCGCGAACCATACGCGACTGGAACAGGAAAGGGAGGTAATGACAGTGGCACGTAAAGTGCCCTCCGCCACACACCGTTGGGTGGCTTGCGGAGTATGAATGTAGATGTAGATGTAGATGTAGATGGAGAAAACGAACGTCGATTTGTTATGCACCTCAGATAGACGAAGTCGCCATCGTAACTGTGGGCAATGAAAACACAAGCCGTGTTGTAATTGCACAACGAAGAAGAGAAGGACTACAACCAGCGATCTCTGTACAACCTGGATGCAGAAGTCTGGTCTCTGAGTACAGAACTGGAGCGTGCCAGCAGATTTATATGCTTTATATCGCCCGCCATGTTGTAGTCTGGCAAACAAATGTCCATCAGTCTGTACGTGACAAAGAATTGGTGGCTGATTTCTTGTTTTGAACTTTATGTCAACATATAATGTAATAGGCTGATGTGGAAGCGAAACCGAAAAGCATTTTCTTTTCGTGTTCTAGTGACAGTTCCTAGCAGCCACGTTGTAGACTGGGAAGAAACGAAAGATGAGCATCTATGGCTGGCACCATCAGAGACCTGAAGTTATACATCCAGGTGGTATAGAGCTCACTGACTACAACGCATTGCAGAGACACAGCGTTCATGTAATGCTCTTCAATATCCATTTATATTTCTGCACAAAGAGGAAGGAAATCGTTTCAATGTGAAACAAATCCTACCTAAAACAGGCGTAGAAACAAATAAAAAAAATCACTTCAAAGAGGTTCTGTGCTTACCGCTTAATGATCAGAGGCAATAAAACATACAGTAACATTCTCAACACTCGGTGTATATTCCAACACTTCCCGGTAGATATGTATGCAAAAAATAGAAGCCATACGTATGCTTCAAATAAGACTGAATCAGAAAAAAACTAGGCACGGAAGAACACATCCGCCTTCGAGACCCAATCATAAATGACAGAAACATTAACGATATTTGGACAATGGTAATCTCACTCTCATCACATACAGCAAGTCCGAGACACATGCACGAATACACTCAAGACGCATGACCTACATGAGAAAATACGGATGACCTGACCTCTTCATAACATTCACATGCAACTCGTAGTGGCCAGAAATTAAAGAACAGCTGTCATACAGACAAGCCACCATGCGTCGGCACGACATAACAGCCCGAGTTTTCCGTCAAATACAAATGAAATTTATTACAAAATACCACGTCTTTGGAACTGTTAGATGTTGCATGTACACAATCGAATGGCAAAAACGAGGACTGCCTCATTTACACGATCTCATTTGGCTACACGACAGAATTCATCCCAAGGATCTGGACAAAATCACCCAAGCTGAATTTTCCAATCCACAAGAAGATGAGGATCTATACGACACAGTTGTGAAAAACATGATATACGGAACATGTTGGCCATTAAACCCCAATTCGACACCCATGAGTGGTGGAAAATGTACAAAAAAAAAATCCAAAACCATACGAGGGCAACACAAAAACCGGAGTTTATGGCTATCCAAAATATAGAAGGGTATCACCCACAAACGGTGGCTTCACAGCAAATATACGAGTATGGGGCACTGACGAAATGGAAACAGATAATCACTGGGTAGTGCAATATAACCCACTACTGTCCAAAATGTTGCAAGCGCACATAAACGTAGAATACTGCAGTTCAGTGAAATCCGTCAAATATGTCTGTAAGTATGTGAACAAAGGTAGTGACATGGCAGTATTTCAAATAACCAAAGATAGCGCACAAAAAAAAAAAAAAAAAACAGAAACGACGAGAACCTCATGTACCAATTTCGGAGATACATCAACAGTAATGAAGCAGCATGGTGGATTTTCGGTTTTCCCATACAGGAACGCTGATCAACTGTGCAACGTCCAGAAGTTCATTTGGAGAATGGACAGAGAGTTTACAAATGACAGTGCCAGAAAAATTGCGTGCGAACCACCTCACAACACTACGTTAACAGCTTTTTATCAACTGTGCCAAACTGATCCATTCGCGAAAACATTGCTATATGTCGACGCTCCTGTCTATTGATCGTGGAACTTAACAAAAATCTTTCAACGACGAAAACAAGGAATTCTAGTAGAAGATCATCCGGAATCATGAAAGCTGTGGCACTACACCGAGTATAAACCTCAAATCCGAACAACGCCGGATGTTTCTATCTCCGGATGTTGGTACACGAAATATGGGAACCAACAAGTTTCACAGATCTCAAGACTGTTGACAGTTAACTGTGCCAGACGCACAGAAAAGAGTGACAACACTTGAGACTACTAGAAAACGACAACCACTGGGAATTAACAGTACAAAAAGCCTGACTCACAGCCTCAGCTGAACAAATGACACACTTATTCACCGCAATTCTAATAACTTGTAATCCATTGAATCCAAAAGAGCTCTGGAACTCCTTCAAAGAGAGTACCAAATCCGACAAGCTCATCCTGAACTGACCATCGAATTCAACGACGACATCTTCAATGAAACCCGTTCCCCTAGAAGATAAATGTTTAGCAGTAAACAGCCAGACCTTAGTACAACTTGGGATGCAAGCACCACGAAAAGAGGCTATCTGTATGCTGAACTATGAAATAACGAAGGAAAAAAGTTATATCATCAACGAACTACTTCAGTACATTGCTCACAACAAACCACTCCTCAGTGAAAATCAAAAGGAAATTTACAACGTTATCATGGAGCGTATCGACAACAACACTGGTGGAATTTTTTACTTGGACGAACCAGGCCTCACCGGGTAAACATTTCTAATAAATCAATTGCTGGCGGAAACAGTATTCAACAACACATCACACTTGCACTGTCATCATCTGGTAAGCATCTGGACGGGGTGAACTTCGAAGGCAAGTTAAAATTATCTTCTGGAACGAATACACCATGGCACATAAAAAGTCACTCGAAACCACGGACAGAACGTTCCAAGACTTACGCTGGAACTCTGAAATGATGGGAGTACCTCTACCCATACTTTCAGGAGATTTTCGACAAACACTTCCAGTTACCCCCAAGTCAACACCAGCAGACGAGATCAATGCATGCTTAAAAAAAATCACACCTCTGGCCACAACTGCAAAAAAAACTGTGACTTACAAAAACTATGAGATCTGAATTATCGAAAGACGAAACAGCAGCACATTTTGCTCAACACCTTTTACAAACAGCCGAAGGCACATATCCTGCTGACCAGAAGATCGGCATCACTCAACAGTGATTTGTGCAACACACCCACAGCTGGAAACAAATTCAGCGACCAAACACTGTTCAAAACTATATAAATCCGAACTGGCTATTTGAAAGGGCAATTTTGGCAACTAAAAATAACACTGTCGACGATATCAACTTCAATGTTCAAACTAAAATTCCAGGTGAAGAGAGCACATGCCACAAACCGATCGACACGATGGTAAACGTGTAACAAAGTGTGAACTTCCCTACAGAGTTTCTAAATTCTTTGCAAGTACAAGGGATGCAGTTACAATTCCTTCGACTTAAAATTGGATCTCCGATCATACTACTCAGAAATCTCAATTCACCAAAACTATGTAATGAAACAAGTATGTCGTCAAACAGCTATAGAAAAACATTATCGAAGCCGGACTTATGACTGGAAAGTACGATGGACATACGCTGTTTTCCTACAGTTTTACAATTAGACAAAAATAAGGATAAACATTCATATATTGCGCCATCAACCTCAACGACTCCTGCTTGTATCACGGTCAACTACACGTAGCTTGCTCTCGAGATGGAAATTCGAATAATTTTTTTATATATACCCCGGATAACAAAACGAAAAATGTTGTTTATAAACAAGTACTGTAAATAATTAGAATATTTTTTCAATAAAAAATACCATTTATGCTTTAACAAGTATTGTAAATAGCTAGAATATGTTTTCAGTTATTTTTCTGTCTCTTATACTTTAAAGTTTAGCCTTTTATTCCAACTATCACACAAATCTCATATCAACTACCTGAGCGAAATCGGGTACTGCAGCTAGTATTAAATAAACGGTGTCCGTAAATTCCTGGTTCACATGGCACTATCCCTTCATTCAGCATCCTACGGTGTCGTGTAAACGAAAGATGAACGGACACCGGTCATCCAATACTGGCTCCTACTACGACTGCACACGAGATTGGGTTCCTCGCAACTTACGTCGCTGAAGGGGCTTGGGGATGATATAACGGAACACCGTTACTGATTATAAATTAAATGCAAAAACGACGGCTGCATTGCCATTTCATATTTCCACTTTTGTCAGGACACTTGACGGAAACTTTATAGTTAATAGCACAAAATGCTTGGTGAAAACATTTAAGTCTCTTACTGGCTTCTCTCGCAAAACTTCTGACTTTCAACTTTGCGCCTCTGTTGCCCAGAAAATAAGAAGATTAATTTCTGTGTATTGTGTCGCCACGTGAAGTCCTCGCTCCAGCATCTACAAGCAGGAAGTGCTCACTCGAATATCCCCGAAGTGTCCCTTTTTCTCCCTAGACAACAATTCTCGTCCAACCCTTTCATCCTGTGTGCACCCCCGCTACCACAGTATTTAGCCTATAACTGGCTGTCGCTTTCACTGCCTCGATTTCAGCCGTGGTGGCACTAGTGAGGCAAATGTAAAGTTTACAGTCTTTGAGTATATTTCTCGGTTTACACCAACGACGTCGTCCATGAAGCATGCTGAAAGGCACGTTAATTTGATGCTATACTATATAAATACTCACTTGCTTCTTACAGAACGTTAAAGCAATAGCTTACAACATCGATAAGTTAGTCTTTTCACAACTAGTAAATTAACGTACACAAAATTATAGATGTAATTACTAGTAAGGTTCAGAACAAGTGAAAGCTTTGGCTTTAATAAAGGTGTGAAGCAAAGGGATAGTCTCTCCACTGTCCTATTCAATGTAGCCCTGCATAGTGTAGTAAATAAAATCAACAAAAGAGGCACCATATTTATGAAAACTAGCCAGATATGTGCATACGCTGATGACATTGCTATAGTAGGAAGAAATACCAATTCATTCCTAGAAACATACCGGGCAATGGAAACAGAAGCCTTAAAAACTGGCCTCATAGTAAATGAAAACAAAACAAAATATATGGTAATGTCACAATCTGAGACCAGAAGAATCCCTAAAAACCTAAACATCAATGGGAAATGCTTCAATGGAGTGTCTTCTTTTAATTACTTGGGAGCGCTAACAACAAATGATAACAGTATTGGAAAGGCTATAAGGGAAAGAATACAAGCAGGAAACAGAGCTTACTTTGCAAACATGCAGCTTTTCTAAAATAGCTTTGTTACAAGGAAAACTAAACTGCTAATATATAATTCCCTAGTCCTCCCAGTTATCACATACGGCTCAGAAGTATGGGCGTTGACAGAACACGATAAAAATGCACTAAGAAGCATTGAGCGGAAAATACTACGCAAAATCTATGGGCCAACAAGGGCGGAAGAAGGCTGGAGAATACGCTACAATGCCGAATTACAAGAGTTAATACAAGGCAGGGACATAGTAAAATTTGTGAAATCACAGAAAATACGGTGGCTAGGACACCTGGAGAGATTGGCAGAGGATAGAATTCCAAATAAAATTATGAAAGGTATGATACATTCAGTTAGGTGAAAAGGGAGACCTAGAAGAAGATGGATCGACTAGGTAATAATGGATATCACCAATATGGGAGTCCGAGGGTGGAAAAGAGCAAAATGGTTCAAATGGCTCTGAGCACTATGGGACTCAACTGCTGTGGTCATAAGTCCCCTAGAACTTAGAACTACTTAAACCTAACTAACCTAAGGACAGCACACAACGCCCAGCCGAGGCAGAGAAAATCCCTGACCCCGCCGGGAATCGAACCCGGGAACCCGGGCGTGGGAAGCGAGAACGCTACCGCACGACCACGAGATGCGGGCGGAAAAGAGCAGTAAATAACCGAGAAGTGTGGAGGAAGATTGTTGAAGAAGCCAAGGCTCACCAAAGGCTGTACCGCTACTGAAGAAGAAGACTAGTAAGGTTCATATCATCCGACTAAGAACTTATTTCAAATAAACCATTTCCTCAACATAGCGCTATTGCTACGCGCTTACTCAATAATTCTGCAGAGATCCTGCTGTTGTGTAAAGGATTTGGGATGTACTGTAGGTAATGAGCTTTAGATTTCATATGTTATTCAGTGTACCAGAGCTGAATTTCCATCTCACTGTTGGTAACTTGGCATTTTATGCCTGTATTGTTTTTAAGTCCACAAAACGCATTTGTGGGGATTTTCTTCCGCCTGTTTGCCCCGTCAGCATGCCTGAGCAGCCAAGTACACAGGTACACTGGTGTGCAAAACTTGAAGGCAAAAGTAGCTTTCAAATGACTTATCACTGCCAAGTAACATAGCTAGATGAGACTTGGATCCTACATAGAATGAACTGCTGCAGCATAGTATACAAGGTGAGTAAACAAATTCGCAATAAGACGAATAGCAATGACACTTTGACTGAAAGACAATAATTTCGCGGAATTCAGGGCGATTTATGATGGTCCCCTGGACATTATAAAAGGCGGTACATGATTCTTAACGGGGCGTGTGAGCATCACGGACAGTAATGCAAGCCGTGCAGTGTGCTCCTATGCTGGCCACGAGGTTAGATTTTGGAGTAGGGCGTTCCATTCCTCCACTACAGCGGATGACAGCTGATTGATAGTCGTTGGTGCATGTGGATGTCCTGCAATATGTCTCCACAGATCATTCCACACGTGGGCTTGGATGTGTGTGATGTCCTTAGGTTAGTCAGGTTTAAGTAGTTCTAAGTACTAGGGGACTGATGACCTCAGAAGTGAAGTCCCATAGTGCACAGAGCCATTTCAACCATTTTACTTTCGAATTGTCCGTTGACTCATCAATACAGCTAAACATGACAGTCAAGTGATGCGTCTTTAGGTAACTGTCTGTCCACAGAACGCATCTCATCGAACACCGGCTTTTTAACAATACTGTGTCTTTCGCTTCTGCAATAAGTTCACTCTTGATCTGATAAGCCAAATTATTAATGTATCGTGCCACAGTCCTTGTAGAAGGCGCGCCACTTCTTGGGCAGTGATATGTCCATATTTTTCTCCTCTTGGTCTAAGCTTAAGAATCCCTCACCACTTGCAATGATAAACGGTCGAGGTTTGTTGCACACATCAAAACAAATTTGTCCTTTATGGAAATATTATCAGCACTGGCAGCCGCAACGCTTGACAAGAATAAATTATCCTTAATTTATGTCTATTCATTGTAGTATTGCTCCCCTTATAAACAAGCAATGGTCCACAATTCTCATTTTGACACTGAACATACCAAACTGGTAGATGTGTATCTCTTTCACCCATCACCTCAAACAGCCGTAATAGACATATTCATGAATGTTTCATGAACGTCATCTTCCGCGTAGCTAACGTACGCCGCAAACGTATCAATTTATTAAAAAATGCTACACCAACGAAGCGAATGGACTAAACAAATACTATCACGCCTCCAGTTTGGAAGCTCTGTTCTGTGGATATTTAGTAGTCAAAGGAGGGTTTACGTTAATTTTCCTCCAGCTAGAACTACCACTTCTTACTCTCACTTTATTCAGCATATTATACGTTCCATAAGAATATCAGTTAAACACAAAATCTTTTGTGATAGCACCCATTACACAACGGCAGTTATTGGTTCCTATTCCGCAATCGCTCATGTACAGTGTAGTCCCACTACACTTTTTATCCTGCCGCTACGTTGCAATGATGCGATACGGTACTCTCGGCCAAGTTCGCTATCTCGTTGAATCTGACCGGCACGGGATCGGTTCGACTATTCTCGCCGCAGCTCTGCCTTGCAGAGCGGGGTCAGCCATAGCCACACCATGCTGCTGTGCCGGTGATAATGTATTTCTTCTTGAGCTCAAAAAGAAATAGAATCACCAATATTCCACATCCATGATTTTGGCGATCCCCTTCGCCAATGAATTTCGCATGAGAAGTCATATCTGCCAGAACTGGCGATGAATGCTAATGTGCGACACATTTGTGATGTGCACTATTTCTCCCATATCACTCCTGTCTATGAAAAATTATCATGGCTGCGAGCCGATAAGCGTAGAGATCATCATACTCTACGTCTGCTGTACCGTCTTCTCAATCACTGAACTCCTTCCTATTTGCCTTTAACTCATACGTTACTAACTGAACAACAAAGCAGAATACTCGTTCTCAACAAAGTAAAATCCTCTCTGTACCACTAAGCAACACTGCCATGTTCTCTAGATCATTTTCTGTGTCAGGAATTTGGCTTTGGAACAGTTTTCCTCAAAACATTAGAGAAATTAAAATCATTTCAAAGTTTAAAAGACAACTAATGGCGGACCTTCTATCACAATAGCTTTCCTTGCAGCCCACTATCATTAACCCCTCCTCCCACATCAATTTTCCATCCCCTTGTATGCAGAATTCTCTATTGAAATTGTCTTCTTTCACAGCAGCCATAGTCACTGTCATTTCAATCCTCTCCTTCCAATTCTTCTAATAGAAAACAAGGTTTCGAAAGTTTTAAGCTAATCAATGTCATTCTTAACGGCTCTATTATTTTAGCTGCGAAGAAACCATGGGTAACAGAAGAAATACTTCAGTTGATTGATGAAAGGAGGAAGTACAAACATGTTCCGGGAAAATCAGGAATACAGAAATACAAGTCGCTGAGGAATGAAATAAATAGGAAGTGCAGGGAAGCTAAGACGAAATGGCTGCAGGAAAAATGTGAAGATATCGAAAAAGATATGATTGTCGGAAGGACAGACTCAGCATACAGGAAAGTCAAAACAACATTTGGTGACATTAAAAACAACGGTGGTAACATTAACAGTGCAACGGGAATTCCACTGTTAAACGCAGAGGAGAGAGCAGATAGGTGGAAAGAATACATTGAAAGCCTCTATGAGGGTGAAGATTTGTCTGATGTGTTAGAAGAAGAAACAGGAGTCGATTTAGAAGAGATAGGGGATCCAGTATTAGAATCGGAATTTAAAAGAGCTTTGGAGGACTTACGGTCAAATAAGGCAGAAGTGATAGATAACATTCCATCAGAATTTCTAAAATCATTGGGGGAAGTGGCAACAAAACGACTATTCACGTTGGTGTGTAGAATATATGAGTCTGGCGATATACCATCTGACTTTCGGAAAAGCATCATCCACACAATTCCGAAGACAGCAAGAGCTGACAAGTGCGAGAATTATCGCACAATCAGCTTAACAGCTCATGCATCGAAGCTGCTTACAAGAATAATATACAGAAGAATGGAAAAGAAAATTGAGAATGCGCTAGGTGACGATCAGTTTGGCTTTAGGAAAAGTAAAGGGACGAGAGAGGCAATTCTGACGTTACGGCTAATAATGGAAGCAAGGCTAAAGAAAAATCAAGACACTATCATAGGATTTGTCGACCTGGAAAAAGCGTTCGACAATATAAAATGGTGCAAGCTGTTCGAGATTCTGAAAAAAGTAGGGGTAAGCTATAGGGAGAGACGGGTCATATACAACATGTACAACAACCAAGAGGGAATAATAAGAGTGGACGATCAAGAACGAAGTGCTCGTATTAAGAAGGGTGTAAGACAAGGCTGTAGTCTTTCGCCCCTACTCTTCAATCTGTACATCGAGGAAGCAATGATGGAAATAAGAGAAAGGTTCAGGAGTGGAATTAAAATACAAGGTGAAAGGATATCAATGATACGATTCGCTGATGACATTGCTATCCTGGGTGAAAGTGAAGAAGAATTAAATGATCTGCTGAACGGAATGAACAGTCTAATGAGTACACAGTATGGTTTGAGAGTAAATCGGAGAAAGACGAAGGTAATGAGAAGTAGTAGAAATGAGAACAGCGAGAAACTTAACATCAGGATTGATGGTCACGAAGTCAATGAAGTTAAGGAATTCTGCTACCTAGGCAGTATAAAATAACCAGTGACGGACGGAGCAAGGAGGACGTCAAAAGCAGACTCGCTGTGGCGAAAAAGGCATTTCTGGCCAAGAGAAGTCTACTAATATGAAATACCGGCTTTAATTTGGGGAAGAAATTTCTGAGGATGTACGTCTGGAGTACAGCATTGTATGGTAGTGAAACATGGACTGTGGGAAAACCGGAACAGAAGAGAATCGAAGCATTTGAGATGTGGTGCTATAGACGAATGTTGAAAATTAGGTGGACTGATAATGTAAGGAATGAGGAGGTTCTACGCAGAATCGGAGAGGAAAGGCATATGTGGAAAACACTGATAAGGAGAAGGGACAGGATGATAGGACATCTGCTAAGACATGAGGGAATGACTTGCATGGTACTAGAGGGAGCTGTAGAGGGCAAAAACTGTAGAGGAAGACAGAGATTGGAATACGTCAAGCAAATAATTGAGGACGTAGGTTGCAAGTGCTACTCTGAGATGAAGAGGTTAGCACAGGAAAGGAATTCGTGGCGGGCCGCATCAAACCAGTCAATAGACTAATGACAAAAAAAAAAATTATTACTGTGACTATTGGTATTACTGTCATTATTATAATTTCAATTATAACTTTTTGTTAATAATGCAATTTATTATTATTGAGTTTCTTATGTAATAACCAGAGGCAATACCGAACCTACTACTTATCTTAGAAGATAGGTTAAGGAAAGGCAGACCTACGTTTCTAGCTTTTGTAGATTTAGAGGAAGCTTTTGACAATGTTGACTGTAATAGTCTCTTTCAAATTCTGAACGTGGCATGGGCGAAATACAGGGAGCGAAAGGCTATTTACAATTTTTGCAGAAATCAGGTGGCAGTTAAGTGTCGAGAGGCATGAAAGGGAAGTAGTGGATGAAAAGGGAGTGAGACAGGGTTGTAGCCTATCCCCAATGTTATTAAGTCTGTATATTCAGCAAGCAGTAAAGGAAACTAAAGGAAAAATTTGGAGTAGGAATTAAAATCCATGGAGAAAAAATACAAACTTTGATGTTTGCCGACGCCATTGTAATTCTGTCAGAGACAGCACAGGATCTGGGAAAGTAGCTGAATGGAATGGACAGTGTGTTGAAAGAAGGATACAAGATGATCATCAGCAAAAGCAAACCGGGGATGTGGAATGTATTCGAATTAGATCAGGTGATGCTGGGGGTATTAGATTAGAAAACACTTGAGTACTTAATGAGTTTTTCTATTTGAGGTGTAAAATAACTGATGATGGTTGAAGTAGAGAGGATATAAAATGTAGATTGGTAATGGCAAGGAGAGCGTTTCTGACGATGAGAAATTGGTTAACATCTATTGTAGCTTTAAGTGTCAGGTAATGTTTTCTGAAAGCGTTTGTATAGAGTGTAGCCATATATGGATGTGAAACATGGACGGTAAATAGTTTAGGCAAGAAGAGACTAGAAGCTTTCGAAATATGGTGCTACAGAAGAATGCTGAAGATTAGATAGGTAGATCACGTAGCTAATGAGGAGGTATTGTTCAAAAAAATATTCAAATGTGTGTGAAATCTTATGGGACTTAACTGCTAAGGTCATCAGTCCCTAAGCTTACACACTACTTAACCTAAATTATCCTAAGGACAAACACACACACCCATGCCCCAGGGAGGACTCGAACCTCCGTCGGGACTAGCTTCACAGTCCGTGACTACAGCGCCCCACACCGTTCGGCTAAACCCGCGCAGGAGGTATTGAATAGAATTGCGGAGAAGAGGAATTTGTGGCACAACTTGACTAGAAGAAGCTATCGTTTGGTAGAACAGTTTCTGAGGCATCAAGAGATCACCAATTTAGTACTGGAGGGAAGTGTGGAAGGTAAAAATCGTAGGGGGAGACGAAGAGATGAATACAATAAGCAGATTCAGAAAGTTATGGGTTGCACTAGTTATTCGGAGATGAAGAGGCTTGCACAGTATAGAGTGGCATGAAGCGCTGCATCACAATAGTCCCTGGACTGAATACTACCACAACAACATACACTCCTGGAAATGGAAAAAAGAACACATTGACACCGGTGTGTCAGACGTACCATACTTGCTCCGGACACTGCGAGAGGGCTGTACAAGCAATGATCACACGCACGGCACAGCGGACACACCAGGAACCGCGGTGTTGGCCGTCGAATGGCGCTAGCTGCGCAGCATTTGTGCACCGCCGCCGTCAGTGTCAGCCAGTTTGCCGTGGCATACGGAGCTCCATCGCAGTCTTTAACACTGGTAGCATGCCGCGACAGCGTGGACGTGAACCGTATGTGCAGTTGACGGACTTTGAGCGAGGGCGTATAGTGGGCATGCGGGAGGCCGGGTAGACGTACCGCCGAATTGCTCAACACATGGGGCGTGAGGTCTCCACAGTACATCGATGTTGTCGCCAGTGGTCGGCGGAAGGTGCACGAGCCCGTCGACCTGGGACCGGACCGCAGCGACGCACGGATGCACGCCAAGACCGTAGGATCCTACGCAGTGCCGTAGGGGACCGCACCGCCACTTCCCAGCAAATTAGGGACACTGTTGCTCCTGGGGTATCGGCGAGGACCATTCGCAACCGTCTCCATGAAGCTGGGCTACGGTCCCGCACACCGTTAGGCCGTCTTCCGCTCACGCCCCAACATCGTGCAGCCCGCCTCCAGTGGTGTCGCGACAGGCGTGAATGGAGGGACGAATGGAGACGTGTCGTCTTCAGCGATGAGAGTCGCTTCTGCCTTGGTGCCAATGATGGTCGTATGCGTGTTTGGCGCCGTGCAGGTGAGCGCCAAAATCAGGACTGCATACGACCGAGGCACACAGGGCCAACACCCGGCATCATGGTGTGGGGAGCGATCTCCTACACTGGCCGTACACCACTGGTGATCGTCGAGGGGACACTGAATAGTGCACGGTACATCCAAACCGTCATCGAACCCATCGTTCTACCATTCCTAGACCGGCAAGGGAACTTGCTGTTCCAACAGGACAATGCACGTCCGCATGTATCCCGTGCCACCCAACGTGCTCTAGAACGTGTAAGTCAACTACCCTGGCCAGCAACATCTCCGGATCTGTCCCCCATTGAGCATGTTTGGGACTGGATGAAGCGTCATCTCACGCGGTCTGCACGTCCAGCACGAACGCTGGTCCAACTGAGGCGCCAGGTGGAAATGGCATGACAAGCCGTTCCACAGGACTACATCCAGCATCTCTACGATCGTCTCCATGGGAGAATAGCAGCCTGCTTTGCTGCGAAAGGTGGATATACACTGTACTAGTGCCGACATTGTGCATGCTCTGTTGCCTGTGTGTATGTGCCTGTGGTTCTGTCAGTGTGATCATGTGATGTATCAGACCCCAGGAATGTGTCAATAAAGTTTCCCCTTCCTGGGACAATGAATTCACGGTGTTCTTATTTCAATTTCCAGGAGTGTATAATAACTAACTAATATCACTCTTAGTTACTCTATTTTTATGGTTCAAATGGCTCTGAGCACTACGGGACTCAACTGCTGTGGTCATAAGTCCCCTAGAACTTAGAACTACTTAAACCTAACTAACCTAAGGACAGCACACAACACCCAGCCATCACAAGGCAGAGAAAATCCCTGACTCTATTTTTATCATTATTATTATGTCACTATTACTATTACTATTGCTAATTATTGTTTTTGTTAATATCGCAGATTATTGTTAATGTGATTGCAATATAATATTTTTTGTGTATGTTGCACCTGTTCAGATATAAGAGTGAACTTTAAGGCCTAAATCTGGTCAGGCTAAATAAGGAGGAAGTAAATAAATAAATAAATAAGTAATGGGCGGTGCACTCACGGGGAAGCGAGAGAGACTAAGCCACGTTTTAACGTGTTGTACTAGTCGAATGCTGTGGAAGCCCATACACAGCGAAGTACGCTGAAAGTTCGTCGAGGAGGCACAGTTGGTAGCCCCTTGGTTGATGTGGGTGATCAGTTGCTCAAAAGTTACAGTTCTAGTCACCCTTACATATGTCCGCAGGCGTCGTTCACTGCTGTCACGTATGGCCTGTGGTGCACCGCAGTTATCTCGGAGACGGGTTTGGATGGTGCAGTTTTGCGATGCGCGGTCTACTTTAACCATGGCTACACGCGAACAGTTTACAAACTTAGCAATTTCGGGAATGATACAACCCCTGGCCCGAAAAGAAATGACCATGCTCTTTTGAACGTCAGATAAATTGCTCTGTTTCCACATTACGAGAACGACTGCAGTGTTTTCCGCCCCCCCCCCCCATCTGCAATAACATCTACATCTACATGACTACTCAGCAATTCACATTTAAGTGCTTGGCAGAGGGTACGTCGAACCACAATCATACTATCTCTCTACCATTCCACTCCCGAACAGCGCGCGGGAAAAACGAACTCCTAAACCTTTCTGTTCGAGCTCTGATTTCTCTTATTTTATTTTGATGATCATTCCTACCTATGTAGGTTGGGCTCAACAAAATATTTTCGCATTCGGAAGAGAAAGTTGGTGACTGAAATTTCGTAAATAGATCTCGCCGCGACGAAAAACGTCTTTGCAGTAATGACTTCCATCCCAATTCGCGTATCATATCTGCCACACTCTCTCCCCTACAACGTGATAATACAAAACGAGCTGCCCTTTTTTGCACCCTTTCGATGTCCTCCGTCAATCCCACCTGGTAAGGATCCCACACCGCGCAGCAATATTCTAACAGAGGACGAACGAGTGTAGTGTAAGCTGTCTCTTTAGCGGACGTGTTGCATCTTCTAAGTGTCCTGCCAATGAAACGCAACCTTTGGCTCGCCTTCCCCACAGTATTATCTATGTGGTCTTTCCAACTGAAGTTGTTCGTAATTTTAACACCCAGGTACTTAGTTGAATTGACAGCCTTGAGAATTGTACTATTTATCGAGTAATCGAATTCCAACGGATTTCTTTTGGAACTCATGTGGATCACCTCACACTTTTCGTTATTTAGCGTCAACTGCCACCTGCCACACCATACAGTAATCTTTTCTAAATCGCTTTCCAACTGATACTGGTCTTCGGATGACCTTACTAGACGGTAAATTACAGCATCATCTGCGAACAACCTAAGAGAACTGCTCAGATTGTCACCCAGGTCATTTATATAGATCAGGAACAGCAGAGGCCCCAGGACGCTTCCCTGGGGACACCTATCACTTCAGTTTTACTCGATGATTTGCCGTCTATTACTACGAACTGCGACCTTCCAGACAGGAAATCACGAATCCAGTCGCACAACTGAGACGATACCCCATAGGCCCGCAGCTTGATTAGAAGTCGCTTGTGAGGAACGGTGTCAAAAGCTTTCCGGAAATCTAGAAATACGGAATCAACTTGAGATCCCCTGTCGATAGCGGCCAGTACTTCGTGCGAATAAAGAGCTAGCTGCGTTGCACAAGAACTATGTTTTCTGAAACCATGCTGATTACGTATCAATAGATCGTTCCCTTAGAGGTGATTCATAACGTTTGAATACAGTATATGCTCCAAAACCCTACTGCAAACCATTCACTGCTAGTGCTCGGTGGTAACATAAATGCGCAGTACGCCTTTAGGTGACAACAGACACATGGATAATAAATTAAAGGACACCCAGCTCCGGTTCTATATTTTAATGGCTGTTCCTATGCTGCTGAGAAATGAGAAGGAGAGAGAGAGAGAGATTGAATCCGAGTAGGAACAGCGTATATGAAATTTCTAATGTTTGTAGACGTATGTTCTAAATGAAACAGATTTAGAAATGAAGAGTTCAGAGAAGAGTTTCCAATATGTAACCTTATCGATAAAATACAACTACTTAACAAAACTGAGAGTGTACTGTATTGCGGACGTATGAGTGAAAGTACATACGAGATAGTCGGAAAATGAAGTGGAAAAGAAGAAAGAAAAGTTGTTAATAAATTGAAGAGAAAATCTCACGGGCGGTTTGTCGGGAGAAAGAAAAAAGGCGTAGTACAGTCGCAGGACACCTGTTCATCTAAGGAGGATTTTACTGCGCTGCTTGACTAAAAGTTAAGATAAAGAGAAGCCTTCTTATCTGAGCCAACTAGTTTGCGCTACCGGGCCACAGTTTTTCGGAGGCCAGTAGTGACAATGGGCGATGCGCCGTTTTCAGTAACATACGTACAATGCTCAATACGAACTAGAAGTAACGCGAAACTTTACCTTATATTTTTCCTTAAAGCAAATCATTTATTTGCGTCCAGTAGCACACAATGGGAAGACTGGATCACTACCCATGAAACAGTCGTTTGACACTATTGGCTGGAGACTCAGAGGGCGCTTTCCCTATTCTAATCGGTAAAGTTTCCTTCCTATCTATAATTAGTCCCATTTTCTTCGGGAAGTATCAGTGTTATGTCTTACACCGAAAAGTTTGTGGAAAGTGAGCGTGATAACAGTGCACAGCTTGGGATTTCCTGTTGATGATGACCCTAGATGACCTTACTGTTGCTAATGCTGAACGTTGATCATCAAGAAAATTGTTTGTTAATTAGTACATCAAGTGATGTTTTGCTAGCCCATACCGTTGCAAATTACCCAGTACTCCTGTGACGGAGACGAGTGTCGAAATTAAGAATTTTTTATCACAAATATAATGTAGTGAACTAATATTCTGTTCCGGTTCGATGAGTCTCCTCCCAGAGCTAATCACAACACTTACTCCACCAGCGTATGGCTGTAGAGGCCGGTAGTCTATTCGGTAAGTAAAAAGCACAGCTCTTCAAACACCGTTATGTAGTTAAACAAACATCTTGACTTAATATGCTTTGCAGGACTCGCATTTTGATTACCAGTAGCTGATCTAGAAATTGGTAAGGAAAAGACGCAAATATTACGATTCAGTGCAAAGTCGTTACATTATCAGTCCTACTCTCACGAGGTTCCTGAAGCTGATCTGACATCATTTCCATTTTTAACGTCGTCTATGTGCTACAGAGACTGTACCTTAATATACTGCTTTCAATCTACACTGATATTTGTGTGCTAGTGAAACACTTAATCTGAATTGAGATGTATTTTTCTTCTGAATTACATTTCGCCGTAAAGTGACTCCTGCTAATCGTATAATAGATTAATACAACGTGTAACGTATCATTCCTTCCTGACAGATAAAGAAGTGAGAAAAATAATGAAATCGTGCAAAAAGTATGCAGTATTGTCTCGGAAAGGACACGTAACAAATGGTATGTGACACATTCGTCTGCAATATAAAACTCATACAGCAAAATTAGTAAGTCATTACTAAAAGGTCTCTACAATGCAGGCGGACGTTTTTACTGTCAATATGACAGTTATTATTCAAAAAATGAGTTAAATTACGGAGTCTAATCACACGTACATCCTATAGGTTCGAAGATACCTGAAGTGAGTTACAAGAAGAGGGAGGCGTCGCTTGCGAATCTTTTGTTTCACAAAACATTGAATGAGGTTTACAGATTTTCTTGAACATTTATCATTGCTCTGTCTTCGAATTGCAACCAGTATTATTTATCTAGTCTTTGTAGTTATATACATATTTTGACATAGTTCTTTTACAGGTTAATTATTTCATTGCAAGAGTTTAAAAAATGAAAAATAATACATCTTTTACAAGGTACGTTTCAGAGGCCGTAGACGGATGTGAAACTTTTCACGAACGGAACTGTGACTGCATCTTTAGTGAAATATCAATGTTTATTCCATTAATAACTTCCCTTGTGGGCTTGTTTTATAGAGTAACGCATCCTTTCTCTAATATGCTGTTTTAATTTTATGTTAGCGTCAGAGTTACATGGTTAGGTAAATAGCAACACTAATTAAATTTAAAATCGTATTAATTCTCGTCTTTTGTGAATAATACGACGGCAAATGTGTCGCTAGGATCAGTATTACATTTTTTTTTTTTTTTTTTTGGTTTTACATCCGGGTCCTTACGCAAGGTAGAACTAGTTCGTATATATGTATTATGTACGGATGCGCACGCATGTTTGTTTGCGTCTGCGCGCGCCCGGCGCCCGTGTGCGTATGTGTGTGTGTGTGTGTGTGTGTGTGTGTGTGTGTGTGTGTGTTTTAGACAGAGAAAGGTAGAGAGAGAGAGAGAGAGATGGAATAGTACCGAAGCACACATATTAAGGGCCTGACGACACAGGTTTAAGATGTTTAACGTTTGTCACCCAAATGTAGTAATTTGAGGAACTGAATGTCGGTAGACTTATATTGAAGTTTTACATAAATTTGCTCTTACAGAATATAACTGATTTAGCGTTGTGCAACCTATTAAGTTCTTGCATAAGTTCCTAGCCTTTTCCCATAAGTTTAATAAACACAACAGATTCACAGACGTGAGACTTTAGTCTTCAATATTCTAGTCTCCTTCACTGTTTACAACGGTCTGCCAACGCTGGCGTAACTTTTCGATTCCGCGACAGTAGAATTCAAATGGCTTTGAGATCAAGAAATCATCGAGCCATGTTGGGAGCTCATGTTCACCTGGAAAGAAAGTTCACTGAAAGTTGTTCGATAGAAAGCCAAAAAAGTGAAAATCTGAGGGCACAAGATCGGGTGACTGAGCTGGGTGTGGAATGACTTCCCAGCTCAACCCCTGTAGAGTGTTTTTTGTCTAGCAGAATGCAGGCGGGCGTTATCGCTTACTACCATCTCTTCACGCAGTCCTCGTAATCATTTTTCTTGGATTGCGTCTGCAAGATGACTCAGTTGTTGACAATAAATGTGAGCAGTTCGTCACCTACAGAACTCGAACGGAAGAGTACGTCGGAAATGCTCTGATTTCTCCGCTTGGCACTCCATTTTCCAGCGTCCACAGCTCCAATCACTACCTCCAAACGACAAAAGGCCAATATGTAAACTAAAATAGCAGTAGTGAACTACGAATAAAAAATGACCATCGATAAATAGATCCTTTGCAGTCGGAATACCAACATGCAAAACATGAACTCTACATACTTATGCACCAACCTAGTGTTTCCAACTACTAGCTGTGAACTCACTGACATGAGCATGCGACTGTCAGTTGGTCTCCATACCGCTCTCCTATGACGTATGTTCACAGATGTTGTTGTTGTTGTTGTTGTTGTGGTCTTCAGTCCGAAGATTGGTGCTATGCAGCCCTCAAAACTGATCTATCCAATGCAAGCTTTTCCATAATTATTGAAACTACATCCATTTGAACCTGTATATGTGTTCATCCTTTTCTCTCTGTCTACATTTTTACTCCTGACTCTTCCATCCATTACCAAATTGACGATTCGTCGGTGCCTCAGGAAGTATCTACACAATAGATACTTTCTCTCAGTCAACTGGTGTCATAAATTTATTTTTTACCCAAATCGATTCAGTAGGCCCTCGTTAGTAGCTCGACCTACCCACTTAATCTTTAACATTATTCTGTAGCACCATATTACTAAAGTTTCTAGCCTATTTTTTACTGAATTTTGTTTCGTCAACGTTTCACTTAACGTGCAAGTAAAAACTTACTAACATTTAATTCATGTTCGATTTTAAATCATTTCTCTTTTCGAGAAACACTATTCTTGGTGCAACCAGTCTAGAGCTTATGCCGTCTCTCTACCTCGGCGATCGTCAGCTGTTTTGTTACTGAAATAGCCAAACTGATCATCACGGTTAGTATTTCGATTTCATAATCTAGTTACCTCATAACGTACTGATTTAATTTCACTGCATGTAATCACCTAGAATCCTCGCTCGGGCAAGGGTGTGTGTGTTTGTCCCTAGTATAATTTAGGTTAAGTAGTGTGTAAGCTTAGGGACTGATGACCTTAGCAGTTAAGTCCCATAAGATTTCACACACATTCGAACATTTTTTTACTCTCGTTGATGTCCATCTCGTAACCTCTTTTCAAGACAATATCCGTCCCGTTCAGCTGCTCTTCCAAATTCTTTGCCATCTCTGGAAGAACTACAATGTCATCGACAAACGGTAGTCTTTGTTTTGTTCCTTGATGTTAAATTTATTTTCCAAATTTCTCCTAGTTACTTTTACTGCTTACTCTTTGTGGAGATTGACTAAATCGGAGCAGGATACAATCTTGACTCATTCCTTCCTCAACCACTGCTTCCCCTTGTTCCCTATGTTGCACTGGGACCATTGATATATGACGGATGTACTTAAAAACAAACGTATTTTGACAGAAATACGACCTCCATCATCCGAAGCAGAAACTTTCTTTTACTGGCCGATTATCATCATCTCCCACCCCTGACCTTCCCTTTTGTCTTTGTCTTTCAATACTTGTGTCCCGAACTTACTATACATACAACATGGGTAGTAATGACACTGAACCTTCATAATTCTTCATATTAGTCTCAACCACATTTCAGACCTCCCACTGATACTTGTCATTGGTACCGACTCCCCCATACGTTCCACCCTGGCAGGGAGGAAGGCGTAAGGGAGGAGCAGGGAGTTGCTGGGGTGCGAGCGAGCTGAATATTTATGCGAAGATATTTTGCGGGTAGCGTTGAGGGGCCGCGGTGCGGCTGCTATTCTTAGCCCGGAGGCGCTCCGGCGGCGCCAGAGGGTCGGCCGCCGGTGGTTCAACGCTCGCGCCTGACCCGCGACACGTGGCGGCAGCTGACGTCACGCGGTGCTCGTCCCGACCTGCGGCCTGCGCCCGCAGAAACTGGGTCAGCCGCTGGAGGCCGCACCAGCCGCCTCCTGCCCTGCATCCGTCAGGCCAGCCCGCTGACACCGGGGGCCAGGCGCCGCTCTACATTCCGATCGGCCGACCCGGTCCTCCAGATCCCTCACGCTAGTGGAATCCTAAAGGCTCCCTACCGTATCTCTGCCGGAGGTAAACTTTTTCTTTCCATCCGAGCTTCCAAAAGACGGATGAATGAAGTGACATTTTGTGTTTACGAAAATTATAACCTCCATTCCGCAAACTTTAAAAAATGAAGAATAACTGCTGGATGAGTTAAATAATTCCGTCTCGAACTTACCGACGCGTAAAATGAATCAAATTCGTGAGCTTTTGTCCGTGTTGTAAAGTTCCTGCTTTCATTATTTACTAAGTTGAAATTATACAGTTTGCTATAAAACAACGAGTTTCTTGCAAAATATTTGAAATTATTCAAGAACAGCAACCATGCTTCCTTTTATGTGTCGATGTTGTGGACGATTGTTGATCGTAGTTATTCTATTAGTTTCCAAAAAAAAAACTTTAATTATTTTCTGTACTTCAGATGGAACATATGTATTTCGAATTGAATATTAACTCTAGTGTTAGTAATTCTTGTGATTATTCCCATTATATTATATATGTCACGCAATTAACGCATCCACCCACTCTGTGTGCACAGCCTCGACTTAACACAATGCTAGCCGCACTCAAACTCGAAAGAAGTTACATCTTCAGCCAAAATTTGCAAAAAAGAAAAAACACACAAAAAGGGTGGTCGTATTAACGTTTAACAACCTCTGAAGTGACTTAGGTGACACAGAGACAAGTAGTTTAATATAAAACGTATGGGGTTGCAATTGTCACGAAATTCGCCAAAAGTGGATGACAAACATTGAACATGTGACGTACGTAGCCGCTCGTGCAGACATCGAGCCTATCCGTCTGTCGCAGCTGACCATCACAACCAAAATCAAGCATTCACGTGAGCCTGACTCTGGGTCCATGTACGCTACTTAAGCGCGTGGAGCTCTGGGTTCGAGTGTTACGTCTTGCAGGTAGTATTTTTTCCATTGCATTAGACAACTGTGTGTTTACTCTGAGGTATGATTTGTTAATTTATTTACCGGTCTCGCGGCCTCCGTTGGTTTATTGCAAAGTAGAATACAACAAAAAGTACCCTATCGCGTCACAATTAAATGAGTATAAGCTTCCGAAATGCGTCGTTATCAGTAATAGCCCACATTTTATTTACTAAACAATTTCTTCAAAAAAAAGAAAAAAGGACCAAAGGAGAAAATTCAAAATATATACATCTTTTACTGGGTTACCGCGAGTACAATAATTCTGTAACTTATATGTTTACAACAGACCACATTTACAAAAGGTGTTAGAAATTTGCACCGTTCTCTCGAATGCAACTATTGCATTGCTCTATCATCCCTTAACGCCTATGCCAAACCGCTGCAAGTTCAGCGAGGTGCGGCAACTGGTGACGTCACATGTTCAACATTTCTCATACACTCTTGAGGTGTTTCACGACATTTACGACCCAATGTGTCTTACGTTAAATTTTTTTGCCTCAGTGTCATCTTCCTCGCCTAGAGGTATTTTTACGATGATAAGGATCACCCTTCCCCCCATGAACCATGGACCTTGCCGTTGGTGGGGAGGCTTGCGTGCCTCAGCGATACAGATGGCCGTACCGTAGGTGCAACCACAACGGAGGGGTATCTGTTGAGAGGCCAGACAAACATGTGGTTCCTGAAGAGGGGCAGCAGCCTTTTCAGTAGTTGCAGGGGCAACAGTCTGAATGATTGACTGATCTGGCCTTGTAACATTAACCAAAACGGCCTTGCTGTGCTGGTACTGCGAACGGCTGAAAGCAAGGGGACACTACAGCCGTAATTTTTCCCGAGGACATGCAGCTTTACTGTATGATTAAATGATGATGGCGTCCTCTTGGGTAAAATATTCCGGAGGTAAAATAGTTCCCCATTCGGATCTCCGGGCGGGGACTACTCAAGAGAACGTCGTTATCAGGAGAAAGAAAACTGGCATTCTACGGATCGGAGCGTGGAATGTTAGATCCCTTAATCGGGCAGGTAGGTTAGAAAATTTAAAAAGGGAAATGGATAGGTTAAAGTTAGATATAGTGGGAATTAGGGAAGTTCGGTGGCAGGAGGAACAAGACTTTTGGTCAGGTGATTACAGGGTTATAAATACAAAATCAAATAGGGGTAATGCAGGAGTAGGTTTAATAATGAATAAAAAAATTGGAGTGCGGGTTAGCTACTACAAACAGCATAGTGAACGCCTTATTGTGGCCAAGATAGACACAAAGCCCATGCCTACTACAGTAGTACAAGTTTATATGCCAACTAGCTCTGCAGATGATGAAGAAATTGATGAAATGTATGACGAGATAAAAGAAATTATTCAGGTAGTGAAGGGAGACGAAAATTTAATAGTCATGGGTGACTGGAATTCGTCAGTAGGAAAAGGGAGAGAAGGAAACATAGTGGGTGAATATGGATTGGGGGGAAGAAATGAAAGAGGAAGCCGCCTTGTAGAATTTTGCACAGAGCGTAACCTAATCATAGCTAACACTTGGTTCAAGAATCATAAAAGAAGGTTGTATACCTGGAAGAAGCCTGGAGATACCAAAAGGTATCAGATATATTATATAATGGTAAGACAGAGATTTAGGAACCAGGTTTTAAATTGTAAGACATTTCCAGGAGCAGATGTGGATTCTGACCACAATCTATTGGTTATGAACTGCAGATTGAAACTGAAGAAACTGCAAAACGGTGGGAATTTAAGGAGATGGGACCTGGATAAACTGAAAGAACCAGAGGTTGTAGAGAGTTTCAGGGAGAGCATAAGGAACAATTGACAGGAATGGGGGAAAGAAATACAGTAGAAGAAGAATGGGTAGCTCTGAGGGATGAAGTAGTGAAGGCAGCAGACGATCAAGTAGGTAAAAAGACGAGGGCTAATAGAAATCCTTGGGTAACAGAAGAAATATTGAATTTAATTGATGAAAGGAGAAAATATAAAAATGCAGCAAATGAAGCAGGCAAAAAGGAATACAAACGTCTCAAAAATGAGATCGACTGGAAGTGCAAAATGGCTAAGCAGGGATGGCTAGAGGACAAATGTAAGGATGTAGAGGCTTGTCTCACTAGGGGTAAGATAGATACTGCCTACAGGAAAATTAAAGAGACCTTTGGAGAGAAGAGAACCACTTGTATGAATATCAAGAGCTCAGATGGCAACCCAGTTCTAAGCAAAGAAGGGAAGGCAGAAAGGTGGAAGGAGTATATAGAGGGTTTATACAAGGGCGATGTACTTGAGGACAATATTATGGAAATGGAAGAGGATGTAGATCAAGATGAAATGGGAGATAAGATACTGCGTGAAGAGTTTGACAGAGCACTGAAATACCTGAGTCGAAACAAGGCCCCGGGAGTAGACAACATTCCATTAGAACTACTGATGGCCTTGGGAGAGCCAGTCATGACAAAACTCTACCATCTGGTGAGCAAGATGTATGAGACAGGCGAAATACCCACAGACTTCAAGAAGAATATAATAATTCCAATCCCAAAGAAAGCAGGTGTTGACAGATGTGAAAATTACCGAACTATCAGTTTTATAAGTCACAGCTGCAAAATACTAACGCGAATTCTTTACAGACGAATGGAAAAACTGGTGGAAGCGGACCTCGGGGAAGATCAGTTTGGATTCCGTAGAAATGTTGGAACACGTGAGGCAATACTAACCTTACGACTTATCTTAGAAGAAAGATTAAGGAAAGGCAAACCTACGTTTCTAGCATTTGTAGACTTAGAGAAACCTTTTGACAACGTTAACTGGAATAATCTGTTTCAAATTCTGAAGGTGGCAGGGGTAAAATACAGGGAGCGAAAGGCTGTTTACAATTTGTACAGAAACCAGATGGCAGTTATGAGAGTCGAGGGGCATGAAAGGGAAGCAGTGGTTGGGAAGGGAGTGAGACAGGGTTGTAGCCTCTCCCCTATGTTATTCAATCTCTATATTGAGCAAGCTGTAAAGGAAACAAAAGAAAAATTCGGAGTAGGTATTAAAATTCATGGAGAAAAGTAAAAACTTTGAGGTTCGCCGATGACATTGTAATTCTGTCGGAGACAGCAAAGGACTTGGAATTGCAGTTGAACGGAATGGACAGTGTCTTGAAAGGAGGATATAAGATGAACATCAACAAAAGCAAAACGAGGATAATGGAATGTCGTCAAATTAAATCGGGTGATGCTGAGGGGATTAGATTAGGAAATGAGACTCTTAAAGTACACTCCTGGAAATGGAAAAAAGAACACATTGACACCGGTGTGTCAGACCCACCATACTTGCTCCGGACACTGCGAGAGGGCTGTACAAGCAATGATCACACGCACGGCACAGCGGACACACAGGAACCGCGGTGTTGGCCGTCGAATGGCGCTAGCTGCGCAGCATTTGTGCACCGCCGCCGTCAGTGTCAGCCAGTTTGCCGTGGCATACGGAACTCCATCGCAGTCTTTAACACTGGTAGCATGCCGCGACAGCGTGGACGTGAACCGTATGTGCAGTTGACGGACTTTGAGCGAGGGCGTATAGTGGGCATGCGGGAGGCCGGGTGGACGTACCGCCGAATTCCTCAACACGTGGGGCGTGAGGTCTCCACAGTACATCGATGTTGTCGCCAGTGGTCGGCGGAAGGTGCACGTGCCCGTCGACCTGGGACCGGACCACAGCGACGCACGGATGCACGCCAAGACCGTAGGATCCTACGCAGTGCCGTAGGGGACCGCACCGCCACTTCCCAGCAAATTAGGGACACTGTTGCTCCTGGGGTATCGGCGAGGACCATTCGCAACCGTCTCCATGTAGCTGGGCTACGGTCCCGCACACCGTTAGGCCGTCTTCCGCTCACGCCCCAACATCGTGCAGCCCGCCTCCAGTGGTGTCGCGACAGGCGTGAATGGAGGGACGAATGGAGACGTGTCGTCTTCAGCGATGAGAGTCGCTTCTGCCTTGGTGCCAATGATGGTCGTATGCGTGTTTGGCGCCGTGCAGGTGAGCGCCACAATCAGGACTGCATACGACCGAGGCACACAGGGCCAACACCCGGCATCATGGTGTGGGGAGAGATCTCCTACACTGGCCGTACACCACTGGTGATCGTCGAGGGGACACTGAATAGTGCACGGTACATCCAAACCGTCATCGAACCCATCGTTCTACCATTCCTAGACCGGCAAGGGAACTTGGTGTTCCAACAGGACAATGCACGTCCGCATGTATCCCGTGCCACCCAACGTGCTCTATAAGGTGTAAGTCAACTACCCTGGCCAGCAAGATCTCCGGATCTGTCCCCCATTGAGCATGTTTGGGACTGGATGAAGCGTCGTCTCACGCGGTCTGCACGTCCAGCACGAACGCTGGTCCAACTGAGGCGCCAGGTGGAAATGGCATGGCAAGCCGTTCCACAGGACTACATCCAGCATCTCTACGATCGTCTCCATGGGAGAATAGCAGCCTGCATTGCTGCGAAAGGTGGATATACACTGTACTAGTGCCGACATTGTGCATGCTCTGTTGCCTGTGTGTATGTGCCTGTGGTTCTGTCAGTGTGATCATGTGATGTATCTGACCCCAGGAATGTGTCAATAAAGTTTCCCCTTCCTGGGACAATGAATTCACGGTGTTCTTATTTCAATTTCCAGGAGTGTAGTAAAGGAGTTTTGCTATTTGGGGAGCAAAATAACTGGTGATGGTCGAAGTAGAGAGGATATAAAATGTAGACTGGCAATGGCAAAGAAATCGTTTCTGAAGAAGAGAAATTTGTTAACATCGAGTATAGATTTAAGTGTCAGGAAGTCGTTTCTGAAAGTATTTGTATGGAGTGTAGCCATGTATGGAAGTGGAACATGGACGATAACCAGTTTGGACAAGAAGAGAATGGAAGCTTTCGAAATGTGGTGCTACAGAAGAATGCTGAAGATAAGGTGGGTAGATCACGTAACTAATGAGGAGGTATTGAATAGGATTGGGGAGAAGTTTGTGGCACAACTTGACTAGAAGAAGGGATCGGTTGGTAGGACATGTTTTAAGGCATCAAGGGATCACAAATTTAGCATTGGAGGGCACCGTGGAGGGTAAAAATCGTAGAGGGAGACCAAGAAATCAATACACTAAGCAGATTCAGAAGGATGTAGGTTGCAGTAGGTACTGGGAGATGAAGAAGCTTGCACAGGATAGAGTAGCATGGAGAGCTGCATCAAACCAGTCTCAGAACTGAAGACCAGAACAACAACGCAAGGATCACCCTGTACATTTTACATCATAAGAAAGTACGACGCAAATATTTATGTACGTTTCAAATTCTAATCATACAACAAGTTACGATTATGAAAAATTGATTAGGGGGAAATAAAATTAATTTCGGAAGATTTTTCATTCAACATCTTAATTGTAAAAGGTAAATAAAAGCCTTATTAATAGCTATTTTTTTGGATGCGATGGTGTCACGTATATAATTTTAGTTATTTAATTTATAGTAACTTTTTCTGATTTTTGCATATAAAACTTATAAACTGAAGTTATCGATATCACGCCAAGACATAAAATGAAGTGATATCCCTTGATGAAATAAACTCCCGTGTATTAAACATTTAAATCTGTACATCCTAGTCATTGCCAAATGATAACTACCGACATGCATGTGGTTAACGTCGCTGCTTTATACAGACTTGAAATCGGCATTGGCCTCACTGATGTCAAATGCATTGTTGTTACATGTTGCATAGCAGCATTAAACGATGCCTCTCAGATGCGATAAGCTCGCCGATGAAATATTCGCCACTTCCCATAAAAGAGCTCACTTGTCACTTGGATGCACTATAGATGGTATGCAAGTTAAAATGTTCAAATGTGTGTGAAATCTTATGGGACTTAAATGTGAAGGTCATCAGTCCATAAGCTTACACACTACTTAACCTTAATTATCCTACGGACAAACACACACACCCATGCCCGAGGGAGGACTCGAACCTCCCCCGGGATCAGCCGCACAGTCCAGCTATGCAAGTGGTACCAGGTGATGACTCTCCAGCTATGGCATGCGTTACGGTAGTGAAGTGCTACTCGGTTCTATGGAATCAGCGCTGGAAGATGGATCTGGAGGCGTAACACTGGCAAAAATGCGATTTCGCATTTTTACGTGTCCATGACCATATCGTCAATGAATTTTCCCGACTTGTTACTGTATAACCGCATGATGCCAACTTGTCTGACGTTGAAACAAGGGGTAACAACAGTGATTATAAAAAGTTCCTAACTGACTGGGGCAGGAGTTAAGTGTCAAATGGCTCTGAGCACTATGCGACTTAACTTCTGAGGTCATCAGTCGCCTAGAAAGAAATAATTAAACCTAACTAACCTAAGGACATCACACACATCCGTGCCCGAGGCAAGATTCGAACCTGCGACCGTAGCGGTCGCTCGGCTCCAGACTGTAGCGCCTAGAACCGCACGGTCACTCTGGCCGGCAGTTAAGTGTCACATCATCTGATTGACAATCGGTTTCAAACATGGCAGTAATAAATAAAAATTAGGCCTTAGCTGAGGGACGTTTTCTGTGAAATTTGTGTTGGCTTGCACAATGATAGAATTAAAATTTTACTATTACTTTAGCGTAGATGATCTGTCACACTGAAGCGTTATAACCACAGACGTCTGTCGACCAGTGTTGTACGGATGTGTATTGGACGTATTTCTACGGGGAGCATCAATAAGTAATGCAACACACTTTTTATTCAAGATTATAATACACCATATCACTCTCCAGTCTAACTGGCTGGAAAATCCTAGTTCTCCAAATAATCTCCATTCAATGTGACAGCCTTACATCAGTTTGCTGGGAGGGCCTATACGCCCGTATGGCACCTCTATAACTACTGGTCGACGACGGAGCCTATGTCGTGCTGCGTCAGTAATCTCCCCGTCATCCACACACTGGTTCCCGGGCAGCTTATCCTTCATTGGACCAAAAATGGTTCAAATGGCTCTGAACACTATGGGACTTAACTTCTGAGGTCATCAGTCCCCTAGAACTTAGAACTACTTAAACCTAACTAACCTAAGGCCATCACACACATCCATGCCCGAGACAGGATTCGAACCTGCGACCGTAGCGGTCGTGCCGTTCCAGACTGTAGCGCGTAGAACCGCTCGGCCACCCCGGCCGGCTCATTGGACCAAAGAGACAGCTTATCTTTCATTGCACCAAACAAACGGAAGTCTGAAAGCGCGAGATCCGGGCTACAGGGTGGATGAGGAAGAACAGTCCAATGAAGCTAAGTGAGCGCCTCTTGGGTGCACAGACTTGGGTGAGGTCTTGCTATGTCACGTAGTGAAGGAGTCTGCGTTTTTGTGGAGACGAACACGCTGAAGTTGCTTCCTCATTTTGATGAGGGTAGCACAACAGAGTTTAGAGTTGATCACTGCACCATAAGGGAAGACGTCAAACAGAATAATCCCTTCGGAGTCCCAGGAAAACGTCGTCATGGCCTTACCGGCTGAGGGCACGGCTCTGACGTATCGCAGGAGAGGTGGTGTGGCACTGTTCTATGGATTACCGTCCTGTTTCCGGTTCGAAGTGATGAGCCCTACGTTTCTCCGTCTGTGACGATGTTCGCCAAAAGTTGTAACGATCACCCTCGTAGAGCGCAAGTAATTCCGCCTTCGTTGCTCTTTATGGTCTTCTATTCGGCGGCGAGGAAGCCAGCTGGCACACACCTTGAGAATCCCAAGTGGTGGACGAGTGTGCCAGCACTACCAACACAGAAGTCCACTTATGCAGTGAGGTATTTGATTGTGATCCGTCGAACACCTAGAATGAGGGCGTCAGCACGTTCCAATAATATGGGAGTCACAGCTGTGTGCGGCCGACAGACGCGCAGAAGATCCGACAGGTTTGTCCGACCTCGTTGCGATGATGACAGACGCCTCGCCCAACAACTCACCGTGCTTTTGTTCACTGCGAGTTATCCTTAGACACTTTGCGAACGCCTAAGAATATCTGTGACGCTCTGGCTTTCCGCCAAACAAACTCAATAATAGCTTTCTGTGTTACAGAGGCCATTTTGTTGGCTACGTATAGTGCCACGGGTTCCGAACTTCATGACCAATTTCAAGAATTTATCAACAGAAACTAGTCGAGAAAAAATGTTTTGCATTACTTACTGAACGCCATTCGTATGTTTCTCGCAGCACCCTGTTCCATAGTGATGTTAGGGTTGGTGTCAACGAGCATGGTACCACTGAAATCTATGATTGTATGTACGGCTGGCTAAGATACTATGTACCTGTAGCTCTTGATGTGTACCTGTAGCCATTGTTAATAATATAAAATGAAATTGTTAAATGTATTTGCCACATTAAGAGACACACACGGATGCTTGACTATTAGGGTAGCACCACTGTGTGCTGTATGATCAGCTGATAGCTCTGTAGCCTATCGCTGTGACGTGCTGTTCACTGATTGTTACTGCCTAGTTTTGAATTGTGCGTTACTCTGCAGTTTTGTTTCTTAAACAAGGATATATGCAATCGAATGACGCATTACATTGTTTTTTAGTTATAGGACACATGCAGAGTGTCAATGTATTGAAAGCTATCCAGGTGGATTAGACAATTTTATATCTGCTGCGCTCTTGATGCCCATAACTCTAATTGGACGCAAGGCGGCGGATTATAGCCAATTACTCGTTGTGAACATGCGCTGTCATTTTAAACATTTTATGTCGGTCTCTTATTTTAGTAGACTGTGAAGTAGTCACAAAGTCGTAAATTATTTTCCCCTGAAATTTTTATAACGTAACTTTTTTACAGCATGAATTTTTTTACCGTACAGATGTTACTGGTTAATACACTTGACATATGGCCGTATGGCGGCAGAGTATGGTAGCGTACTTATTATTCGATGATGTAATTCATCTTTCCTTTCAATGTACTATTACAAGATGATCTGAATATGATTTTGTTACTTGAAAAGGAAATATCTTGGATACTCGAGCTGTCTAAGGCGCTGCAGTCACGGACTGTGCGGCTGGTCCCGGCGGAGATTCGAGTCCTCCCTCGGTGTGTGTGTGTGTCATTAGGATAATTTAGGTCAAGTAGTGTGTAAGCTTAGGGACTGATGACCTTAGCAGTTAAGTCCCATAAGATTTCACACACATTGGAACATTTTCATCTTGGACACTGATCTTCATATGAATAGTATGCTGCGATTTGTTGGGCAGCGGACGTTAGCGTAGAGCCGATAATTACTTTATCTGATCGGTGTTACTATTTTATGAATGACACGTATGTCGAACCTGTTTCGTATGTACTATTCTGTTATAATGGTGTAAACAACAGAGTCTACGTTTTTCAATAAAGTTTCGTCACTTTCACAAACTAAGTGTTAGTGATAAGTAAATGTCATTGTGAATTGTGAACTGGAATCGTGTACCACAGATTTCGTTAATAGGAGTGTTGCATAATTTATATATGCGTATTGCTGTTAATTTTGACAGTGGAGAAAAATTTGACGGTTTGTTATTTCTCATGTTACATTTCTGACTTTGTATGGCCTTGCTGCTGTGGTAATTCCTGTTCCCATCAGATCACCGAAGTTAAGCGCTGTCGGCCTTGGCTAGTACTTGGATGGGTCACCGCCTGGCTCTGCCGAACGCTGTTGGCAAGGGGGGTGAGGCCAATTGAGGAGCTATCGGTCACGAAAACTGACAACGGCCGGGAGAGCGGTGTGCTGACAACATGCCCCTCACTATACCCATCCGGTGACGCCTAAGGGCTGAGGATGACATGGTGGCCGGTCGGTACCCCTGTGATTTCAATACTTGTTCGATCTGTGTTTGAGCGTTTTTTGTAAAGATGTACATGAATGGTTTGGATTTGAGTTAATGAACGAGACACAAGCGGCATAAGCGGTTTCTCTGTGAAACTGTCTTGAGCAGTAGCCTTCAGTTCACCTGCACTTTGTGGATACGCGTACATTGTGAAATTGGCCTGACATTTGATTTCATGTCACTAAGTATTATTTATATAATACCAACTGATTCAAAATGTTTCAAATGGCTCTAAGCAGTATGGGACTTAACATCTGAGGTCATCAGTCCCCTAAACTTAGAACTACTTAAACCTAACCACCCTGAGGACATCACGCCCGAGACAGGATTCGAACCTGCGACTGTAGCAGCACCGCGGTTCCGCACTGAAGCGCCCAGAACCGCTCGGTCACAGAGGCCGGCATAATCCCGACTGACCAAGCGGTGTTAGAGCAAGTATGCTATAATTCAGTGAACAACTAATGAAATTTTGAGAGCTATATTTTTATGTTTTCTAATTTTTATGTTTGTTATAAAGGTTCGTATTTTACCCGTAACACACCCGCCTTTTTATAAGCTATCACAGCCACAGTAAAAAATGAACAGAATCTTTTTGTAAGAAATATGATGCAGATAAATTTTGTACTGAGATACGTTTTCGATGGAAGCCATGGTTTTAGAGTTGTTCAAGAACAAAGTACAAAACTGACGTTCAAACACACTTTCACCTCCCTCCGCCCCCCCCCCCCCCTTCTCCACTCATCCCTTATCTGTCAGGATTTCCAGTATGTTGTTCGAGACTCTCCTTCCCACCACTTACAAAAATTTCTGAATACATGTACTGTTTTCTCCTTTTTCGTCTTTATTCATTGGGTAATTACGTCGCCAGCATAACCAGCTATTTCTTCAACATTATTGATATAAACGTATCCGTGAAGGCAATGAAAGAAAAACTACTTTTGTACACGTTCCGCACTGAAACGCCTAGAACCAAAAATGGTTCAAATGGCTCTGAGCACTATGGGACTTAACATCTGAGGTCATCAGTCCCCTAGAACTTAGAACTACTTAAACCTAACTAACCTAAGGACGTCACACACATCCATGCCCGATGCAGGATTCGAACCTGCGACCGTAGCGGTCGCGCGGTTCCAGACTGTAGCGCCTAGAACCGCTCGGCCACACAGGCCGGCCCGCCTAGAACCGCTCGGCCACAACGGCCGGCGTTGACAGCTCGATCCACAGTTAACCCTTGTAAACACAGTCGTTCGTAATCAGAAGGAATGGCGAATAAAACTGTATTTTATGCTACTAAAATTCACAAAACTATTAGGTAAAATGTAAACCAATGTCAATTTTACAATTTGAATGTATGAGACTAAGCTGCTGGCGTGATAAGGAAAGTCAATGAAAACCAAACAAGGTCGACTGTTGGAAATAATGCGCCCAGTCGCACTTTTTGGTAGGAGGGAATGCCATGAACAACATACTAGAAATCACGACCGGTGCGTTTGAAGTCATTGTTATCGATTTTTCTTGAGTAACTCGGAAACTACGGCATCTAGCGAAAACTATTCCAGTACAAAATTTAACTACATTACATTTCCAACAAAAAAGGCCCTGCCCATGTTTTCCTGGTAATACTAAGAGTTTGCACATAGCGCGCGAAAGAATAAGAAAACCGCACACATGGTTTATGAAGGCCAGGTATAACTTGGCGGGCTGCATGAAATGACATCGCTGGGGGCGGCTGAATCACTCTGTAGAAAATCGTTTTTCCCTCGCTCTACTTGTGTTTGGACCAGGAAGTGAAATGCCTAGTAGTTGTGCACAATATGCTCCGCCACGCACTGTGGCGTGGAATTTTGAGTATGTGTGTAGGTTAGTACCCAAAAGTGACTTCTGACGTTATTTAGCAGCGCTCTGCACAAAATCAAGTGAACTACCTTGTTCTTGTTACAACTAGTCAAGTTGCCTGTCCTGGTCCAAAATCAAGAACTTCCCAGAACCACAGAATTTAAAGGAATTACAACCGTTGTTGGGATTAGCAAATTTCTACATGTGTTTCATAGACGGTTATGCAAATATAGCACATCCAACGACACAGCTACTGAAAAAGAGAACTACATTCAGTTGGTCACCAGAATGCATGAAGGCAATGGAAGAACTTAAAATTGCTCTAACCACAGCTTCAGTGTTAGCCTATCCAGATTTCAGCAAGCCCTTTATTCTCTCAGCAGATGCTTCAAATGTTGCTGTCGGCACTATTTTGTCTCAAGAAATTGATGGCGATAAACACCCAATATCATTTGCTTCCAGACAGTTAAACAAAGCAGAATGTAATCATACTACAACGGAAAAGGAACTTTGTGCTTAGGTTTTTTAGTATAATGCTAAAGAAACGTGTTTTTGACAAGAAGAGAATTCAGTGATTACAGACCATGCCACGCTTAAATGGCTGTTGAGTTGAAAGGACTCAAGTTCCAGACTAACAAGGTGGGCTTTGAGACTGAGTTAGTTTAAATTTACTCATCGACCTGGCAAACCACTCGTAAATGCTGACGCCATGAGCCGAAACGTACGTCTTAACGTTACAATAAGCCACGAGGAAGACTTAAAAGCAGCTCAGGAGAAGGATCCACAATGCAAAATGTTAAAAAAAATGATGAGTGTTTTGTCGAAATAGATGGATAGCTGATCAAGATCACTCGTAAAGGACACCGCCAAGTTATTCCGGAAAGCATGAGAGTGCAAATCATGACGAAAGACCGTGATTCTTTGTTATCTGTACACTGTGGTAAGAAAGCAAGAAACATTTAAATAGCTGAGGTATGTTAGTGGCCAAGACGTAAAGCTGACGTTTCTGAGTTTGTTTCGTAATGTGATTCTTGCAACAGACGGAATAATTCGGGAAAAACTAAGGCACCGTTCCAAGAACTTCCAAAGACCACTGAACCATTTAAAAGAGTTGGGTTTAATGTGTTGGACGTTTGCCTAAGACTAAAGATAGGAATTAATTCATACTAAACATGTTAGATCATTTCTGCAGATACCTTCTCATGACACCAGTACCTGATCAGAGTGCTGAGAGGTTTTTTGTGAGTGTATTCTAAAGTTTGCGTAATCGCTGACCAAGGATCAAATTTCATGAGTGAATTGCTTAAACAGACTTTAAGCTAATGAAAATAACACGTATAAGATCTACGCCAGCACACCCAGAAGGAAACTGGCGCTTTGAGCGGGATCACAGAACAATAGATAGCCACTAGGTAAGTAGTAAGCATGACAAATGGGATGTGTGTCTTCCATACTTTGTGAGCGCTTACAATGCAAAAATGCACACGTCAACTGGCTTAAGTCCATACGAAATTGTGTGAGGAAGAAGGATACATTCAACCCTGGACTTTGCACGATGTACCTCTGGAATCAGCAATGAACACGTAAAGGAATTAGCGCCCAAGCTAAAGGAGGCATGGTCCTGCCTCGGGCATGGATGTGTGTGATGTCCCTAGGTTAGTTAGGTTTAAGTAGTTCTAACTTCTAGGGGACTGATGACCTCAGAAGTTGAGTCCCATAGTGCTCAGAGCCATTTGAACCATTTTTTAAAGGAGGCATGGGATAGAGTGAAACGGCGTAATCATCAATTTTTCTGCAGCAAGCGAAACAGCACTATCGCCAAGCAGTTGCGCCACAGTACTGAGTCGGAGATCTTGTCTCCCGAGCAACGTGGTGTTAAAGAGGCCAGGTCAAAAGCTTAAGAAATTTCGCAAAGGACCGTATCCGATCTTGGAAGTGTTGTAGCGAGTCACTATTAAGCTCCAACTGTTTTTCAGTCCGATTGTCGTTCATGTCAATCATGTAAAGTCATTTCTGGGTACACTTCCTGTAGCATCGCGAGATGACGACGAGGACCAAGCTAGGAGCCGACCAGCTGTTCCTAAATCCAGGACACGAGCAGCGCAATGCCGCAGTCCAGACTTCGAGGCTGAGGCGTCGCTATACACCGAGCGATCCATTCCCAGACACTCCTACAATCTGCGTAGACGTGTGTAATGTGAGTGAGTGTAAAACGTATGTTTATCTCTCAACCATGTACATATGTGAATGTGTTGTGCTAATACAGATTGGAGCTATTTCATAAAGTGCGCAAGTGTAACTAAATCTTCCTCCACAGCTTACCGCAAGAGACACATTTGTATTATATTGATTGTTTAACTCTAGTGCTTATAAAAACTAACCATGTTTACTGTAACTCTAATTTTTACTATGCCAATGTGTTCAATTAATGCTATAGTAGCAGTAGTAACACAGACCGCAGGTGTTTCGTCTGAACCACGGTCAGACATGGCAGTTCCAACAAATAATTCTAAGCTTGAATTTATTTATTGATTTATTTATTTATGAATAATACTCCGAGAGATGATTGCCAAAGGAAGTTAATGCGTTGGTATCAGTCATTTCATAAACGATATTCTGATGGTATAATTTACTCTTTCAGTTCGACTCTCGTGTTACGTTTAGATGTACAACTTCTAGTACGTCAGATCAATCTGTCACACTGAAATTAAAATGTAATGGATTAATTTAAAATGCCAGTCATTGTGATTTACTATGTGATCTGCTTGATAAGCCTTCTGTATTGCCTGCTATCTTTCATGTTGCTGGGAAGCTCCCATTAACGAGAATATTACCAGTTTATTATAACGTATCAAACATACTAGCATATGCAAACCATCCTCTGTCCAGTTTTCCGTAGGACACTGATTTAATTATGGATATGCAATAAGATGTAATGACTACTAACGATGAGTTGAATTTCATTCAAGCAGCAAATAGGACTAAGTCTTTTGAATCTTCAAGTAATATTAATCCATACTTACACTACTGGCCATTAAAATTGCTACACCACGAAGATGACGTGCTACAGACGCGAAATTTAACCGACAGGAAGAAGATGCTGTGATATGCAAATGATTAGCTTTTCAGAGCATTCACACAAGGTTGGCGCCAGTGGTGACACCCACAACGTGCTGACATGAGGAAAGTTTCCAACCGATTTCTCATACACAAACAGCAGTTGACCGGCGTTGCCTGATGAAACTTTGTTTAGATGCCTCGTGTAAGGAGGAGAAATGTCTACCAACAGGTTTCCGACTTTGATAAAGGTTGGATTGTAGCCTATCGCGATTGCGGTTTATCGTATCGTGACATTGCTGCTCGCGTTGGCCGAGATCCAATGACTGTTAGCAGAATATGGAATCGGTGGGTTCCGGAGGGTAATACGGAACGTCGTGCTGGATCCCAACGGCCTCGTATCACTAGCAGTCGAGATGACAGGCATCTTATCCGCATGGCTGTAACGGATCGTGCAGCCACGTCTCGATCCCTGAGTCAACAGATGGGGACGTTTGCAAGACAACAACCATCTGCACGAACAGTTCGACGACGTTTGCAGCAGCATGAACTATCAGCTCGGAGATCATGGCTGCATCACAGACAGGAGCGCCTGCGATGGTGTACTCAACGACGAACCTGGGTGCACGAATGGAAAACGTCATTTTTTCGGATGAATCCAGGTTCTGTTTACAACCTCATGATGGTCGCATCCGTGTTTGGCGACATCGCAGTGAACGGAGATTGGAAGCATGTATTCGTCATCGCCATACTGGCGTATCACCCGGTGTGATGGTATGGGGTGGCATTGGTTACACGTCTTGGTCACCTCTTGTTCGCGCTGACGGCACTTTTAACAGTGGACGTTACATTTCAGATATGTTACGACCCGTGGCTGTACCCTTCATGCGATCCCTGCGAAATCCTACATTTCAGCAGGATAATGCACGACCGCATTTTGCAGGTCCTGTACGGGCCTTTCAGGATACAGAGAAAGTGTTCGACTGCTGCCCTGGCCAGCACATTTTCCAGGTCTCTCACCAACAGAAAATGTCTGGTCAATGGTGGCCGAGCAACTAGCTCGTCACAATACGCGAATCACTACTCTTGATGAACTGTGATATCGTGTTGAAGCTGCATGGGCAGCTGTACTTGTACACGTCATCCAAGCTGTGTTTGACTCAATGCCCAGGCGTATCAAGACCGTTATTACGGCCAGAGGTAGTTGTTCTGGGTACTGATTTCGCAGGATATATGCACCAAAAATGCGTGAAAATGTAATCACATGTCAGTTCCAGTATAATACCTTTTTCCAATGAATACCCGTTTATCATCTGCATTTCTTCTTGGTGTAGCAATTTTAATGGCCAGTAGTGTACTTGTCAGTATTGTGTTGTTCTTACTTTTATTAATGTATCTTGTGTTTACAGCGTGTACCATATACCAAGTTTCGACTTTGAAAGCCCGCCCGTCAGTACCAGTCGTTATTGTGTCTGCAAATGAGGTAAACGTTGCAATGCCGTCTGATGCAACAGCTTGCGAAACAGTTTCATGACATTCAAGAGGTCATCTCGAGCCACATTCGGTAGTTAATCTTCTTTAGAGGGCATGGTGTAAGGGTCACAGGCTTGGACGCAACTGCCACGTGCGGATGCGAGTGGGAGGTGGCGTTATCGTGCAATGCTGTCGAACTGCGGTGTCAGTATAGGCCGGCCGCAGAGCGCCTCACAGAAACAGTAGTCGCGTCGCAAAGAATTAAAACGGTTCAAATGGCTCTGAGCACGATGGGACTTAACATCTGAGGTCACCAGTCCCCTAGAATTTAGAACTACTTAAACCTAACGACATCACACACATCCACGCCCCAGGCGGGATTCGAACCTGAGACCGTAACATTCGCGCAGTTCCGGACTGAAGCACCTAGAACCGCTCCGTCACAGCGGCCGGCAGTCGCGTAGCGTCGCTGGCCACCTGCACGGGCAGGACGGTACCCAACGCGCGTGGATCCGACGCGGAATTGTGTCCTTTTCGACTCACAATGGAGTACTGACAAATCCGTATTTGTTCTTAGTAGGACGTCATACACAGTGACGACGGGTTGGCGTAACGAGCACGTTGTTATAAATGTCATTATAGAAATAAAGTAGTGGTGGATAATAACTCGTAGTTTGTGTGTATCTATAGCTCATGGACAATGCCCGCTATAATACTGACAAATACCAGGGGAGACCCTCAGCCGCAGCTGCAAACCTCGTAGAAGCCTTATACCTATTGCTTTTAGACACACTGGACAGTCTGCGATGGTACGTCGACACAGCGAGGAACTTCAGTCACGTATGGTTAAGGAAGGACATCTCCTTTTTGTCATTGTGTCACGTTTCCGTTTCCGAGATTTACGTTTCATAGCTTTGTACTCTCCAAAAGTTAGCTGAAAAATTTGGAAAACAATATATCTGAAAGTACAAGCTTTTTTAGTAAAATTTTGCTTGGGAGGGAACGGCAGGATACCGTTTACGGCGAGACATTAAAACATGTACCAAGCAAATTAATATTGACCTCCACTCAAGCGGGGACCCATGGGGTGTGGGGGGTGGGGGTGATGGTGAGACGGTCGTGACACTTTAATAAAAGCTTTTGTATTTACAGATATTAACTTCCAACTTTTTTCAGCTCACTTTCCGAGAGACCAGCTCAGTGAAAAGAAAGTCTCGAAAATGCAACGAATAAAAAAAAGATTACAAGTCTCGTGTAACACATGACACTTGCAGTAGTGTTCCTGAGGGCTAAACCACGTATACAACAGGGCTGTTTTGTGGTCTGTAGAAAAACAGTTCAGTTAAGAAAAAGGTACACATTCACAGGTGACCATACGTGCTTCACAAAACAAAGCTGACGCGGTTCGTAAGTCCACACGAGAAACCGACAAACTAAAAGCAGTTGCGGGAAGGTAACATAGAAACAGAAAGATATTAAACAAAAAAGTTCGCTACATCCACACCTGGTAACATTACGCTAGAACTAGGTAGGTAGTGATGCCGAATAAATAAGAGACATTGCTACAATCTTTGATCTTAAGTGGTTACTAGGCCTGCGCATCTTGATGGTGCACTCAAGAAAGTCGGGAATGTAAGAAACAGGTTAATCCGTTGACCTAGGTCTACAGGACAAACATTTTGACAAAATTAATGCACGGGAGAGTAGAAATAAAAGTGAAAATAGATTGAAATATTATTTACATTTCGGGATAAGTAGTTGATCCTAAGAAATAATTAGTATTCCAAGAAAAAACTAATCTAACGCTACATCATTTATGAAGTTCTGTAAATCTAAAGAAAGCACTCCGTCGTCAGGCTACGAGTGGCCTACCGGGACCATCCGACCGCCGTGTCATCCTCGGTGCAAGATGCGGATAGGAGGGGGGTAGGGTCAACACACCGCTCTCCCGGTCGTAAGATGGTGCTCTTGACTGAAACCGCTACTATTCGGTCGAGGAGCTCCTCAATTGGCATCACGAGGCTGAGTGCACCCCGAAAAATGGCAACAGTGCACGGCGGCTTGGATGGTCACCCATCCAATGGCCGACCACGCCCGACAGCGCTGAACTTCGGTGATCTCACGGGAACCGGTGTATCCACTGCGGCAAGGCCGTTGCCGTGAAAGAAAAGCTAATCAACTAGTAAATGAAGCTATTCGAATGTTTGAGGAATTTCAAGGTGAAGTATCAAGACAATGCATAAAGGATGTCGGAACAGCAAAGCTGTTGAGAAAGACAAGCTTGCATTACGAAGGAAATTTTCAACTCTGTTATCTAAAATTTATGGCCAAGGCATCATGGAGATATTGAATAATGATTTCACTCCACATCATAGCTGAAATGCACAAAACAGTAATATTGGAGTTCATGTTTAACAGTTCGCTTTTGAAGGTCTGCACGGAAAACGTAGGAAATGAGACGAAATGGATATTAAGAATGTCATGCAAAATGCCACTCGAACCCCCACCTTACCGCATCGAACCCCCTCTCTGAAAAGAAAAGAATTAAAGCTGACATTAACTGCAACAAGAATGACAACTAGCCAGTCGATAGTGGGCAAATACAGTAAACAGATTACTGAATTCTGAACCCAAGAAGATAAATGGAAAATAATTGAAGAGGTGAAGGTCTTACGCAAAGTAGAAAACCTGAAAAAGTAGACGTGAGGAACTTCGACTGCCTGAAAAAAAAGGATAGAAAAAATTAAGAATCGCGAGGGGGTGGAGAAAGTCACATACAATTTTACAGGTTTAGTCCACTTACTAGGGCAACTGCCTTGCCGCAGTGGATACACCGGTTCCCGTGCGATCAGCGAAGTTAAGCGCAGTTGGGCGTGACCATCCAGCTGCCATGCGCTGTTGGCATTTTTCGGGGTGCACTCAGCCTTGTGATGCCAATTGAGGAGCTACTCGACCGAATAGTAGCGGCTTCGGTCAAGAATACCATCATTACGACCGGGAGAGCGGTGTGCTGAGCCCACGCCCCTTCTATCCGCATCCTCCCTTGAGGATGACACGGCGGTCGGATGGTCCCGGTAGGCCACTCGTAGCCTGATTACGGAGTGAGTCCACTTAGTAGAATGACGATGAGCTACATCTGGCCTGGAGGCATGAACTAATTCGTTGTAAGGATGTTGTAATGCCGATGTATCCTGTCTTAAGGCAAGCTGGCTTTCAACTGTTGTAACTGGTCTTTGATATCCTGGGTATTGACATTCAAAATGGTAGAGCAGTGGTGCTCCTTTTCTGGCACCACTATCGATTACCCTGCTGTACTACGATCTTTGCCCCTGTTGTGATCTGCCAGCGGATTTGTGGTAGGCGAGTTTGCCATCGGACTCGCTACGAGACGCTAGGAAGTACTTCAGGGGACGACGGAGCAAACACGCGGGCTTGGCCAGCTATGGCGCGGCCGATCTACCTTGCAAGACGGTCCCGAGTTTGTGGTGGACCTGTCTGATGTCAGCTTCGGGTGCTGCTCGTCGCATTGCTTTGGGGCCTATTTTCTCGGAGACACCCATCCCTCGAGACCGTCTCGAACAACGCTCTCCATTGTACATAAAAGTGGTTTTGGTGCCTTCGTTTCGTCAAACGATTTGCGTTACAGCGAGTGTATTTGTTGGTCGGTTGGTTCTAATATTGTCGAAGTAAGAGCAGCCGACAGAGTCTGTGTGACTGTATGCATACCAGCAGTTACGATTTGCTTTAAAATCCGCTGGTTGGATGACTATTAAAAGGCAGGTTAGCACGAAGGAGTGCGTGTGATTTTGGTTTATTGCCATCAAGCGACGTCTCTGGTATATTGCTGTAAAAGAATTTTTTTTTTTGCAACCAGTTATTCTGCTATTAGTAAAACTTGAATTGGTAAAGCTAGTCATTTATATGTGCTTCTTGGTATAAGTGAACTTATTATGGAGGTTAGCAGTTGTATGTATTGTATTGTATGTTAACCGGGGACCTAGAAACGACGGAGAGGCTCCGTCCCCGCCGCAGCCGCAGTGGTCCACAACCCCACGACCACTACCGCAGTCCACTTCACCCCTCCGCCGCCCCACACCGAAGCCAGGGTTATTGTGCGGTTCGGCCCTCGGTGGACCCCCCAGGAAACGTCTCACACCAGACGAGTGTAACCCCTATGTTTGCGTGGTACAGTAATGGTGGTGTACGCGTACGTGGAGAACTTTTTTGCACAGCAATCTTCAACATAGTGTAACTGAGGCGGAATAAGGGGAACCAGCTCGCAATCGCCGAGGCAGATGGGAAACCGCCTAAAAACCATCCACAGATTGGCCGGTTCACCGGACCTCGACACAAATCCGCCGGGCGGATACGTGCCGGGGACCAGGCGCTCCTTCCCACCCGGAAAGCCGTGCGTTAGACCGCACGGCCAACCGGGAGGGCAGATTAGCAGTTACTATTACCTTTAAAATCTGCTGGTTGGATTGCTATTAGGAATCAGATTAGCACGAATGCGTGCGTGTGATTTTGGGTTATTGCCATCAAGCGACGTCTCTGGTATATTGCTGTAAAAGAAAAAAATTGCAACCAGTTATTCTGTTATTAGTGAGACTTGTATTTGTAAAGCTAGTCATTTATATGTACTCTCTTATATACGTGCACTTATTGAATGCACTGACTCAACAGTAATTGGTTTGTGTATTTTATTGTTTATCAATTTCTTAACGTATACTGATTGATGTTGGCTTGGTGTTTACCGTGTCTTCTGCGCTCTGTTTGTGTTCCAGTTTCTGCGAGTTAGGGTGCGTGGTTGCGACGCCACGTCCCGCTTCGGTGCGCAGAAGCTGTGACGTGCCGTCTAATGGGAAGTGACTCCCAGTTGGGCCCGGCGTTTTGGTGTTGTTTGGACGGCTGGTCTGCTGCTTCTGGCATTTAAGTCACCCTTGCCCAGGGCAGCCTGGGGTCACTGCGCGTTTGATAAACGTTACCAATTTTATGTACTGTTTTTTTTTGTTAAAAAGAAGGCTTGAAATTTGTTGAGTATGAATTGTAATTCTAGTCACGTGTTGTGCTGGTTGGGTTTTGGGGGTTCTAAACGAACTGAAGCTTTTCATAAATCAGCTCCATGTTGTAAATTATTTATTTTAAAAAATGTTTTGTGCCATTTCTTTAAATCAGATTCAGACTGTAATTTATTTGAAATCTCTGTGGGTCATCTCTATTATCTGCTGTCTTGCTTGAGAAGTAAGATATCTGTAATATTTTATAAAAGATGACCACGTTGATTGTCTCTTACCTGTTTTGAATAAACAATGAATTTGGTAGTTATTGTTTAAGGCGTGACATTACAGTGGCCTTGACCTTCCATTCTAAGTGTACCCCTCATCCCCACTTCCTAAGTTACAATGGTCCCACATGTGGTCCATTGTGCCTCTCCGAAACATTGTAAGGATGGGACCTATCCCCGCTTAATTGTCGCACACGAGGACGATGGTCAGCCGGTGTGGTGCTGAAGCACGATTCATTGCTGAGCACAGTGAATGCCTATCGGTGACAGACAATACCTCCTGGTCATGGTACAGTTCAAATGCAGCAGATTGTGTTAAGGTGTTACCGGCAGTGTACGTATTTGGGGGAGGGGGGAGGCGGGGGGTAGTTATCGAGACCGCCTGCTCCTTGTATCCGACCAGTGGTCCAAGATGTCACAAAATGTTGCAGAGATTTCATTACTTCTTATCGGACTGCAGGCGCGGATGTGGAAGGGTTATGAAGTGTTTAGTGCACAGTATTGCGATTCTCCCTTCTAGTGGTTAGACATGGTCGACCAAAGCACTGACGACGAGTATACCTTCCAAGACGTTCCCACACAGACCATCATCGGGCCACCGCACATCCAAATGCCGCGCAGTCTGAATACTGCATGACTCGATCAACTGACCCATCAGAGGATCCACAACGAGGCCCTTTCAAACTCTGTCACATGCTGTTTACATGGCCTCATTTGAGTACGAGACATCTACGTGACCTTTGCAGTGATCACTCAACTACTGATGATGGCTGCGTCCCGTAGGTACGTTACCAGGCCTGATAATAACAACATGAACAACACTATTGCACTCTCGTGGCCATTCTAGCTGTCACAGAGAGTTGCAACGCTAATCATTGACACACTGGCAGATACTATGTGCATAAACCAAGTTACACTGACATCTGACGTGTCTTCCGACTAACAATATCTTCTGCAGGCAGTGTTTTTATGAAGCCTTGTATTTACTAAAAGAAGATACATCCTGAGATATTAAGAATGCGTGAATAGATAGCAGAAGGGTGTGTGATGGTGGTGGTGGTGGTGGTGGTGGTGGTGGTGGTGGTGGTGGTTGTGTGGTGGTGTTGGTGTGGTGTGTGTGGTGGGGAGGGGGGGGGGCTGATGTCACGTCAAAGATCAAAGATCAAAGATGCAGAGGGAGATGAAGGTTCGAACACATTTTGCAATTTCAAATTTATGTATGCTGCGGTAGTTATGCAGAGATTAAGAGGCTTGCAAGACACAGATTAGTGTGGAAAACTGCATGAAACCGTCCCTACCTAGTAACTGAAGCGCTATATTATTGTATGGTTTTACATATTTTCGTACCTCTGCAATAGATGAGCAGATATATCTGCTTTGTATACTTAGAACAAAGATACCTTACTATTATAATAAATGACTTCATGCAACTGTACAGGTGAGCATATATATATTAAACATCCTGAACTGTGCATATAGCCAAATACAGTTCCATTGCGCCACATAAGAGGAGAAAAGCCATAGAAAATTGTAACTGGAACCAAAAATGGGCAAAACTTTAAATAGTTTAAAGTCTCTCTCTCTCTCTCTCTCTCTCTCTCTCTCTCTCCCCATTTGTATGATAGTTAATTCAAGAAAATGTCTACAACAAAGGGGACAGTACCGATCGTATCCGATTACTAGATTTGTGGTAAGCTTTTCTAATCTGTTAAGCTGTGTATAAACAGGTTCCAATGGGTATAAATGCAGATTTTTTTAAATGTGTAAATATGTACGCACATCACTTTATTGGTTGTTTTTTCTCTGTGTATACCGAGCAACGTGGTGCAGAGGTTAGCACACTGGACTTGCATTCGGGAGGATGACGGTTCAGTCCCACGTGTGGCCATCCAGATTTAGGTTTTCTGTCATTTTCCTAAATCGCTCCAGGCGAATGCCAAGATGGTTCCTTTGAAAGAGCACAGCCGACTTCCTTCCCTGTCGTTCTCTAATCCAATGAGACCGATGACCTCGCTGTTTGGTCTCTTCCCCAAAACAACCCGACCCAAACCCCCCTTCTCTGTGTAGAACAGTCTTCCCACTTACACATCACTAACTTTATGACCTGATGTTTCCTGCAATGCCGTACTGCAGAACTCAGTGGACTACACTTGTCCGTATAGGCTACCCATTTAGCTTCCACTCCTCCACACTTTCAACACCTGATCTACTGCACAGGAGAAAATAAGCAGCAATGGCTTGCTCTTGCCACATGTATTTGGAGGTACTATCTAGCCTAAAAATATTCTATTCCCAACAGCAATAATTATTAGTAAATACTGATGTCACCAATAAAAATACCTGACTTATACCCATTACACGCTGTGGGTGTAATAGAGAGAAGTGATGTAAAATGGGACTAGTATGTAATATAGATAGTAGAGACCACGAATGGTAGAATTCGACTTTAGGAATTTTTCTGAGTAATTGTAATAAATTTGTAAATGTAACAGTACATAGAAAACCGGTGAGACCAGTTGTACTGCTCTAGCATATGAAATCTTTACCGAGAGATACACGAGATTCAGTGGCTCAATAAGAGAGTGCCAACTGTGGATCCAAAGGTCGCTAATTATATCCCTGGTCAGTCCTAGGATTTCTATCTGTCACTTGTCGCTTTTACACACTGGCAATGTTATAATGGAAAATGCTGAGCTTCACTGATGTATGGACTCCCCGTTATATGGTAGTTCCCGCTGTAACCTGCTGGGTATGAGTTCATATGTCAGAAGATGGCAACAACGTGCCACCACCAATAACACCATAACTGTCAAAGCACTCTGGCGTTGAAACCAACCTTAGGACTGAGGACAACTTTACCTTTACCAACAGGCATGGCAGCGAACATCAACCGAATTCACAGACTCACCGCGAGGATCGTGAAAATTCACGACAGGTAAGCAGGTGAGACCGAGGAAGTGATATGGGAATCTTTGAGAAGGAAAGAAAGAAGATTTGCATATAACTTTCTGTCAATTGTCACTAGAGAAAAAGTACATGCATGGGCAAGACAAGGGTGAGAATCATATTGGCAGTACTCAAAGGAAAAGAATTATTCCGACATTCGCCACACTCCATTTATGAATACCAAAGAAAACCTGAGTGTGGATGATGAAATAGGTACGTGAATCCTGCCCCACAAATACGACAGCTCCGTGTTCGATTACTTCACCACCTCGTTCGCAAAATATCACGTAGACCTCGACGTGATTATATTTTGGCAGATAACGGACGTTTTCCTCGCGAAACTCTGATAATTGGACCTAGGGAAACGGTATTAGAGGAAGAATGATTCACAACTCTGTTAGTTTCATCACGTGTCTCATCTAGGCATTATAAAGACAAGAAGAGACACACAAGCTGTACACCGAGGCATGCAGCTGTATACCAAGGCAAACAGACGTCGCACCAAACGCGTATGGAAGAGGATAGAATGCAGACAATATTGGTACGTGCAGGCTACAATGCACTTTTCCTCTGAGTCTCCTCTTTTCTTGTGCTGATTGAAGTTTCCGTTTGAGAACGAAAAACAGCGCATGGAAGCTCTCCTGATTGTACGTACTTGTAAATCTTTCATCTCTTCCAATAGCATAAAATTTTGTGTCGGCAAATAGAATGCCTATGAGAGAAGTATCACTGAAGTTCCGAAGCCTGCATGTGATGATCTCACTCCAAAGGTTTACTTTTCAAAGAGAGGCATTCACTTTACTAAATTCAGAAGTGTTGTTGCATTTACGTTAGTCAAACGACGATCTAGTTCGACCGTGAAAGTGGTTTAAATAGCAGAACAGTTGGTTAGTCAGTTTATCTGTCCCTGCCATCTCTGTTGGTCAGCATGATTTCACACGAAACCTAATTAGCAACGGACAAAGGATTCACCCAGTGGAACAGCTTTTGTTGCTCTTGCCACTGAATTACGGGCATATCATCGTACCATCATGATTTTCTGTCGTACATAGTGGTCGACAGATGCAATTACGCTTACCAGAGCGCGGTAAGCGTATGGCACCCATATTGCTTCTCGCAACAGACTCATCTAAGGCAGAAATATAAAGTTGTCAACAACCGTTTAGTAGGACGTAAAAAAAGTTCACCACTTAGAAAAAGTTGGCTTTATCAGCTAGTACGTTTCAATGCGACTGCAAAAATTTTGAAAGCAATAGGTGGAATAATCTGTATAACATAACCCCAATGGAAAGTCAATATGTCTGCGGCAGAGTTAGAGATGTAACAGAAGCGAATTAGTTTTTCCACTCATCTAGTAGCTTTAAAACCATTTAAAGGACAACATCTTGATGTACTCGTGCTTTTTTACTTGTTAAAAAATCCATATAATGTAATCCATTTTGCCAAATAATGTAACAATATACATTATGTCATGTCGCACATTATGACACATGGTGTCGTGTCAACCAGCGTGACATTTGTAATGCCGTGCAGTAGGACACAACGTGGCGTTAAAGTTTAGGGTGCATGCGTCCCCAATCTGAGGTACTTCCTACTATAAATGCACTCCCAGCCTCCCTACAAAGTTGTTGTGTGTACAGGAAAGTGCTCGTCACAATCAGAACAGAGAGAGAGAAAAAAAGAAATATTTTCTTCTGATGCATGAAATATGTGTTTATATTCTCGTATTTTCAGCGGAATAAGTTGCAGTTCTACACATATTTGCAAGTATTTCTTCATTATTAAGTCGTAGCATATGTTACTGAACCAGGGAGACTCGTCCGTTGTTACATGTATTTCAGGATCATACATGCCTCTTGATAATTTACTAAAACTTGGAACGAAAAAATGTAATAAAATTTCGCTAATTAACTAGAAAATTAATTAAACACGGACTTAGATTTTACGGCTGCTTTCTCGCCGCTTGGGATGCTAGTGTCGCACCAACCGTCAGCCGATAGCAATTTTCCCAATGAGTGTCGCCAGTGTATATGGTTCAAATGGCTCTGAGCACTATGGGACTTAACTTCTGAGGTCATCAGTCCCCTAGAACTTAGAACTACTTGAACCTAACTAACCTAAGGACATCACACACATCCATGACCGAGGCAGGATTCGAACCTGCGACCGTAGCAGTCGCGCGGTTCCAGACTGTAGCGCCTAGAACCGCTCGGCCACCCCGGCCGGCCCAGTGTATATGTTAGATTGTGCTACATACGTTTATGTTTTTTCTTAGGTTTACGTCATCTCGCTAACAAAATTCATCTAAACTGGTTCATTGGGTTAGTAACAATAAATTTAAACATCATTCATGACGCGGTAGTTTGTGTTTATGAAGTAACATATGCTGGGCTATGCCTACAATGAAATAATTTTCCACGTACTTTCAGTGATATGTGTGAACGCTATATGCAAAATATGTCGCGAATACAGTTAGTATTAAAGAAGTAATAAAATACAACGTCACGCCTGATGTGAACATGAGTTTCCTATAGGTTTGACACTTTCCTTGTCAACTCTTGTTAACTCAGACACTGCTCTGATTGTTAAACGGCGATCTTGTCGAACAAGTTTACCTATTTTTTCAATGTTTGCATCAGTTTTTGCTGACAATGGGCTGCCAGTGCGAGTGTCATCACTGGTGTCTTCGCGGCCATCTTTAAATCGTTTAAACCACTCAAACACTTGTGTTCGCGATGAACAATCATCGCCGTCCACTTGTTGTAACATTACAAACGTTTCACTTGCAGATTCTCCTAGTTTGAAACAAAATTTGATGTTAACACGCTGTTCTTTCTGTACACTCAACATTTTCCGACGCACAGACAAAACGTCAACTACTTAAAACAGACGCCACGGGCAGACTGAGTGCAGGAGGCAGATGAAACTCGAGCAGTAGGCGGAGCGAGAGTCATGTGACAGGCCACGCGACTTTCAGCCTTATTGCATTCGTTTTATTGTTTCACCAGTACTAGTCCGGTTTTTTTCTAGCCACACCTCGTATGTGAAGTTTGTTACAAGTCACTACGTACTCTCATTGTCAAATATTGAATGAGTAAAATTCGGGTATTCGAGTGCAGTGGCCTTCACGTCTTTTTCACCCTCTGCCTCGTTACGGTTCTAATCCTTACAGCAGGTCATTCCAGACAGTAAGTGATATGTGTACCAAGTTTGGTTGAAATCGGTCCAATGGTTTTTCGGAGGAGGTGTTGTAAATACATATGTACATAGTTAGATACATTCTCACAATACGTATTTATATCTCTCTTTCGCTATCCTATTTCGATGAAAGAAGTACTATACGGTGCCCAAAGATACACTCAAGTCACTCGCGAAGACCCAAAGAAAATTCGTCTAGTAATTTTGTAGATTAACGAGTCCATACTGACACACAGACCAGAAAATTTTAGAGAAACTTTAAATTACGATATCTCTTTCTTCCGTGACCTGATTTTGATGGAAACACCACAGAAATATGTCTACTAGTTATGTAGATTAATGTGTTCAAAGAGACAGACACGACGGTTTTCCAGTTTTATTATTAAAGTAGAAGGGGAATAATACCATCAGTAAAACTAATAATACCGTTTCAGTCAGAATTTTAAGCACAGTACTGAGCTGTTCTTTTGTTTCCGCAATTATTTCTTCGCTATGTAGATTGAATAGTGTGACGGAAGACTGCATCCATCACACCCTTTTTTTTATCGGTGTACTTAGTCCTTAGTCTTTCATTTTCTTTGATTCTTCTTAACTCTAACACATATTGTGGGATATTGTGACAGACGAGTAACATGCGTCTGCCTTTGTGACAATTTCTAACGCCTTCTACCACTTTTTATTGTGAAACGCTTTTTCTGTGCCGATGAATCTTATGAATGTGTCTTGATTTTTCTTAAGCCTTGTTTCCACATTCTAGTACAGTGTCAGAACTGCCTCTCTGACTCCCTTACCCTTCGTGAAGCCAAGCTGTTCGTCATATAACAGGTCCTCGACATTCATTTACATATTTTACATTACATATTTTTATTTTACATATTTGTGTGTGTTATATTACTCTGCAGCCTGATCGAATGATATGTTGAGCTGCTTGTGTGATTGTTTTCGCCCTTATAAGCTCTTGCTACCTTTGGGATAGTATGGATAGTACTTTTCCGAAAGTCTTTGTATAATCGTTCATTCCCATCTCCACCAATGATTTCAGAAAGAATGGTAATAATTATTTGTGACTTAACTGAACACATACCTTCTAGAGCTCTGGTAAACTGACTCGAACATTGGATATGCATCTACAACGTCATGAAGCTATGTGTTCTTTTCATCTATCTGTTCCCTCCTCTGCGTTTAACAGTGAAACGCCTCTTGAACTGTTAATATTAACCCCTTTCCTTTTCATGATTCCGAAAATGAATCACTCCTCCTGATCAAAATTTGTTTTCAGATTTCTTCACGTTACTTCTGCAGCCTTTCGCTTTAGCTTTCTTGAGAGACCTATCTAGCTGACGCCAATGTGGCTTATCTTGCTGTATTCCTGTCTTTCACTGCCCATTTTATGACCTCCTTCTATCAGCGATAATTTGTTGTCCAAGGATACTTGTATTATGAGTTTTCGTGCAAACGAACTCTCTTGGATCTGGCAGAAAGCTGCTCTGAGAATGTATATACTGTGTTTCGCAGCTAAGTAAGGTTGCTTTCTCAGCACACGTTAGGTACTTTGTACTTATCGAGAATTATATCGAAAATACCCTGTATATACACCTCTAAGACGCGTTCACGTACATCAGACTTAATATTTTGAACGGGATACATTGTTCCTTAACTAAATTAAAATACTTTCCACCACCATTCTCCGGTTCTATGCACGCTTTTAAAGAATCTTGGGAAACGTTTTATTCAAGGGTTTAGCGAAGTTTCCCTTCGTTTCAAAATGCCGGAACTGGTAATTCCCTCCCATACGTCCACAACTGGAACTCCCTCTGTCCAAATATCAGCATGGTATTTGGCTGAAGATCTGCAGCTGGAAATGGGGAACATATCTCCATGAACTGTCTGCGGGGGTACATAGCACGCAGACAGTTATATATATCTACATAATGTATATCTACATTTACATGGATGCTCTGCAAATCACATTTAGGTGCTTGGCAGAGAGGTCATAAATATTAGTCCAATTTCATATATCACGAGGCTAGAACGAACACATATATCTTTCCGTACTACGTCTGATTTCCCTGATTTTATCGTGGTGATCATTTCTCCCTGTGTAGGTCGGCGTCCACAAAATATTTTCTCATTCGGAGGAGAATGATGGTGATTGGAATTTCGTGAGAAGACTCGTCGCAACGAAAAACGCATTTGTTTCAATGATGTTCAGCCCAAATCATGTATCATTTCATTTATAGTCTCTCCCACATTTCGCGATACAAAACGTGCTGCCCTTCTTTGAACTTTTTAGATGTACTCCGTCAACTCTATCTGGTAAGGATCCCACACCGCGCAGCAGTATTCTAAAAGTGGACGGACAAGCATAGTGTAGGCAGTCTCCTTAGTAGATGTGTTACATTTTCTAAGTATCCTGCCAATAAAACGCAGTCTTTGGTTTGCCTTCCCCACAACATTTTCTGTGTGTTACTTCCAATTTAAGTTGTTTCTAATTGTAATTCCGAGTTGAATTAATGGCCTTTAGATTTGACTGATTTATCGTGCAGCCGAAGTTTAGCGGATTCCTTTTAGTACTCATGTGGATGACCTCATACTTTTCGTTATTTCGGACCAACTGCCAATTTTCACACCATTTAGATATCTTTCTAAATCGTTTTGCAGTTTGTTTTGATCTTGTGATGACTTTATTAATCGATAAACGACAGCGTCACCTGCAAACAACCGAGGACGGCTGCTCAGATTGTCTCCCAAATCCTTATATAGATAAGGAACAACATAGGGCCTATAAGACTACCTTGGGGAACGCCAGGAACCACTTCTGTTTTGCTCGATGACTTTCCGTCAATTACTACGAACTGTGACCTCTCTGACAGGAAATCACAAATCCAGTCACATAACTGAGACGATATTCCATAAGCACGCAATTTCACTACAAGCCGCTTGTGTGGTACAGTGTCAAAAGCCTCCGGAAATCCAGAAATACGGAATCGATCTGAAATCCCTTGTCAATAGCATTCAACACTTCGTGTGAGTAAAGAGCTACTTGTGCTTGACAAGATCGATTTTTTCTAAATCCCTGTTGACTGTGTGTCAATGAGCGTTCTCTTCTAGGTAATTCATAATGCTCGAACACAATATATGTTCCAAACTCCTACTGCATATCGACGTTAATGATGTTGTCCTGTAGTTTAGTGGATAATTCCTACTACCATTCTTGGAGTGACCTGTGCAACTTTCCAGTCTTTGCGTACGGATCTTTCGTCGAGCGAACGGTTGTATGTCATTGTTAAGTATGGAGTTAATGTATGAGCATACTCTGGAAGTAACCTAACTAGTATACAGTCTTGACCAGAAGATTTACTTTTATTAAGTGATGTAAGTTGCATCAGTGCTCCGAGGATATTTATTTCTACGTTAGTCATGGTGGCAGCTGTTCTTGATTCAAATTCTGGAATATTTACTTGTCTTCCTCTGTGAAGGCATTTCGGAAGGCTGTGTTTAGTAACTCTGCTTTGGCAGCACTGTCTTGGCTAGTATCTCCATTGCTATCGCGCGGAGACGGCTTTGATTGTTTGTTGAAGCTAACATACTTCACATACGACCAGAATCACTTTGGATTTTCTGCCAGGTTTCGAGACAAAGTTTCGTGGTGGAAACTATTATAAGCATCTCGCATTGAAGTCCGAGCTAAATTTTGAACTTCTGTAAAAGATTACCAGTCTTGGGGATTTTGCGTCTGTTTAGATTTGACATGTTTGTTTCCTTGTTTCTGCAACAGTGTTCTGACCCATTTTGTGTATCACGGAGGATCGGCTTCGTCGTTTGTTAATTTATTTGGTATACATTTCTCATTTGCTATTTCTATGAATTCAAAACATATGTGGTCTACGCTTATATTGTTAATTTGGTAGGAGTGGAGATTGTCTCTCGGGAAGGCATCAACTGAATTTTTATCTGCCTTTTTTGAATAGGTATATTTTTCGTTTATTTTTGGAGGATTTGGGGGTTACAATATTCAATCTCGCTACGTCAAACCTGTGTTCACTAAAAGGTGGTAAAATGATCCAATTATTATTTCATTCCGGTTGCCAACAGTGACCTCTGCCCATACTAACTCACAGGAACTATCTACTTCAGCTTCGTGACAAGATAAACTACTTCTAACAGCAACAAACACGCCATCGCCAACCGTGTTTAGCCTATCCTTTCGGAACACCGTTAGGTTCTTCGCAAAAATTTCGGCTGAGCTTATATCCGGCTTTAGCCAGCTCTCAGTGCCTATAACGATTAGAGCGTAAGTGCTTTCTATTAGCGCTTGAAGCTCTGGTTCTTTCCCAACATAGCTACGACAATTCACAATTGTTATACTGATGGTTCCTGTATCCACGTTCTTCCTGTGTTTGGCCACCGCCCTTTGTGACTGAAGCCCTTCTTGTGTTTTCCCGAGACCCTCTAACCTAAAAAGTCGCCCAGTCCACGCCATACAGCCCCTGCTACCCATCTACCCGATTCCTGCGTTAAGTGGACATCTGACCTATTCAGCGGAACCTGAATGCCAACCACCCTTTGTCGCAAGTCGAGGAATCTGCAGCCTACACGGTCGAAGAATCGTATGAGCCTCTAATTCAGACCATCCACTCGGATCTATACCGAAGGTCCACAATCGGTCTTGTCGACTATGATGCAAACGGTCAGCTCTGCTTTCATTTTGCAAGCAAAACTGGCAACCTTTACCACTTCGGTTAGCCGCTCGAAACCAAAGAGAATCTCTTCTGATCCAAAGTGACACAGAACACTGATACCAAATCGAGCCACTGCCTGCAGCTGGCTGCACCCTGTGCTCTTCATGGCATCGAGGAGGACCCGTTCCACATCTTAACGACTCAACCCGGTAGGCACATGAAGTGCACATTGGTTTTCTTTCTCTTCTTGGCAGCTATGTCCCTAAGGGGCCCCATAACGTGCTACTTGTCTGCTATCGTATCAATTGCTGTGTAAAAAAAAAATTGTAATGTTATTTACGATACTATCAGATTTTACCAAATTCTCTGCTTTATTTTTTTATAGAAGTGCATAATCATGTTTATACTTTTTGTAATCATTTTTATCGTTTTTTATTTCTCATTTCCCTATCAGTCCATTAACAAAGCATGTGAACTTAGCAATGTTCCTAAATAAACTGTACGAGTGTCAATATTGTAGAACTGTTCATGTGTTTTCCTTATTAAGACTAGTACAGACATTGATCAAGCCTGTGTACGTATTTCGTCCCAAAAAGAAATGTTGTTTCCGTAAATAAGAGATGAGCCATTTCTTATAAATCTTGCATACACTGGTAATTAACTAGTTTATAAATAATTTAAAATCGCTTGATTTTCAGTTACTTCAGTATGTATGACAAATTTCGCAAAATGAATAATTATTTGATGAAGGGACACTGAAATTAAAACCCAAGTGAACTAGTGTCCCTATCGCTTTCTGGCTTTTGGAGCCTATATTACGCAGTGAATATTCTCAAACTGAGTCGTACGAATTGGTTCTTCTGTCTACCGACATTTTGTAGAACCTCTTTGATCGATGACGATCGACGTTCAGGTGGCTGTCTTACGTTGTTTCTTGATGTGCACAAGGGAGAGGGAGAGGGAGACGGACCTGCTTTTATCAGTTTGTATCACTTACAAAAGAAGAGAATAATGTGCTTGTATTGTATTTTTAGAATGAATTCGTGGAATTAGAATTTTTGTCGTTAGAAAACAGTGATTCCATTTGGAATCAGTAAGTCTTCGTTGTATGCGTACTTTAACGTATGATGATGTGGTTTACTATTGATTGTACACATAGTTAGCACGTTATTTAATACCTCCCATGCACGTTCATCAATTTCATACGTGTTTGCAATGACAAATACAATGTAAGTTATATATAACCCGAAGAAGATGCTTGTAATAATTATTTTTTTTAATGATGATTATGTTTACAGGTTATCGGTCACAATACAAATATTACACTAATGTCATTTGATGATGATGACGATGATGGACTATTTTGGTTTTGGGGCCCTCAGTTACGCGGTCTCCAGCGTCCATACAGTGTCCCAATTTTTTCACAGTCCAATATTTTTTCATAGTCCAACCTAGCCACTGTCACAAATGACGAGGATGATGATGAAATGACGAGGACAACACAAACACCTAGTCCCTGGGCAGAGAAACTCCCCAAGCCGGCCAGTCTGGTGTCATTTGTTTGAAGATAAGTCGTGGCCAGTGACAGATAAAGAAATTGTGGCAATGTAAAAGGCGATGTGCCTAATTTTGAAGATACTGAATCCGAAGATGATGAGGTGGAATCTACTTTGGAAGCAGCTGTTCGAGGAAGAGTTTTTGATAAAGAAGATCTTGCTGGTGAAGCTTTGAATACAGACTGTTTAGATATGTCTACGGAACTTCACGCATTGAATGACGATGACGAGGAAGAATTAGATGAGACACCTCTCACTGTAACACTCGAAACACAATATCCAAGTGAATTATCTGTATGTTAAGTAAGAAACAGGCGTTAGCAACAAAGAAATATGGAACCAATAGATGTGACTTACAGCTTCTCATTTTCTGATCCTCCAAACGAGGACTTACGCTCATTGAATTACTTTTAAAAATTTGACAGCAGCATCATTCAGAACCTAGAAGGTCAAACAAACCTACATTCTATAGAAAAAGCAGGGAAGTCCATTGACACGTCTCCTACTGAAATATCTCATTTATTTGGAACCCAATTTTTCGCTGGAATTGTTCCAATGCCGAAGTGTAGGATGTACTGCGCTGCTTCTGCCAGTTATGTGTATATAGCAGGAATTGTGTCACGTGATCGATTTTGTAACTTGAAGGCTTATTTATATGCAAACAATAATGATGACATGTTTTCAAGAGAACATAGATACTATGAAAAATTGTTCAAAATTAGACCTTTTGTTAACTCTCTGAGAAATAATTTTGTGAAAATGGTGCCGAAAACTCAGTTAATGCGATGATGATTTCGCTCAAGTTTTCAAGACTATGTTGCCATATATAACAGCGAATCACATAGATGGGGAGTAAAAGGATTGGAAAGGATTTGAGTAAGTGGTTTTGTCTACAATTTCGAAATTTACATGGGTAAATGAAAGACGTGTCTTTAAATACAAGTGGTAATATCGCCACAAAGTTTACTGATAATTTGCCTGAATATAAAAAAAAAAGATTTATTTTTTGACGATTGGTTGGCTTCCCATGATCTTGCTGTTGAACTAAAGAAGTTGGCAAAATACTTGGTGGGAACCCTGAGAAAGAACCGACTGGCACGATGCTCTTTGCAGAAAAATCAACGATCTTACGAGTTCAGTGTAGAGACAAACGAGAATATCGTGGTGCTAAAATTGTGTGACCATAAGGGAGAGCATTTAATTTTTCACGTATGTAAAAGTGAATAGGTTATTGAAGGTGTATGACGATGGTCAGTTGCTGCTAACAAGGGAAACTTCCCATCGCAACCACACTCAGATTTAGTTGTAAAAGGGCCTGGTGCACAGCCCGTCAACAAATGAACGCCGGTCAAACATGAAAACATGATGAAGGCGTACTGAACTGTCAAAAAGGCAAAATAGGAACATTGAACGGTCCTAGAACAAGAAGCGCAAAATAGAGTAGGCGGGCAGAGAAACTGCATCGTGAGTGAGTGGTTACGGTGTTGGCCTGCCTGCGAGACGTGACGTATTCAGACCTCCCTCGTGCCAATTTTTTTCCTTTTTTTCGCTGTCTGCTTTATTCAAATTTGTGTCTGTGTCGTGCTGTAACGTCCGTTTGCAACAGCGAGGTAGGGACCTATAATGACAGCTGACTCCGTACAACTGCTCCATTAATAGGAGAAAGGAAATGGGTTTCGAATGGGAACAGCAAACGTTTGATGACAACTCAACCGAATCCTCCACCGGAAAACAAGTCTGGTGTGCCACACACAGAATTAATGACAGTACGGTTGTCATATCACAAGAATCTCTTATCGACGCACCTAATTTGTACGACTTGTAAATGAGTCAGATGTGTCCCCTTGCCCGATATAGGTGTTCGTATGAATGTGAACGTGACCGCTCCCAAGTACATGATGAAAACATGATAGTTTCTCAAATAAGCTTCAACAAATGAACGCAACAGTTTCACAATCACACAGTTTCTCTGTGCTCTGTTACAACCTATGTTATTAACGTTTCTGAAGTGGCCTTCCGTTTTTGAAGTCTTGGTTCCTGAATTTCTTTGTTGTAACATAGTTCACATGTAACATAGTTCACACCCGTGTATATGCTGTTTTCATTTCTGTGACACGACTACGTGGTATCTCGCCTTCTCTCACTATTCATCACATTTACTTTAACGATATCGTATTCTTACCACATGACTCATAGTCTGTGGCTACTTTATAATACAACTGCCAGTACTGCAGAAAGAGAACAAACATTTTAATGACCTGACGGACAGTTCATAATGTTATGAGAAAAAATGGCACGAGGGAGTTTCCAACATGGCCCGCCCTCCTGGCAGACCAGCACTATGACGACTTACCCACGATGCCCTTGCTGTTTTAGGCTGTCGAGTTGGGTAGCCGTGTGGTCTCAGGCGCCTTGTCACGGTTCGAGCGGCTCCCCCGTCGGAGGTTCGAGTCCTCCCTCGGGCATGGGTGTGTGTGTTGTCCTAAGCGTAAGCTAGTTTAAGTTAGATTAAGTAGTGTGTAAGCCTAGGGACCGATAATCTCAGCAGAGTGGTCCCATAGTCCTTACCACAAATTTCCAATTTTTTAAGGCTGCTATTTATTGCAGATCTTGCACCGTTCACTATTTCCATTTTGCTTTTCTTGCAGTTCAGAACATCCTTTTCCTGTTTTCAGCTTGATCTGTGTTCAGATTTTTACGGGCTATTGACTGGGGCATCTTACCAATACATCTGTGGGGGGTGCGATCGGGAGTTTCCGTTGTAAGCAATACGCAAAGGGCTGTGCTCCTGCCATATTAAAAAGAGTACAGCACTTTTATGGAGGATATTGATCTGCATGACAAGCTAGTCCAGCTCTTTAGAAGAAATATCAAAGGATGTCAGTTCTGTTTTCAGTTAGTCAACATTGCATGTGTCAATGCATGACTGCTTTATAGCAGACACTGTGGTCAGAAAAATATAAATTACCGGCCACTAGACGATTTTATTGGCGATGTTTCAGCATGACTTTCGAAGAGAGATACAGCGTAACCAAAAAAGAAACTGGATCCAACCCTGACCATACTCAAACACAATAGAGAAGAGGAGAACAGAAAAAGCATCTTTTCCAGTTTCTGAGGTGTACCGTGATGTTATAGGCCGTTGTCCAGAACACCTCCCTGACAATCCAAGATGAAAATTGTGCATAAAAAGCTGTACTAGAATGAAGTATTTGTATGTCCATCTCTATGAGTGATGGTCTGAGGGACTTTGGTCATTCTCTTATGTAATAAGATGCAACACCTGCAGCCTTCATTTCGATATTACTTATTATATGACTAAAGGTTTCTGTGATTCAATACATCGTCTTCGGGCCATAACTGATGCCGATGGAGTGAACACCCACGGCGCATAGTGTATTGAATCACCGAGACCTTTAGCTATGTAATAAGTAATATCGGAATGACGGCTACAGGTGTTCCATCTTATTACGTTCTAGTATCACGTCGACGAAATACAGTGTCTCACTATGTCTTAACAAGGGTATGAATCTTTTTAAGAATTTGTATGTAGCATAAGTTCAATGCTACCATGTATTAACTCCAAAATTTAACTCCAAAAACATTTTACAAAACATGAAAACACAAATTTCCATGATTTTTAAAATATACATACTTTTAGTTGGAATAAGATGGCAGTTGTCGAACACCAAAATTTTTATTCTCTGCTTTCACCTACCACATCAGTGTCCCAATGATTCCAAATGGAATCATCTAAAAAGTCCTACGCTAAAATATATTTTTCACATATATGTTTAAAATTATTGTATGCTGCAACGTAAAGAAAATATAGCTTCAAAAGAAAAAAATTTCCTTGGTTAAAAAACTAATCAGATCAGAGAGGATTTTTGTAGTATGAGTAATTATTTGATTAAGGGAGACTAAAATTAAGGCCCCAGCAGAACATTCAGCTTTTAAATTAGTTGTGTAGATAGCGACATTACTAAATATATTGAACAAACATAAATACCAAATTATGAGTTCCATCTTTTTAAAGAATTCAGATGGGGCAATTCAGAGTAATGAGTCATATCGCGATTTTCTCTGTTTGTGGTTTCGTTATTGTCATACGTTTTTCCATACGTTAACGTCTTATTTAACATTATTGTCGTTGAAGTTGAGTCAGAACGCACTGCTTCCGCATTACTAAAGTTTTTCTCCTCATGTGAATACATTATATCACTCAAAACAATGCGCCGATATTCAGCCTGTGACGGTACTAGGCCTATACTGCGTACATTAATTTGGGGTAGAAAGTAAGGATGATAATTCAGCATGGTTCATGTTGAGTTACGAATAGAGCGTTTGAAATAATTCAGAGAGAATTACTAAACGATTCGGTTATATTGTCGCTTTGTCAAGAAAAGATAAAAACAAGGCTTAAAAAATTGAGTCGTATCCTGCAAATGCAACTAATATCTCCGTCTTCTCTATGCGACGTGTAGGTGGAATCTTTAAACTGGAAGTGAAAAATATCGTAAGACGTGTGCTGTGCGAGTTCGCGTAAGCCAGCTCACACGAATGGCGGGAATCCGAGTAGACACCGCCAAGGGACGTGAGCTGCCAAGGGACAATGGGGGTTGCGCAGGACTTCCCGGCACACTGTCAGGGCCGACCAATACCACTCAACAGGAGAACGCGCTGAAAGCATTCTGCCCGAACGTCTGAGGAAGCGGCTGTCGGGCTGTCGGAACACGCTGCAGATACCCTGCCGTGAACAAGAATTTATAAGGTGTTCAATAAGGTTTGCAGTCTAGAACACATATTGCACGCGGAGGGAGGTGGGAAACGCAACTAACGAGGTGCCCCCGTTAAGAAACTCGTCGCGTATGTGACAATGATTACATCTTCATTTATTTAGATTTTCAGTGCATTAACGGTGTAATTCGGGGTGGTTCCTTCAAACCCTTAATGCTGAGCGTCGCGAATTCGCGTCATACCAAAGTGGCGCTAATAAGAGGGTCGTTCCGTAAGTAATGCCCCACTTTTTTTCTACGAATATATTTATTGTTAAGAGTCAGAACTTGGTGGCATCATACATCAACATGTCTTGTCCATATTCAATTTTTCTACTTACTCTCCATGTCGTTCTATGGCCATACGCCAAAGTTGTGGAGGAGCATGTATTCCATGCTGGTAGAAGCTCTTGTCCCGTAGGCGCAGCCATGTTTTCACTGCATGACTGATACTCTCGTCATCTTCAAAGTGTGTTCCTCTTAGAGAATCTTTAAGGGGCCCAAAGAGAAGGAAGTCCGAGTGTGCCAGGTCTGGACTGTAGGGTGGATGAGGCAATGATGTCCAACCCAATTTCGCGATGTGTTCGCGGGTTATCAGACTTGTGTTTGTGCGTGCATTATCGTGTTGGAGCAATATTTCTGCTGGATTTTTGTCCGATTGAACACGTCGGAAATTGTTCTTGAGTTTATTCAGAGTCTTCACGTACGCCTCTGAATTGATGGTTGACCCTCTTGCCATCACATCCACGAGAATGACGCCATCACAATCCCAGAAGACTGTCGCCGTGACTTTTCCAACATAGAAGGTTGTCTTGAATTTCTTATTTTGTGGTGAATGTGGATGATGCCGCTCCAAGGACTGCGTTTTTGTTTCCACCTGAAAGTGGTGCACCCAGTTTTCTTCATCCGTAACGATCCGTGACAGAAAGGCCTCTCCGCCGGTCACAAAACGCTCCAACAATTCAGGTCAAATGGCCTCTCTTTGAATCTTGTGATCCGCTGTGAGCATTCGTGGAACCCATCGTGAGCACTTCTTTGAATATCTGACAGCCTCGATCATTGCAAACGCACTACCAATGCTGGCCGACAACTGTAGTGGAATTGTCGAGTTGTCGTGCGCCGGTCGGCACGAATAATGGCATCCACATGACTCAGCAGTGACTGTGACAGGACGTTCCGAGCGTAGCTGATATGGACCTCTGTTTCTACATTTCCTGAGGCTGTAACATTCTCTACCCACCGCCCGACTGAACTCCTATCAACTGCACCATCTACGTACACTGCAGACAAACGTTTACGGATATTCACCACGGTTTCATTCTCTGCACACTATAATTCAACAACAGCAAGCTGCTTGTAACATGAGTCGTATGTAACGCCATTTTGACTCTGTACTAGCGCTCTGCCATCTGCTAGAATGGTTCAAACCTTCACCGGCGCACAAAACAAACATCAAATGTGAAGCACCAGCAAGGACGTTTGTCTATGTATATTAATGGCTTTAAAAAAACATTGGGCATTCCTTATTGAATTACCCTTGTAAATGAAAAGTTTTAATTCCAGTGACGGTCGGTGTATATTGTATACGAAGCTACCAACGCCTCTGACATGTGCTTCCCTCTTCTGGAAATTTCGAGTCCTACCAGAGCAGGGTTTCCTAAACTGTGATCCGCGGAACACTGGTGTTCCGCGAGAAGTGAACAGGCTACGAGCTCCACGAAGAGCTGTTAATAACTTGGCATTTTTTTCGATATTTTGACGATACTTATTATTTTTTAAAATTTTGTTATGATTTCTGTGGTATTAATTATGATTCAAAATTGAAGCAAGCATGGAATAAAACAAGCTTTTTTTCTCAATTTTTAAAAGTTTATTAACCTTCAAAATAACCTTGTGTTCCTTCAGAGTATCAATGAGTTCTGTCAGAGAAACAGGACTTATCACGTCCTTCGTTCACAACACGCACACGAGATATTATCGTCATTGTTTGTTTATCGTCATTACAGCTACAGATACAGAGATACGTTCAGTTCTGAAACTTGTTTGTTCTGTGGTATCTGTGACACGTCGCAAACATATGCAATGAACCAGTTGCACGTGCATATGAATTCTAAAATACTGTTTACAGTAAAATATGCTTCATTAGGCGTCTGTGTACCTTTGAGGGCGCATACAAGAGATGAAACCACATCTAGTGATAGCAAATATTTACGTTGATTTGTAGCACCAGAACACTTGAGTGACCAATTGTGTTCATTGTTATCGTATTTATACTTTAATGTATTACAGTTTTCCAATGAATCATATGAACATCAGATCTAAAAACTGTATTGACACTAAATTTTACTTTTATTGCGATGTGGAAATTCTATTGAACTGTTAATACTCTGAATTTTTATTTTATTGCCGATGGATTCCCGAGATTTTATGCTCCACGAAGTACAAATGGAGATTTTAAAGCTCATGTAGCAAAATTCTCTGTGATAAACTAAATGACTTAAAGAATTCAAATACAAAATTACAGAGGCGCTCTGCAAGAAGGGAAAATGTATGAAAAATGAAAAGAGATGTGGATCTTCAGCCAGTACAGAGGAATCATTACTATGTAAGATATGTAAGGTCAATAAAACCAGTTCCATATAATTCTATCCAGACTGATGCAGTAGTTCATTGGCCTCATGCTACCGACAAAAGGGGAAGATTTAAAGGCTAAATCATAAATGACAAAACATATCCATGTGTAGTAAGTATGACAATAAAGTATTTCCGAGAATTTCGTGAATAAGACTATATTGTATTGTCTATAATTACTTAAAAGGTATGCTACCTAGTATTTTTCATCTAAATCCTGTCAGTGTGTCGTCATAACGGTAAATAAAAATCTTTTACTAAATGAAGTGACGAAAGTGTTTTATTTCTAAAATGTCCCTTGCCGCAAATAAGTGACGTACACAATTATAAAGGAGGGGTTTGAAAAGTTCTCAGAATAGAAAAAAAGTACTTACATCACTGAAACTTTTTTTATTTTTCAATGTAGTCTCCTTATACATTAATGCACTTGTTCCTGTGCCTTGATCTCGAAAATGAGTTTCCTCCAGGCCTGCAAAGTAATTGTCAACTCTGGCTATCAATTCTTCGTTTGAAGTGAATCTTGGTACAGCAAGAAAAGTTTTCAGTTTTGGGAAGAGTTGGAAGTCTGACGGAGCCATATCAGGTGAATAAGTCGGGTGTGGCAACAATTCATACCTTAGTTCGCGTAATTGTGTCATGGCGACGGTACATGTGGGCGGGCGCGCATTGCCTTGATGGAAGATGACAATTTTCTTGCTAAATCTGGCCTTTTTTCGCGTATCTTTTGTTGCAGTTTGTCCAGGAGGTTATCATAGTATTCTCCAGTAATTCTTTGCCAAACGGGGAGAAAACCTGTAAACAGAACCCCCTGGCACTCCAGAACACTGATGCCATGACCTTTCCCACCCAAAATATTGTCTTTGCTTTCTTTGGTGGCGGAGAATCAGCATGTTTCCACTGCTTTGACAGTTGTTTTGTCTCTGGGGTATAGTAGTGCATCCAGGTATCACCTGTGGTCACACACCGGCGCAAAAACCGTGTTAGTTTCTCCTAAGACGGGCGGAACATTATTCCGATATGTCCTTTCTCATGCGTTTTTGATCCAGTATCAAGAGTCACGACACAAATCTTGCAGATAATTTTTTCATTTCTAATTCTTTAATTAAAATGTGTTATACCCTTTCAGAAGACAGCTGGCAAGCGTGAGCAATTTCACGCATTTTCAATCGACGATTCTCCATAACCATTTTGTGTACTTTTGCAATGATTCCTGGAGTAGTGACACATCTTGGCCGACCACTGCGCGGATCATCATGTAAGCTCTCCCGACCAAATTTAAATTCATTTGTCAACTTGGCAACAGTTCAATATGAAGGAGCAGAGTCTCCCGGGGTATCCTGGAAATCGGCATGAATATCCTTTGATTTCATACCTTTCTTTATGACGTACTTAATCACTGATCGAATCTCGATTTTTTCCATCTTCGCAAATCACTACGTGGGAACAACAAAAGAGCCACGTCACCGCCACAGCTGTCTTCCAAGAGCACTGACGTGACAAGTGTTACAGGCAACAGTCCAATGAATATCACGTGAACAATTCGTTGCGCTAGCACTGACCTATCGTGGTGATTTCGAGAACTTTTCAAACCACCCTCGTACCTGCCAGATATCACGCCTCATAGATCTGAATTTACGTACGCTGTAACACTTCATTACTAGTTGCAAAAATATTTTCGATTTTTCCTGTTAAGTAGCAATTTATTCTGATATTAAATGTTTAACCATTTTCGTTCAGAACTAGATTTCTGTCTCTAAATACGGAAAAACTATAACACAGCAGGCAATAAAATATTTTATGGAGAAATTTTAATTGTGACAATTGCAGCTGAGACGACTGGAACCCCATACTGCTGCCGGCCGCGGTGGGCTCGCGGTTCTAGGCGCGCAGTCCGGAACCGTGCGACTGCTACGGTTGCAGGTTCGAATCCTGCCTCGGGCATGGATGTGTGTGATGTCCTTAGGTTAGTTAGGTTTAAGTAGCTCTAAGTTCTAGGGGACTGATGACCACAGCAGTTGAGTCCCATAGTGCTCAGAGCCATTTGAACCATTTGAACCCATACTGCTGACACCAACAGCTAGACTACCTTCACGGCACGATCATTGGGGCTGGGAACAAATCTTCTGAGCTCTAATAAATAAAGTGTAAATTGAAAAAAACTGAACACTTCTAAACATATAGCATCACTAGTTTACCGCCTGTTGCTTCGCCCAGTAGACTGTATGGCCGGCAGATAAGTTTTTTGTTTGTTTCTATTTAATCGAATTGTTATGTTGTCTACAAATTGAAATGCTTTCTAAGCTTTCCACGCTAATGAAGACCATATAAGTATGGTCCTTACCGATTGTACTTCTGACCAAAAAGGGATTCTGATAGTTGGAGTCCAAAGTTTTTGTTAGTTTTGCCTTTGGCGTTCTTGTAGAGATATTTCTGTAGCAACTTTCGTCTCCTAAGAAATATTTCTTTATATCTAACCGAGAAGTAAAATAACAATTTTAGTAAATTTAGCTTTAAATTTTTTAATGTAACGAAATATTTTCTTAACAATTTTCATCCCCTATTGCTCTCCCTTAAAAGATGAATTTCCAGAAACACTGAAACACGTATTGTTTCATTTATAACCGAGAAGTCAAACACTAATTGTCACAGATGTAGTCTTAAAAATCCTTTAGCAGTTTGCTAATTATTTATTTTCGAAAATACTTTCATTCACTATTTTACCCCCACATACTGGTTGTATTTCCAAAAATGCTGAAACACATATTTTTATTTTCTGACTGAGAAACGAAACACCAGAACTCGTAATTCTAGCTTCAAAATTCCCTTAATAGCGAGACACCTTCAAAAAACCCTTCATCCCCTATTTCACCCCATTAGTAGTGGAATTACGGACAATCCTTTACTAAACGATGCGTACAGTGTAAGATTCACACCCTCTCCAAACTTCAAGTTTGCATCCGTATCGATATGGGTTGGGCAATGATGAGTCAGTGAATCAGTATGACCCTGTTTCACCCACTTAGCGGTTGAATTTCCAAAAACAGTGAAACACGTATTTCTTCATCTCTAACCGAGAATCTAAATACCAGTCTTCAAAAATTTATCCTTAAAAATGCTTTCGCAATGAAATATTTTCATAAAACGTTTCACCCCCTTTTTCATCTCTTGAGTCGTTGAATTTCCAGAAACAGTGGCACGCATGTTTTATTTCTAGCAGAGAAGCCAAACACAAATTTTATATATTTAGCTTTAAAAATACTTGCACAATGAAATATTTCCATAAAAACTTTCATCCCCTTTTTCACCCCATAATAACTGAACGTCTAAGAACAGTGAAGCATTTTTTTATTTCTAACAGAAAACCAAATACAAATTTTCATACATTTAGCTTTAAAAATCCTTTCATAATAAAATAATTTCATAAAAAATTTCATTCCCTGTTTGTTTCAGCCTCTTAGGGGTTCAGCTTCCAAAACCACTGAAACACGTAATTTTTTTAAATTTGTAACTGAGAAGTCAAATAGCAGTGTTCATAGATCTAGCTTTGAAATTTTTCAGTAGTTCTTTAATAATGATATATTAAAAAAAAAAGCTTTCACCCACTATTTCACTCTCATGGAGTTATACTTCCTGATGGAAGTGGAAACAGTAAAATGAAAATTATTGGTAGCACAAATGCACAGTGTAGAGATGAGATGACTTGTATTATATACGATGAGCAAGATATGTTACAGAATAATATAGATTGGGATAGTGTGCTTGAAATATGCAGACGCATGTTCAAATTAATGGCATTACGACAAAATGTTGACAAGGCAATTAAATGACAAAGTAGGTCAAGTGGAAGGTATAGGATACGACGAAAGGGTATCACTAAAGAGATGGTTGAGGAAACATGTACACATATTTTCAGACGGACCTGGTCTAAGGAAGAACTATGCATACCAGTCTGAGGTGGAATAACACAGACCATTTAAGTTGCAGCAGCATGTTACCATACTGCAAAATGGAATCCTTAGGTAAAGCGATTAAACAAAAGTAAGAATGGAACATAATCGAGAGGTCACAACACCAGTATTGCAGTCCACTTGTATTGCTCTGAAAGAAAGGTGGATCAGTGAAAATAACTCTGGATAAGAGAGGAATAAACAAAATAATTCTTTCACAAATGGATAAGTCAGAAGTATTACAGAAACTGATTCAAAAATGTAACAGTTTTCAGATTATGACTAGCATTGATTTGAAGGCCAGTTTCTGGCAGATTCTGTCAGTAAAAGAATGTAGAAAGTACGCAGCCTTTGTTTACATGGGTCGATGTTACGATTCTAGTGTGGTCCGAGTTGGACTAAATATTTCTACATCAGCATTTATCCGAAAGTTGATGGTATAGTAAGCACGGAATTTCTATTGAGCGTGACGCTTTATGTAGAGGATGTCCTAATGCTGCCCAGTACTTAGAATGAACATAACGAAGTCTTGGACAATGCAGTGAGTGCTTTGTCTAACAATGGAATCAATGTTAATATTGGAATCGGAATTTAGGCGAAAAGAAATTACGTTTTTGGATCACATTATTTCGACAGATGATATGAGGTGAAATCCAGAAAATATTTGGCCAATGAAGGAAGTACCAGAACACAGAAATAGAAAAAGAGATTAAGTTTTATCTCAGGTGAAGCGATTTTTATAGAAAATGTTCGACTAAAAATGCCATGAGAGCATAGGTGTTATTGTAGTTAACTACACAGACATCCCATGGGTTTGATTTGAACAATGTAAACAGAAATTTCAGAGAATAAAGGAAAATTTGTGTGAAACAATAAATCTAGTTGACCCAGATTACTGTAAACATATATGCACTGCCACAGATAAATCAGAGTATAGGATTACAGCAGGTATATTTCAAATAATAGAAACCTCAGATCGAAGCTAAAGAAAAACAATTAGTTTTGAGAGTCAAATATTAACCAAAAGCGAACAGCAGTACTTTGTAAAAGCAAAAGAGCTTCTAGACATTGTGTGGGCTTTTGACAAGTTTAGGAACTATTTGCTTGGTAGAAAGGTTATTTTTGCAGAGACCATAAGGCTGCATCATTCGTACAGGACTGTAGGTTGACACGTGGTAGGGTTACCTGATGGACTTCATTGATACAGGATTATAATTTTGAAATTAGGCACCAACCTAGAAAGGAAAATGTTGTAGCAGATGCTTTATCTCGATTACTAATTGTTATGGATTGTATTGACTTCAAAGGCAGCAGTGATAAACATGCCAAAACAATCATAAATATCACATTTGAAAGATGTGAAACGAGTTTTAAAACATATGAGAAGAGAATAGAGTGACAACGATTAACACTTAATCCTTTGATTCCAAATAATATAAAAAATTAATTAAAAAAATTCACAAAACTGACCTTTATTAACACAATAAGCAAAGAATACAAGAAGGAATTAGCAAAAACTAAACAAGCAGTTGCTTTAAAGGTGTGGTTCTTCTCTGAAACCACTTAAACATGTAATTTTCAACCACCCATCATTTCCCAAGATATTTGAAACCAATTTCGCAATATTTCTAGACACAATCCTGCATTTCGAAACTTCTGTGAACACATAAACTTAAAATAAAATATAATCCTAAGAAACAAGTAAAAATGGGCCTAAAATACAATAAATTTCACTCAAACGATGTACTGCTCTAGTGGTTTCATTTCAAAGTCATGAATAACAGCAGTAGTAAAAACTCAAATTTATGTTACACTAAAGTGCGCATCATTTATGTTGGCGGCCGAGTTTAGGTTCGTTCTGCGCATCTGACGTCACAAAACACAGTCAGCCAATGAACAGAGAACGACGTTGCCAGATCTCGACTACAGTGCAGAGCATGGACGAATGTCTTCAGTTTTAGAAACGTTCAGTCATAAATAAAGTAATAGAACTAAAGCAATGTCTTGATAGCAGAATTTCTTTTATAGAATGTTTGGAAAAAGCATTCTTTATACCAATTGCTTCATATTTTATTAATTAATTAAACGAAACAGGCAATAAGACTCCTAATTCAGGCGATAGCAAGGAAAGGTGTTTGTATCAATCTCACGAACCGCTTTTTCGCAATAAAGAACAGCGGTAATTGTTTATTTCCTATTGTACTCCGACTAAGCATGAGTAATTCATAGTCATACCAACAGTGTTTGTCAGTATTTTGCGTGACTTTTTAGTCCTTATGGCGTTCCATAGTCACACGAGCTGTGTTAGCGTAACTGTTAAGGTGTTGGTGTTCTACGTGAAAGGTTATGAGTTCAAACCTTGTGGAGTGCTAAATATTTTCATTATTTAAAAACAATATCGAAGTGCCTTACTTCACGAATTAAATTCGTATGAGTGCAATTTTTTGAAATTTCTGGTGCTTTGTCTCTTCATTAACCCTTTCGCTGCTGCAGACACGTGCTCCCCACATTCCGCGCTGTGCGTGATTTTGTCATCACTGCACTGCTCACCTGTGCAGACACATGGTGTTTCCACTGCTTTGACACACTTATCATTCGATTTCACAAAAACGATTTGGCCCAAAAATTTGATTTTTACACGTCTTCTTGACTGATACCTTCCCCCCATAAATGACTTAATTTTGTTTCGATGTTCAACGCAGTTACTATGCAGCATTAAATTTAGTAAACCATTGCACAAAATTTCGAAGAGTTTGCAGAGGTAAAAGTCCATAGCGTATACTTTCCGTATGGTCGATTTTAGTTGCCACAATGTTGAGAATGAAATGTGGACAAGATGCCTAAATTTCATATAAAATTTACTGTATAACAATATCTCATTTAATTTAAGTACAACATAGATGTCGTATGTAATATTGAGAAATATTCCGTTTTTCGCGACTGTAATAAAAGTTTTATTTACACCGGACGCGTTTGGCTTTATTTTAAAGCACTTCAATCAATGAAAGGTATGGTACTCATGTTCTATTTTTTGTTTTTGTTCCACAGTCGCAGTTTTACCAATGCTATTGAAATATATTCCTCTTCTGCAAATGTAATAAGTGACTCATTTAGACCAGATTCGTATCTCTCTTTTGAAGCATCTTCAGTGTACAGTATTTTGTCTCCTCCATTGCCAAGTCACCTTTCGTAGTTTTGTGCTGCGGTAACACAATATTCAACGTTTGTGTTGGCTGATCAGTGTTTTAGCAAATAAATGCTGTTTGTGTGTGCCACACACAAAAACTATATTTGACATAGCTCAGAGCACTTCACTGATAGACGGTATGTTCAAGTCCTACTGTTTTTGTAAGTCCACAGTTTTGTTTAATGTATTTTGTCTACTTCCTTTTGATTGATTGAAGTGCTTTAAAATAAAGCCAGAGGTGCCCAGTGTAAATAAAACTTTTGTTACAGTCACGAAAGATGGAATATTTCTCAATATTACATACGACACCTATGTTGTACTTAAATTAAATGAGATATTGATATGCAGTAAATTTTATATGAAATTTAGATATCTTGTGGCAACTAAAATCGACCATACGGAAAGTATACTCTATGGACTTTTACCTCTGCAAACTCTTCAAAATTTCGTGCAATGGTTTACTATATTTAATGCTGCATAATAACTGCGTTGAGCATCGGAACAAAATTAAATCATTTATGGGGGGAAGGTATCAGTCAAGAAGATGTGTAAAAATCTAATTTTTGGACCAAATAGTTTTTGTGGAATCGAATGATAAGCGTGTCAAAGCAATCGGAACACCATGTGTCTGCACAGGCGAGCAGTGCAGTGACAAAATCGCTCACAGCGCGGAAGGCAGAAGCACGTCTTTGTAGCAGCGAAAGGGTTAATGCGGCCGTGGTGGCTTTACTTCATGAACTGCGCGCTCCCCCCTAAACGTGAGCTTGCGAACTATACTATACTATGGCGCTGCTTCTCTTGGCACGTGCGTCGTGTGCAACTGGCAACGCAGCAATCTCCCGCGTCTGGGCGGGCATGCGCGAGCCGCCAAGATAAAAGAATTGAACTATAGATGTTTCTGTCTTGCGGCAGCAAGGACTGTTTTGCGTGAAAGGCACTGGTAATTAAAAAAAATTAATGAAATGGTGGTTTCAGGCAGAAACCAATAGCACTCAAAGTGTTAATGGGGAAATAAAAACGATGTTGCATAAATTTGACATTATTAAAGATGGGGTCAATCCGCAATCAAACAATTGGTAAAAATGTCTCCTTGAACATGTAAATGACAATTTCATATACTATGTCTACCTTGCATATGGTCACTATGGTTCCAAAAGGTGTGCAAATGAACTTAAAAAAAAGAACAAGCATCTTAATGACATGGGAAAGAGGGCGAGGAAAGTATTAGAAAAGTGCGAGTTGTGCTAGGGTCGGATCACGTATGAATAGGGCTATATACAGTATTATTCCAAGCTCTGTACTTGAAATAGTTGCCTTTGACTTGTATGAGTGTCGTCCGACAACTATGGGGGGATATATTTGTATGTTAGTCATTTTGGATGTGATGACCAAATACATAAAATTATACTCTTAAGAAAAAGTACACGAAAGACCACCGCAAATGTCATGAAAAAGTAGTACTTGAAAACGTTGGACAGTGACAAAAGGACGTTACCGATAAAGGGACCCACTTTGTACTAAAAGTATATCAGTATATATCGAGGGCAGAACAAATAACCCGCCATATATGTTTCAAAATACCACCCATCATCAACTGTGGCTGTGAGGATGATGAGGTAAGCTTGTTGAGCTAGGAAACACTCATGATCGGGAAATTGTGTACAAGAATTGCCGCAGCTGTCGAATGAACTGCCACATGCAACCACTGAGGTAATGTATGCTGAAAAACCGTCAGACGAATTTGAACGAATTATCACATTTCCTTCAAAGATGCTGATGTCGTTGGATAATATAAGGAGTCTAGCGCTGGTTAGGTTGAAAGAAAGAGCGAGAAAGAGACAAGAAAGACATAACTACGGAAACATGGCCAGAATATTTAAGGTTTGAGACGTTGTGTTGGTCAGATCAAGGGTTGAATCTTCAAAGATAGACAATGAAATAAAGAAATTCTGTGATATATATGAGGATCTATATAAGATTAATCAGATAGGTCATGCCAATACAATGGAACTGGCGGTACATTCACCGGATTTTTCGAAAGGCATTTAAAATGTTACTGATATTAACCACCTTCGTAAATAAATCACCACATTTGTTATTGTCACACATGAAACAAACCGCTACGTTTTGCTAAGGTTAGCGATGTAATTATTTTTCGAAATGCAAGGTTTCTTCTATGACATAATCAATATCTATTTTTAATTTTTTGATCGTATACCGTTTTATAAAAAGTGAAGTATGCATTCTTTTTATTTTTTCTTTCTCAGACCACCATACGAAAAAGTCATAAAGAACGCTGTCATGTAATTTTAGATGAAATAATAATCGATTTAATTTTAAAATTCTTTTATTGTATAGTATTATGTTTTATCCTATTCACTAACACTGTTTAAACCTTCTGTACATTTTTCAGCCTGTTAAATACGTTGGAAGTAGTATGTTTGGTGATGCAACGGTTGTGTTCCATCAAAGCACTATCGCTAAAGCGTTTCATCAATGATATATTGAGCCTGCAGCCTATATCTTTAACCAAGTCCGATTATTATCATTATTATCACCCTGAAAATCATTTCATTGCATTCAGATTCAACAATAACGTGATCTTTGTGTCACCATGCTCCCTACTTATCAACGACAACTTCTGGTACTGAACTATACAAATGCATAGTGAGTAAAGTATTTCATGCAGTAAAATAAGGCACGCAGTAGACGAAACATTTCAATTTAAAGATACGCTACATCATATCGTGTTTTATATCTACATTCATCACCCTCTTGCTGCTGTCAATTAATGCCGACTACCTCCATCAATATCTTTCTTTTATACTTCAAAGATTTAAAAGACAATATAATAATTTCAGAAGCAATACTGCAAACTGGGTGACCTGTTTACAGGACGCTTATTTGATTAATATTCTGTGTAGGAAACTTTATTGTAATTGCATTGTTAGAAATGTTTCGTTCCTGTTTCATGTAAAAATGTGAATGATGATGAATAATGGAAGAATATTAAGTTGAAAATGAACAAAAAAATTAATATGTAAGTAATTATTTATTGGATTAAACAAGATGACTGACTTTGCATCATGAATGTGTGCAGAGAGCCATCATTCTTTATTGTATCAACAAATTAATGTTGTCCTAGTAAGTTCATGTTCAGTAATACTGTTATTTGCGTGCGAATATCAATGTAAAATACGTGATGTTACACACATAAATGTAGCTACCTTTAATGTTATGGTAAAGATAGGGAGGCCCAGAAAAATGAACTGAAAGCATGTAATGATGTAGAATCGAATGCCAGGGGTAGTGCATTCGTGGATGCACCCATTGAAAACAATGAACCTCAGGTCAAGAATCTGAGTCAACGCTGAGAGCGAGGAAGTGTATCCAACCACCAGCTCAAGACAAGGCCTCCTGCTGCATTTTATTGTAGCTTGGGAGCTATGATAAGAACAAATTTTTAACATTTACCATTAACAGAAAATTTGATCTTATTAAAGCTAAATGAAATGTAATCTAAGCATAATGAACTATCCTCTAAACAAAGTGAAATGTTAACCACACAAAATGAACTATCGTGAAACCTGACAAATTCGTCATCACAGCTGCATGCTTTAACAACTAAAAACACGTGATTAAAAACTGCACTCTGGAGCCTTTCTCATGCAGTGAGGCAGTTAACTGACCAATAAGCACAGCTACATGAATCTGCTCTTAAAGAGAATGAAAAAATTGATCCAAAATGGAGTAAATGGGGGAACAGTCTGATACTCAAAGAAAAAGGTTTTCCTAGGAATTTTGCAGTGAATTTCAATTAAAGACAAAGAGTTAACTGAAAGTTTGGATTCAGAACTAAGGGTTGTTATACAACCACCTGCCGCTGGAGTCTTGTCCAGTAACATACTTCATAGAAAGTAGGTATGACAGAATTGAACCAAATTAAATCTGCATTGAGTAAAGATTTTCCAGAATGGCGATATTGTGTCATATCTCAAAGCAGAATATTAAGCACCAGCTGTCCATTGACAAGCTCGTGGTACATGGCACAACAGCATCTGTTGCTAGGACATGTTGTGAAAACAGTAGTCCCACAGCATAAGAGGGAGTGTACAGATTTGATATAATCATGTATTCTATGGGTTGGGGGCACACTGATTAGCAAAAGATACACATCTATGCGGTATTTATTTTGGACAAAGCTGCCCTTTGGGCGACTGAGACTGCTTAAAACTATCACACGTATGAACAGTTTGAGAAGACACAGTTGTCGAAATACTGATCCAGTTGTTTGCAAGAAAGACTCTGCAGCGAAACGTTCAATCAAGAGTCACTTCACAGCACGAGAGGAAGCCTAAGAAAATATTTCGAGGAATACTTGAATAAGACTCGGTATTAGGATGAACCTATATCACAGAGGGTCTTTTTACAAATATTAAGAGCAAAATTGATTGTGGAGCTATGAGGCAAAGTAGTTCACAAGCGAGAAACAAATCTAAAGCCCTTCTTGTCTATATTAGATTCATTTCATCTACTGCTTGAAGACCCAAAATTGAGCAATAACAGTAAGAATAATGGCACGAATCTATCTTCTCCATTGTGTGTGCTGTCTTACATCAGGAAGGAACAAGACACTATCCTGTCAACTTCGTGATGCAGTAAGGCTGCTTCTGCTGCACAATGCACGACCTTCTGACTGTACTCCATAGGATTTTAATAGGAAAAGAAGAAATGATAACGGATATCAACATGGTTGATGTAATAATGGATCAGAATAGCGGCATAATAATTAAAATTGTCAGTGATATCCCCAAATGGGAAACTTCAGTCAGTCATACATGAACAGTGCTCATATACAAGAAGGTTCCGTAAAAAACTGTACAGAGGACACAAAATGGCGAACAAAAAATCCAGCCTTAAATTTTTTTGAGATAGCGGAAGAATCCCGCCTGACTACAGCGTGTTGGACAAACTAGAGTCGGCTTCGTAAATGGCGAACAAAAAATCCAGCCTTAAATTTTTTTGAGATAGCGGAAGAATCCCGCCTGACTACAGCGTGTTGGACAAACTAGAGTCGGCTTCGTTATGCCCTCTAACAGCGGTTGTGGAATGGAGTGGGGCAGAGAAAGTATTTCTGCAGATCTATTCATATGTAATAATGACACGGACTTTAGAGATGAACTAACCACTGACCACTGCAGGTGCCATAATGATAACAAAGAAATGGTTGAAACTATTGTACATGCTATTGCAGTGAAGGTGCCGACTGCAGGTGTTCTGGTTGCAGGTGCTACGGTGAATGTTGCGCCAGTCAATTTATCTAGTAAGTTTTTTGAGGTAATAGGGGAGCCTATATCCCCCTTAAAGGACTGTAAGGCTATTAAAGCAGTTGGTGTAAGGTTGTGATACATCAAATTGCAGACATAGGCTGAAGCAGTGACAGGAAAGGGAGCCATAGGCTGACTGTTCCTAACTCTAAGTGGATTAACTACAAAGTCCATTTTTGACATGGAATTTCTAAGAGACATGTACACAGTGGTAAACTTCTCCTCAGACAAATACTGTCTGAACGTCGATGGCAAAAAACTGTAGCTGACGTAATAACAACAAGAGTTAAGAATCGTAAATACTGCCTACATTAAAAATAAAGTTCATTAAAACGAAAACTGCACACAATAGTAGTATACCTTCATAATGTAATTAAGTTGATTATAATGAAAAGTACATGAAAGATAAATTTATAGAGTCTTCAGTATTAACTCCTTGCAGCAGACAGAGCTAAGGTGTTTGCTTTTAAAGTTTGTACATCCTTTTGAAAAAAAAACAGGTATTATCCATATGTACCAATATTAAACGGAAGTCCCCACATATGAAACATACTCTCATAAAACTTACCCCAACCAATCAACTAAACGAGCAGACATCACAAAGGAAATATGGCAAATGCTCACGTGGAAAATTATAGAACCCTCAATGTCACCATATTTCATCCCTTCACCAGCTGTAGGGAGCCCAGTCAAAATGTTCACCTGATATTAGGTATCAGGGCTATCAATAAAATCATTAGTCCTGTTTGTACTAGACAGACTTAATATGAAGAACCTGCAAAAGTTTCTTGGTGTTAAGTACCTTACTAGCATCAGTGTGAGAGCTTTTTATTGGAAGTAGAGACATTCTTAGAGCCCATAAAATAAAAGGATTGTACTGACAAAATGGTCTTAAAATATTCAGAGTAAGAGTTTTTTGTGTTTTGATGAAAGTAGATAAACAGTTGGCTGTACCTTAGTAAGTGAGTCTTGGAGAAATGTCATAATATTATGTTTCACCATGGAATACACATAACTTGGAAGATATCTATGTAATTAGTGTTATTTATGCTTTTACACTACTTGCGATTTGAGAAAAATATAGACTACTAGAGCTTAGGTTGAGTAACATCTGCCACACATTTACTGGAAGGACTGAATACTAGTCACTGCTCTTGATGTGTGTCAGAATGACTAAGTGGAATGTAAATGTATATAATAGTTTCTAGGCATACAGCAGAACGAAACATTTTTAGCAGAAGTAAAATTATGCTGTTCAGTTTGAGATGACTGTTCTTGAATATCTGTGATATCTCTAAAGCAAATGAAACTGAAGATTGGTACATGTAAGAGCATTTCTTGCTAATTATTTGTAAACGTTTAAGTTGTTGGTATGATATGAATATAAGCATATGACTAAGTGTTGATATAATTTAAATCCATGTGAATAATTAGACTGCTATGTAAGAATGGATTCTGAATGTTTATATTTAATTTGGCGCTTATTCTGAAGTAAGTATTCTGCTCTGCTTGGAGCTTATTTTCTCTCTTCTGTCTTTTGCCAAGTTTATAAGGACTGGATTTGACGTAATGCAAAGAAGTAGGTTTCATAGAATTAGTGCTCAACACATGGAGTGTCAAAATCAGCTGAGCACATAGTAACAGCTCTAGAGACATGGCTAACGATGTGCGGGGCAATGAATTGCCATCCAGCAGCTGTTACAGCAAGGTACCAGGCTGTTGACAGAGCGGAATGTAGATGATCCATCGCTGTGTGCAATAGGGCAGGAGGTCATTTAACATTTACAAACGAACCAGGCATCTGTTGGCGTGTATGAAGGATTCTGTTGAAATTATTAACTGGTTATGTAATTAATATTATTATAATTTTTGCCTTCTTTCAGGAAGATAGTGATATTGTATGTGTCCAATGCTTGTATTGTTTCTTGTATGTCGCAAACATCAAAATGTTCATGATGAATTGAGAATGGATGCCAGCAATACTTGACTGGCACAAGTAACCTATAAATTGTTTAAAATTAAATTTATTATCTTAATATATTCAAAAGAAATAACATTACCTCACGACTGCTAGGTTTTTTATATAATCGGGTTCGTATTTACTTTATTGTATTTCGACAGTAGGAACGAGCACCTTGGCATTGAAAGAAATTTTGAAATACTGTGAGCTTAGTGGTACGAAAATATCGTCTAACAATGGAGATAAATTTTCTAAATGTTAACAAAGTCAGGAAATCTTGAAGAACGCTTTGTTGGGTGATATGTGGCGTCTATGCCACATCTCCACCTACGTTTCATTTCCCTTTACTGCTACGTTTTATCAGTCAGTGTAGGAAGATTCATATCGCTGTAAGATAGCATCTAGAGTCAACGTTACGTTACGCGACAGTTCGTCTCAGAGCGTGAGATGGGTGGGATGAATAAGAGCCACATCATGCTGGAGCTTATACAGAAGGCAGCGATTCACCACCGAAGCTTGGAGCGAAGGAACGTAACTTTCGTAATTTATATGTCTCGTTTACATAGTAATTTTCCAACCGCATTTATGACTTTACTCTTGCATTGATAGCTTGTCAATAATAGTTTCAGTAACTTTGAATCCACATGTAAAAACTAAATACAAATTTCAGTTAATGATATGATCGGTGAGAACTACGTCCACTCAGAGGCGCCACTTGAGCGGGTAGACGACGAATTGTTAGCATAGCTCACTACGAGTCTACGATCTGTTTCTGAGCAGCAACACGTATTCAGACGCATCTGGTGGGATTTAGAGTGACTATTAGTCAATTCGTTAAAAGTTCCCTCAGAAAACATTTACGTGTGACCTTGTGTGAAATGTAAGATAGTGTGACGTATTTTATTGTGACTTTTAGGATGCTACAGGAGTAAATGGTACTTGAATATTTGGAGATGAGCGTTGACAGTAGATAGCCTCCCAGAATCATTTCCATAATTATTTTGGTTCTATAAATAGAAATAAAAATTATTAATTTACATGTACTTACAAATAAAAATTAGGTGGCATCCCAATATTTTGTAATTTCATTATTAATAGCACTGAATTCTATCCCATTTATGATTTCGATCTGCACTGTTTACTGCATTCACGTTAGAGCCTGCTGCCAGCGGAGAAGGAACCATTCGGGACGACTGCTGCGAGACGTTTTTACAAGACAAGAGGTAAGCAAGCTGAGCGCCGGCATTTTTTACTGAAATCCATGGTGTTTGTTGATCCTGGTACAGCTTTTTGGTATTACATTCAGGATGCCAATGCGTAGCTTATAAGTGTTAATATTTGAGTTTACCATGAGACCGCGAATAGTACGGACATTGAAGGTATTGACTATTGCACTTAGCGTTTTACCCGTTATCCTCATGAAAACTACAATGTGGTGTCGAGTCCTAGGTGAAATTGCTAAAACTGCACAATGATCCGGTGCCTTATGGTATCCCTGTCAGATTCTATACAGAATTTCGGCCCGAGTTAATCAAAACCGTCTACAAGAAGGGCATCGGAAGTGGTCCATAAAAGTACCGTCCAACATCAGTTTTATCTAAAGAGTCTTAGTCCAAATCATGTGATTTACCAATCGAAATTTGTGACTGGGTTGAGAAGTTCTTGTTAGAGAGAACGCAGCATATTATCTTGATAGAGTGTCGTCGACAAATGTGAAGTAACTTCAGGTGTGCCCTAGGAAAGTTTGTTGAGATCATTTCTGTTCTTGTTATTAATGATCTAGCACACAACGTTAAAATGAGTTAAAATTATTCATAAATAATGAAGTTATATACACTCAAGTACTCAAAAAACATCTGCCAGGTATTAATGTGGACCTTGATAAGATTTCAAAGTGGTACTACAATGAGCCACTTCCTTTACAAGTTCGTAAACTTAATGTTGTCCATTTCACAAAACGAAAAATACATAGCGTCCTATGACTAAAGTCTCGATGACTCACCATTAGAATAGATCTACTCATACAAATACTTTGGTACAACTATTTTTAGAGTTCGAAACGCAACGATCACGTAGTCTCGTAGATGAAGAAGGTGGCACACCAGTTCGCAACTAGAGTGCTAGGGAAATACAATCAGATGATAAAAGAGCTTGCTTACAAATTATTTGTGTGACCCAGACGAGGAATAGAAAATATGAAGATTTTGGAACATTGAAAGTAAAGAAACTAGTGTATTCTCCATATTTACACTGAAAATGAGGTAGGGAACCAGTTTTGAGTGAAGCTCGAGTTGCAGAGATACTATTTTCAGAATACAGAAGGAAGTTGTAAGACTTACGTCTGGTGTAATAAAATGCTTGAAAGGCCTCTGCAGAAATTAATAAAAATAAAATAACAGGCAAATGAACGTATTTTGAGAACCAAAAGCAATCACTGGGAATTAACCTCAAGAAAATAACCTTAAATGATTTAATATTACTATAGGAAGACGTCAGATGCATGGGTACACATGTATTCAACAACTTGTTGCAGCGTATTAAACGTAAGTAATATAATGGAATTTGAAATGAAACTAAATAACTTTACTTCAGAACGTCATTTCACTTAGTTGCACGTAAAGAGAACATTTAAATGTGACTCTTTTCCACTTCCCGTTGATACCTTTTAACTGGAATTGTAGGACACTACTATTGTGATGGAACGTGTAGATAAATTTATTAAACCATGCCAAAAATAATACTTATCACACCAAAAACGTGAAAACCGGGTATGATTTAGTATTTTAAGTTTTATAATTAAATATTTATTGCTGGCCAGATAGAACATTACGTTTAGCTGTATTCTCTTTAGGAATTATGTCGCGAACCGGTTGTGAAACTATGGTAAAGAAAATTAAAGCCCCTGCAAGCTAGCACCATATCACACTGTTATCGCGACTTGTGCAGTAAATAAATCCCAGCATGTAACTACAACAATAATAAGTACATCAGAGAAAAAATTGTCCCCAGGGGACATCACGCTACTTCCTAGCAACACCGGCTATAGCGCTGACAATGAACTGAAGTCAGCGAGACAGACAGTCTGCGTATTTCTTCAGTTGTGCCATATCAACTGAAGCCACTCCATTGAGGGGGGGGGGGGGGGGCAGCATCAGATCTCTAAGATTTTATGGACTGTGTCAAAAAGTCCCACACATTTTGTATACGAATATGATTGATTTATTGGGCCAGTTGACATGCGGTACGATGTCCGAATGTTCGTAAAACCAGACCTTTATGCCTGTACCCCAGTGAAAACGGTTGATGTGATCTAGGAAGACTGGAGTACCTGCAACGAATGCATTGTAAACACAGGAAATAATGGTCAACACGGGGCACCGAGGATATTGCAATAAATATCCCGGTTGATTTTCATGATACCCTGAATGGGTAGGTCCCAAGTCATGCTACGAGAAACATCCGCACAACAACAGAGAACCACCGAGATTCCATGCACGGAGGTCTTTACGCGTAATTGGGCAGTCGGGGCACTCGATGCGTTGCGCCATTTTAACTGAGGCAAAATCGCTACTCGATGGTCCACGCAACATGCTTCCAGTAAGCTACTGTGTAGTACTGTACGTGTATGTGACAGTACGAGCAATAGTCTTTTATGAGTGCTTTCCCTTTCATCAGTTTACTGACTCTTTTGAAATGACCTGCATTGAATATCCTGTGCCCACCTCTTCATTTCAGAGTAGTACTTGCACCAAATGTCCTGAAATAGCTGATAGATAGATTTCATACGTTATCAGATAACTTAATTTTCAATACCCTTCTGCAGTATCGCATCTCAAAGCCTACGATTCTCCTCTTTTGTTTTACTTTGGCCAGGAATGCTCTCATTGTCAGTTCCAGTCTGCTTTTTATGTACTTAGAGCTTCTTCTGTCATGTCTTAGTTTGTATCCATGGTTCGTAATTACTTCACCTCGTCTACTACGTGGTATCGAATTTTGATGTTAAACTGATCAATAACAGGAGTTCTGCCACGGTTCATTACTTTTGTCTTTCTTCGGTTTAAGCAACAGATTCTACAGTTCTTTCTCGAATGCGGATAGGATTACCTTCAGCGAAGGTTACCATTGATATACTTTTATTCTGAACGTTAATCACATTACTCAGCATTTTCTCTGTCTTTGCTTTTTCCATGTGCAGACTAAATAGAGACAAAAGATCTGCAACTCTATCTTACACCACTTTTAATCCGAGTACTTGATCTCCCATTCAATTGCTCTCGCTTGATTCCTGTGCAAATTCATCCATTTATGCGACAGTTTCAGTCAGCGGTGGAGAGTCATATGACTGTCAGATAGCAGTTATCTACAGTGGTCCAACGCGACCAGTGTGCTGTTTTAAGAGAATAACTAATTTTTTTTTCTGGTGAATTTAGTTTTGTATCCAACTCAGAATAACAGAGCTCGATCTTTCATTTTCATTGTTCGGTTCAACGCCACGGATGCTTATTTAAAACAGTACTACAACTGCCAACACGTGCGAGGCCTTGTGAAGCATATAGTGTGGCTACTTTCCTTTCGTAAAAGATGCAACAGATTCGTCAGATCCGTTTCATACAATCAGGTCTCGTTTCCGAATTATTCGTCAGTTCTGGCCGCTCCTGCGAAATGGTAGAAGGCACTTTTTTTAAAATCTTTATCTCTGTATTTTGTGTAGCTGCATTTCTCTTATGTCTTAATCCTGTGATTAAATCCAGAATGAACGCTGTATTTGATCCAAACTTAGATTTTCGTGGGTGACGAAAATCGATAGTCGGCAACAACAGCCTCCCCAGTTTGGATATATAGGCAGGAAGTCAGAGAAGTTAACTGTGCCACGAGACTCAGAGGGCTATACACACGGGTTCCCAGGTACATACCGTATTTCTTGACTTCCGTAAGGCGTTCGATACAGTTCCCCACAGTCGTTTAATGAACAAAGTAAGAGCATATGGACTATCAGACCAATTGTGTGATTAGATTGAAGAGTTCCTAGATAACAGAACGCAGCATGTCATTGTCAATGGAGAGAAGTCTTCCGAAGTAAGAGTGATTTCAGGTGTGCCGCAGGGGAGTGTCGTAGGACCGTTGCTATTCACAATATATATAACTGACCTCGTGGATGACATCAGAAGTTCACCGAGGCTTTTTGCGGATGATGCTGTTGTGTATCGAGAGGTTGTAACAAAGGAAAATTGTACTGAAATGCAGGAGGATCTGCAGCGAATTGACGCATGGTGCAGGGAACGGCAATTGAATCTCAATGTAGACAAGTGTAATGTGCTGCGAATACATAGAAAGAAAGATCCTTTATCATTTAGCTACAATATAGCAGGTCAGCAACTGGAAGCAGTTAATTCCATAAATTATCTGGGAGTACGCATTAGGAGTGATCGAAAATGGAATGACCATATAAAATTAATCGTTGATAAAGCAGATGCCAGACTGAGATTCGTTGGAAGAATCCTAAGGAAGTGCAGTCCAAAACAAAGGAAGTAGGTTACAGCACACGTGTTCGCCCACTGCATGAATACTGTTCACCGGCGAGGGATCCGAACCAAATAGGGTTGATGGAGGAGATAGAGGAGATCCAACGAAGAGCAGCGCGCTTCGTTACAGGATCATTTAGTAATAGCGAAAGCGTTACAGAGGTGGTAGATAAAATCCAGTGGAAGACTCTGCAAGAGAGACGCTCAGCAGCTCGGTATGGGCGTTTGTTGAAGTTTCGAGAATAGACCTTCACCGAGGAGTCAAGCAGGATAAAATCAGAGAGATTAGAGTCCATACAGAGGCATACCGACGATCTTCCTTTCCATGAACAATACGAGACTGGAATAGAAGGGAGAACCGATAGAGGCACTCAAGGTACCCTCCACTACACACGGTCAGGTGGCTTGCGGAGTACAGACGTAGATGAGATGGTGTTTACTCAAGGATGTACGGTGATAGCAGCTAGGGCGAGTGGTCCCTGTCTAGGCAGTAGGCTGCTCTTCAATTTGTCGCTGGCCGTTGATCTGCACTCCTTCGGCAGGACTACGAACAGCTGCTCTTGGTACGCACTGTCTAACGGTATGGCTAAAACTATTGGAAAGCTTTGTGAGCGAAGTATTATCATGTTAAACATTTTCATTTTCAGATTTTGGATGTTATGGGGAATGTAAATTTACATCTGCATGAGTAACAGTAATGTTTGTGGGGAGCGCTTTATGGGCAGATTGAACTGTTACCACATGCAGCGGTGGTACGAAGAAACCATGTTTTTGCCTAATGATTCATAACGTAAACTCACAACCAATGCTTTGAGTAGACTCTAGGAATGTATTTGCGCTTAAGTTTTATTTTACTTTATAACTTTTCATGACTTAGAAGTCTTGGCCTTTGTTCCGTCTCATGCTAACATGGAGAGCACTGGCGAGATTAAGCCTGATGTTCTTAGATCGGTGAGGAATGCTTGCGTATGTTGTGTCTGTTCGCTAAATGAGTTTATCTCAGATTTAATTTTTGGATTAAATGGAAGTGTCTGAAGTAGACGGGTCTTTCTCGTACACGTAGTCACTTGTACATTGACTTGCTTCTCAGATGGAATACAGGTTCGTAGCTCGTTGATAAACGAACAGTGCTCAGTTTTCCAAGGTGAACCAGTACCTACATGCATAGACAATTTTTATTAATTTTCGTGATTCTCAGTTTCACAAATTAATTGCGGTTCGTCATATGTACAGCACTTGATTTTCAAGTATTTGTAGATTCTCATGTCACTGGTAAACGAAGAGTGCTCAATTTTCCACGACGAACGAATGTGTGTGAGCAGTTTTTATTAATTTTCATATTAACGCTTTTTTGGGGTTCCTGACCATGATTAAGGTCCCTCATCAGTACTGAGTACGCAGTAATGCTTTGTAGCCCTTGACTGTAATGGAAACTATCACTTGCTACCCTTATTAACCGAGTTAACGGACGCGTGACTAGCTCTGTCTGTACGTCGGCCCCCATGTAGTAAGTTGTGTCTATCCCAAACCTCTTTAATGTTATATGACACTATGAAAAGTCATGCACAACTCTGTATGTACGTCGGCCCCCATGTAGTAAGTTGTGTCTTTCCCAAACCTCTTTAATGTTATACGACACTATGAAAAGTCATGCACAACTCTGTATGTACGTCGGCCCCCATGTAGTAAGTTGTGTCTATCCCAAACCTCTTTAATGTTATACGACACTATGAAAAGTCATGCACAACTCTGTATGTACATCGGCCCCCATGTAGTAAGTTGTGTCTATCCCAAACCTCTTTAATGTTATACGACACTATGAAAAGTCATGCACAACTCTGTATGTACGTCGGCCCCCATGTAGTAAGTTGTGTCTATCCCAAACCTCTTTAATGTTATACGACACTATGAAAAGTCATGCACAACTCTGTATGTACGTCGGCCCCCATGTAGTAAGTTGTGTCTATCCCAAACCTCTTTAATGTTATACGACACTATGAAAAGTCATGCACAACAAGAAGGATGAAACTCCCTTTATTAATGTAAAATTGTTTTATTTTATCATGAATGGGAACCATTTTATTTGCCCATGTGTATGTATCTTATATTCATAATTTCCGAACTGTCTTTGTTAATAAATGTTTAGTGGTTATTTATAAAGATCTCCATCGGATCAATATCCAAAACTGAAAGCTGATCATGCTTAAACCTTGTCCAAAGTGAAAAATGTTAGTGACATAATCTGTTGCTAAAATTTAATTATCAAGTGCTGACTGCTTCTTTCGTTCGACTCAGGATACCTTTTCTCCATCTTTCACGGTAAACTCACATAGTAAACAGAAGACCCACGCTCCGTTCATTTTGCATGTACGATCATGCTAGGATTATTTCACTGCCCCACAACCACTATGATATACTTTATATGCACACTACGTGGTCAAAAGTATCCGGACACCCCCAAAACATACCTTTTTCACATTAAGTGTATTGTGTAGCCACCTGCTGCCCGGCACTCCATATCAGCGATCTCAGTAATCATTAGAGATCACGAGAGAACAGAATGCGGCACTCCGCGGAACTCACGGACTTCGAACGTGGTCAGGTAGTTGAGTATCACTTGTGGCATACGTCTGTACGCTAGATACTCCTAAACATCCCTAGGTCCACTTCTTCCGATGAGTTAGTGAAGTGGAAACGTGAAGGGCCACGTACAGCACAAAAAGCGTACAGGCCGACCTCGTCTGTTGACTGATAGAGACCGCCGACAGCTGAAGAGGGTCGTAATGTGTAATAAGCAGACGTTTATCCAGACCATCACTCAAGAATTCCAAACTGCATCAGGATCCACTGCAAGTACTACGACAGTTAGGCGGGAGGTGAGAAATCTTGGATTTCACGGTCGAGTGGCTGCTCATAAGTCACATAGCACGCCGGCAAATGCCAAACGACGCCCCGCTTGGTGCAAGCAGCGCAAACATTAGATGATTGCACAGTGGAGAAACTTCGTGTGGAGTGACGAACCACGGCATAGAATGTGGCGACCCGATGGCAAGTTGTGGGTATGGCGAATGCCCAGTGAACGTCATCTGCCAGCGTGTGTAGTGCCAACAGCAAAATTCGGAGGCGCTGGTGTTATGGTGTGGTCGTGTTTTCCATTGAGGGGGCTTGCACCCCTTGTTGTTTTGCTTGGCGATGTCACAGCACAGATCTACATTGATGTTTCAAGCACCTTCTTGCTTCCCACTATTGAAGAGCAATTGGGGGATGGCGATTGTATCTTTCAACACTATCAAGCACTTGTTCATAATGCACGGCCTCTGGCAGAGTGATTACACGACAATAATATCCCTGTAATGGACTGGCCTGAATCCTGTAGAACACCTTTGGGATGTTTAGGAAGGCCGACTTCGTGCCAGGCCTCACAGACCGACGTCGATACTTCTCCTCAGTGCAGCAGTCCATGAAGAAGGGGCAGCCATTTCACAAAAAACCTTCCAGCACCCGATTGAACCTATGCCTGCGAGAGTGGATGCTTTCATCAAGGCCAAGGGTGGTTCAAAATGGTCTAAATGGCTCTGAGCACTGTGGGACTTATCTTCTGAGGTCATCAGTCCCCTAGAACGTAGAACTACTTAAACCTAACTAATTGAAATGATAATTAAATGAACACCCTAGCTGCAAGCAGGCGTTGATACACTTCGTTGGGGACATGTTGAAAATGTGTGCCCCGACCGGGACTCGAACCCGGGATCTCCTGCTTACATGGCAGACGCCCTATCCATCTGAGCCACCGCGGGCACAGAGGATAGTGTGTCTGCAGGGACTTATCCCTTGCACGCTCCCCGTGAGATCCACATTCCCAACATGTCCACAACACTACATTCGTAGTGCGCCTATTAGATGTTTGCCCATCATACTCATTACTCGTGGCAGATTAATCTACCAAGTCCCGTACGAGTTCGGGCATAGCGTGTGCGTTCGCACACAAGAAGGTCAAAGGCCGGGAACCCATATTTATTTTAACTATATATGACCATGCAGCTTTGCTAGAATTGAAATGATAATTAAATGAACACCCTAGCTGCAAGCAGGCGTTGATACACTTCGTTGGGGACATGTTGAAAATTTTCAACATGTCCCCAACGAAGTGTATCAACGCCTGCTTGCAGCTAGGGTGTTCATTTAATTATCATTTCAATTCTAGCAAAGCTGCATGGTCATATATAGTTAAAATAAACCTAACTAACCTAAGGACATCACACACATCCATGCTCGAGGCAGGATTCAAACCTGGGACCGTAGCGGTCGCCAAGGGTGGGCCAACACCATATTGAATTCCAACATCGTAAGATTTTAAACTCAGAAGAGTGTTCCTGGAGCCACTCTGTACCAATTCTGGACGTTTCGTGTGTCGGATTGTCCTGCTGGAATTACCAAAGTCCGTCGGAATGCACAATTGACATGACTGGAAGCAGGTGTCACACAGGATACTCATGTACGTGCCCCAAACCATTACAGAGTTTCCACTAGCTTGAACAGTTCCCTGCTGACATGCAGGGTCCGTGGATTCATGACGTTGTCTCCATACCTCGTGTGCTGCCTATAACACCACATTCAAATTCACTTAAAACTTAAGAAGGTGCCACTGCAGCAGCAGTAACCGATCTAACAACTGCGCCAGGCACATGTTGCCTTATACAGGCATTGCCGGTCGCAGCGCCGTATTCTGCCTGTTTACATTTCTCTGTATTTGAATACGCATGCCTATACTAGTTTCTTTGGAGCTTCAGTGTAAATTGGTGAGATTATTTAACAACAAAGGGGCTAAAATTGCATTCAGGACGGACGTAAAACTAGGGTAGACGGTGAAGCATAAGACTGACATAGGGGAGAACTGTACGGGGTAGGCGGAAGTTTACGAAGTAAAGTGATATGATTGTGAAATGAAATGTGTAGGGCAAACATATAGAAATTTTAAAGTAAGGTTTATAGGGTATAATAATAACGAAAGTGCCTCTTCGGCTGTGGCGAAGCGAGTCAAGAATGATGAGTATATATTGTGTAACATCATTGAATGTATGAGTGTATTGCATTTTGAGGACAAAGGACGGTTTCTGCAACATATGGAGTAAGTTGAGGTATTCTGGGTCGCAAGATAGGAATGCGTCAGCATGTTAAATGAGAAAACTGAACTTCTCACGGAGCATTTTTTGGCCAATTTTGTCGATGCCGTCCTTGTGAAGCAGCCACCAGCTTACTGTTACTAATAGCGTTAGGTCTAATACTTTCTGTTGGTTATTCTATGTGGATGCACAAATTGCAGTATAGATGTAGTATTGGTTTTTAGAATTTGTTAGGCCTTGACATACAATATTTATTGATTTTAGCATACGAGGTGTGGCTAGAAAAAAACGGACTAGTACTGGTGAAACAATAAAACGAATGCAATAAGGCTGAAAGTCACGTGGCCTGTCACGTGACTCTCGCTCCGCCTACTGCTCGAGTTTCATCTGCCTCCTGCACTCAGTCTGCCCGTGGCGTCTGTTTTAAGTAGTTGACGTTTTGTCTGTGCGTCGGAAAATGTTGAGTGTACAGAAAGAACAGCGTGTTAACATCAAATTTTGTTTCGAACTAGGAAAATCTGCAAGTGAAACGTTTGTAATGTTACAACAAGTGTACGGCGATGATTGTTTATCGCGAACACAAGTGTTTGAGTGGTTTAAACTATTTAAAGATGGCCGCGAAGACACCAGTGATGACACTCGCACTGGCAGACCATTGTCAGCAAAAACTGATGCAAACATTGAAAAAATCGGTAAACTTGTTCGACAAGATCGCCGTTTAACAATCAGAGCAGTGTCTGAGTTAACAGGAGTTGACAAGGAAAGTGTTAGGCAGATTCTTCATGAAAGTTTCAACATGAACAAAGTGTGTTCAAAAATGGTTCCAAAGTGTCTCACAACTGAACAGAAGGAACGCCGAAGAATGATTTGTTCTGACATCCTGGAAAACATTGAAAGTGATCCCACCTTCTTACAAAATGTTATTACTTGCGATGAATCGTGGTTTTTTACTTACGATCCAGAAACTAAACGCCAATCGATGCATTGGAAAACTCCTGGTTCTCCACGACAAAAAAAAGTACGAATGTCAAAATCGAAATTCAAGGCAATGATGATTGTTTTTTTTTGACATCAAAGGGGTACCAGAGGGACAAACAGTGAATCAGCATTACTACATTAGCGTCCTGGCTACCCTACGTGAGCGAGTACGGAGAAAACGGAACGATTTGTGGAGAAAAAAGTCATGGATCCTTCACCAAGACAATGCCCCAGCTCACAGTGCGTTGTCAGTGAAGACGTTTTTGGCAAAAGACAACATTCCCATCTTAGATCATGCACCCTACTCACCTGATTTGGCCCCCTGTGACTTTTTTCTTTTCCCTAAAGTCAAGTCAGCTTTGAAAGGAAATAGATTTGAGACTGTTGAAGCAGTAAAATAAAAAGCGACGGAAGTAATGTATGGACTTACCGAAAATGATCTGCAGCATTGCTATGAACAGTGGAAAATTCGTATGGAGTGGTGTAGAGACCGAGGAGGAGAGTACATTGAAGGAGATAACATGAAATTGTGAATAATTGTAAATAAATGTTTTTCCCAGCATCAGTCCGGTTTTTTTCTAGCCGCACCTCGTATACAGCAGCGTCATTGGGGACTGTGATAAATACGTTGCAGGATTGTATTATTTGTAGTAGGTGAAGCCGTCTGGCTTCAATTTGCAACGGAGCCTTGTGACAGTGCTACGAAAAGTTTTATGTTTGACAATGTATGTATGTCTGCTGCTGGCTTATTATTCCTGACGATGCGTAATGTCACAGGAGTTTTAAGGTATTGTATTCTATAGGACGATATAAATATTTACGTAGATGCCCGTATGTGTATTATTACGATGTATTGATTTGTTTTACAATGGGAAAACGTAGTCTTGAAACATCGTGATAAAAGATTCACACGTTTCACAACCGATGCGCAAAGTTGTCTGTACTGGTAAATGCTAAATGCTAACTGAGAAGCATAATAGCAGCACATTGCTCCTGAGTTGGAATTGGTTCGAAATCCTGTCGTCATCGTTATAAATGTTTTCTGTGGTGTCGCAAATCACTTTCTCCGTGTAAACGGAATGTTCCTTACCCAAACGGGCAAGCGTTCTTTCTCTGATTATCTCAACATCGACGGCTAGCGAATCGATGATCACTGAATCACGTTACGTAATCGGCTCAGCTGTATCACTTTCGATACCTCCTTTATTCGGTGTCAGTGTGTCACTGTGCTTATGAAAGTCTCTCAGGGGCCGGGAATTCACGGTAAGCGGCTGCGCGCATTCCACACAGCGGGCGAAAGCCGTAATGCCGTAACCCTGTCTGCGTGGCATTCCACGGGCGGCGAATGCAATTAGAGGGGTTTAGCGACGACCAGAATGTTAAAAACACCCCCACACAATACCACAAGGAACTGAGCGCTGGCTGGGCTGGATACCAGAGCAGCGAAGCATGGCTTCTGGGCACTAATACCTACACGGTCATGGAAAGACACAGCGCTCCTATCCGGCTCTCACCCTTAAGTATCTCATTAATTTTTGATGAGACGCTCTGCACGGAAGACTGTAGCTCCGTAATAGTCTGGATACAGTCTAATATCTCGAACATTAAACGCGTCTTAGCGATCTGAAGCATTCGACCCGACTCAAGCGTACACAGGCTGTGCCAGGTAACTTAAAAACCCCAATTCATAAAGGGATAAGACTCGTAGCCAGATTCTCTATACACAATAGCACGCACCTCGAGAATATGACTGTATGGTTCATGCTCGTATCTTATACGACGGAGTACTGATGCACATTTCTTTCTAAAGTGACCATCTATGTTTTTAATGATCGTTGTTGTCTGCTTTATATAAAATAACAAGACAATGTATACGGAAGTTTTCGCAACACTGCCCGGGATAAGAGTGTTAAATTCAAGCGGTGAAGCGCTAAGTCTCCCCTAAGTTAGATATTTCTCCACTACTTTCTAAAAAAGCCAAAGTATCCATTAACAGTACTTGTCTCATTGTTAAGTCCGTCTAATGCAGCGTGAAGGCGTATGACAGCTGTTTTCTAGCCTCCGTTACAACTGTAATTTAAAACAAGTGTCGATCTGAGCAAGGAGTTATGTACGCACGATATAGATATGTACTGACTATTTTTGAACATAATCACTGCAATGAATTCGGGATGTGGCGTAATGATATCGCAGCTCTCTTACCCCGCGTAGCAAAAACTTCCGTCACCACGCTAACCTACAGGTTCTCACTTAAGGCGTCATCCACCCAATCACTTCTTTATCCCTGGGAAAAGATGACATTCATTCGGTGCCAAATCATGGATGTAAGGAAGATGTTCCATAACATACCATCTGAATTATTCAGTAAATTTAATTCGCGCTGCGGTAAGCAGATGCTGCCACGCATAAGAACTACACCAGAAATCAGAATACCTCTTCGTTTGTTTTGAACAAACACGTATAGCTATCGCAGTGACCCATAATTAAACTGTTTCTTCAGGACTCTATTCGTGGTGTGAAACTGTATGATTATTAACCATTGTACCACGGAAATTCAAGTTTCGAAAGATAATTTCGTTTTCAGGGCTAATCTAGAGTAAACTCATTTCTTGAAACAGGGTCGATTGATGAGTGACCCTTCATCCTACGTTCATGCGTTCCAGAGGCAGATTCGATTAACAATAACAGCACTTAGCAGGAATAAAGTGTGCGTATTTCAACCGGGAGCTACTTCTTAGTGAACCAGGCTCTATACCACTTTGAAAATAGAATTTCGTTACATACAAGTAAACGGTGGACTTTGACATATTTCCATAGGTGAGTTACATTAAACATGCATTACTTTATCTCTGCAAAGTAGCGACCGGGATATCTCATCTGCGGTCAGTGATGTGGAAGTAAAATCATCTAGTCGCCTCAGTTAGAGCGGACCAAACACACTGACCCATGTGGAAGCAGAGGCTACCAAGAGGTGGCACCTACATAGGCAAACCTTTTAATTTCTCAGCCCCTCAAAAAAGTACGCTAACAAACCCATTCGCATAACGTTCATGAAACACTTACGCGTCATTGTAGTATTATGTTTGTTACCCCACTGTGAACTTGGATACACACTAAAGCGGCAAAGAATTGGTATATAATACACCTAGATAACAAGTGTCTGGCGCAGTTGATCGATCGGTTACTGGTGCTACAATGGCAGGTTATCGAGATTTAAATGGGTCTGAACGTGGTGTTGTAGTAGTCGCAGGAGCAATGGGACACAGCATCACCGAGGCAACGATGAAGTGGGTGTTTTCCCCTACGACCATTTCACGCGTGTACCGTGAATGTAACGAGTCCGGTAAAATATTACGTCTCAGATATCGCTGCTGCCGGACAAATGTACTGCAAGAACGGGACCAACAACGGCTGCAGAAAATCGTTCAACATGACAAAAGTGCAACCATTCTGCAAACTGCTGCAGATTTCAATGGTGAGTGATCAACAAGTGTCAGCTTGCGAACCATTCAACGAAACATCATCGATACGGGCTTTCTGAGCCGAAGCCCCACTCGTGTACCCTTGTTGACTGCACGAAGGCAAGCTTTACGCCACGTCTGGGGCAGTCAACACCGACATTGGATTACTGATTTCTGGAAACATGTTGCCTGGTCGGACAAGTCTCGTTTCAAATTGTATCGAGCAAAGGGACGTGTACGCGTGAATCCATGGTTCTTCCATGTCAGTAGGCAACTGTTCAAGCTCGTGGGTACTGCCTATGGTGTGGGGCGTGTTCAATTGGAGTCATATGGGACCCATAATACATCTAGAAACGACAGTGACAAGTGACATGTATGTAAGCATCCTGTATGATCACCTGTATCCATTCGTGTCTATTTCGCACTCCGACGGACTTCGGCGATTCCAGCAGGACAATGCGACACCCCGCACGTCCAGAATTTCTATAGAATTGTTTAAACTCAGAAGAGGCTACACCCCCTCTCTTCCTTACGGCTTTATGGACAGCCCTTCAGGACTCGTGGATACATGCCCTTTCATTCAGTTACGTATTCTAGCTGGTATTTTTCCATCTTCCTTTCTTCACCGATTCTGCAGAGGATTTCCTCATTTCTTACCTCATCACTCCACTTAATTTTCAGCATACTGTAACATCACTTCTAAGTCACTTCGATTCTCTTTTTTACAGTTTTTTCCACAGCCCACGATTCACTTGTATGAGTATACAATTGTGTGCCTGAAAATAAGGTCGAGGTTTGGTAGTAGTAGGACTGTTGGCCAGCGGTGACCTCTTTACCTCTACTAATACGCTTTTTATGTCCGTCTTGCTTCGTCTATCAAAAGCTATTTTGCGTCAAAGGTAGCAGAGTTCCTTCGTCTACTCCGTGGCCCGCGATTCTGTCTCCTACTCCTCATTACTAACGTCTGTCTGCGATTTACTCTCAATGGCCAGTTTGTGCTCATTAGCTATTGATTCCATTCAAAAAGCCCAACAATATTTCACCTTCAATGTTAACCCAACTCCTGAAACGTTCATTTATTTCCATCATTCCTTTTTCGATGTATAGATCCATCAATATGAACAAAAGGGGACATACTTGTTTTGCAGCCCTGTTAATGTGAGCACTTAGTTCTTTGTGTTTCCTGGTTCTTGGCATATTGTACACAGTCCAGTCACATTAACGTGACCACCGTCTATGTTCGACATCAACGTGCAGTAACCACTCACAGACGGCAGGTGACGTCACTAGCATTCGGGGGTATACGTATAAAGTCCGTCGATGGGACGCAGTAAACGGTGCAATGTTTGTCGTAACACAGAAACGGAGCGATTTATCTGATGTCCAAGAGGGCCTCATCACTGGCTTTCGGGACAAGGTGGAAGCTCTCTGAGTGCTGCCGTGCTTAGAGTGTACCACACATGGCAAAATGGCGCAATGGCTGTGCGGTTCTACGCGCTACAGTCTGGAGCCGAGCGACCGCTACTGTCACAGGTGCGAATCCTGCCTCGGGCATGGATGTGTGTGATGTCCTTAGGTTAGTTAGGTTTAATTAGTTCTAAGTTCTAGGCGACTGATGACCTCAGAAGTCGCATTTTGCTCAGAGCCATTTGAACCAAAATGGCGCAATCCAAATAGGGCGCCGATGCAACGATGGTGAGGACAGGGGAAAATGATTACTGCTGGTACTCGTACATGCTAATAGACGTGCAGATGCCGAGCCACTGCTTTTATGTCCAAGCGCGCATTTGTTTCGGTGTTATCATATTTTTGACATTTTCGGAAAGATCCAGTAGTAAGACGCAAGTCTCATGGATTCTACCCTAGTGAGTCATTTTGTTGACACTCCGCCAGTGATTTTAGAAATTCTGAAGAAATGTTGTGTATATTTTGCAAGCCACCATAAGGCGTGTGGAGTACGTAACATCGTGAATGACTGTAACTTAGGCCCTTCCTTATTCCAGTTTAGAATCGTGTGTGAGAACTCCAGTCTTCGTAACATAAACTGTCGGTGTCCTATCGTCCTCAGTTGCGTGTAGTATTCTATCGATAATTTACACGTTAGGTTCGTCCAATTACAACTAAATAAGGCGACCGTTTTCATGCTAGACGCATTCACATTTAGTTTTGGGATGGTGTCGTCAGTGATCTGAAATCTAGGCTCAGTCACTTTTACAATGCTAAAGCACTAAAACTTAACATTTTGAAAGAGCTAGCTTACACCGTCAGAACTATGCTGAAAAAATCTTATAAATGCAATAATCAACATCATCAATTTTTTATTTTATATAAATACATTATCTATCAGTGTGCTGCTTTCCTATACTACCCGAGTAGGAAAATTATTAATTGATGTCAAATTGGAAGAGCCAAGTAATAATTGCTTTCTATCAGACTCTTTCACAAAATCATCACAAACAGTAAATTGCTTCCCTCTGTCTGAGAGATATCACAACAGATAAAGCAAGTTTTTCAGAAATAGCTGAAAATTTCCCAATGGGGAGCTATGCGCAACTACAGTTACAAAAGTACCAATATTTAATTAAGACTCACAGGCACAGCTTTTTCAGTTTCTGGATTTTTCACACTATGAATAATTTTAACATATGTGGCAACTCCTCCTCTCTCCATACGGTCTCTACTTACATGTGCTCAAAGCTTGTATCCACCTACATTTACCTTTTCCATATCTGTAAGTTTATGATGTTCAGACAGGCATAGTACATCTATTCCACCCTCAGTTTCTAAATCTTCTAAACAAACATCTACTTTGCTTTTTAATCCCCTCATATTCCGATGACATATACTACCCTCATTTTTCACTGAACTTTTGTAAGAATCTTGTGATATACTGACATTATTTTTAATTGCACTTTTGTGAGAATTGTGTGACATTTTAACACATCTAGTACCTTCCTGTCTGAGTTTTTCATTAAGCTTAATTTCGTTCTATGTTGAATCATTGATCTTGAAATAAAAGAGGTGCTTCCATGAGTTTCAGTCCCCCCACAGCTTAAAGATATATTGTCATCCGGGTCAATTTACGGTTCCCTTTACAACTGAAATGCAGGCCATGTCTTGTGAAGTCCCACCTATCACTAGCATCAACAGGAACCAGATCTATGCCTGACAAAGTAGCCGCCTGACGTAGCTGATCTACCTTCGTATTGACCCTCCTGACAGAGCTCTTCAATTAAGGCTGATCATATTGCATGGAAGTAGGAACCAAGTCAACATTTATGGCTGTTGCAGATGCCATTGTTACCATGCTACACTCAGTATAGTAGTCCTGTTCTCTATCAACACTTCTTCCTGCTCCACCCTCTATCACATCCCGCTTTGTAAAATCCTTGAACAATGACCGTTCATCCTCTATCATTTGGTTAATACATGCAACATCTTCCCCACACCTCCTCCGTGGCTGCTACCGAATAACAGAACTGTTCCCATACTTCCTACTTTTTTGAAACAGTTGGTTTACTGGTGAAACTCCGTTGAGTGTTAACTACATTTATATCTATCTGAGCCTCTTAGTTAACTGAAGTAGCAAGGCAAATCTATTGTTTGTGCCGATGATAAAACTGTCATATACTGATTTCTTTCCATGGTCCCCCATTGGTACTAGTTCACACCAGTCTTCACACTTCTCACCCTTTCCGTTTCTCTCTAGCACTATCCAGTTCAGTATTAGGGGCTCTCATCTTCCCTTCCTGTTCAGCTATTTTCCTGTCCCTTACACACACTTTGCAGTACCATGGCAGAGACCCAGTTACATCCCCAGTTCCCGTGCCACTATATTCCCCCCCTCCCCAATGTAACCACCTGTCACAAAAGCAGAATAGAATACCAGGACTAACTTTCCTACAGCAGCTCAAACACTTCTCGCTCATAGCTGATTACAACCTTTTACCAAATAGAAAATAACAGTAATATTCTATTAACTTACAGATCACTAAAGTTATGTTCAAATGGCTCTAAGCACTATGGGACTTAACATCTTAGGTCATCAGTCCCCTAGACTTAGAACTACTTAAACCTAACTACATCCATGCCCGAGGCAGGATTCGAACCTGCAACCGTAGCAGCCGCATGGTTCCAGTCTGAAGCGCCTAGAACAGCTCGGCCACACCGGCCAGCTAAAGTTATATGCTACAGTAATATATGTGTATTCCACGAGTTTTAATATAATAGCCTAATGCACATAAATCAATGTTAAAACACAAAACATGTATATAAAAAAATTAGGCCTAAGACCGCCGCGTGTGTGTGATATGGACTTTACGCGTTTTGAAAATAAATAAATAAATAAATAAAATAAAAGAGAGAACTTAAAACCCTTAATTCGTCTAGTAAATACGGCACTGGAAAATATATGTGTAATGAAAACAATCCAAATTCTACACCTAATTATTATTCAAAGTCTTAAATTTATATGAAAACTTACGTCCAAAATATGCGAAACCGGCCCTTAGGATATGTTCCTTTTTACTTTTTTATTTTTCGAGGAATACGTTGAAACAAGTGAAACCTTGAATAGATAAGATGAAATAAGCTCGTGTTAACTTCATTACGATGTAATATTAACTTAATTGACAGATATGACAGAATTAGATTGCTATCTACACGAGTTCAATATTCAAGCGTGCTTGGTCTACGCTAGGGCTGCCCACAATTAATTGCACCATAGAAAACTTAGTATAGGGAAGCATTTGAACATGTTTAGTTATTGCATATCTCCCTTTCTTTTAACTCCTTTTTTTTTCAGTGGCAAATTTTATAGACAAGAAAATGGACTGGCGTTCGGTAATTCCCTTGCGTTCTCGTTGACAGACATTTTTATTAATGATTTGGGATGTGGATTTTTAGCTTCTGACTCATCCCAGGTACTAAAAATTGTTGACTATTTTGGTTATGTGGACGATATTTCGATAATTTTTGACAGGAATGAAGTCGAATTAGCAAATCACAATGCTTATAAGTTATAGAGTGCAGCAACCAGTCGTCCTTTTTTAGATTTTATTACGCAATTCCAGATTTCGGCTAGTAGCTAACCGTTCTCAATGCACTATTTTCGATTGTTAATGCATGTAAGTCCCTATTGTTCTGGCGTCAGTCACAGTCGAACTGCCTCGAGAAATGAGGAAAATAGGCATGGGGCACCACGCAATACTGCGTGTATTAGTTGATAATTCGGATCTGACGCTAGGCGTGCTAGGGTAGTCCGTGGAGTTACGATGACCACGGTGTCCAGATGGCAGTCGGCTTTCAGCCGTGACACCCTGCCGACACCTCGGCGCGCTCGTGCGTTGTTGTACTGATTAACAGTACCGGTACCGACCCGCCATGGCGTTATCATATCGACAAGCCACAAACAAAATCACGTTCAACGCATCGTACATGAGATCGAAGACCCACGAAATAGAACACTTTCTTCGAGACGTCATGCGCATAGAACCGTAAGAACTGATAGACATCCATTTGTCTATTGTATCCAGCACAGTGTACCTCAAACTGATTGACGAATCGGCCTGTGACAGACTCCTCCAGCGATCTACCAACGGTTTTCGCTTCTGCCACGCTGACGGTAATGTGAGTGTGGTAGTAGTTGACTATGCTGGTGTAGCGGTGCACACTGTCAGCATATTTGAACTGCAGCTCGAAGTTCCCACCAACCTTGTCGTTGACGTGCTGCAGCCGTATGGCACTGTTGAGCCACACAGAGGAGAAAGGGAATACATTTGAAACGTCCGCTGTACTTAATAGGGCACACCAAGTGCACACTGAACACGAGAAGCACTTCCCATCATATAATTTCGTTGGCGGCTGCCGCGCAATTGTCATATAAGATGGCGAACGGAGGATTTGCTCTGGCTGCTGCCAGGAAGACCATGTCCAAACTGAGTGTATGCAGCTCCACCTCGTTCAGGTGCCTCGCAATGAACTCCTTCTGTGGTCCACGATGACCTCTCTCCCGTTAATGCATGTGGAGGCGGCACGACATGATGTGACGGATGATCAAAATCTGATAACACCTCAAGGCGCTGTAAGTTCGGTTGGAGAGGCGGCACCGACGGCGACGACGATGCCACCGCAACCAAACGGTGCAGAGGTTCCTGCAGCCTCTGCCCATCGCGGCGTCGGAGGCACCCAAACGCCGTCGCTGTCAGGATCGGACACAGGGATTCCCGATGACCGTGTCGAGTCTCGCCCTCCAGTGGATATTGGCTCTCGGACCCGCGAGCAAAAATCACCCAAGTGGCACAAGAAAGGACGATTTTCAGCTGAAGAACTGGACAGGGATGTGACAGTGGCGGAAGATATCGGTTCTGTTGCAGCGTCTACAGTTGCAAACGGATTCCAGTGGTCTCATTCACCAGAAGGCGCCTCAAGGTATGGAACACTCACCTCCTCCCGGTGGGTCTGAAAACGAGGCGCATGGGTTGACTGCCAGAATGTGGGCTCCTGTGAAAGTGACCAGCCACCTCTGACCTCCCAATCCTCTCCTGGTGATTGGGCAGACGATATGGAGGCAGATGATGGGCAGAAAACATCGGTAACTCCTCCGGTGCCCTTGGCTGACACTGAGCCTGGAGGGCCCTGCCTGTCAGAATATCACACGGCATAGTAATGCACGTCACGTGGCCGGATGGGTGTGTGGTTTACGACCTCACCACAGGCTTGCACCCGTGCATTGTCTCCGCCATTTGATATGTCTCAATCCTATCGTGTGGGAACTGTCAATGTCTACGGTGTCCACTACACTGAGAAGAGCCGCATGTTACATGACATTACCAGAGTAACAGACTTGGACGTTGCCCTTCTCTAGGAGGTCCGTCCAGAGCTGCGTTTAGACATTTATGGCTACAGGCCACCATCTGGTGATGGCACAGGAGGAGCAGGCATCGTTCTCAGAGATGGAATGGAAGCGACGGAGGTGACATACTTGTGGAACGCGCGAGGTATCGCACACTCGGTGCAGTCCGCCTCGTTAACGTCTACGCGTGCTCGAGTACTTCACACGGCTTCGGATGAGGTCACCCACTTTTGCAAGGAAATATGGACCATTAGATAGTGAGTGGTGCTTTTAACAGTGTTCTACCGTCGGAGGACCAGATACCAGGTTACGTCCCATGCCCGGCTCTACACACACAGGTACGTGACCTCGCGTTCCACGACACATGGCTCTTACATCATGGGAGCCAGCGCGGATATGCGCACTTCACCGGCCACTCTGCCAGTCGTCTGGACCAGATATACATCTCGCGTGGCATCCACACAGCGAACCGTGATGCAGTAATCTGGCCGACGGCCTGCACGGATCATCTCGCGTGTTTATGCACTATCACCTTGCAAAAAATGGTCAAATGGCTCTAAATACTGAGGTCATCAGCCCCCTAGACTTAGAACTACTTAAACCTAACTAACCTGTCACACATATCCATGCCCGCCGGCCAGTGTGGCCGTGCGGTTCTAGGCGCTTCAGTCTGGAACCCCACGACCGCTACGGTCGCAGGTTCGAATCCTCCCTCGGGCATGGATGTGTGTGACGTCCCTAGGTTAGGTTTAAGTAGTTCTAAGTTCTAGGGAACTGATGAGCTCATATGTTATGTCCCATAGTGCTTAGAGCTATTTGAACAATTTTAAACATCCATACTCGAGGCAGGATTCGAACCTGCGACCGTAGCAGCAGCGCGGTTCCAGACTGAAGCGCCTAGAACCGCTCGGCCACAACGGTCGGCTATCACCTTACCATGACAACTCACCAGACGCAGCAGAGGTCCATGGACACGAGGAAACATCTTGACAAACAGTTACTGACACGTGCCTGACCATGTATGCTTCCATGTTGCTGAGGTGCTGGAATGTGTCAGATGTGCACTTCTAAAGGCCCTGATGGCCTGCGGGCGTGACAGATTAAGCTGGCAAAGGACGACATCAGAATTTTACTATAAAGCGTTACGTGGGACGGAGATGGAACCACCATTTCCCGAATGTCCGATGTCAATACAACGCAACAAAGCTCGTCTACTACCCATCAGGGCAGAGCAGCTAGAAGGTGCCCTATACAAGCGAGAGTGCAAGACGTCATCCCCAACGAAACGGAATTAGATGCGCGAGAGGCGCCACCGCAAACATCAGCTCATCACGGAGATAAACACGGAGACAGGAGGCCGCGCAGTGACACAAACGGACATTGCGCACACGTTCGCCAGGCTCTATGGGACCTTATGCATGGAAGATCCTCGAAATGAACCTAATTACGATGAGCCGCTGCACGGTTTTTCCACACATAGAGACGGAGCACCTGATGATATCCTGCTGTTGAACATCAAACTCGACGAGCTGACATCGACCTTGGCACATGGAGCACCGAACAAATCACCAGGACCAGAAAGTTTACCCCTGGAATGCTACCGCAGTTTTTATGAACTTATGGGCGTCAAGTGGCTTCTAATGTTTCAAGAATTGGTCCTGCTTTCATTGCCCCCACAGTAATCACAGACGGCATTTTGTTCCCAGTACGAAACCGAATGGTGGATGTAGGCAGCAGGACCTTCGCCCATTGACACTCCTCAACAGGACCATCGCCCGCATTCTCCTCCGTGCGGAGTGGCTGCGCGGTTTGAGGCGCCATGTCACGGACTGCACGGCCAATCCCGCCGGATGTTCGAGTCCTCCCTCGGGCTTGGGTGCGTGTGTTGTTCTTAGCATAAGTTAGTTTAAGTAGTGCGTAAATCTAGGGACTGAAGACCTCAGTAGTGTAGTCCCTTAAGAATTGACACACCGTATCCTCCGCGCGCGTCACCACACCGCTATCGGGAAAGCCATCGACACCGATCAGACAAGTTTAGGTGGTGTCAGCAACAATCGTACTGCGTTAGGAGCGTACCGCGACGTAACGGCTTTGACGGAGGCCTGAAAAAAATACTAGACGACTTTGTTGCCGTCGATTTTCACACGCATTCGACCGCGTCGACCACGGGTTCCTACACGCAGTTTTGGAACGCAAGGGCCTTTCTCCAGAGTCTGCACAGGTGGACCTTCGACTGATCCACGGAGCGCTTTCCCGCATAATGGTGAACCGTTACTAGTCGGTCCACATTGTTGTTGGACGGTCAGTGCGACAAGTGTGCCTCTTGTCGGGCGTATTATCTGCAGCAGCGCTTGAACCAGCTTTGCATGGTCTATGACGGCGATTAGCAGGCATTTGCATGCGGGACGTGACCTTTAGTCGTGGCACATTCACAGATAATGTGGTATTCCCGGCCAGATCAGAGGATGAAATACACAAGGCGCTTCAGTGGCTAGCCAGTACGGGGTTTTTTTCTGGGAGCGTCCTCAACATGAAGGAAACAAAATACTTTTATATCGGATGGGGCCTTTCACACACAACGGCGGTGCCCTTTGACAGGGTTCCCGTACTCAAATGTTTAGAAGTGCAGTTGTACGGCAATGTTCGCCGCATGGCGGCAGCTACTTACCCCCGGCTACTACACTAGACACGTGACCTGCTATAGGACAACAAACTGCGTCGAATGGACATGCTCCTACGAACAAGTTATGCCAACACCTACCTTGTCTCTAAACTGAACAATTTTGCGCATGTTCTTCCCCTTACGGTTACGGTGGCCGACAGATTTCAAGCAGCATATGGATATTTCGTGAAAGCCAGTCTTGTTTTTAAAGTCCGATACGCTACCCTGACACTGCCGCAGCGGGCGGGCGCTATCAGTTCGATTACAAAAAACGGAAAATGATGTAAAATCCAAATTTAAAAAAAATGACTTTTATAAAGAAAAGGGTTGTATAAGACAAGCATAATGAAACGAGAAAGGTTGCAAGTACCATAAAAATTCCTACTAGTTTCAAGAGCAGTTCGAAGATAGTAGCACTGTGAAAGCTCCAGCGGGGCTGAGATGAGAAGGGATGTAAGTGCCACGGCCGAGATGCATGTGCCTCAGCTACACAGTTGCTTTAGTTGGTGACAGTACGTTGACACGGCAGTGATTTCCGTCGTTTCACGTGTGTGTTTTAGAGTGTTCTTCGGTTGTGTGTTTAGTGTATCAGCCAGAAAATGGAAAAGGCTGTTAGGAAGAAGGTGATTGTTCATAAGAGACGTGAAGCAAGAGAACAGGGCCAGCTATACATTAACAGTCGTGGGAAAGAGATACCTGCAAAACAACCACCAGCAGAACAGGCAAGCTGCTCCTGTAAGTACAAGAGTAAACACGTAACCAGTGAAGAAAAACAGATATTATTTTTGGAGTTTCATGAAGTTGATGAAGAAAGCCAAGGAACGTATCGTTGAATCATATTCAAATGTTATCTATTGGTCGCAGACGTCATGGGACGTACGAAAGTGCAGCAGAGAGTAGGCGGAGTTGTACGTTTGCTTATAACATCCCCGATGGTACAGGGAAAAATGTACAAGTGTGCAAAAAAAAAAGCTTCAAACAATTTTTTTCTATATCTGAAAGGAAACTGATTGTTTTACGAACAAAAAAGAATCAGGTTGCTACCTACAATGCCCAGAACGAATGACCATTATCGCCCTTACGAACAGCAGCAACCTGTCAATGCTGTCATACATAGACACCCCGAAATGGGCTGAAACATTGTGTGGCGAGCAGTTTGGAAATTTGGAAATTCGTGGTAAGTTCTATGGAACCAAACTGCTAAAGTCATCAGTCCCTAGGCTTACACACTACCCAATGCAACCCAAACTAACTTACGCTAAGACAACACACACGCCCATTCCCAAGGAAAGACTCGAACCTCCGACGAGAGGAGCCGTGCGAACCGTGGCAAGGCGCCCTAGACCGCTCAGCTACCCCACTCGGCTGTGGTGAACACTACACACGTTCATTGTGGTATGTGGTTGTGAACGGGAATTTCGCAACTCATCAGAGGCAACATTCCACTCATCTGACGGACGACCCCTTCCGTCCGACATGCTCAGTCGTCGATTCGATGCACTCCGCCTGACCTGTGCTGCGACCAGCGAGTGCTGGCTACTCATGCAGCACATGCTGGCATTACTCTTGCGGCGATTGCCGGAGTCTATCTCTCCTGACGATATATTGCACCCCGATGGCGTATACTTTCCACCAACCAGGACGAACGCCGTTAACTGGCTAAAATGCATGACCCATTATATTACATATTTCGTGATGTTTACGAAGGCAGACACGACTTTTGGTCCATCATGATGTCGACACCCGAAGTACAGGACCCACTTCGCTAATTATTTAGGTTCATTATTTGCGGACTCTCCTGCTCATTGAGGCGTTCGGAGCATGAGAAGCTGTACCTGAAGAAGAGTCCTGGAGCATCTTTAAAGGCGAATATTTTTAGGTTAGGCTTTACCGTGACTGTTACTGACATTAAATGAAACAACAAGTTCACTGTTACCAGTCACCGTTTTATTTATTTCCACGACGTGTTTCGAAGGTTTGAACCTCCATCATCGGGTGGATTTACATTAGTTAGTTTCACATTTGTGTGTGTGTTGTGTTACGATTTTTGGAGGAACTTGTGGCACTGCCTAGTGGAGAAACAAGACACTATTTCAGAATATGGTTTAGGATTACTTTTTACAAAAACTTAAACTGATGTCTAATGGTAAACATTAAACAAGTAAACTAGAGTACCTCCAGTGGTCACAGGTTCCTTTTGCTGTCGTAACACATCACATGTACACTGCCACATTTGTAAACAAATATGGCGTCTGGAATCACCTGAGTGCTAGGTTCGTATAGCAGAAGAGAAGACATAATCGCAAAGTAGACAGGAATCTGTGACCACTGGAGGTACTCTAGTTTACTTGTTTAATGTTTACCATTAGATATCAGTTTAATTTTTTGTAAAAAGTAATCCTAAACCATATTCTGAAATAGTGTCTTGTTTCTCCACTAGGCAGTGCCACAAGTTCCTCCAAAAATCGTAACACAACACACACACAAATGTGAAACTAACTAATGTAAATCCACCCGATGATGGAGGTTTAAACCTTCGAAACGCGTCGTGGAAATAAATAAAACGGTGACTGGTAACAGTGAACTTGTTGTTTCATTTAATAGATCTGGAGCATATTAATCCGCTACTGACGGAATGGGGGGAAACCCTACCAACAGACGAGAAGAAGACCCTGGCAGTTATTAGATACTTTTTACTAAAAAAATAAAAAAGGAAGATGGCTTTGAGGACAGTGCATCTGTCACCAGGAGTCCCGGCTTCGAATCCCGGTCCGGCACAAATTTTGAATTTTCATCGCTGAATTAAATTTGTGTCGATTCGCAGCCTATGTCTGAAATTCGTTTGTGCATGAACAAAACAATAATTATTCAACATCCAAAAACACTGATGCTAGGTGCAAAATGTCACACACAAAGAAGAAGCCGAAGAGACAGCAGGCAATGCAGACACACCGTAGCCTGGGATCATCCAGGGGCACCTCAGCCGGGCGTGGACCGTGCGTCACGTCAGCCGCCACGGATGCAATACTGGGAGGCGGTGGGTCGCGAAGGCGCTGCACACTCTAGAGGCTTCCAGATGGGCGGCGAGGCGGCGCGTTATGAACTCGCTGGCGGCGGAAAGGGGCCTCCCCAGGAATGGAATCGATATCTGGCGTTCGTGGCCGAGGCCGGGCCTGAGAGCGGGGCAACAAACCTTGCCTGTGAAACGAGCCGCTGGGACACTCAGCTTTCGGAGACAGAGCGGTAACTGCCGCCTTCAAAGAGTGCGCTTCTTCGAGGTAAACATCCAAGGTCCACCAGTAGTGACATGATCCTCCATGCGGATGATGCTGTAGTATACAGAGAAGTTGCAGCATTAGAAAATTGCAGCGAAATGCAGGAAGATCTGCATCGGATAGGCACTTGGTGCAGGGAGTGACAACTGACCCTGAACATAGACAAATGTAATGTATTGCGAATACATAAGAAAGATGGATCCTTTATTGTATGAATATATGATAGCGGAACAAACACTGGTAGCAGTTACTTCTGTAAAATATCTGGGGGTATTGTGCGAAACGATTTGAAGTGGAATGATCATATAAAATTAATTGTTGGTAAGGCGGGTGCCACGTTGAGATTCATTGGGAGAGTCCTTAGAAAATGTAGTCCATCAACAAAGGAGCTGGCTTACAAAACACTCGTTCGACCTATACTTGAGTATTGCTCATCAGTGTGGGACCCGTACCAGATCGGGTTGACGGAGATCCAAAGAAGAGCGGCGCGTTTCGTCACAGGCTTATTTGGTAAACGTGATAGCGTTACGGAGATGTTTAGCAAACTCAAGTGGCAGACTCTGCAAGAGAGGCGCTCTTCATCGCAGTGTAGCTTGCTGTCCAGGTTTAGAGAGGGTACGTTTCTGGATGAGGTATCGAATATATTGCTTCCCCCTACTTATACCTCCAGAGGAAATCACGAATGTAAAATTAGAGAGATTCGAGCGCGCACGGAGGCTTTCCGGCAGTCGTTCTTCCCGCGAACCATACGCGACTGGAACAGGAAAGGGAAGTCATGACAGTGGCACGTTAAGTGCCCTCCGCCACACACCGTTGGGTGGCTTGTGGAGTATAAATGTAGATGTAGATGTAGAAATGAAGAGGAAATGAATTAACAGAAACTGTATATAAATTAACTAGCCTGAAGGGAAAATCAATTTCAACTTCTAGATCGCAGTTGCTGAGGCTTTAGTCAAGCAGCAGTAGATACAGAGAACTCGAAGGAATTTACCAACGTCCATATTCCTGTATGTCACTTATGAGAAACACATGGTATGCAGGCTAGTGGTATAAAAACATTTCAATAGCTATCAATATTGATAACTTAATTTGTCCAACATTGTACAAAGGAGCTCATGCTCGGAAAATGTTGCCCGAAGTTGGCAACGAAACGTCATGAAGAAGAAGTTTTACAGATCTACCATGGCCTCTCAGCCCGGAAGTTTTAACAAATGGATACGCCGGCCGTGAAAGCCTACAGTTATGTTTAGACGACTCTGCGGGAGGAGTTGTCGGTTATGGTACGACGACTGGAGGGTCTACGTAAGAAGGAAGCTCAACAACTTCGTACACTTACTTTTTTGCTATGTTGTCGTGACACCGTGGACAATTCCGAAGTTTTTGAAGGTGAGAAGACTGTTTTACTCGGAGCAATCTAACAGTACCTACTCACGCATAGAAGTGCCGATGCTACGGGAGCTGGTTCATCAGACACGTCATGGACTGGCAGTAACTAGCTGTCAACTGTTAAATATCCATTTATTTACTAGTAATGCAATGCAATTTCGTGATTGGGATAAAGTGGACAGGCTAACAATTAGATCTATTGAACTAAGTGCAGAAGTGTCTTCTAATAGGCAGAAGAAGAAGTTCGAGAATTAACAGAAGGGCAGTTACAGATTATTAATCTGTGGGGAAGAGAAGTATCTAAGCAAAATATTTATGTTCTCTCGGAAGGAGGAAATTTTGCAATTACTCCATCAAAGGTTCCTACGGAGGATATTACACCTAATATAGAGGCGGGGATTTGGCAGTTATCACCACATTCTGCTGATGAAATCAGGATGGAAATAGCCAGGATACCATGTAAAGCTAAGCCACCTAGTAGTAATCTGTCTCAAGGAGAAAGGAAAGCTTTACGTGAGTTTAATGCGGACAGGAATAGTATTCTACTTACAGCTGATGAGGGTAATGCTACCGTCGTGATGAAGAGTGAGCGCTACCATAGGAAGATCAGTGACCTTTTGAATTCTAGCACTTATAAAAACCTTCAAAATGATCCTATAACGGAAGTGTTAGGAGCTACCAATCGATTAATAAAAAAGTCTCGGAAACTTACCGTCCTAGATTACTTGGGGTACCAAAGATACACAAGCGTAATGTCCCATTGACACCAATAGTGAGTGCTATTAGATCACCTACTCAAAAGTTGGCTAGACACCTCGCCTCCTTGCTACACCTGCTAATTGGTAAAACTGATTATCACATTAAAAATTCTGAGCACTTTATTGAAAAATTGAACGAGGTTACTCACAGCCCAGGTGATATTCTTGTTAGTTTTAATGTGGTATCCCTGTTTACCATGATTCCTGTTGACGCAGCTTTTTTATACATGTTGTTGTTGTTGTGGTCTTCAGTCCTGAGACTGGTTTGATGCAGCTCTCCACGCTACTCTATCCTGTGCCAGCTTCTTCATCTCCCAGTACCTACTTATACATAGCTGATATGTTTCCCACTGATGTTGTTGTTGTTGTGGTCCTTAGTCCTGAGTCTGGTTTGATGCAGCTCTCCATGCTACCCTATCCTCTGCAAGCTTCTTCATCTCCCAGTACTTACTGCAACCCACATCCTTCTGAATCTGCTTAGTGTATTCATCTCTTGGTCTCCCTCTACGATTTTTACCCTCCACGCTGCCCTCCAATGCTAAATTTGTGATCCCTTGATGCCTCAGAGCATGTCCTACCAACCGGTCCGTTCTTCTTGTCAAGTTGTGCCACAAACTCCTCTTCTCCCCAATTCTATTCAACACTTCATCATTAGTTATGTGATTTACCCGTCTAATCTTCAGCATTCTTCTGTAGCACCACATTTCGAAAGCTTCTATTCTCTTCTTGTCCAAACTATTTATCGTCCATGTTTCACTTCCATACATGGCTACACTCCATACAAATACTTCCAGAAACGACTTCCTGACACTTAAATCTATACTCGATGTTAACAAATTTCTCTTCTTCAGAAACGCTTTCCTTGCCATTGCCAGTCTACATTTTATATCTTCTCTACTTCGACCTCATCAGTTACTTTGCTCCCCAAATAGCTAAACTCCTTTACTACTTTAAGTGTCTCATTTCCTAATCTTATTCCCTCAGCATAACCCGACTTAATTCGACTACATTCCATTATCTTCATTGATGTTCATCTTATATCCTCCTTTCAAGCCACTGTCCATTCCGTTCAACTGCTCTTCCAAGTCCTTTGCTGTCTCTGATAGATTTACAATGTCATCGGCAAACCTCAAAGTTTTATTTCTTCTCCATGGATTTTAATACCTACTCCGAATTTTTCTTTTGTTTCCTTTACTGCTTGCTCAATATACAGATTGAATAACATCGGGGAGAGGCTACAACCCTGTCTCACTCCCTTCCCAACCACTGCTTCTCTTTCATGCCCCTCATCTCTTATAACTGCCATCTGGTTTCTGTACAAATTGTAAATAGCCTTTCGCTCCCTGTATTTTACCCCTGCCACCTTTAGAATTTGAAAGAGAGTATTCCAATCAACATTGTCAAAAGCTTTTTCTAAGTCTACAAATGCTAGAAACGTAGGTTTGCCTTTCCTTAATCTTTCTTCTAAGATACGTCGTAAGGTCAGTATTGCCTCACGTGTTCCAACATTTCTATGGAATCCAAACTGATCTTCCCCGAGGTCGGCTTCTACCAGTTTTTCCATTCGCCTGTAAAGAATTCGCATTAGTATTTTGCAGCTGTGACTTATTAAACTGTTAGTTCGGTAATTTTCACATCTGTCAACACCTGCTGTCTTTGGGATTGGAATTATTATATTCTTCTTGAAGTCTGAGGGTATTTCGCCTGTCTCATACATCTTGCTCAGCAGATGGTATAGTTTTGACAGGACTGGCTTTCCCAAGGCCGTCAGTAGTTCTAATGTTATGTTGTCTACTCCCGGGGCCTTGTTTCGACTCAGGTCTTTCAGTGCTCGGTCAAACTCTTCACGCAGTATAGTATCTCCCATTTTGTCTTCATCTACATCCTCTTCCATTTCCATAATATTGTCCTCAAGTACATCGCCCTTGTATAGACCCTCTATATACTCCTTCCACCTTTCTGCTTTCCCTTCTTTGCTTAGAACTGGGTTTCCATCTGAGCTCTTGATATTCATACAAGTGGTTCTCTTCTCTCCAAAGGTCTCTTTAATTTTCCTGTAGGCAGTATCTATCTTACCCCTAGTGAGATAAGCCTCTACATCCTTACATTTGTCCTCTAGCCATCCCTGCTTAGCCATTTTGCACTTCCTGTCGATCTCATTTTTGAGACATCTGTATTCCTTTTTGCCTCCGTCATTTACTGCATTTTTATATTTTCTCCTTTCATCAATTAAGTTCAAAGTTTCTTCTGTTACCCAAGGAGTTCTACTACCCCTCGTCTTTTTACCTACTTGATCCTCTGCTGCCTTCACTACTTCATCCCTCAGAGCTACACATTCTTCTCCTACTGTACTTATTTCCCCCATTCCTGTCAATTGTTCCCTTATGCTCTCCCTGAAACTCTGTACAACCTCTGGTTCCTTCAGTTTATCCAGGTCCCATCTCCTTAAAGTCCCACCTTTTTGCAGTTTCTTCAGTTTTAATCTACAGTTCATAACCAATAGATTGTGGTCAGAGTCCACATCTGCCCCTGGAAATGTCTTACAATTTAAAACCTGGTTCCTAAATCTCTGTCTTACCATTATATAATCTATCGGAGACCTTCCAGTATCTGTAGGCTTCTTCTATGTATACAACCTTCTTTCATGATTCTTGAACCAAGTGTTAGCTATGATTAAGATGTGCTCTATGCAAAACTCTACCAGACGGCTTCCTCTTTCATTTCTTTGCCCCAATCCATATTCACCTACTATGTTTCCTTCTCTCCCTTTTCCTACTCTCGAATTCCAGTCACTCATGACTATTAAACTTTCGTCTCCCTTCACTACCTGAATAATTTCTTTTATCTCATCATACATTTCTTCAATTTCTGCATCATCTGCAGAGCTAGTTGGCATATAAACTTGTACTACTGTAGTAGGCGTGGGCTTCGTTTCTATCTTGGTCACAATAATGCGTTCACTATGCTGTTTGTAGTAGCTTACCCGTACTCCTATTTTTTATTCATTATTAAACCTACTCCTGCATTACCCCTATTTGATTTTGTGTTTATAACCCTGTATTCACCTGACCAAAAGTCTTGTTCCTCCTGCCACCGAACTTCACTAATTCCCACTATATCTTACTTTAACCTATCCATTTCCCTTTTTAAATTTTCTAATCTATCTGCCCGGTTAAGGGACCTGACGTTCCACGCTCCAATCCGTAGAACGCCAGTTTTCGTTTTCCTGATAACGACGTCCTCTTGAGTAGTCCCCGCCCGGAGATTCGAAAGGGTTACTATTTTACCTCCGGAATATTTTACCCAAGAGGACGCCATCATCATTCATCCATACAGTAAAGCTGCATGCCCTCGAGAAAAATTACGGCTGTAGTTTCCCTTGCTTTCAGCCGTTCGCAGTACCAGCACTGCAAGGCTGTTTTGGTTAATGTTGCAAGGCCAGGTCAGTCAATCATCCAGACTGTTGCCCCTGCAATTACTGAAAAGGCTGCTGCCCCTCTTCAGGAACCACACGTTTGTCTGGCCTCTCAACAGATACCCCTCCATTGGGGTTGCACCTACGGTATGGGCATCTGTATCGCTGAGGCACGCAAGCCTCCCCACCAACGGCAAGGTCCATGGTTCATGGGGAAGTTCCCACTGATACAGTTTTCGAATGGATCAGTAATTAAACGGGCAGATGGGAGGCTAGGGCATAAAGTGTATAGAAAAGATGCACACACCGACCGTTACCTCCATAAGGATTCGAAACATCATCCCATGTAAAAGAGAGTTGTCATTATAACATTGGTGGACAGAGCTAATAACGTCTGTGAGTCAATTTCTTTTCAAGATAAACTAAATCATTTGCGAACGGCCCTTAAGAATAATGGATACGCTGAGAACGAGACAGATCGAGCACTTCATCCCAGAAGTGTCTGGCAACATTCAGCAACAACAACAACTGTCAACTGGAAAAGATTTTTTTTCATTTATTCGCAATATTACGGACCGTATTGGCAAAGTTCTGGCCACGTTTTAAGTTGAAATAATCATTAGACCCACCAAGAAGGTCAGTGAGTGTTTAAGATCGGCGAAAGGCGCACGCCACACCTTAGCAACTCCTAGCGTGTATAAATTCCCGTATAGCTGTGGGAAGGTTTATACTGGAACAACTAAAAGATGTGTTAATACCCGCTTAACTGAACACAAAAGGAACTGTCAACTAGGACATACTGACAAATCAGAGGTAGCGGAACATGTTTGTAAAGATGGTGATCATGAAATAAAATTTAGTTAGACTATAGAGCTAGCCAGGACATCGCATTATTGTGCACGTGTATATAGGGAAGCTATAGAGATTCAGAAACACCACAATAATTTTAATAGAAAAGAGGGAGGCTTAAAGTTAGACAACAAATGGCGGTCGACTTTGCACCAAAGATGCGACAATCGATTACCTTCAATTGAGAATAATTGTATTGGTCAGAGATAGACTTACAGGCGGCCCCACGTGACGTATGGTGGTGTCCTCTATGCGCTCTACGTAAATGGGACCTCCACAGCCTGGCAGCCAGACGTTGACTCACCTCGGAATATGTTGCCCGCTAGGCCAGAAAGAACAAGTTTTATATGAACAAACTTGCAGCATGTTGCAGGTGAAAAATTGGTCGGCAAGTTGTTTTATAATTGAAATAAATGGTTGTAGCTCAGTCAAAAGTTGCATTAAGAAGTATCTTTTATATATCTTGATGGTGATTAGTTTAGGACACCTATGTCCATTTGCAAACCATCTGTATCGTACTTGTGACAATACAAGCGAAAATCTATGTATAAAAACTGCTTCTGCAGTGGTGATCAGAGCTGCACTATGGCCGACACTACAACAGTAAACAGACTACATAAGACAGATGAATTATCCAGTGTTTGCCCATCGTGGTGTATGTACTGTTGTTGAGTAGGCCATAGTGCGTGAGCCGTACGTGCCTCATGTTCCCGCCATCATGTATTTTACACCCTGTTTTTAACGTATTTCCGCCTCACTATGTTAATTTAAATTACTGGTGTCACTGAGTTGATGCTTTGCCTGACCGTGACCGGCACCAGCAGTGCGTATCGATGTATCCCCTCCCGTAGTATCTTTGCTCGACTGCTATTACTTCTCGGTCCTTGTCTGTTGTAAGGCAGTTTGGATCGCGAGTTCTGGTCTGCCAGTCTGTTGGAACGCGTCTGGAGCGCAGTCCGGTCCCACCAGTCGGGGAGTTGCCATGCGGCACTGGTGCAGTCGGGTTGGAGCTGTGACGTCTGCGTCGACATGGCTCGCCCGGCAATTGCTGCCACGCAAATGCCGCAATGAGCCGGGCCACGGTCTTGGTGGATCGTCGGTCGGTCGTCCTACCGGACGACGCGTTTTGGCTCGCCGATCGTTCATGAGTCGGCTGTGTGTGTGTGCATCGACTCCCGATTTGTCTTAGTGCATGCTTAGTTACTGTTGGGTATCGTTCAGGTCTTCATGCAAGTGTTTGTCAGGTTGTGTGTGCAGTTGGCGTTATTTCCACTGACGACTATTTTAGATTTTGTCGGTTAGTGCGAACCAGGGAGGATATCTCAGCGCGGTGCAGTCGGCTGGGTCCTCTGGCGGTCCCTGCACAGTGTCGGAGCGTCTGTGGAGCTGTACGATCGCTACGAGCCTCGTGGCTTACGACCCAGGACGTCAAAGTAGAGTGGTGTTTTAAGTTCCCAAGCCACGTCCATTCATTTTGTGGTTCGTTTCGGTCGTTGGGGAAGTTTTCCTGTGAGCAACACAGAGTGTTTGTACTGCTGAAATTTAGCCGCTGTGCGGTGGAATTAACTGTACTGGTCGACTATAATTCAAGTGCACCAGCGGAATTTTCTGCCTTGTGGCCGTTAGTGCTCCGGTTACCTGCCCTGGCCACTAACGTAATTCCAGGCAGTGTTCTTTCCTCACCTGTTGTCACTGCCCAACACTGTGTGTAGTTTTGACAGCTTAATACATATACATATTTGATTGTGGATAATTACGTCCGCAACATTTTGCGTTTGAGTTCTCATGTACTGATTGGTAGCAAGCAAATCGTTTTGTCGGTCGGTCTTTGGCTGTCCCTTGGTTGGGTTACCGACGGACCAAGTGTAGTTCGGCTCACTACCTGTCTCACGTAAGTGAATGAGAGCACACCGACCCCCTGGAGGCTTCTGAGTAACGTTGTCTTTACTGTCTTTCTCACGGGTGTTTAATTGTCTATTAATAATCTATCATAGCCAATGATTTAAGAAATTCTTGGTTTTACTGTGTTTTATGTAAATTAGAAGCCTTCAGCAACGTATGAGTAAGTTTGAATTCTGGCTAGTGTATATTTGCTGAAAGATTATTGTCGTCTGTGGTCTTTTCCTTTAGTTCGCTTTGACCCACTTAAAACTTATATTTACGGTTATATTTTTTAAAACATTTGGAATATTAATTGTGGGCCTTCAGCCTCTTGGAACCTTATTCTTAAAATTACCTCTCAACCTTAAACATTGCGGCCTTCTGCCCTTAAAGGGTTATTCTATTTTGAATTTTGGAAAATCAATTGTGGGCTGCACCCGCTTAAAACCTTATTCTTAAAATTACCCTTTAAGCAAAAACATTGCGGCCTTCCAACTTCGAAAGGTTACGGTAATTTATTTTAAAATCTTGAAAATTTTATTGTGGGCATTCAACCGTTTGTATTGCATATTACTCGTATTTATGTTTGTCTATCCACCTTTGCCTTGAGGCTTTCAGCCTAGCTGTGATACATATAGTTTTTTTATTATCTTATTTGTAATTGTAACTGTGTGTCTTCAGTCACTTGAAATTTACCTTGTTGATTTTTAAGATTTCTTGTTTGGAGGCCTTCAGCTGTGAAAGATTTGGAGTTTGAAACTCGTAGTTGTAAAAGTTCGCCGGCCGGTGTGGCCGTGCGGTGTAGGCGTTTCAGTCTGGAACCGCGTGACCGCTCCGAACGCAGGTTCGAATCCTGCCTCGGGCATGGATGTGTGTGATGTCCTTAGGTTGGTTAGGTTTAAGTAGTTCTAAGTTCTAGGGGACTGATGACCACAGATGTTAAGTCCCATAGTGCTCAGAGCCATTTTTTATGGCCTCTACTGCAGCGAAGATCCGCTGCCTCAAATGTACCAGATCTCCAACCTTGTTCTGTAAACAATGTCGTTGATAAACCCCCATACACTGAAATCCAGCGGAACGAGATCTGGAACGACCGAGGGGCCAGGCCGTGGAACCCCGCTCCCCTCCCCCTAACCATTCAGGAAACATTCCATGGAGAATTGTGGTAAAAATGACGTCGAGAGGTATCTGTGGAACTGTATAGTCCGGCAACATGTCGGGTTATATGTGTGCTTTCACTGTAGACTCTATAAAAACAATGGACGAATAACACCATGATTATGTAATTTCAAGCACACAATAAAGTTTTGTGTGTCATTTCTCTAGGAGTCTCGACAGTTGTTTCGGTTAGCTTTGTCACAAACGTGTGTGAAGTACTTAGCTATCGACTTTACCATCGACCCGGTGTTTCGCTGAGGTTGGCAGCCTAAGCCACGTGAGCTGCCGCCAACTCGTGTCCTCCGGCGGGGTGAGCCTCTCGGTTTAGCCTTGGGGTCGCCCGTTCGCGGATAACGTGGCCTGCTAATCAGTCGTTGTTACTCGCACTTTTCTGATCCCCACCTGAACGGATTGGATTTAAGTTACTTTATTAAAAAATACCACTTCACTTGAATTGTGGCTTCCGTTGTATCAGGACACTGCATCTAATAAAGCTAAGTAACATCAAGATGTTGCTTGCTAAGTGTTGTTCGCCTCATGGCTCTTTTGTGTTCGAGTGTGACCTTATTCTCCTCCACTACCCCTGGGGCGACACAACAGCGTGGAAGGTAGATTCATCAGTGAACAGCAGTGCACTGAGGTAGTTGTTTTTGTCTAAACGAAGCAACATTTCACAAAGCCATTTCGTCTGCGGCGATCATCAGGCTTAATCTAATGGGAAGCTGGAATTTGTAAGTACGCAACAGGAGATGTTTCTGCACAATGTCGTGCACCGTCGATTGGGGGACTGCTTGTTTTCTACTTGCTTGTGTAATAGGTTTATGTGGGCTTCTAGCGATTGTTCCACGTATTATTTTCACGGTATATCGCACACATGCGTTTTAGCAAGTTTTCAAACATTTGAAATCAAACTTCCAGTTCCTCGAAGAGTTCTGTCCCACTGATAAATGGATTTACATGTGTGAGAATCAACATTCCATTCCCTTCTAACACGCCCCTTAATCCAACATCGAGGTCGCAATCTGCTTCGTTGATATGAGCTCTCGAAAACAATTGCACGTGTTATATTTTGTAGCTCTGCTAACCACAGTACACACCACACACACTGTCAGGAGTACGAATGCCTGCTGCACAGTAAACATCTACGCTCATACTTGCGTATACGCCATACGTATCAGGAAACGGTGAGGATCGCACATTGGAGAATGCCTCTTTCGATTGCGAATTTACCCAAATACATAAAATGTCTAGTTCTTTTGTTATAACTATATCCCCGACACCCTGTATGTATTTTCTTTGGTTGAAAAGTCGGGCTAAGAATTGCGTGCTATCTGGAACTGTCCGTTATAATGTTTATGGCTGCTGGTCAGCGTTCGGTGTGAAAGTTGTCCAACGCTTCACTCCTGAAATGTTTATCTCATATGTTGTGGCATCGATCTTAGTCAACCACAGCAACCAACCAAGGTGTATGTGAGCCAGATAACTGTGTAATTTTACAACCGGACACTGCAGTAGTGCTTGATAGCATTGCGCTTTGGAGCGATCTGTCAAAACGGTGAAATGAAATGAAATGTCATGTGGCTAGGGTCTCCCGTCGAGTAGACCGGTGGATGTGCTTGCTACATGTTGTAGTTTGAAAAGACATCTCATAGCGAGGTAAGTGGCGCGAACTGATAGCGAGGTACGTGACGCGAACTGAGCCGCTGTCACAACACAAGCAACCAGGGTAAGTACATAAACCTCAGTTCAGCAGATAGGTTCATTCCATTGATTCTGTTCTGAGGGTAAGTTGAGCTTTTGACACACGTCTGAGGATGTCAAAATGGTCCTCATAGGTTTGGCCTCGCCGACGGATCGCTGCCCATAACCTCATATGCAAGAGTCACGCAATGGATGGTGAATACGACAGTGATAGCCCTGGAATACATGAGACATCGGTGTTGTACACCACAAAACATAACAGTGGTCCACATTAATCCCTCTTTATTACTAAGTTTCCTGCTGACCGACACTGAGATAGCAAAACTCATGGGACATGTTGTTGGATGTCCTTTTACCTGGCTTAGTGCAGCAGTCTAACGTGGCATGGACTCAACGATCCATTGGAAATTCCCTGCAGAAACACTGAGCCATGCTGCCTCTGCGGCTGTTCATAGTTGGGAAAGTGTTGCCAGAGCAGGAATTTTTGCACGAACTGACTTCTCGATTATGTGTAATAAATGTTACAAGGGATTCATATCTGGATATTTGGATGACCGAATCATTCGCTCGAATGTTTCAAAATGTTCTTGAAACCAATCGCGAACAGTAATGGCCACACGACATGACACATTGTTACCCATAAAAATTCCATCTTTGTCTGAGAAGATGAAGTCTTCGAACGGCGGCAGATGATTTCCAAATAGACATACATGACCATTTCCAGACAATATCGGTGCACTTGGACCAGAGGACACATTACATTCCATGTAAACACTTCACACACCCTTATGGAGCCGCCACCAGCTTGCGCAGTGCCTTGTTTACAACTTAGTGAGGTCTGTGCCAAACTCGAATCCAACCGTCAGCGCTTACCAACTGAAAATTGGACTCATCTCACCAAGAAACGGTTTTCCAATCGTTTAGAGTCCAGTCGATATGGTCACGAGCCCAGGAGAGGCGATGTCGCACTGTTAGCCAAGGCACACGTCGTTTGCTGTCATAGTCCATGAACATCAAATTTCGTCGCACTGTCCTAACGAATACGTTCGTCGTATTTCCCACATTGATTTTTGCCCTTATTTCACGCAATTTTGCTTGTCTGTTAGCACTGATCACTGTACGCAAACGCCGTTGGTTCAAATGGTTCAAATGGCTCTGAGCACTATGGGACTTAACATCTGTGGTCATCAGTCCCCTAGAACTTAGAACTACTTAAACCTAACCAACCTAAGGACATCACACACATCCATGCCCGAGGCAGGATTCGAATCTGCGACCGCAGCAGTCGCGCGGGTCCGGACTGAGCGCAAACGCCGTTGCTCTCGGTACTTAACTGAAGGCAATTTGCCATCGCACAGTCAGTGACGAAGAGGTAATGCCTGAAATTTGGTATTCTCGGCACACTCTCGACAACGCGGATCTCGGAACATTGACACCCTGACAATTTCCGAAATGGAACGTCCCATGCGTCCAGCTCCAACTACGATTCTGCGTTCAAAGTCTGTTAATTCATGTCCTGTGGCCATAATCACGTCACACACCTTTTAAAATGAATCAGCTGAGTATAAACGACAGCTCCGCCGATGCACTGCCATTTTATACCTTATGTACGCGATACTACCTTTATCCCTGACTTCTTTCACATCCCTGTACACGGATAACAAATTATTACAGGTTTTAATCCACCACAAGAGAGGATGAGAAAGTTAGCAACTGTTGGCATGGTTCAGTATTAATAAAAACGTTGAATGTCCTAGCAAAGATACATAGATAAGGTGAATGAGGCAACATCATAATCTATGCGTGAATTATGAGAAGATGAATCTGCGTGGTCACGCAGTGATTGCTTGAATTCGACAGAAGAGTGGAAAATGATCATGCTTCTAACAATGCTGAGACGCGACTGAGCCTTCAGTCAGCTGGGAAAAGTTTCCGGAATGTGGCCGATCCTAACATCGTGCCTCCAAACGCACAGCAATTCTCATAACCCGCTCACCCAAGCTGCGGTTCTCGCCATATTCGGCCCTCAGGTGCGTGGAATATAGCGAGCGCATTTCTTTTTTTCCGCAGACGGTCACTCATCAGCAGTCTATGGATATTCTGATGACATTTCTAGACCCAGTATTCTCTTCACGATCCGCAGACGATCTCTTCTGTACCGTATTTGAAGTCAAAGTGCTTTCTCCTCTGACACACAGTTTTTTCTTCTACACTCCTGGAAATGGAAAAAAGAACACATTGACACCGGTGTGTCAGACCCACCATACTTGCTCCGGACACTGCGAGAGGGCTGTACAAGCAATGATCACACGCACGGCACAGCGGACACACCAGGAACCGCGGTGTTGGCCGTCGAATGGCGCTAGCTGCGCAGCATTTGTGCACCGCCGCCGTCAGTGTCAGCCAGTTGGCCGTGGCATACGGAGCTCCATCGCAGTCTTTAACACTGGTAGCATGCCGCGACAGCGTGGACGTGAACCGTATGTGCAGTTGACGGACTTTGAGCGAGGGCGTATAGTGGGCATGCGGGAGGCCGGGTGGACGTACCGCCGAATTGCTCAACACGTGGGGCGTGAGGTCTCCACAGTACATCGATGTTGTCGCCAGTGGTCGGCGGAAGGTGCACGTGCCCGTCGACCTGGGACCGGACCGCAGCGACGCACGGATGCACGCCAAGACCGTAGGATCCTACGCAGTGCCGTAGGGGACCGCACCGCCACTTCCCAGCAAATTAGGGACACTGTTGCTCCTGGGGTATCAGCGAGGACCATTCGCAACCGTCTCCATGAAGCTGGGCTACGGTCCCGCACACCGTTAGGCCGTCTTCCGCTCACGCCCCAACATCGTGCAGCCCGCCTCCAGTGGTGTCACGACAGGCGTGAATGGAGGGACGAATGGAGACGTGTCGTCTTCAGCGATGAGAGTCGCTTCTGCCTTGGTGCCAGTGATGGTCGTATGCGTGTTTGGCGCCGTGCAGGTGAGCGCCACAATCAGGACTGCATACGACCGAGGCACACAGGGCCAACACCCGGCATCATGGTGTGGGGAGCGATCTCCTACACTGGCCGTACACCACTGGTGATCGTCGAGGGGACACTGAATAGTGCACGGTACATCCAAACCGTCATCGACCCCATCGTTCTACCATTCCTAGACCGGCAAGGGAACTTGCTGTTCCAACAGGACAATGCACGTCCGCATGTATCCCGTGCCAACCAACGTGCTCTAGAAGGTGTAAGTCAACTACCCTGGCCAGCAAGATCTCCGGATCTGTCCCCCATTGAGGATGTTTGGGACTGGATGAAGCGTCGTCTCACGCGGTCTGCACGTCCAGCACGAACGCTGGTCCAACTGAGGCGCCAGGTGGAAATGGAATGGCAAGCCGTTCCACAGGACTTGAAAGGTGGCTACACTGAGCCACAGCGCCAGAGATCGCTAGAGAGCATTGTTCCGCCGCCTCCACGGGCAGTCATTATTGAGATGTGCTAGAGGTCAGTGCTTGTCCCGGACTCGTAGTAGTCAGTTCGTGTTGAGATGTGCTAGTAAGGAGTGCTTGCTGAGATGTGATACTGAAAAGTTCTTGTTGAGATGTGGTAATAGCGAGTCGGTGTGGAGATATATTGTAATTATGAGAGTGATTTTGGTCAATATATGAAGGTAACGAAACTTGATTTATTTTTCATTATTTCCATGTTTTAAATAATGTGTCATTACAGGTTCAGTCAACAAAGCATCTGGCTTGTGTTCTTGGATTAGAGTGTAATTGTGGTTCTCTTGAGTAATTATGGTATTTGTATTTTCTTTAATTAATTCAGTATAAATGGTATTTGAAATTCTTGTCTTTTGAAGAAGAACCGTGCCAGATGTGTACGTTGAGTCATACTTCCACACACAGAACAGTGACACTTGTGCTTTGGTTTCGTAGGTTTTATAGTTGCTGGGGGCTTAATTAATTAATTGTGTTAATGAAAATTTCCATTTCATTCTTTGTTATTGTTCAATGCAGTCAGATTGCGTAATAATACGAGTCAGGGCCAACCGTTTACGAGACTTCGTAATCGGACAGACAGCTACTAAAACTGAAAATTAAAATTATTTTCATTACATTATAAATAAGCCCCCATGCACGTGGCGACCACTGCTTCGGATCGTCCCTTGGAATTCTTCTGATTGTAAAAATAGTAGACAGTAGTATTGTTGTAGTAATTTGTAGTTTAGTAATTGTAGTCTATATTGCATGTGTAGATTTGGTAATTGACATTCTTCTAATGGTATTTTGCAAAATTTATTTATTTTTTGTGTTCTTGTCTACGGATCTGATAATTTAGTGCAATTATTTCAATTGTTCGTTAATCGTGTTTGAGGGAAGCATTTCATGTGAATGATATTGTTGGTGATAAAGTCTTATTGTGTATAATTTTCGTACAGTGACGAGTTTTGTATATTTTGTAAATGATTACGCGATCAATGAAAAAGACAAAAATGATGAATAGTGAGAAAGACGAAATTGTTAACATGGCGAACTCGCCAACAGAGGAAAACAGTGTGATGAATAATGAAGTGGAAAACAATGTAATAAGTCGGGAAAATAGCCCGGAACCATTTCAAAATTTTTCTCAATCAGAAAATTCACAGAATACGAGATTAACGATAGAAGATTCTGAAATAGTATCGAACACAGATAGCTTTACAGCTATGACGAAGGAAACTGGTTTTGCGGGAAATGTTAGGGGCGAAAGGAGTTTCGAATCAGTTACTATGGAGCAGTTGATGAGTGCTATATTAAAAATGGAAACACGGTTAGACTCACAAATGGAAACACGGATGGAAACAATGGGATCTCGGTTAGACTCACAAATAGGAACAATTAAAACAGAGATGGAAACAATGGAAACACGGTTTGACTCACTGGGATCACAGTTAGGATCTGAATTGAAAACTGAGATAGGAACAATGGAAACACGATTAGACTCACGAATAGGGACATGTTTCAAAAATATGAAAGATGAATTAAAGAAAGAAATCAGAGAAGAAGTACAACCGATTTTGAATTCTCACAATAATAGATTAATTGCAATAGAGATTAGACAAAGGGAACAGGATAGAGAACAGGAGGAGAGAGATCGCGTGATAGTACAGAAATTTTCAGAGTTAAATTTACAATGTGCACACGATAAGGAAGAGATATTTGAGAGAATCGAGGAATCCGTACCAAATGACAGAATAAATCATCTAACACAACAATATGAACAGTTAACTACCAAATGTGTCAACACTGAAACCCGAGTCGCGACACTTACGGAAGACGTAAGTAAACAGAAAGAAAAAATAGGTGACTTATCGGAAAGAGTTGAGGAGATATCAGACAAATTGACAAGTCTTAGTTTAAATGGGGATAGAGATTCAGATGATACAGCTCCATTACCATTTGCAGAAACCGAAGAGTACCAGAACATAAATAAGCATGTTGAAAATCAGGGAAAATTTAATGAACGCGTTAAAAGGGAAGTTGAGGCATTACGAAAGCAAGTCAAACAAATTGAAGGCGAAATCGTAGGAAAAGACAGCAGAAGAAATTTAGAATCACAGATAGCAGAAGGCTTTGAAGAAGATAATTTGTTTCATTTACGGGATGCAACAAGAGAGCGCCAGGCGCGCGAACTTGACAATAATCGACATTCAAACTGGGACAGACGCGGTAGGTCTTTGTCGCCACGAGGCGAAAACTTTGACTATAAACACTTTTTGACTGTTCGGAAATTTAAGATCTTCCGCAATTCTAAAAATGACATACATCCATGTGCATGGTTAGATCAATTTATGTATGCACTCCCACCAAATTGGCCACTAAGTCACAAACTGGAATTTATGTGTGGATATTTAGAAAACGAACCGGCGACACGGATGCGTGCACTCATTAGAGATTGTAATAATCTGAATGATTTTTATCATGCATTTCTATCGGCATATTGGTCCGAAAACACGCAAGACAGAGTCAAACACAGTCTTATTATGCAGCGTAATTTCAAACAGTCTGAATTCCGCACGCCAGCAGAATATTTTGAAGACATGATTCGAAAGAATCAGTTCCTTTCCAACCCTTACAGCCCGACTGAATTAATTCGCATTTGTTTAACTAAGCTGCCACAATCCATAAGACAAATTGCTTTAGCTGGAAGATGTAAAGACGACATTGAGACTTTTAAGACTTTGCTACAAGAACTTGAGTATGACAACGACGACGGGACTTCTTGTAACTTTTTCGGTAACAGTAATTACGATAGATTTTCAGAGAAAAGGGATAGTGATCGGAACGGGCGTTATATGGGTAATTTTGAGAATGACAGACGTAACAGACAGGACAATAGATACCAGCCTTATGACAATAACAGACGTTCTAACAGAAATTACACAGACAATTATAATAACGGTAATTCGTACAGGAATGATCATTCATACGGAAACAGTAATCGGTATCATCAAGACAGAAATTATCCATATAGTAATAGAAACTCTTACTACAGAAATAACCAGGGTAGTAGGTCTAACAATAATTTCAGAAGTGACAGTCGAAATTATACAAGAAGTAGTTATGCAGACAGACAGGAAAACAGAAATTTTAATAACAGACACAACCAAGAATTTGCATCCAACAGACAGGAAGGACCTAATTGGCATCCTCCGCGTGACAGAAATTCAGAGAGACAAGTGGAAATAGTAGAAATTGATCCGCGAAATGTCGGGAATAATCAAAGACGTGACGCAAACAATCGACAATGACTAGCAGCTTCGGCTTCTGGCAGCAATATAGACGGTTCAGAAAGTAATGACACTACGACTTTACACTACGTACGCCTGGAAGACATGAGAGACATTTTGCTAGATGAAAAGGAAAATAATGTAGACGCATTTTTACATCCTGTTATTGAAGTATGTGTGGGTAAGAATAAGTTCACTGCAGTTTTAGATTCTGGGAGCCCATTGAACGTCATTAGTGAATCAGTTTTTCGTATATGTGAAAGAACTATTGCCTGTCCTGTGTTACCTATTTCTAAAACTACAATTCGAGGAGCGATTTCTGGAAAAGGTGTGGAAGTTAAACAACAGACCAACCTAAATTTCATTTGTCAAGGATACGAATTGTCTGCTAATTTTATTATTGTTCCATTACTCAGTACACAGATTATATTAGGTATGGAGTTTCTTAACACACATAAGGCAATTTTGAACTTTAAAGAAGGAAGTGTGAATTTGACTGTTGCCGGAATGCCGAAATGTTTGAAATTTTTCGAGTGTTTAGCAAGATCTGAATCAGATACAAAATGTTTAAGGTTTCTTACTTCTGATGCTTTCGTTGAGCATTATGACGACAGTGTGTTTATTCATGACAATGACAATAGATACAGAGACGCGATGGAGGATATAATTAGTAGCGAAGAATTAATTAATGAAAAGGTTAAGAAAGCTGAAGTGTCAGATGACGTTGCAAAAGAAGAGCTGCACCATATTTTGACTTCACATGCTACAGTCTTTAGTCATCACACAGGAACTATACAAGGCTTACAATATTTATTTAAAGTAAAAGAACACACACCATTTCGCGGGAAAACGTACGCTATTCCTTTGGCTTACAGAGACAAGGTTAAGAATGAACTTCAATACATGTTAGATCAGGGCATTATTGAGCCAGCAGTCAGCCCTTATACCAGCCCATTACACGTTGTTCTTAAAAAGGATGGGTCAATTCGTTTGGTTCTGGATTCCAGACAGATAAATAATATCATCATTCCTGAAACTGACCGTCCACAAAATTTAGATGAACTTCTTCAACATTTCCATGGAATTAAAGTTTTATCCACGATTGATATGCGCGCAAGTTTTTGGCAAATAGAACTCCACCCTGATTGTAGAAAATATACTGCTTTTTTAGCCTTTGGTAACTGTTACCAGTTTCGGAAATTACCGTTTGGACTTACTGTATCTTCAGCAGCATTCATTCGTAGTTTAAATGAAATTTTACCTGTTTATCTTCGTGACAATATTACTTCTTATGTTGACGACATTCTTATTGCTAAACGTTCTTGGAGTGAGCACAACAAAATTTTGTATTCATTATTACGTATTTTTGCACGAGTTGGCATGACAGTGAACTTAGAAAAATCTGAATTTGGTCGTTCTCAGGTGAAATTTCTCGGTCACATTATTTCTACAGAAGGTATTCTTCCCGATCCAGAAAAATTAGACGCTATTCGTAATTATGCTGTTCCTACCACAAAACGTGATGTTCGTAGTTTCCTTGGTGTCTGTAATTTTCTTAGACGCTTTGTTAGATTGGACAATTTGGCCACACCTCGTTTATGTGAACTATCTGGAAAAAATTCTAATTGGTGTTGGGATGAGGAAGCTCAGTCAGAATTTGAACAACTTCGTGATGCTTTAGTTGCTGCTCCACTTCTTTCACATCCGGATTTATCTAAAGATTTTTGTTTGGCGACGGACTCATCATACAAAGGCCTAGGTGCACATTTATTTCAAGAGATAGAAGAAAACGGCGTTGTAGTACAGAAGACTATTGCATTTGGAAGTCGTGTTCTCTCTAAATCAGAGAAGAATTATTCGATTACGGAACTTGAAGCTTTGGCTGTTGTATGGGCTTTCACAAAATTTCGCACATTTTTGTTTGGCAGACATACTAAGGTTTACACCGATCATCGAGCTCTGGAATTTCTTATGTCGACAAAATTAACTCATGGCAGATTGTCACGATGGGCGTTGTACCTACAGGAATTTGATTTTAGTATTGTTTACATACAGGGATCTTCAAATATTGTTGCTGATGCTTTATCACGTGCACCTATGGGTTTGAAACAAAGTGCTGAAGAGGACTGCAAAGAAAACCATTATTGTTTGATGTACATTCAAGGTGTTGCGTTTGAGAACTTTATTTCGTCTTCGCTCCAGGACATCGCTAAGGAGCAAAATAAGGATCCAATCTGGAAGGACATTAAGGAGAAGTGGAGGAGAAAGGAAAGCGTAGCGATTAGACAGCATTATTTAGTTCGCAATGACATTCTTTTTAAACGGAAATCGGTCGACAACTCTGTTTGGTTAGTTTGTATTCCTGATGAGTGGGTCAATACATTGATTTGGTACACACATTTCAGTTATGCGCACTTTGGTCCCAGAAAATGCTTTCATAAATTACGAGAAAATTGCTACTTCAGTAATATGGAAAAACGTATTCGATCTGTTCTTGCCAAATGCAAATTATGTCAAAAGGCTAAGCCGCCAACAGTTTCGCACAGAGCACCGTTGTTTCCTATCATTCCAGCGAAATTAAAGGACATGGCTGCAGTCGATTTGTTCGGTCCAGTGGTTCGTTCTACTAATGGTTTTGCGTACATTTTCGTAGCAGTGGAATTGACATCAAAATATGTGTTTTACACCTTTACGCAAAGCAACAGCTCGTTCAGTATCTAACGCTTTCATCAAACATTTTCTTAAAGAAGTGGGTCATGTTGATAAGGTTATATCAGATAATGGATCACAGTTTCGCTCTAAAATTTGGCTTCGTACTCTACGGCGTCGTAAAATTAAACCAATCTTCATTTCACTTTTTCACCCTCAATCTAACGCTTCAGAAAGATGGATGAAGGAAATCAATAAATTGTGCCGTCTTTATTGTCATCAGAATCACAGAACTTGGGATCAGTATCTTCATATTTTTCAAAACATTCTGAATGAACTTCCTAATGACTCAACTTCTTTACCGCCTCTATTGATATTAAAAAATAAAGTACCAACAAATCGCATTTCTGAAATCGTTCCTTTTCCGCCTTCACGGAAACTGCGGCATTCTGAAGTTGTGAACTTGGCTCTACGAAATATTGCGTCTGCGGCTGCAAGAAGAGAGAAATCAGCTAAACGTCCTGGTCGTTTAAAAATTTTGTCAGTTGGTCAAAAGGTGTTAATTAAATCTCATCGTTTGTCTCATAAAGGAAAAGGCTTGTGTCGCAAATTTTTTCTGCTTTATAACGGTCCATACAGAATTCGCAAAATTATTCATGACAACACTGTTGAAGTAGAAACTCTTAAATCTCGGCGTTCTAAGGGAATACATCACATATCGAATGTTAAAATTTTTGTGGAATGACATGCTTTTGAGAAACTAACAGCTACATGTAAACACGCAGAGAATGCAAGAGTACCGCGCTGTGTTTTGGCGGCGGCACATACTCAAAGCAACAGTCAAGTCGGCGCGCCGCACAAGGCAGTCGTTGACCGCAAACAATTACTTCCTACGTCACGCGCCTACAGCTGATCGAGCGCTCAGTGCGAATGCACTGACAGCCGTAAACAAATACACAGTTTAATTTCTCCGACTAAATTCTGTATAAAGCTATGGTGACTTCAAAAAAAATTATGTTATTAACGTTCAGTATTTTTCAGGATACGGTTGTGTAAAATATTTAAGACCTTCAGGTAAATTCTGTGCATGTCCGACGTTAAGACGACTTACTATGGAGAAAATTTCAGGAAGAATGTAATTTCGAAGAAAAAAAAGTAATAAATTAAAAAAGGTAACTATTAATTGAGTTTATTTTTCAGGTAACATAATTCCACTTAGGTACGTACTTTAGACGTAATTTGCTGCTAGCGATTACGTGATTGATACTTTGTGCTAATTTCATGTTCTATGAATTTACTAGTGAAGCGACGTGCTTACGCACATTAACTGATTTTGACAATGATTAATTAATGAACAGGGTTGTTATTTGTATATATTATGCATCGCTGGGCTGCACTGCTTTTTCACTGATGTCATATTTTTTATTATGTGCCTGCTGTGCTTATTTATTTAAATTATTATTGTCACCTGATTAATTGTGCTGACTGTGGTTAGATATGTAAGTTATACTTTGTGATTTATCTGCTTGCGCCTTCATGGGTACTTATTAAGATTACATATGAACATTTATTTGCTTATGTCGATGTGATGCTAATGACCTGTTTATTGTGTAAGGCATGTTTGCTGCTGTGTGCATGGATTGCATATTTACACATTTCTGTTTTGTTGTCATAACTATTCTTCAATTTAGAATATAGCAATGCTGATGTACAGTGTACGAACATAGAGTTTAGGTTACACTGTGGTATTAATAATAGATTGTTCGCTTGGCAGAGCCTCGTTGTAGGAATTGTGCTGCATCCACTTGTTGACATTCTGTTCTCTACTGGTATATTTACTCGCTATTGCATGTTTTGCTTACGCTCAGTGCCTTATATTTTTAAGATAAGAAAATGAACGGCTATAATTCGACGAACGACATGAGTACAAGAAACTTCATTGAAGTCACATGAGTTGGAGGTTTTATGGAATCTGTATAAATTTATGTTAATAGGAAGGAAGCTAACGACATGACAGACCAAAACTAGGTTTAGACCATTGACAGTATTACACTGCATTTTCGTGAGCAATTGAAATAGGAAGTGACACTTGACACAAGGAATACTCCACATGTTTGCTTCTGCCATGATTCTTTAAGTGGTGTACACACTGTGAAATATTATGATTATTCACACTCCGTAATCGTACTTAATTACTGAGAGTTATTCGAACTAAGTCTGTTAGAGGTCATGTATGCATTTCTTTTATTTAATGATGGACAAGGAACCAAAATGTATCTTATAATTTATAATGAGTAGAAAATTTGGGTCAGATGGAATACACAGAGGTTGTGTGTGGACAATGTGTCTTCGGATTGCATGGGATGCTGAATTGAAGTTGCACTAGGATTTTATCTGTACTTGTTCGAGGAGACTGACTAGAGGAAAGAGTTGTTATGGAAGTGAAATGATATTGGTGCTGAGGTTTATATGTATCGACGTATTATTGAAGTATTAAGATTAAGTGATGATTATTGGAGTTTGGTGGATAAGAGGTAAAGTAAGTGAGGAGCATATTTTTTTTTTTTTTGTTGGTCCATATGGAACAAGGAGGATGAAGATGGCAGAGTAGAACACTCAAGTAGAAAGAAGATTGCCTACACACACACTTTGTTATATCAATAAGCAGTATACATTTTTTTTTTGAAGAGAGGAAGTATTTGCATATCTTGGCTCACTGACAGTTGTTCAGCAACAGTACAATTTGATCTGGCTTGGCAAACATTGGTCTTGACATGATGACTATGACGTTGACTAACTATTATTGACTGTTATACATTGCTGCCACTACTACTTGATACACATGATGAACATAAAATTTTGACAGAATTGCATTTACACAGTTAACACTATTCAATTACACAGTAGCACTAATGTGGATGAAAGATGAGTGAGTGTGTTTTGTGTGTTTTCCTTTTATAATCCCAGAGAAGTGATCCCAACCTATCTCCTAAATATTATTTCACTTGTTTGTTGTGGCTTGCACTGACACCCATAAATATTATAGGTTAACTGTTATTGTGTACTGTAATAGTTAATGTAACAATTACCTGATATCATTTGTGTGTTTATTATGATTTGTATGTTTAGTGTAAGAGCATTGATAATAATTTGTTAAAGAAATTGTATGAGCATTCAAACTATTGTTCATGACTGAACTGTCTCAGTAGTTATGGTGAATAGTATGGACTGTTACTTGCACTTTTTCTACATGATTGGTGCCACAAGGACATGTTTAATTTCTGCTGATGAACTGTGTGATCAGTGATTGTAAAAAATTATGGACTGTTACGTGTACCTTCTCTACATGATTGGTGCCACAAGGACATGTTTAATTTCTGCTGATGAACAGTGTGATTCGTGATAGTGATAGTCCATAAAGACTGCGGTCAGCACCTGATCAACATTGCTGGTGCCACTAATGGACTGCTTCTACTGAAATGGTGTTACTTGTTGGTGTCTGCACCTGCTCAACATTGCTGGGTGCCACTGATGGATTGCTTCTACTGAAATGAAGTCACCTGTTGCTGTGTGCACCTGATCAACATTGCTGGTGCTACTAATGGACTGCTTCTACTGAAATGGTGTTACTTGTTGGTGTCTGCACCTATTCAACATTACTGGGTGCCACTGATGGACTGTTTCTACTGAAAAAATTTCACTTGTTGGTTTTTGCACCTGTTGACCATTGCTGGGTGCTACTGCTGGAACTGTCAACTACTTGTTTCTTGGGCTATGGAAAGCGTTTATGTGAATTTTTGTATAAACTGATTTTTTGTGTATTACTGGTTGTGAAAAGTTATGAGACTCTTACCTGCACATATTCGTCATTGCTGACGCTATTGATTGAATTGTTTAACCACATAATACTTGTGTAAACTATTATGTAAAGTCACATGTATGAAAGAATTTGTATTGCTTACTGTATTCTATATAATAGGTTATTGAAAGGTCAGTGCAAAGCCAAAATTTTATCTAGTTATATGATATTTACGTATTAATATTATCTTTTATTTTTGTCTGTATTTTTTTGACGAATTTGGTGGTATTTTCACCACCAATGCTGGCAAAAATACCATCAAATTCTAGCCGTGGAGGAAGGGCATATGAAAGGTGGCTACACTGAGCCACAGCGCCAGAGATCGCTAGAGAGCATTGTTCCGCCGCCTCCACGGGCAGTCATTATTGAGATGTGCTAGAGGTCAGTGCTTGTCCCGGACTCGTAGTACTCAGTTCGTGTTGAGATGTGCTAGTAAGGAGTGCTTGCTGAGATGTGATACTGAAAAGTTCTTGTTGAGATGTGGTAATAGCGAGTCGGTGTGGAGATATATTGTAATTATGAGAGTGATTTTGGTCAATATATGAAGGTAACGAAACTTGATTTATTTTTCATTATTTCCATGTTTTAAATAATGTGTCATTACAGGTTCAGTCAACAAAGCATCTGGCTTGTGTTCTTGGATTAGAGTGTAATTGTGGTTCTCTTGAGTAATTATGGTATTTGTATTTTCTTTAATTAATTCAGTATAAATGGTATTTGAAATTCTTGTCTTTTGAAGAAGAACCGTGCCAGATGTGTACGTTGAGTCATACTTCCACACACAGAACAGTGACACTTGTGCTTTGGTTTCGTAGGTTTTATAGTTGCTGGGGGCTTAATTAATTAATTGTGTTAATGAAAATTTCCATTTCATTCTTTGTTATTGTTCAATGCAGTCAGATTGCGTAATAATACGAGTCAGGGCCAACCGTTTACGAGACTTCGTAATCGGACAGACAGCTACTAAAACTGAAAATTAAAATTATTTTCATTACATTATAAATAAGCCCCCATGCAGACTACATCCAGCATCTCTACGATCGTCTCCATGGGAGAATAGCAGCCTGCATTGCTGCGGAAGGTGGATATACACTGTACTAGTGCCGACATTGTGCATGCTCTGTTGCCTGTGTCTATGTGCCTGTGGTTCTGTCAGTGTGATCATGTGATGTATCGGACCTCAGGAATGTGTCAATAAAGTTTCCCCTTCCTGGGACAATGAATTCACGGTGTTCTTATTTCAATTTCCAGGAGTGTATCTACAAATCCGCAGACTTACCATGTACCATTGAAAAAGATGTTGGCCAATGACGTTTTTGCTAACTGAACAACTATGCCCCCGTCCCCTTTATCAATAGTCTTACAACATTAACCAGTCTTTAAACACCCATTTATGCAGTTCTTAAAAATATCTGAGTTACTCTCCCAGTCCTCAACTAAGTTTGCTACTTCGATCAATACGCTCGTCTCCACATCCGCCTTGCTTTGAAAAATTCCTGACTTTACTTTTCTAGATTAACCGACGATGAGCCCCCTCACAACTTTTTAGGACACCCTGCGAAAAACTACGCCGAGCAGTTGGCACGTTACTTAACAAAGATAAAATAATTTCTGTCCACAATGCACGTCTGTTGCTTCTCATGGAACGCAGAACATCTCTGTCTGCCTTGACTTCCCCTTGGTGAGCGTTCTCGGAAGGCGATTCTTTAGCGCAAAACAAGGTTTCTTGTTCTGGTCGGATGGCACTGCTTGTAAAATCTGACGTGCTCCAGGAGTGCTGCTGTTTCTCACTTTGTGTCATATAATTTCTATGGATGTAGGGCTGGACTCCATATAGCGCAGGGTGCTTCATGCAGAAAACTACAGGAGTGCGACTCACAGATGCCAGAACTGGCAATGGCCTGTGTCACTGGCCTGAACAGTAACCTCATCTCATCTCTTCTCACTTTCCTTCGAAAGGTCCAAACACCTGGTCACTATGCTCAAATTGACTCGTCCTCTATCTAAGTAACTTAGACAGAAAATTTGAAGCAAAACTGCCAGCAGGAAGAAGAAGGAATTAGTATAGAAACACACAACTGACTCCTAGCAATAACAGAATTTATCAATTACGAGTATTAGCTATTTTATTAACTGATGGAAATACGGTAGATTTCAAATAGCAATGACCTTAAATCAGTCCTGAATACCACATGGAGATGCACCAGTCCGGCTATGCACTGACGTGTATCAGCTTGTATTCACCCGGTGCAGTCTCTGCACCAGTTATTAGTTGGATATGCAGTCAAGCATAGCTGCGTTGAACAGCACCACCAACGAGGCAAATCCACTGGTCTGTGAGCTGTCGGCTGGCGTGGATGGTTCCAGGTTAATACCGACAAGGCGATGCCATCGCTTGACACTCCAACCGGCCTCTGGAAGGCCCTGACGCTGGGCATCCGTGGGCCACTGACAGCAGCCTTAGGCCATGGACAGAGTACAACAATTCAGTCTTAAGCTCGCTGGGGTGCGGCTTGCACATCTAACTGCCGTTATTAAGGCCACCTCCTCAGCATTCTACTGTCTCAATAAACTCACTGCCGGTAGCTAAGGTCAGCTGCTGGCCACAACCACAGACCTTCTGAATGAAAATTGCCTAGTAATGTCTTGCAACGTGCTGTTCAGAAGAGATCTCCAACCCTCATGCTCTTACAGATTTATGGACAGCCCTGCAGGATTCATGGCGTCAGTTCCCTCCAGCACTACTTCAGACATTAGTTGAGTCCATGCCACGTCGAGCTGCGGCAGTTCTGTGTCCTCGCGGGGGCCCTACATGATATTAGACAGGTGTACCGCTTTCTTTGGCTCTTCAGTGCATTTCTTCAGTGGTGTCGCGTTGTGGCGACCGCTGTCGCCTGTATTGCAGGATGACCACTTTCGACACTAGAATGGCCGTGCATGCCATGCCTGGTGAGTTCATGCCTCGGGAGTTTTGTGGCCTGTGGAAGTGTTTAAGTTTTGAAGAGAATATTCGTGATGAATATCAACGGCATATTAAAAATCGAGAACTGGAGAAATTTGCAGGCGCTGAGAACAGCCTCATAAACGTAAAACACTATTTGGAGAAACAAAAGTTTGGTCCCAGACTTCCACATACAGAGACTTCGTTGAATGGTTCGCATGCTGGCAGTTGTTCATGACCCAGCACTGAAATCTGCAGCAGTTTGCGGAAGGATTGCACTGCCACGTTCAAGGATTCTCTTCAGTCGACGTTGGTCTCGTTCTTGCAGTATCTGTTTCCGGCCGCAGCGATGTCAGAGAATTGATGTTTTACCGAATTCTTGGTATTTACGGCACACTCGTAAAATGGCCGTAAGAGAAAATACGCACTTCATCGCTACCTCGGAGATCCTTTGTCCCATTGCGCGTGCGCCGACTATACACCATGTTCAAACTCACGTAAATCTTGATAATCTGCCATTGTAGCAAGAGTAACCGACCTAACAACTGCGCCAGACATTTTTTGTCTCATAAGGGCGTTGCCGACTGCAGCGCCGTATTCTGCCTGTATACATATCTCTGTATTTGAATAGGCATGCCTATACGAGGTTCTTTGGAGCTTCAGTGTGTCTCGATATTTGTCAAGTTATTTCTACCCCTATTACTGAAAAATTTTGCTTAAGATTCCCCTCAGGAACCATGGAGTAGGTTCGCATTTTCCCGGAAGAGTGAAGAGCGCTGCTGCCTACAAACATGTACCTACGATTTCAGATATCTGTAGCGAAACTGCGCCACTGAAAACTAAAACTGAAACACCATGAATATGGCATGCAATAAACTCACACATTGGCATGGAATGTACTACGTGCTTGTGTAGCTAAATGATTAGCATTTCAGTCAATGACATAAATTAGCAGATGTAGTGAAATCTACATTCTGTGTAAAAGAAAAGATTGCGGAAAAATTGCGTATGAATGTTGGTGTTTGCCCTGTGTTTTCCACATGTTGGAATGCATCAGCAGTTGGAGCGTTTCCTATACAGATCACGATTTATCGCTCCGTGGTCTTCCTACTCGCATTGATCGGGATGATAGTCATGCCTTGTAAATGTCGGATCGGTAGTCCGCCTGCTTAGTCAGTCCGCAGTTAGCAACGGTGGGGCAAGGTCGCCGTGTCTGTGTCCCGCCTGTTTGCGTACCGCGCGCGAGAGTGTTTACTGTTGACTCCCGCTGCGGCGAGTTTCACGCGTTCGTGTCTCCGTAGTGCCATGGCGCACTCGCACCGCAAGTACACATTTCAAGCGGACTACACAAGACCTCGAGCACTTGACATTGAACGTTTCGTGCGGGGAGAACTTCATATTGCTCCTCAAGACGTCATTGGGATCCATTTTTCTATAACACAAAGTGTCGTATACATAAAACTGATCAATGAAGAGGCGTGCACTGATGTGTGCCGACACACTCATGGACTTAAATTTAAGCATCCTGATTGCCACATAGGAACTGTCACGATTGACCACGCTGGATTGGGCCTTCTCACTCTGAGGGTCTTCGAGCTGCCATTCGAAGTCCCGCCAGATGTTGTGATGACAGCTTTCAAACCGTACGGTTCAAATGGCTCTGAGCACTATGGGACTAGGCTTCTGAGGTCATCGGTCCCCTAGAACTTAGAACTACTTAAACCTAACTAACCTAAGGATATCACACACATCAATGCCCGAGGTAGGATTCGAACCTGCGACCGTAGCGGCCATGCAGTTGCAGACTGTAGCACCTAGAACCGCTCGGCTACTCCGGCCGGCTCAAACCGTACGGCAACGTGCTAAGCCACCTGGCTGAAAAATGGCAAACGTTTGGGACATACCCCGTCTTAAACGGAGTGCGACAAATTAAGATAGCACTGACGAAGCATGTGCCATCCTATTTAGTAATTGGCGGTTGCAGAGCCATTGTCATGTACGACGGACAACCGCGTACTTGCGCCGGCTGTGGCCAGGAAGGACATGTCCGATCCACCTGTGTTCAACGCCGACCTACTCAGACACCGGTTGGTGAAGTTCCATCCACGGCGACACCTTGTTCACTCCCCATTACGTATGCAGCGGGTGTAACCGCAACAGCTGTTCCTGCCCAGGATCGAAAAACCATATTGCAGTCAATGTTCGATGACAGTGTGGCGGACAACATACCCCCCTCCACGACGTCATCGGCAGACTTTCTTAAAGACGGTGATCAATTGTGCCACCGAGACGAACCTAAAGAGAAGATGGAAGTAGAAACAGAAATTGTCCCGACTTCTGCCTTCCTACCAATGGAGACCGCATCAGAAGATTGGCGCCCGCACTCTGACACAGAACATGTCCGAAAACAACGGTCCCCTCGAAAACGCAAGAAACGGCGCCATACGCCATCCGATGATTGCCTGCTTCGAATGTGTGACGAACATCCGAATCACAACTCACCCTTCCCGTCACGATGCTACGGCAAATTCAGTTTCTGAACCCCGAACTGACAAGACCACTTTTGCTACTGAACTTGGGCGCGAGCGCTCTACTGACAGCACTCATCAACAGTTACCAATTGTTGCATCTGATTCTTGGGCGGATGATGTCGAGAATGAGCCACAGCACCCGGAGGATGCCGGAGGCAGAGATGCTCCCTCTGCTGTACCCAGCACCGACCAAGCACAGTGACTACGGCTGTATCGTCAGCCTACGTGGCGCCTCCCTTGCCGCCCACACCTGGCCTCCTAAATAACCCAGTTGCCAACCTGGCTGACCAAACATACCGTCTAGCAACGATTAACATCAACAACATACGTGGCCGACGTAACCTAGCGATGCTGCAGGATCTGCTCAAAGCAGCAGACATCGACATTGCGCTCCTTCAAGAGGTGTATGTTGCAGACTTCAAGGAACCCTATGGCTACAAGACTTAGGTCTGACATGAGTCGGCCAATGGCAGTGATGTGGCGATCCTCCTCCGCGAAGTTACACCCGCATAAGACGTCGAGTATCTCCCTGACGCCAGAAGCATGGCTCTTACTATCCAAGGAGTAAAACTTATTAACATCTACGCGCTGTCAGGATCTGGCCGGCGTCGCGAAAGATCCACCTTTTTCCCTCATACAATCACGCTCTTCTTTATGGGCCGACAGGACGCCTTGATATTCGGAGGGGATCAGTTACCACATCATTCTCCCTGCACAAAACTTGCGACAATTATAAATAATCTTCAATTGGTGAACTCGTGGGACATGTTTGTGGCGATCGACCCGGATTTACTCACTACACCAGCCATTCCTCCAGCCGCATCGACCGGATTTACATCTCGCGCTCCATAGCTGTGGGGACGAGAGCTGCCGAAGTTTGGCCCACAACGTTTTCTGACCACGAGGCCTACATCTGCGCCATTACCCTCGGCCGCCAGAAGGTATGGCACAGCTGTGGTCCTTGGAAGTTGAACGTCTCCCATCTAGCCTCTCAGGAATGCCGCCGCCATATAGAGAACACGTGGGATTCTTGTAGCCGCCGGCGTGGCACCTACCGTTCTACAGTGTCATGGTGGTTACATTGCACCAAACCAGCCTTCCGGAAGACCTTCATAGGCCATGGACGAGATGTAGCAGCATGGAAGAGACATACCATATACTTTTACTACAGCATCTTAAGGGAATGCACAACACTGCAGTACTCACCTGCAAGGCAGGGCCGGCCGAAGTGGCCGTGCGGTCCTAGGCGCTGCAGTCTGGAACCGCGAGACCGCTACGACCGAAGGTTCGAATCCTGCCTCGGGCATGGATGTGTGTGATGTCCTTAGGTTAGTTAGGTTTAACTAGTTCTAAGTTCTAGGGGACTAATGACCTCAGAAGTTCAGTCCCATAGTGCTCAGAGCCATTTGAACCATTTTGCAAGGCAGGTGACGTTGAACCGTGTCAAGGCACATATCATCAGATTAACACGTTGCCACCTTGTGGGTGCGATCGTCAGAGCGCGCACTCATGACGGAGTGGCCCAGGAGGAACTGTCCATGTACCACGTCATCGCAGAACGATGGCGCCGACGCAGGACACTGATCCAAGCGATCACGACGGAAGACGAACGACGCCTTGATACCCATCGTGATATAGGAAACGCCCTTCATGCTCACTACACTTGGCTGTACTCGGAACATCGACATCCCCCAGAGGTGATCGCCCAAGTCTCTCAACTCACTTATGGCACGATCTCTCCGACACCGGCGGCGGATTTGACTGCAGATGTAACGGAAGAGGAAATCATTGAAGCAATATAGGCGGGGGCTGCTCATAAGTCCCCGGGACCTGATGGCCTTCCTCTGGAATTTTACCGGACATATCAACAATTGCTGGCACCAGTTTGGACTGATATTTGCCGCTGTATTATGTCTCCCACGACGCAGATGCTTGGGGCGTTCCTAGAAGGACTAATAGTGCCCATTCACAAACCACGAGGTCGATCCAGGATCAGTGATTATCGCCCCTTGACCTTACTCAACAGTGACTTGAAGGTTTTCACCCGGCTTCTGGCGGCACGCGTAAAGCGATCGGTACAATGTGTTGTGTCGCAGGACGAGGCATCGTTAGGTGGAGACCATAATATTCGCACTGTACTGTGACGATATCGAGATATGATCGCGCTAACCAAAGCTCGCCAGGTGCCAGGAGTTTTGGCGTCACTCGACTTTAACCAGGTCTTTGACAGAGTCGACCACACATTTTTGATGGAGGTACTGCGACACATGGGGTATCCGGAATCATAGTTAAGGTACTGATGTGTCTCCTAAGCGGCGCGACGTCCAAGGTGTTATATTGTTGCCGTCTCACGCCGCCGATACAGATCCAGCTATCGGTGCGACATGGCTGCCCTCTTTCGGCGATATTGTACGCCCTCGTCTTGGAACCACTCCTCTGAGGCCTCCGACAACGCCTGACTGGGAGGTCCCTTGGTGGACACACTTTTTGCTGCACTGCCTATGCAGATGATCTGGTACTCCTTCTTCGCAGTAATGACAATGTTCGTGCAGCACTGGCGTGGGTAGCGACCTACGGCGTGGCAACGGGGAGCAATCTCAATCTCCACAAATCGCACACACTTTCTATAGGCAGAGGTCTACCGACGAGAGCGTCGCACCGCTACGAATCAGTGACACAATCCGCTGTCTTTGCATTGAATTCACATCTGACATGAAGCATTCAACAGCCCTTAACTACTGGCGTTTATTGAATCAGATGAGAGCACGAATAAGTGACCACCGTCTTAGACATCTAGACCTCCTGCAACGGACGCGATATGCTAACGTCTATTTGGCGTCACGTATCCCCCATTTTGCACAGGTACTCCCGATACCACCTACTCTGGCTAACCGCATGTTGGCCGTTTTGGGATCCTTTGTTAATATGGGCATCTTATTTAAGTTTCGTTACGAGTCCCTAACCTTCCCGAGGAGCAGAGGCCTTTGTCATGTTCAGAACTGAGCGAAGGCCCTGTTCGTCAGCTGTCACCTGCAACTGTGGCGACGAAGCCCGACGTGCCTCACAAGTCTCTTACTGGAGGCCTTAGGCCCAACCTCACGAGCACCCCTTGTGATGATATCGGACATCCCAGCACCTTTCTTCTACATTAGCCAATTCTTACTTGAATTAAGCTACATCCGTACCGCACTACTACCCACACGCTTGGTGAGGACGAGGGCGATATATACTGCTATGCAAATGAACAGGACGCCGAATGTGAGTGAAAGCAAACACCGCACTACAAAGTGGCGTGCTGTGTGGCAGGCATTGAATGCCACCACCATTGATACTGACGTGCAATCTGCATGGTACGTAACTGTTAATGGGAAACAGTTGTGCATGTCCGGCCTACATCACATCCACCTCGCCGATTCACCCTTGTGTGCCACATGCCAGGTTAACATCGTTTCGAATGCGGGTCGGCAAAGGACGTTTGGTATTTGGTGCGCCAGATATTGGCTTTTCTCACACGCAAGACTCCTGATGGGATAACTACCCAATCACTTCTTTTCCCCGATGAGATGTTTTTCGCAAGAGCAAAAACGAACTCTGTGACGTGGATTAGCAGCCACTCTGTTCATTACCTACTCGGTAATGGCGAAAAGACAGTACCTGATTTTTGGTATTACCTCAACGAACGGCATTGTGCGAATGTCAAGAACCCTAAATACAGGCAATATTTTTCTAATTTTCTTTGGAGCGCATTCCATAATCCGCCTCGCAGCTGAATTGTCGATGACATGAAGAGATAGCACCTCTTTCCAGTTCCTTTTTTTATGAGATTGAACAAACAACGGAAACAACACAGCAACGAGACGACAGTCATCGAAAAATTCGCAGCGGGCTATAGTATGGAGCATCCTTATGTCGTAACGGGACGACTTCCTATTATTCTGTTTATGTAGCCGAAGAGGAACGGTTTTCCTTTATCCATTTGTATAAAAATGAAATAAAAAAAACAGAAAAAGAAACCTTTCAAAATCCTTGTTCCTTTTCTTCATTTTTTTTTAAACAAGCTGGGTGGTAGCTTGCTTGGCTCCCATGCAAGCGGGCCCGGGTTCGATTCCCGGCCGGGTTGAATTTTCTCTCCGCTCGTGAACCGGGTGTTATGTTGTCATCATCATTTCCACCTCATCACCAGTGCGCACGTCACCCAGTGTGGCGTCGGATAAAGTAAGACTTACACTAAACGGCCGAACTTCCCTGAATGGGGCCTCCTGGCCAACGATGCCATACTCTCATTTCATTTTTATCGGATCGGTCGCTTCAGTAAGGCCATACTCAATACCGTTCACAGTAAGAGTGTCGATATGTTTGGAGCACCGCGGACTCCCAGCGTGGCGTGGGCATTTCTGCGATTTCTGTTGACGCGATAGCAGAGAGCGGCTGACTGTCAGTGGTCTGGCCATCAACAACATTAGACACACGAGTGCACCGCCTCGTTTTTCACACGAGTCCAGAATCTGCGTGTAGCATTACGATGATCATATCCGAATTTTATTTATTTATTTATTTACTCGTCAAGTTCCGTAGGACGAAATTGAGGAGCAAATCTCCAAGGTCATGGAACGTGTCAGTACATGAAATTACAAAATAAACGTAATAACAGATAAAAATAAATGTTCATGAGCCTTAAAAACGGTCAGTCGATAAGTTTCAGTAAGGGCTATCAGCAGTACAATAAAAATCAGCTTAATTTTTCAAAGAACTCCTCGACAGAATAGGAGTGACCCATGAGGAAACTCTTCAGTTTCGATATGAAAGCGCGTGGATTGCTGCTAAGATTTTTGAATTCTCGTGGCAGCTTATTAAAAATGAATGCAGCAGTATACTGCACACCTTTTTGCACAAGAGTTAAGGAAGTACGATGCAAATGCTGGTTGGATTTCTGCCGAGTATTGAGTGAAAGGTGCTCATTCTTGGGAATAAGCTGATATTGTTAACAAGAAATGACAGTAAACAATATGTATATATTGAGAGGCCAATGCCAAAATACCCAGACTAGTGAACAGTGGTCGACAAGAGGTTCGCGAACTTACACCACTTATTGCCCGAACCGCCCGTTTCTGAGCCAAAAATATCTTTTAGAATGAGAAGAGTTACGACAATAGTGAATGAAAATAAGCAAAGTAGACTAATTTTCGTGTCGAACGATCACTCACATCTGATACCGTTCGAATAGTAAAAATTGCAGTATTAAGTTTTTGAACAAGATCCTGAACGTGGGCTTTCCACGACAGCTTACTATCTATCTGAACGCCTACAAACTTGAACTATTCAGTTTCACTAATCATATGCCCATTCTGTGAAAGTAAAACGTCAGGTTTTGTTGAATTGTGTGTTAGAAATTGTAAAAACTGAGTCTTACTGTGATTTAACGGTAGTTTATTTTCTACAAGCCATGAACTAAGGTCATGTACTGCACTGAGTTGATGTTGCACACAACATCCTTTACTACCAAGCTAGTGTCATCAGCAAACAGAAATATGCTAGAGGTCATGTCATTTATATAAGTAAGGAACAGGAGTGGCCCCAACACTGATCCCTGGAGCACCCCACACTTGACAGTACCCCACTCAGATCCCAAATCACAGCCGTTATCAACACTGTGAATAATGACCTTTCGCTGCCTGTTGATAAAGTAAGAGGTAAACCAATTGTGAGCTACTCCCTGTATTCCGTAATGGTCCAACTTCTGGAGCAATATTTTGTGATCAACACAATCAAATGCCTTAGTTAAATCAAAAAATATGTCAAGCGTTCGAAACCTTTTGTTTAATCCATCCAGTACCTCCCAGAGAAAAGACAATATAGCAATTTCAGTTGTTAAACGACTTCTAAAGCCGAACTGTACATTTGATAGCAAATCGTGTGATATAAAATGATCAATTGTCCTTACATACATAGCCTTTTCAATAACTTTTGCAAACGATGATGGCATAGAAATAGGTCTAAAATTATCTACATTATCCCTTCCTCCCTTTTTATAAAGCGGCTTCACTACTGAATACTACTGAATACTTTAATCGTTCAGGAAACTGACCATTCCTAAAGGAAAAATTACAAATATGGCCAAATACAGGCCAAACATGTGCAGCACAGTACTTTAATATTCTGAGGACACTCCATCATAACCATGAGATTCCTTAGTCTTCAGTGATTTAATTATTGACTCAATCTCCCTCTTGTCTGTATCACAGAAGAATATTTCAGACACAAATCTCGGAAAGGCATTTGCCAAGAACGTTATATGATTTCCTGTAGAAACTAAATTTTTACATTAATTCTCCTGCAATGTTCTGAAAATGATTGTTAAATGCTGTACATATATCTGATTTATCAGCAACAGAAATATTTTTACTGCGAATTGACTTCATATTGTCGACCTTGTGCTGCTGACCAGACACTTCCTTCACAACTGACCATATGGTTTTAATTTTACCCTGTGAATTAGCTATTCTATTTACATACCACATACACTTTGCCTTCCTAATAACATTTTAAGCACCTTAAAATACTGTCTGTAATGGGCTACTATAGCTTGATTGTGACTACTTCTAACATTTTGATATAATTCCCACTTTGTTCTACATGATATCCTTATCCCACAAGTCAGCCATCCGGGTTGCCTATTACTGCTAGTACCCCGTTTAGAATGTTCTAATGGAAAGCAACTCTCAAAGAGCATGAGAAATGTGTTAAGGAAAGCATTGTATTTATCATCAATGTTATCGGCACTATAAACATCCTGCCACTCTTGTTCCTTGACAAGGTTAAAAAGTGTCTATTGCTGTTGAATTAACTTTCCTACATAGTTTGTAATTAAATATGACATTGGTTTGAGTACAAAAGCCTTTTAGTGCTAAAATTTGTGCAACATGGTCTGAAAAGCCATCCACGCTTTTGCTAACAGAATGCCCACCTAGTAATGAAGAATGAATAAAAATATTGTCGATGGCTATGCGACTGTTCCCCTGCACCCTAGTTGAAAAAAAAAAAAACCTCAGTTTGCATCAGATCATATGAATTTAGGAGATCTACCAAAATCGTTTTTCTTGCACCATCTGTCTCGCAGGAGAACGAATGTTTCCCTATTGCATGCATCAACATAAGTAAGGCACAGGTCCTTCTGTGACTATATGGGATGCCATTAAGTACACAACTCTATCGTATCCGGTAATTAGCGAACAATACCCACCCACAAAAAAGATGAAAGGTTACCTTTCATTCCAATATTTGTTGCATTATCTGCACTTGGAAGACTTGCAGAACGTGCCGCAGAGGTCGTGAAGACTGTAAATGATGTGAAAGCTGGTCATAAGCAACTGGCTTAAATGCAAAGACACACTCACACAATGGAAACAGTAGCACTTTTTGACGAGAAGAGATTATATTTAGGATCACATAAATAAAATGGGTCTTGGTCTACGTTTAACCAAAAAAGTTTCTCCTTAAGCAGTCTTCGAATAAGAGCATTTACTAATGTTGACTCAGAATATTCACTTACAATCTTCTTCTTCTTCAGCGTCTGTCCCGCGTGCCTGCGGGGTCCGCTACATGGGTCCTTTGTCTCCATTATGCTCTATAACGGGCTGTTTCTGGGTGGATGTTCACGCATTTAAAGTCTTTATGAATCGTATCAGCCCAACGTTGCTTAAGTCGTGCTTTGGGCCTTCTGACGACGACTTCAAGTGTATAACCCGCCTTGGCAATAGACATTACTGGCCCGTAAAACATGCCCAAACCATCGAAGACGACTATCACGCATCTTGTCTTGGATCGGTGCAACACGAAACTATTTCCTAATGCTGTCATTGCAAACGTGATCTAACTTAGTGAGGCCCATTGTCGGCCTCAGCATCTCCGTTTCCATTACACTTAGGCGGCGTTCTGTATCAACTGTAGTCGGCTAGCACTCACAACCATACAAGGCGACTGGTCGGATGACAGTGCGATAGAATTTTTATTTTAAATTGTCTTTCATCTTGCGTTCGCAAGTGACTCCCGTTGTTATTCGCCACTTCATCCAGGCTGCCCGAGTTCTGGTGTTGACCCTTCGGTGAGTCAGCCGTCAACAGTGATCGTGGAATCAAGGTACATAAACTTACACACACCTGCCAGATCTTCACCATTAATCGTGATGGGTCCCAACTCATGCCTGTCTGTCATGTACTTGCTTTTCTTCAAATTAAGGCCCAAATCGTGTTGCGCCAACCGGTTACACCATTTTTTAGTTTGGCTCCGTAGATCAGGCTAGTTTTCTGCTGTCAGCATCACGTCCTCACCATAAAGTAGGGTCCATGGCAATGGGTAATGGCCGGTGCAGGTCAGTTGTCACGGTGTCCATTACGAGAATGATGAGAAGTGGTGATAATGCAGAACCCTGATGGACGCAGACTGTGATGGGGAAGTCCTTGGATAGTCCTGTGGTTGTAAGGACATAACTTCTTTGCTGTGCATATAGTAACTGCACCCAGTTAATAAGCTGTTCTGGCACATCATGCTGTCGAAGTGCTAGCCAGATGAAACTGTGTGGCACCCGATCAAAGGCCTTGTGGAGATCCAGGAATGCTAGATGCAGCAGCTTGGCTTTCTCATAATGTTTCTCTACTAAGAGTCTTGCAGCATGAGTACATCAGTTGTGCCGCAGTTCTTCACAAATCCAGCTTGGCTCCTGGAAATCTCTGTGATCTCACGGATTCTTTGGTCCAGAACACGCTAAAAGATTTTCATGATGTGGCAGATAAGTCAAATTGGACGGTAGTTGGTGCATTCAGCGGGATTTACCTTCTTGAAGATAGGCACGGTGTTTGTCCCTCGTCAGTGATCTTGTTGAAGACTTCCGTTAACCATTCGGCTGCCTTACAATGATGGGAACATCATACCTCTGCTGGAAGGTCATCTGGGCCGGTGGCTTTCCCAGGCTTCAATTTCCTCAAAGCAATTGTGACCTCTTCGACTGCAATTTCTCTTGCGGGCCCTTCAACAGCATGGCTGGTGGGTATTGGTGGCTGGGGGAACTCTTCTGTTGAGATCTTCTTGAAGTAGCTGCGCCATCGTTCTTTGGTCTTCTTCCAGTCAACTGGCAGATTACCGGTCTCATCACTGACTCTATAGAACCGATGGACATCTTCCGAATTGCGATGTCTTGCTTTATCGAGTCGATGTAAGTACCACTCTCCTTCATGTTGACTTACAATATTACGCTGGAAGACTGGAAATACCACATTTTTGAGGTGTGGTTATAAGAGATAGTTTACCCAGAATGCCTGAAAGACATGAAATGCGACCGTTAATCTCCAGACTAAAAGTGAACTTCATTCACAATGGGTATATCGCAATAAAAAGTTTAATTTATGCCTTCTTTTGATATATTCGGCAACTTAATGTCTCCTCTAGAAATACTGAGGTATTTCAAAAACTATACAATACAGTACAAGAACAACAACACGGTCCACTCACTTAAATGTCGCAGCAAATTTTTAGAACATATTGAGGGTACCGGATCCACTATGTAACGTTTAGCCCATAAGACAAAAACTCTATTATAACTGCTGTCTTTAAACCCTCTCTAAACTTACCACTCATTCGAAAAGGCCTTACATGACTTACTTACGTACAAATCCATACCGGATATTACATCGAGAAAAAATAACGCTCAACAGTGTTAGCAAACAAAACCGACAAACGGCCATTAATCGCCGCGCTACTGATTTATAATCAAAACTGTCCAGAGATGTCGGTCGGACCCGATTCACGGGCAGACATCGCGTCTCTTTTTGAGAACTGAAACTGCAAAATCCACGGAGCAACAACCAACTCGTTTTGCCAACCATTTTATTAAGGAAAGTACAATAACCCACCAACAGTGACACACCCTTCAAAATAAAAAGAAAAACAATAAGGACGCCTTCTGTGGATCAAGCAAATAACACCTAATTCCTATAATCAGAGTTCCCTTCGACTCTATACCTGTACAAGTGTTCCACGTCGAAGTCGGCTGTTAGCAGTACGTAGATAGCCTAACACGACGGAGGCGACATCTCACAGTCGTTGCGGAAGAGAGGGCGGTTGAGTTTGCACACCTCTGGACCGGCCGATCTCCTCCGCACTCGGCGAGTCGAGAACTGCTCGCTCAACCGCCGGGCGCCGGCTAATATAGCCCCGGGCGGAAGGATATTTCCGGGACTATTTGCACGCACGTGATCGCTAGGAAATAGTTCGTTGATCGCCGCGCCCCGTTTCTCTGCTGCTGGTTGATGCCCTCTGATGGATGTTGGCCGTACCTACGTGTTTGTTGCCCACCGTGGTACTTGCTTGTAAACACTCATGCATGGGCAACCCGCATCACTGGTCCGCCTGCGAAATTGTCGCTGCAGAAGGCGTCTGTGGTGACTAGCAAAATCAGCGTTTCGAACCTTAAAAGTGGACGGGATCGTTCACCATAGTTGTTATCGTACCTCCTAACAGACGCCACAACCGAAAATAAAACTATTAGGGAATGCCATTCAAACTCGGCAATTTTTGGTAATAGGAGTGAACTAGAATGTAAGACACCTCTTCCTGGTGAAAAACTCCTCTTGGAAAGCTGGTGTAGCAACACTATCAAGGAGAGAAGTAAAACCAGCACGGTACATCGACTGATGCCACCCCAGTTTGAAGATCGGAAAAATACTGAAAAAGTTCACGCATTACATCAGGTCGACAGGACCACTCGCGTCCATCTGTAGAACGAATGGTAGTGAGGCATATTCTTTAAGATCGCGTTCGATGACGAATTAGATGATACGAACAAGTCAACTGTCCCTAGAGAATCGAATATGGCTGGGAAAGCAAACGAAACCATTTAAGTGCTGTCTTTCGAGTTGTAGGAGTTTCGCCTTCACGCAGTAAACATCCCTAACTTTCAAAGGGACGTCTCGAGCACTATTATAAATATCACAAAGGACAGCATAATAAAATAAAAACCGGCCGAAGTGGCCGTGCGGTTAAAGGCGCTGCAGTCTGGAACCGCAACACCGCTACGGTCGCAGGTTCGACTCCTGCCTCGGGCATGGATGTTTGTGATGTCCTTAGGTTAGTTAGGTTTAACTAGTTCTAGGGGACTAATACCTCAGCAGTTGAGTCCCATAGTGCTCAGAGCCATTTGAACCATTTTTTTTAATAAAATAAATTCCCGAGTCCTCGGAATTTCAGCCGCTCTACCAGCGCTGAAACGCATGAGAGCAGTGTGAAGCCGAGGTTTGGCAACGGCGATAACCCACTTGGGAACGGACTGCCCACGCTCACACGGCCGCGATGACATCATCCTGAGAGGGGTCCGCCAGATGTAAAATATTTAGCTTCCAAAAAGGGCGAGAAAGAGGTAGCCGTTGCAGGACGTGATTAAAAGTCATTGAAACGGCACAGTTGTCAGTGAAGCAGGCAGGAATGACATCAGTCGACAAATGCTACGTAGGGAAGCTGACGAATAAAAACGGTCCAGTCGACGACTAGAAGCAGCTGTAGAATACGTAAACTGCGTTAACGTGCAATCTCTGCAGATCCGAACATCCTGCAGACTCAACGACGCCACCATACATTTAAGTTCTCCCCTCATGACACTTTTCCTCCGATTTTGACGAAGTAAGTAAATGGCATCTTCCTTTAAAAAACGCGTGTGACCAGATCCAGATGGAGCATAAAGAAAAATTAAGGCAAGATCTTTAAAAATAAACTGTATACCCTGATCATCAACCAGTTTATGTTCGTCAACGGAACAACATCTCTATAAAGAACGGCCATGCAAGTACCACTTTTCGGCGCAACATTAAAAGCACAGACTACCCAGGGAGACAAAACATATCAAATAACACTTCTTACAAAAACATGACCTTGGGACATGACCTTGGGAATCATAAATAAACTGTCGTAACGCAGCAAGAGCAGCAAATCTTATCCTATTAATATTTAGAGAAAGAAACACTTTCCCCTGCATTAGTTAACACATGTAAGGCGGTTTGGCTTTAGCGCATTAGAATATCTACCAAGTTTAGCTACCACACGATAATCACTGTCCACACTGGACCTCTGTGAGTAGATGCAGTTTAATGAGACTGTGTTTACTATTCCACGTCATGCCCTTACGTTCAGTGATCCATACGTTGTACGTTTCTTTGTTATGACGAGGCGTACGAGAAAATCTGGAATGTGCTGCGTCTTAATGACTCTGAGAATAAAAAATTCGAGTAACTTTCAAACGACTTTTTCACAGGGTAGGGTGTGGGCTCTAATTATGGGAATAATTTCCGACATAATCTGAAAATTGACTCTCCCAGCCTAGAAAAGAAGAAAGGAAATCGTCATCCACCCGTGATTATGTAGGCTGCAAAGTGTTTTTCGAGTTGCGACTTGTATTCTGTCCAGTCCTTTTGTTTCTCAAGGAAAGAACGGAAGGGAAGTGCGAGCATGCGACCCCCTGAATTCTGTGTTTCACTCGAAATTTGCTGTTAAGCTTGCTGCGCATCTGGCAAACTGGTGATAGACCTCACTAAAATTGAATTTGTTGGCTCTGAAATTAAGCACAGTCAGTGGTTGCTCTCCTGTGGTTACCATATGTTACCATAGCAGCTTTCCAGTTCCCGTCGCCAGGAATGCCTGTTGCGTCCGTAAGTGAACGAAGCGTCACAGACACTTCAAAATTTATTACATGATTAAAACAGGAGTGAAATCTGTTATCGCAGGACAGAGCGGACCAGGTTGTGGAAAGGCGCCAAAGTCAATTACTGTTAGTTATACAAGAACACATACAACTTTATTCCTCAAACCAATGCACAGTTTTCTCTTTAAATCAACAAAGATCAATTCACGGTTGAGGGTTCAAGTACTTCTCCAGAATAAGTTTAAATGATTGCCTTTAAAACACCAGGATTTAGAGTAACGGCTGAAGGCCTTTCTTAACTAAAATTAAAATATCTTCTCGGTTAAAGGCCGAAATAATATTTCAGATCAGCTAAGGAAATTCTTTAAAAGCCAAGCATTTACAAATTCCGCTAAAGGCCATATTAAGGAAAGTTCAAGTTAATTCTTCGACTGAAAGCCCAATTACAAAAAAATTCTTTACATAATAAAAGAGAGATTTTAAAGATAAGCTTTTGCACAGTACAACAGAAAAATATCTTAAGACAACTTGAAGTATCTTGTCGGCTGAAGGCCTAAACAATTGCTCAAGAATAATTAAAGACAACCTCAACATAAACATTTACAGAACACGGCCGAAGGCCATTTCAAGAATTCAAGATAATTAAAGAGAAACCATACAGACAAGGATTTACATACTAAAGCCACAGATTTTGAAACAAATGCGGCTGAAGGCCTAAATACAGAGCAACAAGAGTTTTCAATGAAACACGGCTGAAGGCCTAATCTTAAAGTTGTTATGAAGTTCGGGTGAAGGACATGCACTAAACATAAAACAGACAATATTAATACACGGCTGAAGGCCTGCCACAGTACCTGCGACCAAATAAAATGACAATCACAAACAACAAACAGTGGTGCTCAGAAGTGTTCCAGGGGTCAGCTTGGGAAAGAAACTCTAGCCACAGTTTAAGTGAGACAGACAGCCAAGCGTAACACTAAACAATCGGGTTTCACACGACCTACGGACGGCTGACGAATCAACCAACCGCCTAATCAATTCCACCCAACCAACAGCACAACAACCAAAGTATCAGCGAAGACGAGGATCGCAGCAGGATTATGTCTTGATAATAATTGGCGTATAAACACAGACAAGGCACAATAAACACTCAAGGAAAAAAAGAACAACAGCAAGCTGCCGAACTACACGGCGAGGAAAACACAATGCTGCGAGACAGAGCTAACGACTAGGGCAGGTAACCAGAATATTAATGGCCACAAGGCAGAAGATACCGCTGGTGCACTTCACTAATATATTATAATAACTTCAAAGGTTAAACACCATACACGGAGACGGCTGCAAAATTTTGCCGACTCCAGCACACCATCACATTGCTGCTTGTGGGGACAGCCCAGGATGTAACAACAGCAATCAACAAAGAGATGTCACAACAGTTGAACTTTCATGACAGGTTCACTGATTACTGAACTCCAATGTGCGGTGGGCGACGAACTTAGCAGTTCTCGCAGCTAGTGCCATACAGCTCCAACTGTGCGTCCACGCCGCCAGCAGCCCCGGCCTGATCATAGGCCGCAGAGACTTCCTCGCTGCTCCGCCACAACCGACCAACTGCTCACACCCGGAAATGGTCAAAAGATCAAATACACTTCGGCCGATGAAACGATCGACCGAACGACCAACCAACGGTCGTTCACGCTCCAGTCTTCTTCAGTCGGACAGTCCATGTGTGTCGCCAGCGGTCGGCAAGTACTGGCTGTCCGCACCTCATTGGGGATCAGTGCCCGACGCTCCAACGTCCCCGACTGCTGCTCCGTGCCCGACTGACTTCCAGACAAACGACGATCCAGAAATACTTTCAGTCTCTCCAGAGATAGTACGACAGAGCACTTATCGATAAGCGCTGCTTCTGCCACTCACGGGCAGGTAAGGCAGGAAGTTAGTGACGCCAGTAAATGGAATAAGAAAACGGGCGGCAGTACGGTAAGAGGAGATGACGAACAATAAATGGAATGAACACAAGCCGCGCACAGCTCAAGCAGCATATTTGTTTATACGGTTACTGTGTTTATACGTAACTTTTGTATCATTAGTTGTAACTGTTTCACACTGTCTCAGTCGAGTACGGTGGATCCCGAGCTAGGGGCTATACTTGAGCCACAGTCGATCCCAAAGATTTGCTTTGACATAGTGGATACATGACATCGCTGCCCTCTAGGAGGCGAGCGAGAAGTGGCATCGCTAGCTAAAAAGTTGGTACTTGGGCCAGCTCAGGAATTGTTTCTCGGCGAGCTCTGCGTTGTGCCTTGGCTGAAGCGTTAGTCAGTTTCGAATGCTTTCGTTTTGAGTGGACGAAGTCGTACCAGACTGGTCGTGGTCTGGTGTCTGTACTGGGGCACGGTATTCTGTGTATCCATTGCCACACTTAATTTCAGATCAGGCTGGCCGATATAGCCGCTGAGCGCGATGGTATCCGCGGTACAAACTGAAAGGAGTTAGGTCGACTGAATTTGGATAATTGGAAGTGTCTGCTAAATCCTGTCTTCACGGTTGTCGAGCACTCACAGTGGATGGATAACTGGCTCATGACACCTGGTTGTGAAGTCCCTACAGCGCTGCATTTTGAAAGTGGGAAGCATCGATCACTGTACACAGACCCGTGCCTTTGCAATGAGACACTTGGTTGAAAGTGGTGCTCTCTCTTAGCGTCATCAGTGTTATGCTTTGATTGCATTGAGCTGTTAGGAGTTTGCTTCCGTGTAGTGTTATGGCGCCCTGTTGCGCTGCATGTGCAGCCGTACTGGTTTTGTAAAGTTTTATTTTTACTTTTGCAATCGTAAAGTAAAACACACAACCCGCGTGCAGCTTTATTTATCTGTCATTAATTTAGAGCATATTCTGGCTTTTTAAAACACAACGTGTCTATTCGTAATTCGTTAGGGAACAGAGCAACTGACAGTCAATGCAGCCATTTAAAATTTTGGGTCTGAACCGCTAATATTAATAGCTGTACTCGCCAGCTTGGTTTAAAGTTTCATTTGTTTTATATGTAATTTTTAAGCTCTTGCTAATCTATGCGCAGTTTGGCCACCTATGTGTTTTTTCACATCTAAATGATGCTAATTATTTATTCATTTGTAGGTTAAACCTGCATGAACTCCAGAGCTCAGGTGGGATTTGTTTTAAAGGTAGCTTTATATTAACTCAGTAGTTGTGCTTGTGATTAATTGAAACAACAAACCGATTCGAGTAATGTAATAAAAGATTAACCTAAAATGATTATAAAGGTTAAAGTAAATCGATGACAGCTCAACAACGCGCTTGGTAACTGTTACCATATTAGTAGCGTCATGCTAGGTCCTTCTATTCTCACTGCGAATCTTCCAAGATCTGGCACGCGGCGTGGTGTGCGGCGTCTTAAAGACACACGCAGAGGATTACATTTGGTAACAGTGAGTCGAGGCAAAGAAGGCGTCATCTGGTGGCGTCCGTGGCGCCATCTATTGGAAGGCCGCGATACCTGGAGCGGGCAAGTCTCGCGGCAGCGTGCTGGATCTGTCTTCCGCTGCTTTGTGAGCGGTGTGCCGTATCCGGCCGACAAAGACAATGTCAGTATCGCAGTAATCTTACGCGAGTGGCCGCGACAGGCGCTGAAATTGATGGTAGCGAAACAAAAACACTATGGTCAACTTAGTTTCAAGTGTTCCTTTGTAGAGGAAAATTCAAGAATATTGCCCCAGTTTAATTCTCGTTATCATTGCAGAGACGAGTGAAATAGATACACCTCAGGTCTCTAGGACAAAATACCCCCACCCCCCCTTCCGCCCTGTCTTTTTCCTCGCCTACCCTCTCTCTGGCTCCCTTCTCTCCCCCGAGTCATTTTGCTTTCCCCTCCACTACCTTCTTCTCGCGTCCGCCCTGCCCCCCTTTTTTTCTATGTCCTCTCCCTCCGTCGGCTCCCACCCTTTTCCTCGCCTCCCCCCTCCCCACTCATCGGTCCGGTCCTCCCCTCGCCCTCATCTGCCGCCGTGTCGCATCTATAGTGCTGTTTAAAGTGAAAATTCAGTGTTTTGCGCAGAAACGAGACTGTCGCCGTGTCTTTTTTAACTGTGTCTGTCTGCTTACTGTGTGTCTTCATCCGTATCGTCAACGCCGTGCTTTTATATTTTAAATTCCACAACTTTCCGCCATTTTACAGTCTTTTTACAAGGTCACCGTTTTATCACTTTTTTTTGTTTGTTTATGTTCTCATTATGGTTTTTAACTTTCCTGTAGGCTGTAGGGAAGCCTATTACGCTGCTGCCAGCCCGCTCCCCCCTCCTGAGGGATTGGGGGCGGGGGTGGGAATCGAGATGCAATAAAGAAAAAAAATAACAAAATATTGTACTTAGTAGTTGGACGTAAAGACGAGACATATCCTTTTGTGTTAGCAGAAGAGCCAACACCGTGTTACGAGTGGAGGCCGAAATGCACGCGTTTTAGCTCACGCAGGCTGGCGTGAGGAGGGAAGAACTATACTGACGTGATGTCTGGAACATGACGAGGAATGAGAATTCAGAAAGCGGACGTAATTAGTTTGATACTTAACTTTAATCCATTAATGATGAACGTCTCACTTGACGGTACATGATTCACAATATTATCTGTTCAGAATACATTCTTGAAGATAGTAATTATAGTAACTGAATATGGCGCCTTGCTAGGTCGTAGCAAATGACATAGCTGAAGGCTATGTTAAACTGTTGTCTCTGCAAATGAGAGCGTCTGTAGTCAGTGAACCATCGCTAGCAAAGTCGGCTGTACAACTGGGGCGAGTGCTAGGGTGTCTCTCTCGACTAGACCTGCCGTGTGGCGGCGCTCGGTCTGCAAACACTGATAGTGGCGACACGCGGGTCCTACGTATACTAACGGACCGCGGCCGATTTAAAGGCTACCACCTAGCAAGTGTTGTGTCTGGCGGTGACACCACATATCCCTCTAAGAGAAGAGCAGCAGAAGTCATACGTAAAACTATGAATCAGGCTTGACATCTATTTGTTGTACAATCTTACAACACGTTCTGAGCTCAAATGTAATGCGGTTTGTGGAATAGAATGACATCTTCCATGCCAACCCACATGATTCTGAAAACATCGATCATGTTAAACACTGCTCGCACTTTTTTCTCATGACATTCTGAAAGCGATGGGTCAGTGCGTTTTCTTGAATTCTGACCGAGTGATGTAGAGCAGTGGTTAGCACACCAGACTAGCATTTGGGAGGACGACGGTTCAAACCCGCATCCGCATATATACGGATGCTGTTAACTCTCTTGGCATCAGCTATGGCCTGATGAAGATGCATTGAAACACCGAAACAGGTAGCCATATAAGAAATGACATCACGAGGACGACTGTAGGTGTTTCATTTTCTAACATCCTGATATACGCTTTCCGTAATCGCCCTAAATCATTTAAGCAAATGTCGGGACAATTCTTTGGAAAAAGCACTGCCATTTTCCTTCGCCATTCTTTCCTAATCCGAGCTACTGCTCAGTCTCTAATGATCTCGCTATCGACAGGGCGTTACACTCTCCTTCTCCTCTCCTCCTTGAATTTCGAAAAGCATTTTACTGAGTACCACTCATACGCTTATTATCGAAATTACTATCGTATGGGATGCCAATAGAAATTCTGCAATCTTACCTTGGATGCGAATGTATGAAAGTAGCGTTGTGAGTGACCAAGGTTAGTGTGCTAGCATACTCGCTTCCCATTTCATATATTGATGACCTTGCAGACAAAATTAGCAATCAAACTGTCGCGGGTGATACAGTTATCTACAGTGAAGTACTGTTCGAGAAAAAGCTGCAGAAACAATGAGTCTGATATTGAAAAGATTTCAAAGTGGTACGAAGGTTTTCAACTTTCTTTGAATTTTCGGAATCGTAAAAATTATCAGCTCATAAAACAAAAAAAAAAGGTGGTATCCTATGACTACATATCAGTGAGTCACAATCGGAATCCGTTAAATGATAAAAGTTGCTTGTCGTCAGCCGCAGCAAGGCAGATGATTCGGTTCATTGGTAGATTGGTGGGAAAACGGCATCGCTATACAACGATGACTGCTTAGAAGACACTCGTTCCAGAACATTGTTCGAGTATGTGGGTCCATACCATATAGGACTAACAGAGGATATTTAAAATGTGGAAAGAAGGGTAGAGTGTAGCGGAGAACCCGAAGCAACTGAACAGGTCGACGCTTTAAGACAGACGCAAACTGCTCCAAGAAAACTAATTTACAGTTTTCCAAGAACCTAGGAACGCACTGCAGTCCTCCAAGTAAGACTCCTGCAATGTTCAAGAAGACAAGATTAGACTTATTAAACGCGCATGGAGACGTTCGAGCGGTCATTCTTCCACCACTCCATTCGTCAACTGACCGGGAAGAGGGTCTATCAACTGCTACAGATGGAACTACCCACGACCATGAAGCTTACAGTGGTCTGCGGATTATGGCCGGAGATGTAACGTTTAATGTAGCCGTTGAGAATGCACAAAAAGTCGCTGCTTTGTCTACGTTTGAGTTTACAGTAAGCATATGAAAACTAAACATACAAATAAAATGTTTGTTCTGTTTATGATCAAGGAGGATTTTATCTGGTTTCACGCCATGAATTAATCCCAGTAATATAAAACATGTTTTCAACTAACTTCTGTAAGAAGTAACTCATTACACGGGGAGTATCCTAAATTTACTTATTACTGGTGCAGAAAGAAGGAGTGTTACCAAACTAAATTGTTTGTCCTAGGAATCGGTGGGATTAGAAAGTTTCTGGGGTCCCCTTGCTGTAAATCCTTGACAAGTTTTACGTATGATTATTAATCGAACTCAACAAATAAGATCGCGTGCAGAAGGTAATAATCAGCAGATAGCCTAGCACTCAATTTACAAAATACCGGATGGTTATAATTTACACTACTGGCCATTAAAACTGCTACACCAAGAAGAAATGCAGATGATAAACGGGTATTCATTGGACAAATATATTATACTAGAACTGACATGTGATTACATTTTCACGCAATTTGGGTGTATAGATCACGAGAAATCAGTACCGAGAACAACCACCTCTGGCCGTAATAACGGCTTTGATACGCCTGGGCATTGAGTCAAACAGAGCTTGAATGGCGCGTAGAGGTACAGCTGCCCATGCAGCTTCAACACGATACCACAGTTCATCAAGAGTAGTGACTGGCGTATTGTGACGAGCCAGTGACTCGGCCACCATTGACCAGACGTTTTCAGTTTGTGAGAGATCTGGAGAATGTGCTGGCCAGGGCAGCAGTCGAACATTTTCTGTATCCATAAAGGCCTGTACAGGACCTGAAACATACGAACGGGCATTATCCTGCTGAAATGTAGGGTTTCACAGGGATCGAATGATGGGTAGAGCCACGGGTCGTAACATATCTGAAATGTAACGTCCACTGTCCAAAGTGCCATCAATGCGAACAAGAGGTGATCGAGACGTGTGACCAATGGCACCCCATACCATCACGCCGGGTGATACGCCAGTATGACGATGACGAATACATGCTTCCAATATGCGTTCGCCGCGATGTCGTCAGTCACGGATGCGACCATCATGATGCTGTAAACAGAACCTGGATTCATCCGAAAAAATAACGTTTTGCCATTCGTGCACCCAGGTTCGTCCTTGAGTTGACCATCGCAGGCGCTCCCGTATTTGATGCAGCGTCAAGGGTAACCGCAGCCGTGGTCTCCGAGCTGATAGTCCATGCTGCTGCCAACGTCGCCGAACTGTTCGTGCAGATGGTTGTTGTCTTGCAAACGTCCCCATCTGTTGACTCAGGAATCGAGACGTGGCTGCACGATCCGTTACAGCCATGCGGATAAGATGCCTGTCATCTCGACTGCTGGTGATACGAGGCCGTTGGGATCCATCATGGCGTTCTGTATTACCCTCCTGAACCCACCGATTCCATATTCTGCTAACAGTCATTGGATCTCGACCAACACGAGCGGCAATGTCGCGATACGATAAACCGGAATCGTGATAGGCTACAATCCGACCTTTATCAAAGTCGGAAACTTGGTGGTACGCATTTCTCCTCCTTACACGAGGCATCACAACAATGTTTCACCAGGCAACGCCGTTGAACTGCTGTTTGTGTATAAGAAATCAGTTGGAAACACTGCTCATGTCAGCACGTTGTAGGTGTCGCCACCGGCGCCAACCTTGTGTGAATGCTCTGAAAAGCTAATCATTTGCATATCACAGCATTTCTTCCTGTCGGTCAAATTTCGCGTCTGTAGCACGTCATCTTCGTGGTGTAGCAATTTTAATCGCCAGTAGTGTATTAACTCTTTGGAAAAGCTGTTTGCTCTTTGACGCTTGAATTGATGGTACAGCGTATTCGAAAATTCCCGTTACCACCTTTGGCACTTATAGAGGGGAGTGAATAGGTAATATTTTGACTTTGAACGAATGTCCACAAACAAAGTTACCACGCTACAAACATTTTGAAAATATGGTGGTAACGCGACCACTTTTACAAGCGATTTATTGGGCGTGAGCCAGTACACCACTTCTTTTACAGTTCCACTCACTAATAGCCAAAGAAATTGCTCGTGTACTCGTTCACGGGATTTGTTCAACATGATGCAGTGCGGCATCTTCCAGTTCGGGTGTGCGGCGAATTCTTAGAGCACCACAGTTGCGCCTGCTGACGGTGAAGGTACCCTCTCTCGAAGCCATTGCCTAATTGTGGTGAGAAGCATATGCGACGGAATTGGACGTTGCAGAGAACGATCTTGAGGAAGGCAACGAACAGCTTTTCCTTTACTGTCAACTTCGCCATTCAGAAGTATCATGTCGGTGTCTTCTGGAAACGTGTATCCAAACATGTTGCTCTAACACTTGTAGAGACGTGAATGAGCCTCGAACCTGGTGAGAGAGGTACGATAGACGTCAGATGAGATCATCCGATGCGACGTAGCCGCCCTCCACTACCCTGTTGAGCCGGCCGGGGTGGGCGAGCGGTTCTAGGTGCTTCAGTCTGGAACCGCGCGACCGCTACGGGCGCAGGTTAGAATCCTGCCTCGGCCATGGATGTGTATGATGTCCTTAGGTTAGTTAGGTTTAAGTAGTTCTAGGGGACTGATGACCTCAGATATTAAGTGCCATAGTGCTCAGATCCATTTGAACCACTACACTGTTGCATACCTAACTAGCAAACATACGAGGGTGGTTTGAAAAGTTCTCGGAATGGAGTAGAAAAAAAAAGATCTTACACACTGAAACTGTTTTTATTTTTCAATGTAGTGTCCTTGTAGATAAATGTACTGCGTCCAACGATGTTCCAGAGCCTTATCCCATCTAGAAAATGAGTTCCCTCCAGGCCTGCAATGTATTTGTCAACTCCGGTTATCAATTCTTCGTTTGAAGTAAATCTTCGTCCACCAAGAAAAATTTTCAGTTCTGGGACGAGAGGAAGTCTGACGGAGCCATACGAGGTGAATAAGGCATGTGTGACAAGAATTCATTCCTTAATTCGTGTAATTTTGCCATGGCGACGGCACATGTGTGCGAGCGCGCATTCTCTTGTCGCGGCACCCTTCTTACACATAATTTTTTCATTTCTAATTCTTCAGTTAAAATGTGATATACCCTTTCAGATGACATCTAGAAAGCTTGAACAATTTCACGCACTTCCAATCGGCGATCCTCCATGACCATATTGTGCACTCCTGCAATGATTTCTGGAGTAGTGACACATCTTGGCCGACCACTGCGCGGATCGTCATCTAAGCTCTCCCAACCATATTTAAATTCATTTGTCCATTTGGCAACAGTTAAATGTGAAGGAGAATAGTCTTCCAGTGTATCCTGGAAATGAGCATGAATGTCCTTTCCTTTCATACCTTTCTTTGTGAAGTACTTAATCACTGCTCGAATCTCGATTTTTTCCACCTTCGCAAATCACTAGACGGGAACAACAACAGAGTCACTTCACCGCCACAACTGTTTTGCAAGAGCACTGACGTGGCAAGTGTTTACAGACAACAGTACAACGAATATCTCGTGAACAACTCTGCGCTAGCACTGACTTCTCGTGGTGATTCAGAGAACTTTTCAATCCACCCTTGCGTTTTCACGTGGCTGTAGTACGGAAACGTGCATTTCCAGACACGGTTCATATTTAAAATATCACGTACTCACTCCCTTCTACAAGTATTAGAAGTTTGTAATGAGAATTTTCAAACAACTTGTATTTTTCAAAATGCCTTTACTGATTGATATGTTTTACGGAATGCGATCCACCTAATGAACACAATTCTTATTCAATGCTCAACCTATGTGATCCATACATACTAATACACTACTGGCCATAAAAATTGCTACACCACGAAGATGACGTGCTACAGACGCGAAATTTAACCGACAGGAAGGAGATGCTGTGATATGCAAATGATTAGCTTTTCAGAGCATTCACACAAGGTTGTTTCCAACCGATTCCTCGTGCACAAACAGCAGTTGACCGGCGTTGACTGGTGAAACGTGTTGTAAAGCCTCGTGTACGGAGGAGAAATGCGTACCATCACGTTTCCGACTTTGATAAAGGTCGGATTGTAGCCTATTGTGATTGCGATTTATCGTATCGCGACATTGCTGGTCGAGATCCAATGACTGCTACCAGAATATGGAATTGGTGGGGTCAGGAGGGTAATACGGAACGCCGTGCTAGATCTCAACGGCCTCGTATCACTAGCAGTCGAGATGACAGGCATCTTATCCGCATGGCTGTAACGGATCGTGCAGCCACGTCTCGATCCCTAAGTCAACAGATGGGGACGTTTGCAAGACAACAACCATCTGCTCGAACAGTTCGACGACATATGCAGCAGCATGAATTATCAGCTCGGAGATCATGGCTGCATCACAGACAGGAGCGCCTGCGATGGTGTACTCAACGACGAACCTGGTACACGAATGACAAAACGTCATTTTTTCGGATGAATCCAGGTTCTGTTTACAGCATCGTGATGGTCGCATCCGTGTTTGGCGACATCGCTGTGAACGCACATTGGAAGCCTGTATTCGTCATCGCCATACTAGCGTATCACCCGGCGTGATGGTATGGGGTGTCATTGGTTACACGTCTCGGTCACCTCTTGTTTGCATTGACGGCACTTTGAACAGTGGACGTTACATTTCAGAAGTGTTACGACCCGTGGCTCTACCCTTTATTCGATCCCTGTGAAACCCTACATTTCAGCAGGATAATGCACGACTACATGTTGCAGTGCTGTACGGGCCTTTCTGGATACAGAAAATTTTCGACTGCTACCCTTGCCAGCACATTCTCCAGATATCTCACCAACTGAAAACGTCTGGTGAATGGTGGCCGAGCAACTGGCTCGTCGCAATACGCCAGTCACTACTCTTGATGAATTGTACACGCCATCAAAGCTCTGTTTGACTAAATGCCTAGGCGTGTCAAGGCCGTTAATACAGCCAGAGGTGGTTGTTCTGGGTACTGATTTCTCAGGATCTATGCCCAAAATTTCATGAAAATGTAATCACATGTCAGTTCTAGGATAATATATTTGTCCAATGAATACCCGTTTATCACTTGCATTTCTTCTTGGTGTAGCAATTTTAATGGCCAGTAGTGTATTATTAAATGCAAAAGTCACTGTGTTATATATTTAAGAGTAAATTGCTGAACCAGTTTTGTTGAAATTTCATAAGAAGGTAGTTTGAGCCACGAGGAAGAACATAGGCTACTTAAGAAAGTTTAGAAAAAAGAAGTAAAAATAAAAAAGGGAAACCGATCCCTAACAGTGTGAAGTACGGGGACCAACACCTTTTTTTACGTCAGTGAACGTAAACTATATCAACAAATTATTAAATGTGTTGCACAACGTTCGCATCGCATGACGTGTAGTTACTTCAGTAGCACGATGCACTGAGGGCCGCTCCTGCGCACCCACGCCTCTACGCCCACACCTCTCGGCAACAACGGAATGAATGGCACTGCGTCTTACTTTGGGCCAAGGAAGGCGAACACGTCACTATCTAGGTTTACCAGAACAGGCAGACACGTGAAAGCAGCGCAGACACTATTGCACATACTACAGCTTACTTGTGTACCATGGCACAACAAAACCACTGATTGCAGCCGTGGGCAACAGCTGGAAATTAATAAAATATATCCACCGGAGTACCCACTGCCCAGAATAAATAACAGAGCTATCCAGTCAAGATCAGCAGCAAAACGAATCAAAATGCCATACATCACAACAGGGAATAAACTTTAGATTCTCGGGATTTGACACACTAAACCCTACAGCAGTCTCGCCATACTGACAACGTGACCTCTTCCAGAATTTAAACATACCTTTGGCTGCATGACAAAGAATTGCATTGAACACAATTGGCACAATCTGCTTTAACTGACATAGCCAGGCACTGCAGCTAATAACAGCTTGTACCCTGGCAGCACCATGTTAGTGGATCGACAAAGTCAAGCACCGTCCACTCGTCCAGACCTGAACAGATGCCCCGTATTGACAGCATGCCACTACAGGCCTATACTCTGGATTCCATCAGGCTGCCTCCATTGCTTTCCTGTATGAACTTCTGCCTGCCGACCGGTGAGGCTGAGCGGTTCTAGGCGCTTCAGTCTGAAACCGCGCAACCGCTACGGTCGCAGTTTCGAATCCTGCTTCGGGCATGGATGTGTGTGATGTCCTTAGGTTCGTTAGGTTTGAGTAATTCTAAGGGACTGATGACCTCAGATGTTAAGTCCCATAGTGCTCAGAGCCATTTTTTTTTAACTTCTGCTCCACCTCCTCAACCTCGCTGCCATCTTAGTCGCTAGCTGTTGTGCTTACCTGAGATGTGTCGTTCGCGAATGAACGGATACAAAGGAACTGACTGACTGAGAAACAACTTCCAAAGATCGATCGTTCATCTTTCAGGTCGGTCTCAGTCCCGTGCCGGTCTCATTTGGTCGGCCAATACAGCCTGGTTAAAATTTCTTTGTACTTGACGTCTGCCACTTGCCCTGCGATGTTGCCACATCCGCTGCGGGCTACTCCACGGTTATAGGCGACACACAGACATAGCGGGTCACTTTAGAAATGCCATTTATGTGTAACGTGGAGCAATGTTGGCAGCGGCGTTGCGATGCGTGACGGAAACGAGAGATTCTTTCTTGACAGTTAATTTTAAGTGATCAATGACCGAGCTGCGGCAGGCGACGTGTTTTGAAGCTTTGAATTTAAACACATGTCCCAACCTAGCCACAACCTCGTCATGCCCAATGCATCTCAAGAAACGGTGTTCAACAGCTTGTAGTAGAACTAAACTCATGATCGCTTTGCTCACGGCATTTAAGGCCATCTTCTATGTCAAACGCTAAGACAGAAAAAAATTCAGTTTCAGCGGTAAAAGCAAACTTAATTACTTACCTGAAACTACCACCACACTGGTTACATAGGTTGCCACATTACCAACCGAAGACTTGTACAGTTTGGCACTTGGCAGCAGGTTATAGGCAACACAAGCAGAATCCCAGTGGAGGAAGAATTATAGGAAGAACAGTAAGAGCAAATAAAAAAACTCTGTCTTAACGATAAAAATATTAGAATATATATATATATATATATATATATATATATATATATATTCTAATATTTATATATATAAACCAATTAATTGAATAAATATTGCAATCAAAGCGTTTGGATTAGATTCCGAAAATCAAAAGAATTACCTGTGTATGACGAAATACGAACGTACAAAGGCCCACACGTCAGTCCCATAGGCTAACCTTTGCGCTAAATGATAATTTCGCGAAAGGTTGTTATATTTATGTATTTGGTTATCCAGTCATCACAGGTAACGGAAGCCTTCAAAAATTTAGCTTCACGCAATGTCGTGTGAAGCTTACCTAACGTAAGCCGATCTTTGTGATTGTTGTAACAGAGCATTAAGTGGAAGGGCTGAGCGTGAGGAGATGGGCGCAATACAGTAGTTCTGAGGATAATTTTATTGTAACTAAGCATCCAGTAAAATCCACTGATACTCTTAAAACCAAACTTGTAAAACAAACACGAAATAACTGATTTAAAACAATATGTGACAAAGACTTTACAATGAAACGTTTAATTTAATTTAATGTGGTACCTCGACGAAGAATAACTTTACGACCAGAAGTGACTATAGCACATGCGCTCTTTCTATGCAAATTACTGCAGTTCCTCATTCGTCTATCTTTACTAAATGCAAAAAAATACAAAAGAAAACACAACTATCGGAATATGTCTCTGGAAGGAACACGAAAATAACCGTCTGAGTACAGTACATATGAGTAGCATGACAAGGTTTCGGGCCCCCCCTCCCGCAGAGATCTCTCAGTTAAATATATGCCACAGCTGAGCCACATAGAACACGCCCGGTATTCGGACCACTGGGCGACGAACGTTCCAGTCACCACAGTTCACTGTAACTCAAAAAGGTTAATGATCGGTACCATCCACGGTGTCACCGATCCCGACCAAAGGCATCGTCTATCCGGAGCACGTCCCGCTCCCTGATTGCAACCGTTCACGTAGCTGGCTCCGCCCGTCCCTCATGGCAGTCGGCGGTGGGCGACACCTGAGTGGCGCTGGTCGCGCCGCACTGTAGTACCGGCGCGGGATGGTAGCGCGCGGCATTCAAAGGCGTCGCACATGTGGCGATGATACCATCGGCACATCCTCCCCCACCAAGTCCTCCGGAGTTGGGCAACTCTGGAACTTGGACCATGCATTAGCCTCACCGGCCTGGTTGCTAACACATATTCGTAGATTAGTCTGAGCGGGTAAAGTGCATGATCACGCCGGCCGGAGTGGCCGTGCGGTTCTAGGTGCTACTGTCTGGAACCGAGCGACCGCTACGGTCGCAGGTTCGAATCCTGCCTCGGGCATGGATGTGTGTGATGTCCTTACGTTAGTTAGGTTTAATTAGTTCTAAGTTCTAGGCGTGTGATGACCTCAGAAGTTGAGTCGCATAGTGCTCAGAGCCATTTGAACCATTTTGCATGGTCACCAACTAACTCTCCATGAAATGATTAACAGGAGGGGCAAGATTTATAGAGAATCTCTGCGGGTGTCTTTAACTGAGGGTCAATGATAGCAATGTTTAAATTCCCTTTCCGCAGAAAAGCATAGATGACTCAGTCCACTACAACAAATAATATCGCGTATCCCCATTAACGTTATGTTTTAAGAGACTAAATACCCTAAGGTATCCACATATTCAAGATTCAAAATTTTCAGCGCAGAAACGTAACAAATTTATTTGGTTGCACCCGCCTTAGCGGGATCCTCACCAGCAAGGTGACCAGGATGACAATGCGCAAGATTTGTACAGGACTGGGGCAATAGCTTCCCCATAATTTTATCCGCCGCCAGACTTACTGCACCCAAATTCTTTACCCAGACCTGGTCGCCCGCCTTCAGTGTGATCGGCTGTCTACCAGTATTATAACGCCTTTCCATTTGCTCCTGACTCTTGCGCAAATTCTTCCTCGCCCGCTACCAGTTGGTACGCATTTGTGCACCGTCCACCCGTTCTGGAAACAAATAACTAAGTGACCACAAATTCGCCAGCGGCGAATCAGGTTTGAAAGAAAACATTAACCTCGCGGGGGTGGCCTTATGGGTGTCATGGGTAGCTGTATTGAATGCATACCGTAACCGTGGCAAGGAACTTTCCCAGCGAGCCTGATCATTATGGTGGAATGCGATCAGCGCTGCCCTCAAGTTCCGGTTCACCAGTTCTGCCACAGACGGGTTCGGATAATACGGTGTGGTGGTAGTATGAGATACTGCCGGTTCGAAACAAAAGTTACGGAAAGCAGTGGACTTATAGCACGTTGCATTGTCAGAAACCAATACACGACAGGGTCCAAACACCACAAACGTATTCTGTAAGCACCGTTTGGAGGCTTGCGAGGTTACATAGCGGGTACGCATCCACGCAAACAAAGATATAACGATTTCCATCTTTCGAACGCGGGAGGTATCCTACATTATCAATATACAACTTCTCCATGGGTTCCCTCGCCCCTTCCGAAGCTAAGAACCCATGCTTGGCGTTCCTCACTGGCTTACTAAACCCACACGCCTTACACTCTGGTACTATTTGCTTAATCTGCTGCTCCATGCCTTTCCGAGTAAAATGCCCCTTAATTTTCACGCATCACACAATACAGAACGTTTCCCTTAAGGCAATAGGGCTTAACAACCTCCTTGCGCTGTATTCTCTGTATAAGCTTGTTCAGTACGGAGTATTCTTCCTGCTGCATAACGACATCTCTGAACAGCGATGGCAACCCGCTCAAAATGGCACAAGTGTGCTCATTTAACTCTCGCGACAAGCCAAACTGATGGTCATCTAGCACATCCTCAACTTTCTTGTCTATTCTTTTGTATATTATTCTTGTCAGCAGCTTGGATGCATGAACTGTTAAGCTAATTGTGCTATAATTTTGGCACTTGTCAGTTAGTGCAGTCTTCGGAATTGCGTGGATGATTTTTTTCCAAAAGTCCGATGGTATATCGCCAGACACGTACATTCTACACACCAACGTGTATAATGGTTTTGTTGGCAGTTGCCCTGCTGATTTTGGTAATTCTGATGGAATGTTATCGATCCCTTCTGCCCTAGTTGATGAAGTACTCTAAAGTTTTCGTAAATTCTAATTCTAGTATTGGATCCCCTATCTCTTCTAAATCGATTCCTGTTTCTTCCTCTTTCACGTAAGACAAATCTTCCCCGTCTTAGAGGCCTGCAATGTACTCTTTCCATCTATTCGCTCTCCCCTCAGTATTTAACAATGGAATTCTCGTTGCACACACCCATGCTTTTAATGTCCCCGAAAGTTGTACTCACTATTACTACCTGAAATTTATTACGGAACTCAATTAGCCTTTTCCCTCTCTCATTCCGTGTCTTAAGCCCATATTCTCCTATAACCTTTTCTTCTGCTCCTACACCTGCATTCCAGTCCCCTACGGCTATTATATGTTCACTCCCTTTATTTATTGTACTAATCTTTCAATGTCCTTACTTTATCTCTTCATATTTAGCTTGCGACGTCGGCATACCTACATGAACTATCTTTGTCGGTGTTTGTTTGCTGTCGATTCTGATAATAACAATGTTGTCATTGAACTGTTCACAGTAATAGACTCATTGCACTGCATTTTTATTCATAACGAATCCCACTCCTGTTATATCTTTTTCTGCTGTTGCTGATATTACCTATACTCATCTGAAATCCTTGTCTTCTTTCGATTTCACTTCACTGACCCCTACTACAACTAGACTGAGCCTCTGCAGTTCCGCTTTTCAGATCTGCTATCTTCGCTGCTACATTCAAGCTTCTGAGATTCCATACTCCGACTCGTAGAACGTTATCCTTTCGTTGATTATTCAATCTTAGTCTCATGGTCATCTCCCCATTGGCAGTCCCCTCCCGGAGATCCGAATGGGGGACTATTCCGGTATCTTTTGCCAATGGATAGATCGCAATGACACTTTTTCAATTAGAGGCCACATGTCCTGTGGTTACACATTATGTGCCGGTCAGAGTGGCCGTCGGTTCTAGGCGCTACAGTCTGGAACCGCGCCACCGCAACGGTCGCAGGTTCGAATTTTGCCTCGGGCATGGATGTGTGTGATGTCCTTAGGTTAGTTAGGTTTAAGTAGTTCTAAGTTCTATGGGACTGATGACCTCAGAAGTTAAGTCCCATAGTGCTCAGAGCCATTTGAACCATTTGATACACATTAGTGTGTGCTTAATGCAGCGGCGGGATACGAACCCGGGAGCGAGGACGATTTGATTACTAACCAAAGACCCTGCCCCTAGCCCAGAATACAACGTAATAGAAAAACGTTTCTCAACAGCTGAAGGTAGTACAGATCTTCGGTGGCAAGGTAAAGGTACAGATATCTGTAATCTTTACCTTTCAAAGTACAGTCGACTTACCATATCACGCCCCTGTGTGGCAGAGTTCAGTGGCAGCATTACTCTAGACTCAGTCTTCTTCCTGTTAATCGTCTTCCTGGTTCTTGATATTTCGGAGCCGTTGACGCCATATGCGTGCTGAAGACGCTGCCTGTACGAATTCGGCGTTAGGTTCCGATGGTCATCTCGATCCTGTAACCTGGTGGCGCAGCTTTGAGTAATATTTAGTTCGCAAGGCTTTTGGGCCATAGAATTGCATTCTGTAACATCCAGACTTAGTATCTTTGTTCAAAGAGAGATATCTATTTCTGTGCTTACAGAACAACATCACTATTTCAAATGTATCTCCGTTAGATTAGGATATGGCATTCATTATCTCCCCAATACTGCTCTGAATATTATGTGTTGTGGACTTGTACTGCACGTGGCTCATCACACTAAAAATGTAATTTTTACGTCACTGTTTATCCGTCCGTACTCGAATGTGCACGATAGTAATATGTTCCAAAAGGTCGCGAGCGAAAATGCAATATTTTAGGGACTCATGCACTCAAGCGCTAAAGAAACTGGTATAGGCATGCGTATTCAAATTCGGAGATAATTAAGCAGGACGAATATGGCGCTGCTGGCGGCAACGTCTATATAAGACAACAAGTGTCTGGTGAAGTAGTTAGATCGGTTACTGCTGCTGCAACGACAGGTTATCAAGATTTAAGTTCAAAATGGCTCTGAGCACTATGGGACTTAACATCTATGGTCATCAGTCCCCTAGAACTTAGAACTACTTAAACCTAACTAACCTAAGGACAGCACACAACACCCAGCCATCACGAGGCAGAGAAAATCCCTGACCCCGCCAGGAATCGAACCCGGGAACCCGGGCGTGGGAAGCGAGAACGCTATCGCACGACCACGAGATGCGGGCAAGATTTAAGTGAGTTTGAACGTGGTGTTATAGTCGGCGCACGAACGGTGGGGAACAGCATCTCCAAAGTGGGGATTTTCGGGTACGACCATTTCACGACTGTACCGTGTGTATCAGGAATCCGATAAACATCATATCTTCGACATCGTTGCGGCCGGGAATAGATCATGCAAGAACGGCGCCAATGACGACTGAAGAGTATAGTTTAACGTTAAAAAAAATGCAGCCCATCCGCAAATTACTGCATACTTCAATGCTGGGCCATCAACAAGTGTGAGAGTGCGAACCATTCAACGAAACATCATTGGTATGGGCTTTCGGAGCGGAAGAGCCATTCATGTACGCTTGAAGACTGCACGGCACAAAGCTTTACGCCTCCCGTGGGGCCGTGAACACCGACATTCGACTGTTGATAACTGAAAACACGTCGCATGGCCGTACGAGTCTCGTTTCAAATTGTATCGAGCGGATGGACATGTACGGATATGAATACAATCTCTTGAATCTATGGACCCTGCATGTCAGCAGGGGGCTCTTAAAACTCGTGGAGGTTCTGTAATGGTGTGAGGCGTGAGTAGCTGGAGTGATATGGCACCCCTGATATGTCTAGATACGACTCCGTCAGATGACGCGTACGAAACCAGCCTGTCTGATCTCCTGCATCCATTCGTTCAGCGAGCATTCCGACGGACTTGGGCAATTCAAGAAGAACAATGCGACTCCCCACACGTCCAGAATTGCTACAGAGTGGCTCCAGGAACACTCTTCTGAGTTTAAACATTTCCGCCGGCCACGAAACTCCCCAGAGATGAAATTTATTGAGTACATCTGGGATGCGTTGCAACGTGGTCTTCAGAAGAGATCTCCACCCGCTCGTTCTCTTACGGATTTAAGGACAGCCCTGCAGGATTCGTGGTGTCACTTCCCTCCAGCACTGCTTCAAACATTAGTCCAGTCCATGCCACGTCGTGCTGCAGCATTTCTGCGTACTCGCGGGGACCCTACACGATATTAGAAAGGCGTACCGTTTCCCCTGGCTCTTCAGTGTACATCGCGTTCTGCTGACTTGAACGCAAATATTATTCGGTCACTACCTGCACTGTTGTTATGACCTACATTATAGGCAGATCACGTGCAATGAGTACAGCCCTTGGCCTAGAGATCATATTCTTTCCTATCGGAAGAACGGACTTGTCATACATTTCATGTGGTACAAGGTCATAATTTAAACAATACCCTTGTTCCTGCCCAGGTAATTTGAGCAAATCAGCTCGTTCTTTTGCATTAGGTGTGGTCTATGGTGGGCCTAAGGCGGCTTATAACAGCACCATTTGTTCGCGGACTATTCCTGAGAAAACCCCAAAAACCATGATTTTTGGATACCAAGAGTACCAGTTGTGGGGATGTCCACTTATATAATTTCTATTCGTCGCAGATCGTCTGAATTTTTCCCTAATGTTCTTAAGATGAAATTCTCGAAGAACCTCTAAACTATTTTCGATATATTACCCGTTGTCGAGATCCAAAGGTTCAAAGGTACTGTACTTGCGCAGAATACAGCAAAAGCGGTTTTAGAGGTTTTTGCACTGTAGGTCGCTTATCTAGCTGTAAATTCTTTAGACACTGATCAAGAGACTCCATTTTGCCGTTTTAGAAAATTTGTTAAAGAGGCGCGAGTATGCTTGCATGCCAAAATTTTTGATTGGGAAAGCGAAATGAGGATTGAGGCAGCTGGTTCCCCACTCTCTGTCCGAGTCTTTTAAAGAGGGACATAATCGCCTTTTTTGTGCTGCGACAAAAAGATTTTACCGTGGCTGAATTAATGATTAACAACAAACGATTTTTCTAAAGTGCCTTCGATATATTTTGACCGTACAGTCATTCGTTAAACTTGCTGTATTTATTAGCAGTTCCTACGTGCTCTTATACCGTTGTGTGAAGTTATTTTTTGATCTGACTACAAGCCGTCAGGAGCATTCTGCCTTCAGCGGAATTGTTAGTCAAGAACGAGATCCCATCAGGAGAAATGTTTTGAATCCTTTGCATGAATATTACAGCCAATAAGGTACGTCAATGATGGCGAAATCTTCGAGACTTCATGCTGATCCAGTTTATGACTGAAATGGATGCTGCATTTTATGTTCATTTTGGAACAGCTATTAGACTTTCAAAGTGAGGTCTCACATCCTCATTGCATGTGATCTGCCTTTAATGTAGATCATAACAACAGTGCAGGTAGTGACCGAATAATATTTGCGTTCAAGTCAGATATGTGTTCAAGCTGCACTTTCTACTCGTGTTGCACATAGAAAACACTTACTGCTGCGAATATTCGAAGCAAACCAAGAGCAGATAGCTGTAATAGTTGTTCTCGGGTCGAAATTTTTTGAAAACGGGGAATATTTTGAGGAAAATATCTTTTATGAACTCACATCCATCAAAGAGAAGTAGAAGCCTTGGAAACTGCTGTAGACAGTGAAACATTCTACTGGCTGTAGGAGGCTCACCGTCTCCCGCCTGAAGTATACAGCTCCAACCCGAGGACAAGGCTCCAGTCTGAGGCGGAATGGACCGAGCAGCAGCGATTCACAAGCTAGCCCACAGTTAGAGTACCCCTGCGCCTCCTGTTTCAGTGGACGCGTAAGGTACAGTGTAAAGGAAATTAGTTGCTGATTAGTCTTCCGGGTTGTATGGCCGTGGTCGAAAAAGCTCTTCGGTTCCTGGCATTTCATCTATAATTACGCTGGACATCCTCGGAGGTCTCTGAGTGAATCTTAGTCTTGGCAGGAGCACCTATGACGATGTCCAGCTTAGCTCTGGACGAAACGTCAGGAACTGAAGAGTTTCTTAAAGCACGGCCATACAACGTGAAAGACTAACCACCAAATAAAACATCCGGCCATGAAAGCCTTCATTGTACGTAGAACAAATTGCTTTAGGCCTCTGCATTTTGATGTACCGCTTCCCATGTGAAAAGATCCATACTGTCATTCGTTCTTTTGGACACGAGATCAAATCTAGCTCTCTAACTGCGATTTATATTTCTCTGGTCTCTAGTAAGTCGCTTGAGGCAGAAGACTGAATGGTTCCTACAAAAAGGACGAGGCCGAGTTCCGTCCTTCTCCCTAACCAACATGTCTAGTCTGTTGCCAACGACCACACAGCTGACAAGATGTTCAAACCCCTCCCCCCTCCTCTCCCCCGCCACTCATCCTTGACTCTTCTAATGTTTTTAAATTTTAGAATAGTTTTTCGAGGTTACTCACAATATCTGTACTTCTCACTGAGCTGTTGCGAAATTATCGAGTGGAGAACAACAGCCGATACTAGGATGATAATCCTATGCTCAATCTGAAATACTCATAATGGCAGTGTGCTCTCTCTGAAAGTGAACACTTATTGGATACCCACACTGAACGCTGTTTTCATAAAGAATGTAACTGGAAACATAAAGAAAGAGGTTAAACAGCAGCCAGGGGCACTAAAATTGTTTCCCAGCTGAATTTCAGCAGTAAAGAAAAGTTGGGATTCCTTTTATGGTCCATAAAGGAGGCAAATAACGAGATGATGAGGGAAGTCAACGAGAGAGATGCGATATTCTACTACGTCTTCCATAGTTACCACTCAGCATGTGTCCTAATCACTCGGCAAGTTCTATTAGAAGGAGACTGGCAATGAACTGCCACTTCTATTGCATAGTAGCGTACCAAAGGTTCGTCGAATATCAAGCGTTTACGATGTCAGGATTTGGACCATGCATTTGCTTACGTACAGTAATTACGTAGTTTATAAGGAGGCGAAGAATCATCGTATTCCTTTTTGTGAGCGAAAGCGTTAGTGCAGCAATTCACAATCAACGTGTGCTTTACGTCAAATGCATTTTAGCACTGTATAACTTTATCCCGTTTTCCCACATAAACAAAAAGTAAGAAATAAAAAGGGACGAAAGTCACAGTCCTGACTTCATATGGCTACTTGTTATTGTCATAATGTTTTGGAGACTGATGTGCTGTCCTGCAGCCAGGCTTTTCGCTGATACATTCGAAGATTACTTATCCTCCGAAGAGTCAATGAAATTCAGCGGCAGTCCACTACTCAAGTAATGAACGTCAGCTACAGTAATGGGATTCCTCTACGCCTCCATCGGTTGTTTCCTAGTGCATGTAGTTTGCCCCTGCTTTTCTCTGATCCGTTAAGATGTGTCACTTGTATATTGTGCGGCTGTTTGTGATTGTGTTGTTGTGGATGAATAGGAAATGAATGAAAGAAGCAGGGTGAAACCTATTAGCACTAACGCCCTTCTCTCGAAAAGCACCGACGGGCAACCGAACGTAACTTTACCATCAGGATGTCTAATCACCATGACAGTCACCATCACATAGCCTCACTATACAATATGAAGCAAGGGTTTTGCAAGTTAACCCGTTACATTGGTGCACAACATGGTGATCAAGAAATACACGACGCCACATCTATTTCTCTTGGTAGGCAAAGACTGATGATGTGTTCTTTCATCCAAATATCGAACGGACTACTACGGATGAAAGTCACCACACTGTGATACGTCGTCGTTCGATGTATATGCCATAAGCTCCTGTAAATTATACTGTTCAGATTCTGTGTCATGCCTAATTTTTCGACTTTTAATGAGCATGAATCTGCATGGGGGCTTAGTAAAAGTTGAATGCAAATAATTTTAATTTTTTTTGCTTTAGTAGCTGTCTGTCCGATTACGAAGTCTCGTAACGGTTGGCCCTGACTGTTATTATTACGCTATCTGACTGCATAGAACAACAACAAAGAATGAAATGGAAATTTTCATTAACACAATTAATTAATTAAGTCCCCAGCAACTATAAAACCTACGAAACCAAAGCACAAGTGTAACTGTTCTGTGTGTGGAAGTATGACTCAACGTACGCATCTGGCACGGTTCTTCTTCAACAACACAAGAAATTTTAAATATCACTTATACTGAATTAATTAAAGGAAATAAAAATACCATAATTACTCAAGAAAACCAGAATTACACTCTAATCCAAGAACACAAGCCAGATGCTTTGTTGACTGAACCTGTAATGACGCATTATTTAAAACATGGAAATAATGAAAAATAAATCAAGTTTCGTTACCTTCATATATTGACCAAAATCACTCTCATAATTACAATATATCTCCACACCGACTCGCTATTACCACATCTCAACAAGAACTTTTCAGTATCACATCTCAGCAAGCACTCCTTACTAGCACATCTGAACACGAACTGACTACTACGAGTCCTGGACAAGCACTGCCCACATCTCAATAATCACTGTGCCAGTGGAGGCGGCGGAACAATGCTCTCTAGCGATCTCTGGCGCTGTGGCTCAGTGTAGCCACCTTTCAAATCTCCTTTGAGACTATAGTACCCCCCGTCAAGATAATAATCCTACAAACAATGATACAGTCACGATTCGGCTCGTGTCAGGCCTCGTGCTGCTGTTATTGAATGATAATCCAAAATGTGACTATTGAGGACACCAGACACTGAAAAAATCCATGAACAAAACAACGTGGAAGTTAACCAGTCACGTTGGAAACGCCTTGGTGTTGTTTCATCTCTGTAGTAGGTAGGAACTATAACCTGGCCTGTGGAGTCCCTAGTTCTGGTCGGCAGCAGTCGGATGACTTCGCGCTGTGGTGATTTGCAGATGTTCGTTGCCAGCCGTGCAGAGTACAATTAGCCAGTATTGACGACTTTACCTGCTTTGTCGCTATTTCGATTGGAAGTTTTTGGAAAATGAGTGATTATGCGGTTGCTGGCCCATTGCGGGAATTACCTTCTACTTTAATTCGGAAAAGGAAGGCCGTTTTCAGGAGCGAGTGGCGGGAAATAAGACTGACTGTGGTGAAAGGCTGCTGTGGTGGGAAAGCATCGCAAGCAAAAGTGAAGCAGAACAAGGGAATAAAGTAGTATATAATCACCGCTCTTCATAGAGCAAGAGCTGCACACGCACACACACACACACACACACACACACACATACACACACACATGAGAATTTTTTCGTTCTTTCCTGATGGTAAGGAAGTTTGTAACTTACAATTCACACACGCTACTGCCCCCCACTAAAAGTTACGTTAGTGAAATATTTGAAATCAGAACCCCTTCAGTGATGCGCTATCGCTGTTAGCAGTAGTAATCCATCAGTACAGATTGTATTGCGTTAACAGATAAAGACGTGAAATATGAAAGGCATTGAAAAGAAAACTTGGATTATTTACTAACCTACGTAATCAAAAGTACCACGGCTCAATATAGTGGCTGAAAGAACAGAGCCTCAGTCAAAGTAATTGTAACTGTAGCTAGTAAAGCAATCAGAAGTGTCACAACTCAAGACCTTGACAGGGTGAGTCAAAGTGTAAGCAGTCAGATCTTTTTGGAAAATGGAAATTTGTGGTAAGGCCTTATGGGACCAAACTGTTGAGGTCATCGGTCCCTAAGCTTACACACTACTTTATCTGACTTAAACTGACACGCTAAGGACGACACACACTTGCCCGAGGGAGGATTCGAACCTCCCTCCGACGGGGGAATCCACGAGGACGACCTTTTCCAAATAGTCTGCGACGGCGATATCCAAAACGGCGACCCATTCTTGAATGATGCTATTCATATAATGAATGCGCGAAGTTGTATCAGCAGCTATTTATAGCTCAAGATCCAAGCGCACGCTGGTTGTCGCCTGTACAGACTCGATAACACGCTGTGGCTGAGTTTGCAGGCCTGTGTATAGCGCGTTATCTCCCTGTGTTAAAAGCTGTATAATATCTCGGCCACACAGCCTTAGTCTTTTTAAAGGCTCAGTGGCGTCGATGCGATTGCGTAACCACATGCAATGTGAGTGGCCCCTGAGGGGGGGGGGGGGGCAGGTAGCATCCCAGGGTGCCCCAGAGAGCTACAACACTAAGAAGAATCGCTTCTCGGCTTTTGGCAAGATCAATGTGTAGTTTTTATTAATGATAATATATCATACAATCACCAACAAATTTACAATCTTCCATATTAGATGTACCACTTATCTTAGACCAAATATAAATCTTTTCATCACAATTAACCTTACGCCTAGTCCTACAATTAAGAGACAATGGACCAAAAGCTTTTAACACAGGGAGATAACGCGCTATACACAGGCCTGCAAACTCAGCAACAGCGTGTTATCGAGTCTGTACAGGCGACAACCAGCGTGCGCTTTGATCTTGAGCTATAAATAGCTGCTGATGCAACTTCGCGCATTCATTATACGAATAGCATCATTCAAGAATGGGTCGCCGTTTTGGATATCGCCGTCGCAGACGAATGCTGGTCTACAAGCAATTGGTTAATATTAGTGGCACCTATGGTACTGTTCCAGCACCAGGTACGAGTAAGAAGATGCCCTGATTTGAAGTAACTATGCCCCATTACAAAGAAATTTGTAACCAAAATAATAAATTAAACAACGCAATCCGACAGCAGTAAGACAAACAAATGCTAACTGAGCAGAACACACATTAATCGCGTAACGAAAAAAGATGAACATAGTATCAGTAGACTGAACGAAAGTGAATCTGGAAGCCCAACTGTAAGACCTCAAGAAAGCTGAAAATTTAGCAGCAACGTGACTTACAGCAGGCTAAAGAATGATGTGGTTCAAAGATTTGATTATCGATGATTTATCGAAATGTGTTAAAAAACTGACATAAAATTTGTTCGTGATTCCTTCGAAACACTGGATAATTACACCTTTGTAGAATAAAATAAAGAGTCGCTCCGAACAGCTTCTGCGCCGGAACTCACGATGTTAGCTAAGAAATTCGTGCAAACAAATAAGGGATGTTAACTATGGAGGGAAATACTGGTCTAAATTTACCCATTCCAATGGGTATGTAAGACAAGGGTGTTTCGTAACACGCGTGCATGTAGTTGTAATAAGAGTCGTAGCTATATCCACAAAATAAGTATTAAATGAATGACAAATAACATATTTTATTTCCATGTTGCATAATTAATTAAAAACTGTTAGGCAGAATAACACCTAGCTTCTTAGCAACAAAAATACACACGTCAAATAAACCAAATATGCAAGCATCAAAAGCACAAAGTAATGTAAGCAATCAAAACTGTTTAATAAACTAAGTGCAAGAGTGAATAAGTTGACAGAACTACTCTTCAGGTTGAATGATCGATCAAATAACTTAGGCAATGCTGCCGGGTGAAAGTCATCGACAACGGCCTAGCTCTTTTTCGTGATAGTATCTATTGCATTCATCGACAGCTGGTTTGACTTAGAACGATTTATTTCGGCTTTTCCTTCGGATTGGCTAGACGATGCTTTATGTTCACAGTCTGACTGGTAATTTCATTTTCTAATGCCTGGCATTCAGCGAAGTTTGTACGTTTCCGTGGCTCGGAGTCTAATAGTATATCTCGACATTCTATGACAAAGCTCTTGGGGAAAGCTTTTGACATTGCAGCTTTCTCCGTGATACGGACTTGCGTGCGTTTGCCAGTAGTTGAATTTATTATTTCTGTCGAACAAGCTCTTCTGAAACTGCCCCCTGATGTTACAGAGGAGACCTTAGGAGAGAGGCATGTCGTGTGCTGACTGGGGCACGTCCACCGAGAATAATATCACATCTGCTGGCAGCGCTGCTTTACCTTCACTTAGAGGCGATCCGGATATTGTTATTTTACCTACGGTGAAGGGAAATGCTGCCGTATTTTTGGACAAGCAGAATTATGTTCAAAAGATGCACTGTTTACTGTCTAATCAGCGTCTCGCAGGATCGGCGCTGACCCAACAAAAAGTGTTGAGAGAAAGACTAACAGCCTCTGCAGAAAAGTTCCTTTCCGCAGGACACCATCAAGACTCTTCGTTCTTACTGCACTGTTCTCCCTAGATTATACACCGTCCATAAGATCCACAAGGAAAGGGTTCCCCTTTGTCACATTGTGAGTAACGTTTGTGCTCAGACATATCTCGTAGCAAAACACCTTACTACTCTATAAGCCCTGAAGTAGTTCGATGTTAGTACCACATTAAGAACTCGACCGATTTCTTACGTTGATTAGAGGGAACGAGTTTAAATGACTATGATATTCTAGTAATTTTTGATGTGGTGTCTCTCTGCACACTTGTTTATCTATCTGATTCAAATGGTTCAAATGGCTCTGAGCACTATGGGACTCAACATCTTAGGTCATAAGTCCCCTAGAACTTAGAACTACTTAAACCTAACTAACCTAAGGACATCACACACACCCATGCCCGAGGCAGGATTCGAACCTGCGACCGTAGCAGTCCCGCGGTTCCGGACTGCAGCGCCAGAACCGCTAGACCACCGCGGCCGGCCTATCTGATTCCTTACGGTTGATTGACATTAGGCTCGGTACCGAAGTAACGAATCTATTTGACATGTGTTGACTTCCACATATTCAATGACCAGTACTACGAGAAGACAGAGTAGCGTTGGGAAGCTCATTGTCAACTGTTATTGCCAGCTTGTTTCTGGAAGATTTCGAGAAAGGTGTCTTGGGGTCTAAGGATTTGAAACCTGCGTGTTTTTTTAAGATATGTAGACAGTTTGAGCTCATGGCAGTGAGAGTTTGAACGACTTTTCAGGACACCTGAATTCAATACATCCAAATATTTATTTCACGATGGAGGTGTAAAAGGATGGCTTCTTCCCTGCCTTGACGTATTAGTCAGGAGGAAGGTGGATGGTACGTTGGAACATGCCGTTTGTTGGAAGCCTACTGACATTGACTTGTAGACTGAGTCTATTTATTTATTTTATTTACACGTCAAGTTCCGTAGGATAAAATTGAGGAGCAAATCTCCAAGGTATTGGAAAGTATCAGATCATGAAATTACAATATAAAAGTAATAACAGATAAAAATAAAAGTTTATGAGCCACAAAAAAGTCAAGCCATAAGTTTAAGTAAACGAAGTCAACAGTACAACAAGAATCAGATAAATTTTTCAGGGAACTCCTCGACAGAATAGAAGGAGTGACCCATGAGGAAACTCTTCAGTTTCGATTTGAAAGCGCGTGGATTACTGCTAAGATTTTAGAATTCTAGTGGCAGCTTATTGAAAATGGATGCAGCAGTGTACTGCACACCTTTCTGCACAAAAGTTAAGGAAGTCCGATCCAAATGCAGGTTTGATTTCTGCCGAGCATTAACTGAGTGAAAGCAGCTTATTGTTGCTAATAGTTGTCACCCTTCGACTCAACATGAATCGGTACTTCGTACCTTGGTTCACAGGGCCCATGTCACTTCGGACCGTGAGAGTTTTTCACCTGAGTTAGCCCGTCTCGAAGTCATATTTTGTCAGAATCGTTTTAGTGGAAGACAGATCAGACGTCCATTGCGGTACCGACCAGCTGTGCATCGAATGATTTCGCGTCTCTGTCGTAATTGTTTCGTTATACTCTTTTCTGTTATTACTATTATGATTATTAGCGTAACAACGCATATATGAAAAGAGCCGCGAAATATCTGTTAGTAATGCTGTGCTTTGAATTTCTTTATCATCATTACCTTTTTACAAAGCAATATATATATATATTGAGATCTTATTGTTCTGTATCTGGCCTACAATTAAAGGAACGTTTTTTCGTGACTGTAACTCATTCTAAAAAATCAACATATCTTCCCTACTTTATAGTTATTGAAAATTGAAATTACTTTGTTATGAACACTGATGTTACAGTTCGTATGATCGTTCAACAACAAAATTTTGCAGTGGATTTTGTTTCTCGGTAAAACACCATTCAATACCACGACTAGCACAAGAACATGAGACTCTTATTGAAAAAATACGTTTTCACTATAAAGTTTGCCAGACCAGAACGGAGCACAGCAAGATTCCTATTAGATTTTGACAGTACATTAACTTATTTGTACTGTGAGTTATATACTATCAGCAGCCCGCGTCAACCTGCAACACATCATAAAATCTGCTGATCTGCACTGCAAGTCTGGAAGCTAAAAGAAATAATATTATTTTACTATTACTTTACCGCTTCCTTGCGGTATGATATACTAAATTGGAAGTCGTTTGAATACGCCGCGGCAGCGGCTCTTTCGTTCGCCACGCAGCTCAGCACCACAGATAATATTTATATAACTGAAAAATGTCTCAACAGGATGGGATAATAGGCAAGCAAGCTTTAACAATTAATAATGCAAGTTTTCATTTAAATAACTCTATTAAAACATTTAAATATTTCAATTGTTACACACCTTTAAGAATTCACACGTAATGGCGTACATCTCTTAGTCTCGACAAAAGAATGCTACACTAGCGTTCGCTACTACGACACAGGATATCTTACTCGCTCGACTCCCAGATGAAGAAGACAAAGAAATTAATGTTCATCACGTATTATATACTAGTTACTTATTTTAATCTTTGTTATACATTTATCGTCTGTGGCGGTTTCATTACTCGCCGACGCAGATGTTCTCACAAATAAATAATAAAAAAAATACATAATTTCATACAATAACACAATATGATACATATAATTTTCTCATTACTACATAATATGTTGTTTTTGTTTCTTACTAGACGTTACAATGCCCCCTGGCAGCAATTGACTAACGTTAAGAATGTTCGGCAATATGCTGCCACTAACGTCTGTTTGGTTATTGTCTGTTACCTTGGTTGGAACATTCACTTTACACTTCTTAGTTCTTTTGCACTGTAGTTTTAATTACACTTTTTATACTGTTCTTACACTTTGCGAGGTGACCGTAAACCTAGTCCCAGGGTCATTACAGTTATCTGGCTCCCCCATTCGGGCTACGTGCGATCAGAAAACCTGGGAAAACTGCGCCGGAGCCATGGTCATCTCGCTTGGTTTGTTTTAATACCCAGTTTGATCACAAAAAAGTTCGGACTCTATCCAATGTTCACAGATAACAAAGGCTATTTATGACCACATGTTACACTTTTAGTCTCTTTGTTACCAATATACTTTCTACCCTTTTTCACATTTGTGTTCTGTATTGCAATGAAAGTCACTCATTAAACAGTTTTACAGTAGTATAATGGATCGTCTCTGCACTTACTCACGACAATTGTTTTAAAATTCTCTAGCATTCGTGCAAGTTTACTTCATTAACATGACGAAAACCTATTATATCTATACATCACTGAACCAATGAATACTTTGAGTCTGCATCGAGTAACTCAAGAAAAAAACAAATGTTTGTCACGTCATTTCGTGTCCAAAAAACCATGTTCATATTAGTGCATTAACCACATAGTTGATAGTTCATTTGAATGACAACAATGTACGGAGCGGGCGGCGCGAAGCAATTGTTGAGTAGCGTCGTCTGGAACGCCGCGTGCTGACGGTCGCTGGGGTCGGGAGCCGGCTCTCAGTAACAGCGACGTCGTGCTGACGTGGCGCCCAAGCAGTCGCGAACCGCGCCGAACCATTCGCCGGTGTCGGCGAGTTGCAGTGGTTTACCGCGACCGGTTGGCTGGCGGCACGGCACTCGTCTCTGCTTCTCCGCATGGCTCCCCGTCGTAGCGCATGAAACAAACATTCCACAACGGTGTACTGTCTTTAAGGACACAGATTACTAGCTGTGGAAGAAAATGCAATTTGTTTAAAAGTGTTTATTGTTCAGTAAGCCGTCGCTTCACTGATATGCACAGTCTGTTTTGGCGTGATAACAGGTTTCTTGTGGCATTGTGACACTGGTATTCAGGGTTCGTCACACGCACATTGTACTACACACTTTCACTCACTCTCACGGTTGATACACTGCCAGAGCGTCTTTCAACACGCGAAAATGTTTCGGTACACACATACTAAATGTCTCCGTCGAGCGATGTTTGTTTGAATCGTCTCCGAACGGATCAATAACTACTGTTTTTATACACTGTCTATTGTTCGTTGAGCACTGCACTATGACAGTCTGTCACTCAACCCTTGACCTATATCGACGTATATATTGGTGCAGATACAACAGTCATTTTCTGTCCCTACTACACACAATATTCCGTCCTTTCCTCAATTGGTTATGCACACAGTTTATTTTTAATGCATTTTAACTGTTCTTAGCATAATCACTCTCATCTACATTGTGTCCATTGTTTTTACCTTATCACATCACACGTTTAATGCTATTACTAGGCGTATATGGCCCTTTTGTAATCCTTTTTTAAAGGTGTGTGATTTTTTTGTACATAGCTTTCCTTTCCTTATTTCAGTGTAGCTTGCCTGGTTATCACCCATCTAACAAACAGATTTTACCATGTGCATCACAGCTTGACTTGGGCATATTGCTCAATAAATACTTCATTTAGTACTAGCATTATTTTTAATGATTTTTTCCTACATGACTACAGTGTAGGTTCCGCGTTGATTGACTTAATTCGCGTATCGCGTACTGAATATTCAAGGGCGTGTACCAAGTACACAGGCTTCAATTGAAGCTTCGATATATACAAAGCGGAGTTTACACGGAATGGGCTTGTTTTTGATTAGCTTCTGCTCCAGTGTCGTTCTCAGATTACTACTGGCAGCAAACATCACATCACATAATTGTTTCAATTTTGGGCTAGTAGAGACTCTCTCTCTCAGGGTTCCTTAATTCTAATACAATTACAACTGTTACCTTACTATATAAAGTTACATCATTAATTGTACTTACATACTACACATAGAAAATGATTCAAGAAATTAATCCTTTGTAAAATGATTCAAGAAATTAATCCTCACTTTGTCAACAAGAAGATTGTTCGTTGCTTGATGAGCATATAGTACTTTAATGACTCTAATTGTCTGTAAACAAAATCTTCCCAGTGTATGCTATTGCTCACTTTTCTGATTCCACTTCCTCCAAGTTTAATTACACACAAATTTCTTTCTTAATACTAACATACTTATACTCTAAAACACAATTAAAATCTTCTTACAACTATTACTCCTTATAAGTGGCATGTCACTGAATAAATAACTTTACATCTTTACGTGGATACAATCCTTTTATCTTCCCCGTATGGGGATGTGCTAACAAATAGCTACATTCATGTGGAACGCTTATTACTTCAAAGGGCCCTGAATATAGCAATTGCCACTTACTATTCTGTTTTAAGGTGGCTGAGGATTTAGGGTGGTTACGAATAAGTACCAGGTCCCCTACATTATATTTCTGTTCGTTAGTTACACCTCAGTCGTACTTCTTTTTCCTCTTTGCCGCACAGCTGGTTAGTTTGTTCCATATCTTTTTTATCTTTTCCTCCCTTGTTTCTGCCCTGGCTGGTAATCTCGGTAAAGGCGTGAGCCATTCATTCGGTGTCTCATTAACTCCATTCAATATCTCTACCGGGGGGTATCCTGTACTTGAATGGGGTGTTAAATTGTGTATTTCTGCAAATTTAGGTACTAATCCGGGCCATTTTGTATGTCGGTTCCCTATGTAAATTCTAAGGAACTTATTCAATTCTCTGAATGTTCTTTCCACTAAACTTGCTTCGGGATGGAACCGGGATACAAGAATATGCTGTATATTTTGTTCCCGTAAGTAATTTTTCCAAGTGCAACCCGTGAAATAAGAGGCATTATCAGTCGTTATGGCTTCGGGTTTTCCCACTTGAGGCAAGTATTCTTGATTGATCCGCCTGACTATGGTTTTGGCAGTAGCTGATTTTATACAATAAATTGCCAAGTATTTGGAAAAAATATCGTACACGGCCAGTATATATTTCATACCTCCTCTGGCCATGGGATAGGGACCTGCTACATCCACAGATACTAATTGAAGCGGCTTGAGTGGAACTATGGGATGTAGTTCAAATTTGGTGGATCTATTATAGTGTTTTGCTTTCTGACATATACCGCAAGTCCTAACTGTTGCCTGAATCTGGTGTTTCATTCGGGGAAAGTAGCAGTATCTCGCCATGATTTCTGCACACTTTCCAATCCCTGCATGGCCCCATGCTAAGTGCGTGTGCCATATTATAACTTTTACCGACTGGTTAGGTATACATACTACCCAGCAGTCTTCTTTCGTGCTAAGTTTATGATACAAAATATGGTTCACTATCTTAAAACCTTGCTCATCTCTATTGTTAGCACCCTTTTCAATATTATTAATGATTTTTTCCTACATCGGATCTGATCTCTGTAATTCGAACATGGTTTTACATAGATATAAAAAATCCTTCGTGTAAGTATTGTCACGCACTAAAAGCACTTTATACTCGGCGGATTGTTCTAACATTTCTGCGAACTCCGGTAATCCTACCGGCAGTCGCGACAGAGTATCTGCTATTACGTTATCTTGGCCTTTTATGTACATAATCTTTATTCGGTATTCTTGTAAGGTAAGCATCCATCTCCTTAGTCGGGTATGGTATAGCTTGCATGACATCAAAAAACTTAACGCCTGGTGGTCACTATACACTCTAATCTGCTTCCCCTGTAAATAGTAATTAAACTTTTTTACAGCCCAGACCACTGCAAGCGCTTCCAGTTCGGTTGCCGAGTAGGCTCTCTCGCAGCTAGTTAAAGTCCTACTGGCGAAGCCGATAATCTTTATTGTTGCCGGGTCGTTGCCTTCCTCCCACTGGAACAGGCACGCTCCCAAGCCATAGGAACACGAATCCGTCGCAAGACAAAAATCTTTTGACAGATCTGGGTGCTGCAAAATATTTGCATTCAGTAGGGCGGTTTTAATCGCTTCGAAAGCTTGTTGACATTTGTCGGTCCAAACCCACTGCACATTTTTTCGTAGTAGATTTAGTAATGACGCGTCATTTAACAACTGATTAGGTACGAACCTTCTGAAAAAAGACGTAAGTCCAATGAACGCTTTCAATTGTCTCTTGGTGCGGGGGCTTGGAAATTCTCGGATCGCCTCTAGTTTTTTGTTGTCTGGGCTGATACCAAGTGGTGTGATAAGATGGCCTAAAAATTTAATTTTATTGCGTCCGAATTTCGACTCTTCTAAGTTTGCTGTGACACCTGCTTGCTTAAATCTCTCTAGTACTCTATGCAGCAATTCCATATGTTCGTCCCAAGTAGCAGTAGCGATTACCAGATCATCAACATATACTGTGATTTTTTCTAACAAGTCTGGACCCAGTACCGTGTCTAGAGCAGTAATAAACACTCCAGCACTCACATTCAATCCGAAGGGAAGTACCTTGAACTGGTAACTTCTCCCTCCGAATATGAAAGCTGTGTACTTCCTTGATTCCAGTGTAAGTGGGATTTGCCAATATGAACTTTTAAGATCGACCGAGGTCAAGTACTGCACTCCATGAAATTTTTGTATCTGCTCATCTAAATTCTCTGGACGAGTCCGGACAGGTCTAATAATTTTGTTAATGTCCCTCGCATCTAACACTAGCCTGATTTTTCCATTGGCTTTCGCCACTGCTACAAGAGGACTACTGTATGGAGAGAAAGAGGGCTCAATGATATCCCACTCTAACATCTTCCGAATCTCTTTAGCTACTAATTCCCTCCTCGACCAAGGGGTGGAGTAAGTTGCGCGACAGTATGTTTTGTGGGGCATCACCTCTATGTGATAGTGGTACCCTTTGACTATTCCTGGTCGGTCGGTAAATACGATAGTATATTCCGATAGCAGCTGCGTCAACTGTTGCTTTTGTACATCACTTAAACCTTCGGATTCCTGCACTTTGGTTTGAAATGCCTCAACATTTGTTTCAAAATTTCGATCCTCTAAATTCGGGTAATAGAGGTCTGCTACATGTGAACAATCATCTAGTTGTAGTACCCAGGGGTTCCTACATTTTATATTAATTCGATTACAACATGGCACAAGTACCTCCTTCGATCTCATCATAGACAACTCAATCCTCCTACCTTTATTAACTATGCTTAGTTTCCCCAAGGAGAGGTCGATCACTGCGTCCCTCTCACGGAGGAAATCTACTCCCAGAATGCAGGCCACCTTTAATCCTTCAACAATGAGGAACGAGCTCACTATGGCTTCGCCCTCCTTACAAATCTCCACCTGCACCTGGTATTTAACTAATTGGCTCTGAGCACTTACGGCTCCAGACACCCTACAATTATTAACCGGGAAAGTCGGTATGCTACGTCCTTTTCCCAGTGCTTTAAATAACTCTATACTCATTACACTTACTGAGGCACCTGTGTCGATGATTATATTCACTGCAACATCATTGATTTTCGCTTCTATTATGGCTTGCACATTTTCGTTATTATCTTTCTTACATTCGTGCGGTTCGTTCAGTAGATCTTTATCCATACTGATACCGTCGTTGTATCGCAGCATACATATTCCAGGTATATTATTATCATTCGTGTTGCTCTCACTCCACCCCTCGGCCAGCGATGGAGAGCATATCGAGGCCGATTCTAGTTTGTTGGATTGCTTACTTGTGAGGTACTTGGACGGCTATTGTCCGCGACCTCCACTATATGTACATTCTGATTTGTAGGCCGCCACGGCTGCGCAATAGGCGCGTTTTGCGGTGGTGGTCTATTGTTGTCATACCGGTCATTACCCTGTCGCTCTGGGCTTGTTCTCTGATTCTGATGCCAATTTCGATTACCATCACTATAATTGCTATGCCACCGACCTCGCGCATTTTTCCAGCGGTTGGTCCCTGACATTCCGGATTCGTACCGGTCGTCAAATCGACGCTTTTTGTTATAAGTTGGTTGCCCATACCCGTTCTGGCTTCTACCATTACTACCATTTTGCGAATGCTCTTGCCGCTTGTTACTACCCCCACCATTTCCATGGTTGTGGTTTTGTGCACTATTATTTCTGTCCTGTTTACACCCTGATCCATTATTCCGCGAGTGATCGCATGCTGATTTTGCGTCTTCCTGGATCAAGTCTATTGAATCTAGAACAGACAGGAAGTGTACCATGTCGCTTTCTGGTACGTGTATTAATTTCTCTTTGATATGAATGGGTAAATGTGATTTTAGTAGTCTTATTATGTCTCTTGGTGATATAGGCTCGTCCCAGTAGCGCGTTTTGTTTATATACTTTTCAAAATACCGTATCAAATTCCCAAGACAGGGTGAGTACGGTTCGGGATTGTATACTTCTTTTCTTAGCCGCTCTTGTATACAAGGCGACCAATAATTCGACAGAAACGCCCTTTCGAACTGTTCGTATGTCATGCAGCTGTCTGCTACTTCCGTAGCCCACAACGCTGCATCACCCTGAATGTATGACATTACGTATTGAATTTTCTGTGCTTCGTTCCACACACTAGGCAAGATATTTTTAAAGCTTTTTATGAATACTACTGGATGTACTGACTTCCGTTCAGTAGTAAACGTTTGAAACTGCCTATTTTTGATTAAACTTTCTTCTACTAATATTTTTGAACTATATGGGTTTGCTCCTGAGACATATGCTGTGTGCTCCGAACCGAAGCTACAGCTCTTCGCATTATCGACTACGGATTCACCATTGTTGTGTCGCGTATAAGTTTGTGCGTTGCCAAAAACATTGGCTGTTGGCGACATAGGTTCCTGTTCCAGATGTTTTCTGCTTTGTGCTAAACACTTTTCCAAGTCGGATATCCGCTTGTTAACATTCACTTGCCACTGCGGAATATCCTCACTGAGTATTTGTTTGATGGTTTGCACGTCGTTCTGTACCTGACTATTTACTGCGGTACTGAACGATTCGGAATTTCTATCTGCTATGGCTGCTTGTACTTTAGAATTGATATTTTTGTCGATCTCACTCTCCTTCATTTCTAGCCATGAGTTGAATTCGGTTTCAATTTTAGTTGCTTGTTCGTTCCACTTCTGCTCTACAAGCTGTGTGGAATCTACCTCTAGCTTTTCTAGCCGGTTGGCTAAGACACCTATCTCGTCTACCATGTTAGTGTTTGCTACTTGCAGGTTGTTGACTTGTACAGTCAACTCCTGCACGGCCTTAGGTATCGACTCATAATTCTGTTTCATACAGGCAATGTCCTTTTTCATAATTTCTAACGATTGCACAAGTTGCTGGTCTCGCTCAGCTAGCTGTTCAAGTAACTTTTCCTCTAGCCGGCGATCTCGCTCAGCTTGCTGGCGATCTCGCTCAGCTTGCTGTTGCGCAAATTTTGCCTGGTAATCCAGCACGCGCTCTAATATAGCCTGAAGTCAATACCCCCCAGGCAGATTACCACTCTCTGGTTCCTGCTTTTCTGGAGGTGGTGCAATTTCTTTATCTACATCTCCTTGAGCACTAGTGGACGGTGGCACCACTTCCTGTGCCCCTGCCCCCACATTTTCGCATGTTATATCCTCAAAGAGAGTACTTGTACTGCTTAAAGTACTCGGTTCTACATTTCCTGCACTAACTAATTGTTGTTCCTCAGTATCCATATTGCTCGGACGTTGACTACGCAATTTAACCATATTCCTAAATTGCCTACTCAAACACAAAATCTGACAGTTTTGTCACTTGCACACAAAATACGTTAATTTATCTACACTACACTGCACACTAAAAATTACTATCTACCATCAACTTTGTCCCGTCATAACACTAACATCAAACTACGCACAGTATGCACACCACTAGCGATATGAGATCACTTCACTGGAGTTCAGCTTCTACAAACAGGTCAACTACACTGTAGTCTTACCTTTAGTCTATCTGATCTCGGGGTTCGGCTGCCCCCGGATTACGTAGTCGTTACAGTTTCTCAGTACTATCAGGATCGTCTTCTCTGACTCGCTTGCAGTAGTACGTTTTTTCATGAAAGAGTGGTTGCACATTCATTAATACATTGCATTAATCATGATATACATACATACATTTATCACTAAATACATATATATATATATACATACACAACAATAGACACTGAAAGAAAAATACATAAAAAAAATTTATTTTTGTGGCCACTGCAAATTCGGGCCCCGCGTTTTTGGGCGCCAGTTTCGCGTCTCTGTCGTAATTGTTTCGTTATACTCTTTTCTGTTATTACTATTATGATTATTAGCGTAACAACGCATATATGAAAAGAGCCGCGAAATATCTGTTAGTAATGCTGTGCTTTGAATTTCTTTATCATCATTACCTTTTTACAAAGCAAAATATATATATTGAGATCTTATTGTTCTGTATCTGGCCTACAATTAAAGGAACGTTTTTTCGTGACTGTAACTCATTCTAAAAAATCAACATATCTTCCCTACTTTATAGTTATTGAAAATTGAAATTACTTTGTTATGAACACTGATGTTACAGTTCGTATGATCGTTCAACAACAAAATTTTGCAGTGGATTTTGTTTCTCGGTAAAACACCATTCAATACCACGACTAGCACAAGAACATGAGACTCTTATTGAAAAAATACGTTTTCACTATAAAGTTTGCCAGACCAGAACGGAGCACAGCAAGATTCCTATTAGATTTTGACAGTACATTAACTTATTTGTACTGTGAGTTATATACTATCAGCAGCCCGCGTCAACCTGCAACACATCATAAAATCTGCTGATCTGCACTGCAAGTCTGGAAGCTAAAAGAAATAATATTATTTTACTATTACTTTACCGCTTCCTTGCGATATGATATACTAAATTGGAAGTCGTTTGAATACGCCGCGGCAGCGGCTCTTTCGTTCGCCACGCAGCTCAGCACCACAGATAATATTTATATAACTGAAAAATGTCTCAACAGGATGGGATAATAGGCAAGCAAGCTTTAACAATTAATAATGCAAGTTTTCATTTAAATAACTCTATTAAAACATTTAAATATTTCAATTGTTACACACCTTTAAGAATTCACACGTAATGGCGTACATCTCTTAGTCTCGACAAAAGAATGCTACACTAGCGTTCGCTACTACGACACAGGATATCTTACTCGCTCGACTCCCAGATGAAGAAGACAAAGAAATTAATGTTCATCACGTATTATATACTAGTTACTTATTTTAATCTTTGTTATACATTTATCGTCTGTGGCGGTTTCATTACTCGCCGACGCAGATGTTCTCACAAATAAATAATAAAAAAAATACATAATTTCATACAATAACACAATATGATACATATAATTTTCTCATTACTACATAATATGTTGTTTTTGTTTCTTACTAGACGTTACAATGAGTGACGATAATACTGTGGTGGCACGAAAGTCTTCGGCCTACGCAGGGAGCATTTCGAACAGGACTGGGCGTATTTTGCGGAAATTTGATGTGCAATGTGTTTCTCGGCCACCATCTAAGATCTGGATCCTTTTAGATTCCACAAAAGCACGATCTTGGTTTGTGTAAGGCGGGTCCTTGCAGTTTTGGCAAGTCATATGTCGATCAGACTATCAGGACTGTGGAGGGTCGGTGTACGTAGCATAAGCGGCAGACATACTCACAACAGGCGAGCAAATACGCCGTTGCAGAGCATTGTCTTGGCATCGGCCATCCTGTGGGATATAACGACACGGGGACTCGGGCATGTACTTCCAGCTCTTGATATAATGTTACTAAGGAAGCAGTTGAAATTAAATTAGGAAGGAACCTCATAAACAAAGATGTTGATTTTTGTTTATTCTGGGTGGAATTCTGCTTTCACATTTGTCAAAACACAGAGGGACTGAGTTTACAGTAGCTCACCCATTTATTATTAATTTCACTCTCGAAATCTTCTGACGTCGGTCGTCTTCGTTTGTGATGGCGCTTGTGTGTGTGTTGTCTTTGCAGAGTTTCTCCGGTTTCTCTGAAAAACCGATGTTTTAAATTCGCTTGCACAGCGTTTGTTTGCTGCAGTTTTGCCTTGAAAATGGGAAGGCGTGCTCCACTCGAAATATCAGCTGTTGTCGATGATGTCGCCCGGCTGCATTCCCGTAAGTTATTTGAACATTGTATACGCCGAGAGAGACTCAGGTCTCACACTGAATGGCTGAATTCGGATTCTGTACTAGAGGACGTGACTACGTACCTCTTAAGACAGTGAACTAGAAAAAAACCTGCTGAGCATGGGTTCCCTTCACTGCGTTCTTAGCAACCTCGCTACGTAAGTATGTGATAATTTGAACATGAAATGTAAGTTCCTCGCCGACACATAATGAAATCAATTTGCAAATATGCATTAGCGACAGATGACCCCAAGTGACATGAACTTTCCCCTCCAAACAGCAAACACAGTGATCGCCTGCGTTGAACAGCGCAAGCCTCCTCTGCTCCGCGACCAGCATAAAACATACCTCTTTCACTTACCCGAAGGACCTCCCTGGCGGGGAACGCTGTGATTGAAGCGTTTTGCCATAGCGAGAACTTTTGTGCTCCCCTAAGCCTCAAAGATTATACTAGATAATCAAACTGTCTATAGTCGTCCCTTGGTACAGCTAAACTTTAAACTCTGAGCCAGGAGAGTATAGTTTAAAACCATGTTCTCCTGCACATGCTAATCATCCTATGAAGCATTGTTTGCTTCTTCACTAGCGTGCTGTCTTTTTTTTTAATACTATGAGTCTGGGATATGTTCTTAACATATGAACTGTTTTAGGTATGTGAGTAGAACGAATTGTAGTGTCACATGTGTGAAGTCTTAATCAGTCTACGGATTATAACCTTTGGTCTGGGCCAAATCTATATGCGATTTATTTGACACATCGTCAGAGTATGCACTTTAGGCCTACATCACATTTTCTGAGTGGTCACGAACGGCCTTAAGTAATGGCTCACTGTAACCTTAAAAGGATCGTTCTTTTAAAGAGTTGAAAAATCCCAGTCGTAGCAAACTGCCTAATATTTAAGTGCTGTCACAGAAAATTGTCACTGTAATATTTTTTATTAATACATGTTAAGCAAACATTCTGCATTTTATGTATCCAGTTCTCGCTCCCACTGAGGTATACAGCCACATTTCCCGTCACTCCACTTAATATTAGTATCCTTTCGTAACGTCAACCTCAGACGTTCGATTCTCTTCTGCTCCCAGTATTCTCAGCGTGTCTTTTAAGATCCATCGTGCTACTTAACTGAAGGCGTCATTCATATCTGATACGGCAGCAATGACAGCTAGGATACAAATGGATGTCGTCAGCATGTAAGTGGTGAAACAGTGAGATTAAGCCAGTAAGTTATGGATCACGGACAGGACCCTGGGGTCTCGTGACAGTACATGTTTCCACAATGCCCTCCCCGACTCACACTCTCCGAACCACAATGCTGCACTGAATAATTCAGCTGTTTCAGTTTTTAAAGTAATAACCGTAATCAACAGCATCTCAGGCGTTGCCGAAATCAATGTCAGAGTGATCACTCCCTGCCTGCTTGTAGTATTATGCCGTCAGTTATTTCGATTAATCCAGTTGTTGTTATATAGTATTTCTGGAGTCTTGAATGATCCTTGTCGTGGATGTCGCAATTTTTAAGATAGTCCAACAGCTGTTCATGAACAAGATTCTCCACGGCCTTACATACTGCGGATAATATGCTGTTCGACCTGTAGTCACCTGGTGATTTTGGGTCATTCTTGGGTATTAGTCGAATTAAGGTAGGTTCCTACTTAATACAGTATTTCCCACTAACAAGAGAAACTATGGACACGTATCTTAATAATATCGGAAATGTCTTAAACCTGTCATCAAATTTGGAAATTTGTGGTAAGGTCTTATGGGATCAAACTGCTGAGCTCATCGGTCCCTAAGCTTACACACTACTTAATCTAACTTAAACTAACTTACGCTAAGGACGACACACACACCCTTGCCCGAGGGAGGACTCGAACCTCCGACAGGGGGAGGCGCGCGGACCGTGACAAGGCGCCTCAACCCGCGCGGCATGACCTGTTGCCTCAGAATGTAACAAAAACCATTGGGAGCTGACGTAAACAGTACCTAGGTGAATGTATGGTAGATGGAGCAGGGAAATTCTTAATTCAGGTGTGAGTAAGAGGCTATCAGTATAACGACCAAACAGAAGGTGCGTAGCTGTCAAAACAGGGGCAGCAGACACGAGTGTCGCGGATGACTGTATCAGAACGTCCCGAATATACCTTTAGCAATATGAGTCCTGTTGATTGTGCCAAGGACTGGTTTCACTTGTATGTCGTTATTCATATGGACGCGAATATTTTACAGCAGCTGTACAAAAATGTTTCAAATGGCTCTGAGCACTATGGGACTTAACTTCTGAGGTCATCAGTCCCCTAGAACTTACAAGGGAACCTCCCCATCGCGCCCCCCTCAGATTTAGTTATAAGTTGGCACAGGGATAGGCCTTGACAGACTGAACACAGATCAATCGAGAAAACAGGAAGAAGTTGTATGGAACTATGAAAAAAAAAATAAGCAAAATATACAAACTGAGTAGTCCATGCGCAACGTAGGCAACATCAAGGAAAATATGAGCTTACGAGCGCCGTGGTCCCGTGGTTAGCGTGAGCAGCTGCGAAACGAGAGGTCCTTGGTTCAAGTCTTCTCTCGAGTGAAAAGTTTAATTTTAAATTTTCAGATAATTATCGAAGTTCAGGCACTCACAAATAATCAACTTCGCTCTCCAAAATTCCAGGACATGTTCAGATTTGCTTGGACATATGCAGGATTTGACGGTCTACACACGGATACATTTGAAAACGTAAAAAAACATATCTTTTGACAGAGCACAGGGAAAACTGTGCCACTGTGAAACTGTTGCATTCATTTTTTGCAGTTTATGTGACAAACTCTTATGTTTTCATCACTTTTTTGGGAGTGATTATCACATCCACAAGAAAACCTAAATCGGGCAAGGTAGAAGAATCTTTTTACCCATTCGCCAGGTGTGCAAGTTAGGGGGGTCGACAACATATTCCTGTCATGTGACGCACATGCCGTCACCAGTGTCGTATAGAATATATCAGACGTGTTTCCTGTGGAGGAATCGGTTGATCTATGACCTTGCGATCAAATGTTTTCGGTTCCTATTGGAGAGGCACGTCCTTTCGTCTACTATTCGCACGGTTTTGCGGTGCGGTCGCAGAACACATACTCTAAACTTATTACAGTGAACAGAGACGTCAATGAATGAACGGACAGATCGTAACATTGCGAAAATACAGAAAGTAAAAATTTCGCTCGAGGGAAGATTCGAACCAAGGACCTCTCGTTCCACAGCTGCTCACTCTAACCACGGGACCACGGCGCTCCTCCGCTCATATTGTCCATGATGTTCCCTATCTTGCACATGGACTACTCAGTTTGTATATTTTGCTTATTTTTTCATAGTTCCACACAACTTCTTCCTGTTTTCTCGATTGATCTGTGTTCACTTTTTCAAGACCTATCCACTGTGTCAATTTATAACTAAATCTGGGGGGGGGGGGGTGCGATGGGGAGGTTCCCTTGTTAGAACTACTTAAACCTAACTAACCTAAGGATATCACACACACCCATGCCCGAGGCAGGATTCGAATCTGCGACCGTAGCGGTCGCGCGGTTCCAGACTGTAGCGCCTAGAACCGCTCAGCTACCCCGGCCGGTCAGTTGCTGTACATACACATCCAGTGCGTTGTCTATCGAGCTGGTCATCGAATTAAAATATAAAAGAAATTATCAACATCATCAGCTCTTCCAAGGATTAGGTGCTGTAATGAACTGCTCCGGTCTCTATCGCCCATTCATCCACGTATACAGGGTGTTTCAAAAATGACCGGTATATTTGAAACGGCAATAAAAACTAAACGAGCAGCGATAGAAATACACCGTTTGTTGCAATATGCTTGGGACAACACTACATTTTCAGGCAGACAAACTTTCGAAATTACAGTAGTTACAATTTTCAACAACAGATGGCGCTGCGGTCTGGGAAACTCTATAGTACGATATTTTCCACATATCCACCATGCGTAGCAATAATATGGCGTAGTCTCTGAATGAAATTACCCGAAACCTTTGACAACGTGTCTGGCGGAATGGCTTCACATGCAGATGAGATGTACTGCTTCAGCTGTTCAATTGTTTCTGAATTCTGGCGGTACACCTGGTCTTTCAAGTGTCCCCACAGAAAGAAGTCACAGGGGTTCATGTCTGGCGAATAGGGAGGCCAATCCACGCCGCCTCCTGTATGTTTCGGATAGCCCAAAGCAATCACACGATCATCGAAATATTCATTCAGGAAATTAAAGACGTCGGCCGTGCGATGTGGCCGGGCACCATCTTGCATAAACCACGAGGTGTTCGCAGTGTCGTCTAAGGCAGTTTGTACCGCCACAAATTCACGAAGAATGTCCAGATAGCGTGATGCAGCAATCGTTTCGGATCTGAAAATTGGGCCAATGATTCCTTTGGAAGAAATGGCGGCCAAGACCAGTACTTTTTGAGGATGCAGGGACGATGGGACTGCAACATAGGGCTTTTCGGTTCCCCATATGCGCCAGTTCTGTTTATTGACGAAGCCGTCCAGGTAAAAATAAGCTTCGTCAGTAAACAAAATGCTGCCCACATGCATATCGCCGTCATCAATCCTGTGCACTATATCGTTAGCGAATGTCTCTCGTGCAGCAATGGTAGCGGCGCTGAGGGGTTGCCGCGTTTGAATTTTGTATGGATAGAGGTGTAAACTCTGGCGCATGAGACGATACGTGGACGTCGGCCAATAATTCATTATCTTTTTTGGTAACTTATTTTCTGTCATTTCATCAACACGATTTTTACATTTCATTCTGTTCGTTCTTGTCTTTTCATTAACTGAAAAGCTTTTTGAATATGATCTTATTGTTTCATTCCTCACTTTATTCATTTTATACTCTTACATATCTCATGAACTACACCTCTGCGGCGTGTGTACGTGACTTTTCTCTTTTTGTTAGTGTCCATGATTCGAAACCATATACAAGAGTATGTACAGCCACAACTTAACAGAATTCCATTTTTATTTCTTTTCTTGTTTTTCTTTCAAAAGTTCTTCCACAGCAGATAGCTTGTTATCTACCACCCTTCTTGTCAATGTCTTTGTCATTGTTAAAACTAAAATCTCAACCCAGATACTGGAACTTGGATAATTAATCTAAAATATTATCGTTTATTATTATTTTCCAGCTGACGGGATTCCTTCCGTTGCAAGCCATTATCTTCGTCTTATTCAGAGATACAGTTAAAGTTGTAATACATTGCATTTGGCTCAATCTGTATATTGCTCCTTGTAAATTATTTTCTTTTCCCTGTGTAGTTATATGGTCATCAGCATATAACAGAGTACTGGTACGCTAGCTGCTACTTTAATCACTTTTCACTTTATAACTAGGTAATTAATATATAAATCAAATAAAATGGGTGATAGACTGCAACCCTGCTACGCGGTGTCGTCCTAACCGCCGTCTGCTTCACGTCTGCTGTGCAGCGAGCTACCTTAATTTGAGTATTAACTGTATTTTTCTTACTTGCCTCTTCTTCTTCCGTGTGTTTTTGTTTTTAGGAAGCTTTAATTGTCGAGTGCTATTAATAGTGTTCCATAGATTTCGTGTATGTTTTGAATACAGTCAGAGAGAGTCCCTTTAGTCAACCATAGTGCCAGTAGTGCTAGTGTTTGTTTTCAATACAGTCCAGAGACAGGTAGTGCTATTTTCATTGCTTTCTACAAGAAGTGGCTAGCAATCACAGTTTAGTCAATAATCAGCCGCCTTTAGTGAATTAGCATTCTAGTTAAAAGTTGATTAACTCTCTACAGTAAATTGATTTCTTAGGATGGATAGGATGTGTGACTGCTGTGTACGGACGCAGGAGGAGCTGGCCACTGTTCGCGAACAGCTGAACGTGTTGATGGCCGCGGTCAGCCGTCTTCAGGCTGCTGCCTCGGAGTGTAGCGGCAGTGGGGAGTCTGGTGCGTCGCAAGGTACACCCCAGGTGTTACATGCTTCATCCACTCTCCCTGCTGTCGAGACATCTTCGCGGGTACCGGGCGCGGTTGGCCACCCTCTCCCCAAGGGGAGTGGCGGGTTCAGCGGCGTTCGCGGCGCACGAAGCGGAGGGTAAATGTGGAGGCTGGCCGTGTGGCATCGCCCGCTCTGCCTGTGAGTGGACATGTGGCTGCTCCTTCAGCAAGGTCCGAGCAGGCACACGGGGGGAGGGGTTTATTAGTTATTGGGAGCTCCAACGTTAGGCGGGTGATGGAGCCCCTTAGGGAAATAGCGGAAAGGTCGGGGAAGAAGGCCAGTTTTCACTCTGTCTGCTTGCCGGGTGGTCTCATCCGAGATGTGGAGGAGGCCTTACCGGCGGCGATAGAGAGCACTGGGTGCACCCGACTGCAAATTGTTGCTCATGTCGGCACCAATGACTCCTGCCGTCTGGGTTCAGAGGTCATCCTCAGTTCGTACAGGCGATTGGCGGAATTGGTGAAGGCGGGGTGGAATCAGTGCTAACTATTTGTAGTATCGTTCCCAGAACCGATCGCGGTCCTCTGGTTTGTAGCCGAGTGGAAGGCTTAAACCAGAGGCTCAGACGATCCTGCGGAGATCTGGGGTGCAAATTTCTCGACCTCCGCTATCGGGCGGAGAAATGTAGGGTCCCCCTGAATAGGTCAGGCGTGCACTACACGCCGGAAACGGCTACAAGGGTAGCGGAGTACGTGTGGAGTGCACATGGGGGTTTTTTAGGTTAGAGAATTCCCTCCCTAGGCCCGACAAGACGCCTCCTGAGACGCGGCAAGGTAGGAGTAGGCAAAATGCAACAGGGAATAACAATATTAATGTGCTAATAGTAAACTGCAGGAGCGTCTATAGAAAGGTCCCAGAACTGCTCTCATTAATAAACGGTCACAATGCCCATACTAGGGACAGAAAGTTGGCTCAAACCAGACGTAAACAGTAATGAAATCCTAAACTCAGATTGGAATGTATACCGCAGAGACAGGCTGGACAGTTAAGGGGGAGGCGTGTTTATAGCGATAAGAAGTGCAATAGTATCGAAGGAAATTGACGGAGATCCGAAATGTGAAATGATTTGGGTGAAGGTCACGGTTAAAGCAGGCTCAGACATGGTAATTGGATGTCTCTATAGGCTCCCTGGCTCAGCAGCTGTTGTGGCTGAGCACCTGAATGATAATTTGGAAAATATTTCGAGTAGATTTCTCCACCATGTTATAGTTCTGGGTGGATATTTTAATTTGCCGGAAATATACTGGGAGGCTCAAACGTTTATAACGGGTGGCAGGGACAAAGAATCCAGTGAAATTTTTTAAAGTGCTTTATCTGAAAACTACCTTGAGCAGTTAAACAGAGAACCGACTCGTGGCGATAACACATTAGACCTTCTGGTGACAAACAGACCCGAACTATTTGAAACTGTTAACGCAGAACAGGGAATCAGCGATCATAAAGCGGTTACGGCATCGATGATTTCAGCCGTAAATAGAAATATTAAAAAAGGTAGGAAGATTTTTCTGTTTAGCAAAAGTGACAAAAAGCAGATTACAGAGTACCTGACGGCTCAACACGAAAGTTGTGTATCAAGTACAGATAGTGTTGAGGATCAGTGGACAAAGTTCAAAACCATCGTACAATATGCATTAGATGAGTATGTGCCAAGCAAGATCGTAAGAGATGGAAAAGAGCCACCGTGGTACAACAACCGAGTTAGAAAACTGCTGCGGAAGCAAAGGGAACTTCACAGCAAACATAAACATAGCCAAAGCCTTGCAGACAAACAAAAATTATGCGAAGCGAAATGTAGTGTGAGGAGGGCTATGCGAGAGGCGTTCAGTGAATTCGAAAGTAAAGTTCTATGTACTGACTTGGCAGAAAATCCTAAGAAATTTTGGTCTTATGTCAAAGCGGTAGGTGGATCAAAACAAAATGTCCAGACACTCTGTGACCAAAATGGTACTGAAACAGAGGATGACAGACTAAAGGCCGAAATACTAAATGTCTTTTTCCAAAGCTTTTTCACAGAGGAAGAGTGCACTGTAGTTCCTTCTCTAGATTGTCGCACAGATGACAAAATATCGAAATACACGACAGAGGGATAGAGAAACAATTGAAATCGCTCAAAAGAGGAAAGGCCGCTGGACCTGATGGGATACCAGTTCGATTTTACACAGAGTACGCGAACGAACTTGCCCCCATTCTTGCAGCGGTGTACCGTAGGTCTCTAGAAGAGCGTAGCGTTCCAAAGGATTGGAAAAGGGCACAGGTCATCCCCGTTTTCAAGAAGGGACGTCGAACAGACGTGCAGAACTATAGACCTATATCTCTAACGTCGATCAGTTGTAGAATTTTGGAACACGTATTATGTTCGAGTATAATGACTTTTCTGGAGACTAGAAATCTAATCTGTAGGACTCAGCATGAGTTTCGAAAAAGACGGTCGTGTGAAACCCAGCTCGCGCTATTCGTCCACGAGACTCGGAGGGCCATTGACACGGGTTCACAGGTAGACGCTGTTTCTTGACTTCCGCAAGGCGTTCGATACAGTTCCCCACAGTCGTTTAATGAACAAAGTAAGAGCATATGGACTATCAGACCAATTGTGTGATTGTATTGAGGAGTTCCTAGATAACAGAACGCAGCATGTCATTCTCAATGGAGAGAAGTCTTCGAAGTAAGAGTGATTTCAGGTGTGCCGCAGGGGAGTGTCATAGGACCGTTGCTATTAACAATATACATAAATGATCTGGTGGATGACATCGGAAGTTCACTGAGGCTTTTTGCAGATGATGCTGTTGTGTATCGAGAGGTTGTAACAATGGAAAATTGTACTGAAATGCAGGAGGATCTGCAGCGAATTGACGCATGGTGCAAGGAATGACAAATGAATCTCAATGTAGACAAGTGTAATGTGCTGCGAATACATAGAAAGATGGATCCCTTATCATTTAGCTACAAAATAGCAGGTCAGCAACTGGAAGCAGTTAATTCCATAAATTATATGGGAGTACGCATTAGGAGCGATTTAAAATGGAATGATCATATAAAGTTGATCGTCGGTAAAGCAGATGCCAGACTGAGATTCATTGGAAGAATCCTAAGGAAATGCAATCCGAAAACAAAGGAAGTAGGTTACAGTACTCTTGTTCGCCCACTGCTTGAATACTGCTCAGCAGTGTGGGATACGTACCTGATAGGGTTGATAGAAGAGATAGAGAAGATCCAACGGAGAGCAGCGCGGTTCGTTGCAGGATCATTTAGTAATCGCGAAAGCGTTACGGAGATGATAGATAAACTCCAGCGGAAGACTCTGCAGGAGAGACGCTCAGTAGCTCGGTACGGGCTTTTGTTAAAGTTTCGAGAACATACCTTCACCGAAGAGTCAAGCAGCTCCCTCCTACGTATATCTCGCGAAGAGACCATGAGGATAAAATCAGAGAGATTAGAGCCCACACAGAAGTATACCGACAATCCTTCTTTCCACGAACAATACGAGACTGGAATAGAAGGGAGAACCGATAGAGGTACTCAGGGTACCCTGCGCCACACACCGTCAGGTGGCTTGCGGAGTATGGATGTAGATGTAGATTTATTAAAATTTCTTCTGTCATTTCCGAATCCTAACTTATAACTATTTTTGTAATTACATATAGATAATTTATACAATAGCACTAGGACCATGTTTTGGAACCTTTTTATTTCCAACGCTTTACAAAAAATGGGTCTTTTTAACTTATCAAAGGCTTTCTCAAAATCAATAAATACTAAATGCATTTTTAAGCCACACTCCCGACTTGATTTTATTACTACACGAACGTTCCTTTTTTCACTATTTTCCTCGTACCACTACTTCGCTTTATTCATAGCTTCGTAAGTTTGAACGCTATGTTGGGTCTTCCGTGAAAGTCATGTTCAACGTTACTAATGATTCATTCCCAGGCTTCCCTGTGGTAAGATCACATGGCATTATTAGCCGAGAGGCCCCGTCCGGTGTTGTTCGCCCCCTGGTGCAATTTTTTTATTTGACGTCACTTCGGCGACTTGCACATCGACTGAAATGAGATGAAATGAGTCTGACAGCAAAACCACCTTCCGAGCGAAGAAAATCTCCGAGCCGGCAGGGAAACGGCCTGTGACCCCGCGACTTACAAACAGCGATACGAAGCCCTGAACCACGAGTTGCGCCCTATCACAGTACGGTTTTCTCTTTTCAGAGTGCAGCTTGAATTTCATCTTGTAGCGCGTATGACGGCTATTTATTTGCTACAATTTGTTATTAAGCCAGACTGATTCGTCTGCAAAGTGAATAAGACTGACTTTTCTTGAGAAAGTTTTACGAATTTCATATTCGGAACAAAGATTATTTTACTTCATTGGCTGCCAATTCCTCGAAGTCAGCATTACTACGCTGAAGTGCCAAAGAAACTGGTACACCTGTCAAACATCGCATAGGGCCCCAGAGTGCACGCAGAACTGCAGCAACACGACGTTGCATTGGCTCGACTAATGTCTGAATTACTACTGGAGGGAACTGATATCATGAATCCTGCAAGGCTGTCCGTAAATCCGTAAAAGTAGGAGAGAGTAGAGATCTCTTCTGAAAAGCATGTTGCAAGGCATCCCAGATATATTCACTATTGTTGCGGGTTGGCAGGAGAGCCAACACCGGGTTACCAGAGGAAGCCGAAAGGCACGCGTTTTAGCTCACGCAGGCTGGCGTGAGGTCTGGAACAGGACAAGGAAATTAGAATTTAGAAAAAACGAACGTAGCTGGTGGAATACTTAACTTTAATCCATAAATGGTGAACGTCGCTCTTGACGGTATATTATTCATAATATCAATAGTAACTGGTAATGGCGCCTTGCTAGGTCGTAGCAAATGACGTAGCTGAAGGCTATGCTAACTATCGTCTCGGCAAATGAGAGCGTATTTTGTCAGTGAACCATCGCTAGCAAAGTCGGTTGTACAACTGGGGCGAGTGCTAGGAAGTCTCTCTAGACCTGCCGTGGGGCGGCGCTCGGTCTGCAGCCACTGATAGTGGCGACACGCGGGTCCGACGTATACTAACGGACCGCGGCCGATTTAAAGGCTACCACCTAGCAAGTGTGGTGTCTGGCGGTGACACCACAACTATTGTTCATGGCTGGGGAGTTTGGTGGGCACCGGAAGTGTTTAAACTCAGAAGAGTGTCTCTGGAGCCAATCTGTTGCAATTCTGGAAGTGTGGGGAGTTGCATTTTCCTGGTGGGATAGCGCACGTCCGCCGGAATGCACGGTGGACATGAATGGATGCAGGTGATCAGACAGGATGCTTACATACTTGTCACCTCTTAGAATCGTATCTAGATGCATCAGGGGTCCTATATCACTCCAACTGCTCACGCCCCATACAGTTGCAGAGCCTCCACCAGCTTGAACCGATTCATGCTGACATGCAGGGACCATGGATTCATGACGTCTCCGTACCCGTACACGTCCATCCACTCGACACAATTTGAAACGAGACTCGTCCGACCAGGTAACATGTTTCCAGTCATCAACAGTCCAATGTCGGTGTTACGGGCCCAGGCGTAAAGTTTTATGTCATACAGCCATTAAGGGTACACCAGTGGGCCTTCGGATACTAAAGGCCATATCGATGACATTTCGTTGAATGGTTCGCACGTTGACACTTGTTGATGACCCAGATTGAAATCAGCAGCAGTTTGCGGAAGGGTTACACTTCTGAGACGTTGAACGAGTATCTTCAGTCGTCGTTAGTCTTGTTCTTGCAGGATCTTTTTCTGGTCCCAGTGATGTCTGGGATCTGATGCATATCGGATTCCTGATATTCACGGTACATCGTGAAATGAGCGTACGGGAAAATCCCAATTCATCGATACCTCGGAAATTCTGCGTTCCATCGCTCGTGCTTCGACTATAACGTAACGTTCAAACTCACGTAAATGTTGGCAACTTGCCATTGTAGCAGCATCAGCATCGGACACTTATTGTCTTATGTAGGTGTTGCCGAGCACAGTCCTGTATCCTGCCTGTATACGTATCTCTGTGTTTGAATACGCATCCATGTGCCAGTTTCTTTGGCATTTCATGTAATACTGTGCATTTAATATGAAAAAGTGATGTACATATCTTTGGTCCGAAGCTGATTACAACAGCTAATCGTGTACTGTAAACACTACCTTCTGTGGTGGTTTAGTAATTAAAGCTTACCGCTGAAATCGCCAAATATGAGTATCCAGTGTGTTGAAATTCTGCTACGAGTAAACATTTGTTTTGATGTACTCAAGCTGTAGAGGTGTCATTAGCATTCAGCACAAGATAGTGTTGTTTCACATCCGCGCTCATTTGTTGTCGCTTTTGTTCCGCGCGCCAGCGGAGTAACGTGTGTGCCCGGCTCGCTTTTCCTACGGAACTAGTGTGTGGGGCACTCTCATCTGGCGTGCTCATTCTCGAAACAAAGGCAGCCACAATGATTGCTGCGCTGTTTCATTCACAGCTAAGATCTGTGCCTATACCACCAGCCTGATGACTGGCTAGAGGCGAGTACGGCCCATGGTACGCGGTTGCATTTTACAATTTGTACGAGGTGCGAATACTATGCTTAGTTTACCATAGTGATATTGTCGACGTCTGTTATTTGTTGCCTATTAGATGTAGATAGTTTCCTTGTCTCGACTGGCGATCAGAGCACACCAGATGGCGCACGTAAATATGCTGACCTTCCTAAATTCACCGTAAGCTACGTAGATGAACATATGAAAATATTGCCCTTTTACCTTAAGAAATCCAAAATGCAATGTATGCGAATAATGTAGTACAAAAATTTGAACGTTTTCACTGTTACAGATGTGACGCTACTCAAAAATTGCAATAATATTGAAAGTAAAACTTTTCAAGAACGTGCAGAGCAATTAGAAAAGTACAGGAAAGAGAACGTAGAAAAGACACACAAATTATTTTTGTTACTTGTTACTTTTTCTATGTGCAGCTTTTGAAAGGGAATGAAATTTGGAAAATAAGAGAAAAGAGTGAAAATGAAGATAAATGAAATTAATCAAATGGTTCAAATGGCTCTAAGCACTATGGGACTTAACTTCTGAGGTCATCAGTGCCCTAGACTTAGAATTACTAAAACCTAACCAACCTAAGGACATCACACACATCCATGCCTGAGGCAGAATTCGAACCTGCGACCGTAGTGGCAGCGCGGTTCCGGACTGAAGCGCCTAGAACCACTCGGCCACAGCGGCCGGCTTTAATTTATTCATGACACATATTAACTATGACATTAGCTGCCAGTTGGCACTAATTTAAATCAATTGAGAAAGTTCCAAACATGTGCCGGACCGGAGTTCGAACTGGGGTCTCCTGCTTATTAGGCAGCTGCGCTGACCACTGTGCCGTACGGACACAGTGGTCATCACAACTGCTCAGACTACCCCAGCTCGCCTCCCGTCAGGCCCAAATTCTCAACTTACCCACACGTTACTAAAGTAGTTTCCCATGCTCATTATCTTCATTTCTCCCTGCATTTCGCCAATTCCCATAAGAGTTCGGGCGTGGTGTACATCCGCACTGAAGCGATCAATTTCTCACTCTCACCTTATTATACATGTGGTATCTGTTCTTCCGTACATGTTCGAAAGAGCAGATACCAAGTATATAAATGAATTTCTCGGAAGCGACAAATGCACCGTGCTGCCGAACGTCAGCGTTGAGCGTGCCGAGGTCTGCGTGCTGCTGAACGCCCAGAAACAAAGCCCATTGTTCATACGGTACGTGGGCCTCAGCGTGGTATACGAGATGGCAACGTGCTCCAGCGGCAGTTGTCGGCTGTGTCTGGCTTGTAAATCACACTGTTCTTTAACGAAATGGACGATCGTAAAATTGCTGTATTAGCTCTATTAAAACTCACTTTTCTCCCTTGTCCATGTGCTAGTGAGGTTATTCTGTCTGCAGTATACACGAATAAAAACTTCAGTATCTGTGAACATGTTATAATTCAAAAAGCAAAGCAACATGTCCAATCAAAAGGACATGAATTTTTTCGGGATGGGCGTCCCGTGAATTCCAATCAAGTTCATTGATATCATTGTTGATCGTTTCATTCAGTTTTTTTTATTACAGCCGGCAGTCAATTCTCTGAACACTGATAAAAGTTCCTTACAAATAGGGTTATCCACATAAGATAAATATTATTTCATCATCCTCACTTTTTAGTAAAATTGTCTTTCTTACTTGATCACTGATTCTACTCAGAAGCAGAATCTTTACAACATGCGAATTACAAAACATAAAAAGGAGCAAAATATCTTACTGCAGGTAGTGCAAGTCGTCCGGTAGGTTAAGCCATTCGAACAAAGTCACACCTGAAAAAGAGCGCATCTACATTTACATGACATCGAATATTATAGTAGATGCTAATACTGAACTAATGAGAAAGGATCAGAACCTATAAATAAACGCTAAGGTTAGGAAAAATATTTGAATGTAGTTGGACGCAAACCTTCAGCGCCTTATAAACGTAATCACACATTCGTTTGTTATTCGTCGACTGTTTTTTGTTCATCTCATATTGTTCGCTAGCGTTCAATTAATTTTTTCGGGATAGGCGTCCCGTGAATGCTAATTAAGTTCATCGTTGATCCCTTCATTCAGTTTTCTTATTACAGCGGGCAGCCACTTCTCTGAACACACTGAGCTACGGTGCCGGTATTGACCGGTTTCGGCTTATATACAAGCCATCTTCAGAATTTCTTGGCCCAGCAAGGGTAGGAACAGCAGAGTTGCAAACTGTACTACTACATATGGTCTTAAAATAAGGTACATAAAAGCAGTAGTAGAAATAAAACAGCAGTATTGTATAAGGCTTTAAGAAAATGAGAAAGGTTGCGGCGTTTACCCCCATGGCTGGTGCTAACGTCCCTCGGTTTTCTTGTGGTACCAAGATCGTACACTGACAGATGACTTTTTTTCCCTTTATTGAGTTTCGATTCCCCTCAGATGGGGGCGGCCCGGCAGCAGCTTAGTTCGCCGCTCTTCAGCCTACAGAATACTTAAAAACATGATAAGAAGATAATAAACAATAAAAACAGGTTACAAAATCGGTGAATTTTTTAAAACTGTAAAATGGCAGAAAGTTGTGGATGTTAAAATATAGAAACAAAGGTTTGATGATGGTAATTAAGACACACAGGAAGCAGACAGGTACAGTAATAAACAGACAATTAAAAAACGCAGTGACAGTCTGGGTTCTGTTCGCAAGAGATAAAAAATCACAGCAACACTTAAAAAAAGAAACGCACAACACTTAACATTCACTTACACACTGCACTAAAAAGTAGACACGAATATGACACATCACAGCCTAAGGCAGATGTGGGGGGGGGGGAGGGTGTTGGAGGACCTGGACAGATGAGGGGGGAAAAAGAGGAGGATAAGAGGAAAAAGCAAAGAGGGGGAGGAGGCAATGGAAGGAGAGGACACATAAAAGGGGGGCAGGGCCAACGTGAGAGGGAGTGGGGAAGGCAGAGAAGGAGAATCCAAAAGGACTCGGGGGGGACAAGAGTCAAAAGAGAGGGTAGGTAGGGAAAAACTGGGTGGAAGGGGGGGGAGAAGGACGGAGGTAGAGAGGGGGAAGTGAGGATCAGAGTTGATAGGAGGGATAAATGGAAGGAGAGGGCATCATCCTGGAGGGGGAGTTGACAGAAGCCACCATGGGAAAGCAGGTGTAGGGTAGGTGGGACACAACGGTGAAGGCACAGCAGTGAGCAGGGCTTGAGAGGTGATGGGGAGCATCAAGTTGGCAGGAGGTGTACAAGACTCAGATATGTTTGAGCAAAAGGAGCAGATGGACGAAAGGAATCAGATCATAGAGGATCTGCATGGGTGATGGGAGGCGTGTATAGAAAGTGAGGCAGAGTGCATGGCGCTTGAGGATCTTGAGGGACATGTAGAGTTTGGGGAGAGGCTGGAGATCCAGGTAGGACTGGCATAGCAGAGGATGGGACAGATCAAGGATTGTAGGAGTGGAGGATGATAGAGGAGTTCAACTCCCATGTCTGGGCAGGAAGAGATGGAGGTAGTTGTGAGCTTTGGATTGGACAGAGCAGAGATGAGGGATCCAGGTAAGGTGACAGTCAGTGGTGAGTCCAAGGTAGGTGACAGTGGGGGAGAGGTGGACAGGACAGGCGCAGATTGTAAGGGAAAAATCAAGGAGCCAGAAAGAGCGAGTGGTACAACCTATGATGATTGCCTGGGTCTTGGAAAGATTGGTATTTAGGAGCCACCATGTGGTAGAAAGGTCAAGGTGATTCTCGAGAAGACATTGGGACTGTTAAGAGGTAGAACCAAAGGCAAGGAAGGTGGTGTCATTGGCATACTGCAGGAGGTGGACTGTTGGGGGGTTGGAGCGTATCTGCCATGTACAGGAGGTAGAGGATAGAGGAGAGGGGAGATGACAGAGCCCTGGGGCACATCTGCAGAGGGGTAGAAGCTGCAGGAAGCAGTGTTACAGATGGTAACATGGGAGGGGTGGCAGGAAGAAGGAGGCAATCAAATCGGCATAGTTGTTAAGAAGGGCGTCAGCCTGTAGTTTACACAGATGAGTGGGATGCCATATGTAGCTGTAGGCATTTTCGAGGTATAGAAATACAAAAATGGTGGAGCGATGGGAGTTAAGCTGGAGGGAGAGGAGATGGGTGAGGCTTAGGAGTTTGTCATATACAGAGAAGGAAGGTTGAAAGCCACATTGGGTGTTGGGGAGGAGGTAGTGTTGCTGGAGGTAGTGATGTGCCAGGTAAGAATGGGTTCTAAGAGCTTGCTGAACACTGAGATGACACATATAGAGCGATAGGAAGAGCCATCAGATGGAAGCTTGTTAGGTTTGGGGGAACATCAGGACACGAGAGGTTTTCTGCAGGTAGGCCTAGAAGCTGGTGGCAAGGATTATGCAAAGAAGGAGGGAGGGCACTGTTTGAGATGGCCATAGGTAATGCAGCCATGGGCAGGGGCAGTGTGCAGAGTGTGAGGATGATGTCCTGTATAGTCATGGGAGCGTTAAGTTCTGATGGTGGTGTGCAGCCCAAGTACTGGAAACTAGTAACAAAGGGAGGAGTGGAGGTATCTGTACATTCAGTGATCTTGGGGAAGGGGGAATAATTGAATTGGGGATCATCTGAAATGGAAAAGACATCAGGTAGGTGGGAGGCAAAGGGGTTGGCCTTACTGAGGTTGTCAGGAAAGGGATGGTCATCACAGAGCAGAGGGTATTGCAGGGTAGGGTGGTTCCCAGTAAGGTGGTGGAACGCAGACCAATACTTGGAAGAGATAACTGGGAGTGCGGTGTTGAGTTGTGTACATGTCTGTCGCCAGGTTTGGCGTTTCTTCACAGTAAGCATGTTGTGGGTGTGTTATTGTAATTGCCGGATGGGAGATTGGTAGGTAGGGTTGTGGTGTTCGACTTGGGTGTGCATGGAGTCCCAGTAGGCATCCCATTTGGTGTTGGAGTAACCGTGGACAAGTTTAGGAGGAATGTCAGGTCAAGGAACGGGGCGTGGATGGCGACCATCGGAGATAGAGAGGAGGATGGGGGCGGGGTCGCTGCCAATGAGGTCTGTGATGATGTACCCAAGGAGATTGGGAGAGGCCAGGATCACATCAGGAGTGGAGTTGAATTTGGGTCAAGTGTGTTGGGGGAGAGGAACCAGGTCTCCCTGGAGGGTGGGAATTAACCAATCCCAATGCTCCGAGGTCGGCAGGAGCATGGCTGTGGATACTCATGTCTCCAGAAATCATGTAGGTGCAGAAGATGCGGTCAATGTGGGCCAGGAAATCGTAAGGGATGGGGATGCAAGGGCAGATGTATATGGTGGCACATGTGACAGTAAGGTTGGGGAAGAACAGGTTTAGGGTGAGATGCTCGGTGGGATTGAGGAGAGGTTGGGGCTGAAGAGGGAGGTGTTTAAGGTGGGCGATAGCAACCCCACCACACGCTAGGAGCTATGGGTTAACGGTGTAGTGGAGAGTGTGAGGGGCTGTGGAGATAGAGAGATGGGGTTGGAGGAACGTTTTATTGAATATGAAGGCATCTACGTGGTATTGATGGAGGGTGTGCAGGAAGAGGTGTTTCTTGGTTGGCAAGGAGCAGATATAATGGTAAAGGACACTGTAATGTTGTCACACCATGGTAGGGGAGATTCAGATGAGGGTGGTGAGGGATTGAACGTGATGAGGACCTTGTTGTGAGTAGGTGGCATTGGTGGTGAGGTGAAACAAACAATTAGCAGCAAGGGCGATTTGGGAAACGGTGTGGGGGAGTTGGAAAGGGTGGATGTTGTGTACGACAATGGGGACTACACAGATGAGGTCCTCTGCAGTAGGATGAGGGCTGAGGGAGTTGTTGGGGTGGATGGTATCATCTACTGGATGAGGGACAGTGAGCTCTGTGGTGATGGGAGAAGGCTTTGTTTTAGAGTTATATGAGTAGGTAGGACTGAATGACAGCTGTGGAGCCATGGGTTAAATAGTGTGCAATTCATGCGCCGACTATGGCTTACGTGATAACCAGCCAATGGCACATGTTTCGCAAGAGCTGTATGTAGTTAGCACAGTAAGTTGGCGTAGCCCACACATGAGTACATAAGACGTACTCATGTGTTAAAATACAATAAATAAACTTACAAAACAGCAGGGGAAGCAGTGCAATTTATTAATACTGGTGTGACAGGCAATCACATCATTCTTACAATATTTTGTCAAGAAACGAATAGTCAAAAGAGTGGTAATTATTTGCCAACAGACATTAAATAAAGAGATAATGAGAGGTAAAAGTATATTGAAAGATATAAGCGTTACAATATATACACGCCATGTATATGGACTAGGTAGTGCAGTCTAGTAAGGATTTGAAACGAAGCCGTTGCCTAGACAACGCAAGGTTGAGATGCCCGCCATGATTTGATAGAAGTATGTACTAAGAAAGGACGCTGTTATCAAGGTAACGTAATGACCAGAGCGGCAATCAAGTAACCACCGAGTACGCCTGCGGGCGCCGACTACGATCAACTTATCGATTCATGTCGATATCAGAAGAGACGTTTGTGTCGTCAACTCATGAATAAACGCTGCAGAAAAGTTACTTATTATTTTACAGCGTCATTAATGAGATCAAATATGGTGACACATCACAACGAGAGCAGCTGCTGTTGTCATGGTGTCGTAGTGACACAGTGGCAGGACTGTGTGGACGTTTTCATGGCATGGGCTTCTAAAAACTTGAATATGACATCGTGTCGTGAGGATATGATGATAGAGACTATGTAGGTCTTAATAGCACTGTGTTACATTAATTTACAGGAATGCAAATACGAAACATTAAACAGACAGATATGCGCCAGTACATTTTAACAGAGGTTGGCCCAAAGTGCACAATGAAACGAATACTACGTGAAATATGAAACTTTTTCATAAGAAAGTGGTTTTAACATATACGTGAGATATATTAAAAAACTAAAAACCCGTCTCGATGGCGAGAAAAGCACCTAGTGTTAAGTGTTAACCCAGGTTTCGGCGCAGATAACTACACCTTCTTCAGAACAACAACCCCGACCCATGTATAAACTTTCTCATATTTGTGCATGCGCATTCAAGTTAACTTCCCTTGTCTTGCGCATGTTCATAGATAGCGGGTCAGGCTTGTAAGTGAGCGACCGTTTGTAGTTGCAGTTTATGGCGGGTCATGGCCCATCGAAGATAGGCCAGTGTGAGGTGGAACGTACACCATTAAGTTAAGTAGTGGTTTTGACCTTGTACATATGTACTGTTTCTGTTTTCCTTTTCTTTTTCGGTTCTAAATGTATAGCTATGGTGTTCTTTTAATCATTGACAAAGGCCTTCTTAGGCACTTGTGGGTTTTATTGTTGTTCTGAAGAAGGTATAGTTAGTTATCTACGCCGAAATCTGGGTTAACACTTAACACTAGGTGCTTTTTTTCGCAATCGAGAGGGTTTTTTGTTTTTTAATATATTAACCAACGACTGCTGACGCGCTGCGATGTTGAAGGTTCTTATATACGTGAGACATGTATGAAAAGAGGTAAAACAATTAAATTTACATAGAACCAAGATGAGACAGCAAATATGGCATAGTCGCTATTTAAAGAGCAAAGCTGCATCCTTGGGTTCAAATAATATTCTGGAAAAGTTAGAAATATGCTTTATCCTGAAAATCAATGTGTTCGTTAAGGAGAAGTGATGGATAGTTTCTACTAGTTTCATTGTGAGACCTGAGTTTCTCCTGGCGTATACAACTCTCAAAGAACTTCTGGGAATTCAGCCAGGTAACACTTTCAACAACCGCCGTTATTTCGGTGGGAAAACACCCCGCCATTTTCAAGGCAAACTGGCTGAATCCCCGGAAGTTATATGAAAAATCTCAAGTTCTTCCAAGGTACCTAACGGAGAGCCTTTTTGGACAGTGTGTAGGATTTGCGTGTCATGTTCTATATCACATTCTGAATGGTTAGCACTCGTCAGGTGTAGTTCAAATGCAGTTTTTCTGCGTTTTGTATCCTCCATATGCTCTTTGAATCTTGTTTGAAAACTTCTTCCAGTCTGTCCAAAACATATCTTATGGCAATACTTCATATTAATTTATATGCTCTAGATCTTGAGAATCGATATATTGAACTTCTGATAGTGTGTTTTAGTTTATCTGCTAGTATGATTGTGGTAGAGGAAGCTAACGTTATGTCAGTGGACTCACTATTGACTGTCACCTCACCTGAATCCCTTATCTCCGCTCAATCCAATCCAAAGCCCACAACCACCTGCATCTCTTTAATCAACTCTCTCGCCGGACATGGGGTTGAACCCATCTACCATCCTCCACACCTACAAATCCTTAATCTGTCCCATGCTCTGTTATGTCAGTACCGCCTGGATACCCATCCCCCCCAAATTCTATAACTCCCATCAGATCCTCAAGAGCCATGCACTCCGCCTCACCTTCCAAATATGCCTCCCGTCCTGCAAGAGGAACCACTATCACCTGATTCCTTTCCCCATCTGCTTCTTTTCCTCGAACATATCCAAGTCTTCTACACCTCCTGCTGACTTGATCGCCCCCATCCTCTGGTTGCTCCTCTCCTTTCCAACCACTGCCTGCTGCCGTGCCTTCACTGTTGTGTCCCCCCTACCCTCCACCTCTACACCCTTCATCTCCTTTCCCAAGGTGGCTTCCATCAACTCCCCCTCCCGGATGATACCCTCTCTCCCTCCATTTATCCCTCCTATCAATTCTGATCCTCACCATTCCCTCCCTCTGTCCTTTTCCTGGGCTCCCCCCTTCCGTCCTGCTTTTTCCCTACATACCCTCTCTTTGATTTCTTTCTCTCCCCCAAGCCCTTTTTCCCCTCCACTGCCTTCCCCAATCCTTCTTGTGTCCGCTCTGTCCCACTTTTTCCATGTCCTCTCCCTTTATCGGCTCTCCCCTACTTTTTTGCTTTTCCTCTCCTCCCCCATTTGTTCCCTGTCATCTGTCTGGGTCCTCCCCCCCCCCCACCGCCCTCATCTATACTCGTACTCTATAGTATAGTTTTCCATGAGTGTTCAGTGTTGTGCATCCCCTTTTTAAGGGTTACGAAGAGCCACCATGCTGTCGCTAAGTGTGTTTTTAACTGTTGCGAACAGAAACCAAACGGTCGCCGTGCTACGAATTGTGCCTGTCTATTTACTGTGTGTTTTAATCAGCATCACCAACCCTTTGTCTATATATATTCTTCGCAACTTTTTCGACATGTTTCAGTTTCTAACAGTCACCGTTTTATCGCCTGTTTTCATTGTTATATCTCCTAATTCTGTTTTCAGCTTTTGTTTAGGCTGCAGAGCGGCGTATTATGCTGCTGCCATCAGCCCCCCCCCTCTCTGGGGCGAGGGGGGGGGGGATCGAAATACAATAAACAAAAAAAAAAAGCCATCAGTCAGTATACGAACTTGGTACCACGAGAAAACCGAGGGGCCATCAGCAATAGCCAGAGGGGTAAACGCTAAACCTTTTTCTGTTTCTCGACGCCATATACGATAGTATTGTTAATTTCTATTTTTAATATTAAAAACAGTCTTGATCACAATTTATTTATTATGGTGACCGGTTTCGACCACTACTGTGGTCATCTTCAGACCAATGAGTAGGAACCTCCTTCTGCTGGAGTATCACCAGTAATCAGTAGTGATTCTCCAGCAGAAGGAGGTTCCTACTCATTGGTCTGAAGATGACAACAGTAGTGGTCGAAACTGGTCACCATAATAGATAAGTTGTGATCAAGACTGTTTTTAATAGTAAATATTTGTAAGACACTGATCACTGTCACTTCCATAATGTATTCAAAGTAATTTTTTATTTCTACTACAGCTTTTCTGTATCCTATTTTAAGACCTTGTGTAATAGTTAAATTTGTAGCTCTGCTGTTCCTACCCTTGCAGGGCCAAGAAATTCTTAAGATGGCTTGCATATAGGCCGAAACCGGACAATAGAGAAATATTAATGCGATCTCGACTGTGCATTTTAACGTAAATATAACACCAGGTCGCTGCTCTCCTCAGACTATGTCGTCAAAATTTTTGAAGCTAGATATTGCTCTGCACGTTCTGAGAGACTCCCCAACGTGCTATTCCACGCTGTGACATCAAAAACTCGGCTCACGCTCAACGTTCGGATGCACGGTCCGTGTGCCGACGGCTGAAGGATGCGATTGCTCCAGAAGTGATACAGTTTGAAATGTAGTTAAGATTTTTGCTTTGAACAATAACCTGAAGATATGGACGACTACGGCATTCTCATCCTATGTGACTCAAGAACCATAGTTTGGTGAATTAATCTCACATTAACTAATCAGACGGAAAATGTAGTGTCGTGCGATGAAATCTCGTGTCTTCACATTATCTCTTGGTTGTTTCTGTAATTTATCCTTCCTTTCATTTATTTTCAATAAAAATGCACTTAGATAGCACAAACTGTTTGAGATATTTGATCTTTCCAGGCTACCCAAATATGGGCGAGCTGTTAGAGCAGCATGGTGGTTTCTAAACTGGTATATCGGAGATTGGATTCCCATTCTGGTGGTTGCCTGACAACCGCAGTAAGCATCCTGAAACTATTGGTCAGATTTGGGACATTGGTTAGTCTGTCTGCTTAGCTGAGCCGGTACAGTAGCATAGCGTATTCTTCGGTCATGGGGTTAGCTGCCCTCTGCAATAAAAAAAAAAAAAAAACTGAGTGAACGGATCAACGGTGAACTTTAACAGGTGTGAAGGGACGTCCACCTCAAATATGCCCAACGAACAATTACGAACAAAATGAGATCAGCAAAAGAAAAAAAAACAAGAAAGTGCTAACGTGCTTGCCTACCATGCAGCGGTCCCGAGTTAGATCCCCGGCCGGGATGGAGATATTCTCCGCTCGCGGACTGGGTGTTGCGTTGTACTCATCGTCATTTCATCCTCGTCACCGGCATGCAAGTCACCCCATGTATCGTCGGCGACTAAAATGAGATTTGCACTCATCGGCCTAACTTCCCCGGATGGGCCTCTCGGCCAACAATGCCACAAGCTCATTTCATTTTTACCCCCATCTCTATATTTCCATATCGCTATATTATGACTTTTGTCGCCTCAGTGTAATTATAGGCCTATATCGTTGCCAGTCTGTTGAAGAATTATGATACATGTATTTTCTCAAGAATTATGACGTTTTTGCAGAACGAAAATCTCCTCTATAATAATCAACATTGATTCCACGAACAGAGATACTGCGATACTCAATTCTCCTTGTTCGCCCATGAGATCCATAGCGCTGTAGACATCGGCGCTCAGCTTGATAAAGCGTTCCTTGACTTCAGGAAGGCATTTGACGCCGTCACGCTCTGCCGATTAGTGAATAAAATACCTTACCGAGTATCGAACCATATTTTCGACATACTTGAAGACATTCATGCAGACAGAACCCACCACATCGCTCTTAAGGGAAGAAAATCGACAGATGTAAAAGTAATTTCAGGAATACCCCAAGAACGTGTGATAGAATCGTTACTGTTTACAATGCATATAAATGATCTAGTAGAAAGCGTCGGAAGCTCCTTAAGGCGGTTCGCAGATGACGTGGTTTTCTATCAGAAATTACCAATGCGGGAAAACAGTGTCGATTTGCGGAATCAGTTTCACAGGATTGATGAACTGTGGAGGTAATGGTTGTTGACCTTGTACCATAACAAGTGTAACACATTTTGCATACACACGCTGTACAACTACACTATTGATAAACTGCTGTAAGTAGTTTCTGGCTTAAACTAACAATGTGAAACAATCCAGAGCGACCATAATTGGAATGACCACATAAAACAAATACACTCCTGGAAATGGAAAAAAGAACACATTGACACCGGTGTGTCAAATCCACCATACTTACTCCGGACACTGCGAGAGGGCTGTACAAGCAATGATCACACGCACGGCACAGCGGACACACCAGGAACCGCGGTGTTGGCCGTCGAATGGCGCTAGCTGCGCAGCATTTGTGCACCGCCGCCGTCAGTGTCAGCCAGTTTGCCGTGGCATACGGAGCTCCATCGCAGTCTTTAACACTGGTAGCATGCCGCGACAGCGTGGACGTGAACCGTATGTGCAGTTGACGGACTTTGAGCGAGGGCGTATAGTGGGCATGCGGGAGGCCGGGTGGACGTACCGCCGAATTGCTCAACACGTGGGGCGTGAGGTCTCCACAGTACATCGATGTTGTCGCCAGTGGTCGGCGGAAGGTGCACGTGCCCGTCGACCTGGGACCGGACCGCAGCGACGCACGGATGCACGCCAAGACCGTAGGATCCTACGCAGTGCCGTAGGGGACCGCACCGCCACTTCCCAGCAAATTAGGGACACTGTTGCTCCTGGGGTATCGGCGAGGACCATTCGCAACCGTCTCCATGAAGCTGGGCTACGGTCCCGCACACCGTTAGGCCGTCTTCCGCTCACGCCCCAACATCGTGCAGCCCGCCTCCAGTGGTGTCGCGACAGGCGTGAATGGAGGGACGAATAGAGACGTGTCGTCTTCAGCGATGAGAGTCGCTTCTGCCTTGGTGCCAATGATGGTCGTATGCGTGTTTGGCGCCGTGCAGGTGAGCGCCACAATCAGGACTGCAAACGACCGAGGCACACAGGGCCAACACCCGGCATCATGGTGTGGGGAGCGATCTCCTACACTGGCCGTACACCACTGGTGATCGTCGAGGGGACACTGAATAGTGCACGGTACATCCAAACCGTTATCGAACCCATCGTTCTACCATTCCTAGACCGGCAAGGGAACTTGCTGTTCCAACAGGACAATGCACGTCCGCATGTATCCCGTGCCACCCAACGTGCTCTAGAAGGTGTAAGTCAACTACCCTGGCCAGCAAGATCTCCGGATCTGTCCACCATTGTGCATGTTTGGGACTGGATGAAGCATCGTCTCACGCAGTCTGCACGTCCAGCACGAACGCTGGTCCAACTGAGGCGCCAGGTGGAAATGGCATGGCAAGCCGTTCCACAGGACTACATCCAGCATCTCTACGATCGTCTCCATGGGAGAATAGCAGCCTGCATTGCTGCGAAAGGTGGATATACACTGTACTAGTGCCGACATTGTGCATGCTCTGTTGCCTGTGTCTATGTGCCTGTGGTTCTGTCAGTGTGATCATGTGATGTATCTGACCCCAGGAATGTGTCAATAAAGTTTCCCCTTCCTGGGACAATGAATTCACGGTGTTCTTATTTCAATTTGCAGGAGTGTAGTAGGAAAAGCAGATTCATAGGTAGAACCTTAAGGAAATGTGACTCATCCACTAAGGAAGTGGCTTACAAAGCGCTTTTTTGACCATTTCTTCGGTATTGTTCATCAGTGTGAGATCCTTACCACTTAGGACTGATTGATGGCAGAAGTAGGGAACAAGGACGGCAAGTTTCGTCACGAAATCGTTTAGTTCACGCGAGAGCGTTACAGAGATTCTCAACAAATTCCAGTAGCAGACATTACAAGAGAGGCGTTATGCATCACGAAGAGGTTTGCTATTGAAATTCAGAGAAAACAATTACGGGAAGAGTCGGACAACATATTACCTTCACACACATTTCGCAGAAATTTTAAAATACGAGCTAACACAGAGGCTTATCGCCAATCATTCTTCCCATACTTAATTCACGAATGGAACAGGGAAAAGAGGAGCAATTAATGGTACCAGAAGTGCCATCTACCACACACTTGCGGACTATGACACGGATGTAGACGTAGATGAAACGATTATTGTCCACGTTCTTTTCTATACGAGACTAGGCCTCTAGAAAAGACTTCCTAACACTTAAATCTATATCAGAATGAGAAATGCTCCTATCAAAGCACAAAACAGGTGAATATATACTGGGCAAAGTTAGGGATGTAAAAGGAGCGAACTAGTTTTCCGACTTATTTGGCAGCTTTAAAGACATTTCAGTTGAAACAACTTGACAGGTTAACTCTTTTTACGAGTTGACCCTCCTTCCCCAGCGCAGTGAGCTTTCTTAGCTGCATGCAGATTTTTTCAGACATATTTCTCTTCCACGGAAATGCTTTCGTTACTATAGGCAGCCTGCATTGTCTTCCGGTTGTGCTTCATCCATCGTCATACTACAGCTTAGATAAGAAAATTATAATACCTCTGAATCTCATTTCCTAATTTAATCGCCTCAGCATCGCCTGTTTAAATCAACTACATTCCATTACGCTTACTTTACTTTAAATAATGCTCATAACCTCTTTTCAAGACAGTATTCATTATATTCAACAGCTTTTCCAAATTATTTACTTGTACAATGTCATTAGCAAACCTCAAAATTCTTATTTCTTCTCCTTGAACTTTTACTCTTCCAAATTTTTCTTTCATTTCCTATACGGCTTGCTCCATACAGATGACACTGGGTTAGGCTACAAACCTGTTTCGCTTCCTTCTTCACTATTTCTTCCCATCCATGTCCTTCGAGTCTTATAACTGAAGCCTGGTTTCTGTAAAAGTAGTAGATAACCTTTGGCTCCCTGTACTTTATCTTTGTTATCTTTAGAATTTCAGCTAACGTCTTAGAATCCATATTGTCCAATGCTTTCTCTAAAACAAGTTCTATAGTCGTAGGTTTCCTTTTATCTAACTTACATTCTAAAACACGTTGTAGAATCAATATCGTCTCGCGCGTTCCTTCATTTCTCCGTAACCCAAAGTGATCATTCAGAGGTCGGCGTCTACCAGATTTTTCCTTCCTTCGCTAGATAATTCGTGGCGCCATTTGGGAGCCATGACTTTTTACGCTAATAGGTCTGTAGTATTCATAGCTTTACATAACTTCTTTGGAATTAAAATTACTACGTTCTTCTTGAAGTCTGAAGGTATTTTCTCTGTCCCAGGTATCTTAAAGAAGTAGTTTTGTCATGACTGTCTCTCCCAAGGATCTCGATATATCTAAGGACATTGCATGTAGTTCAGGAACATTGTTCGACTTGGGATCATTCAGCACATCGTGTCTTGCATCTCCAGTAAACATATTAAATTGAGAGCCATCCCAGAATTGTCAAAATGAAAACTAAATAGAATGTGATTCATATACACACCAATCATTGATTAAAAATACAGTCTTGGAATTTTCCATTTCAAAGCATATACACTCCTGGAAATTGAAATAAGAACACCGTGAATTCATTGTCCCAGGAAGGGGAAACTTTATTGACACATTCCTGGGGTCAGATACATCACATGATCACACTGACAGAACCACAGGCACATAGACACAGGCAACAGAGCATGCACAATGTCGGCACTAGTACAGTGTATATCCACCTTTCGCAGCAATGCAGGCTGCTATTCTCCCATGGAGACGATCGTAGAGATGCTGGATGTAGTCCTGTGGAACGGCTTGCCATGCCATTTCCACCTGGCGCCTCAGTTGGACCAGCGTTCGTGCTGGACGTGCAGACCGCGCGAGACGACGCTTCATCCAGTCCCAAACATGATCAATGGGGGACAGATCCGGAGATCTTGCTGGCCAGGGTAGTTGACTTACACCTTCTAGAGCACGTTGGGTGGCACGGGATACATGCGGACGTGCATTGTCCTGTTGGAACAGCAAGTTCCCTTGCCGGTCTAGGAATGGTAGAACGATGGGTTCGATGACGGTTTGGATGTACCGTGCACTATTCAGTGTCCCCTCGACGATCACCAGTGGTGTACAGCCAGTGTAGGAGATCGCTCCCCACACCATGATGCCGGGTGTTGGCCCTGTGTGCCTCGGTCGTATGGAGTCCTGATTGTGGCGCTCACCTGCACGGCGCCAAACACGCATACGACCATCATTGGCACCAAGGCAGAAGCGACTCTCATCGCTGAAGACGACACGTCTCCATTCGTCCTTCCATTCACGCCTGTCGCGACACCACTGGAGGCGGGCTGCTCGATGTTGGGGCGTGAGCGGAAGACGGCCTAACGGTGTGCGGGACCGTAGCCCAGCTTCATGGAGACGGTTGCGAATGGTCCTCGCCGATACCCCAGGAGCAACAGTGTCCCTAATTTGCTGGGAAGTGGCGGTGCGGTCCCCTACGGCACTGCGTAGGATCCTACGGTCTTGGCGTGCATCCGTGCGTCGCTGCGGTCCGGTCCCAGGTCGACGGGCACGTGCACCTTCCGCCGACCACTGGCGACAACATCGATGTACTGTGGAGACCTCACGCCCCACGTGTTGAGCAATTCGGCGGTACGTCCACCCGGCCTCCCGCATGCCCACTATACGCCCTCGCTCAAAGTCCGTCAACTGCACATACGGTTCACGTCCACGCTGTCGCGGCATGCTACCAGTGTTAAAGACTGCGATGGAGCTCCGTATGCCACGGAAAACTGGCTGACACTGACGGCGGCGGTGCACAAATGCTGCGCAGCTAGCGCCATTCGACGGCCAACACCGCGGTTCCTGGTGTGTCCGCTGTGCCGTGCGTGTGATCATTGCTTGTACAGCCCTCTCGCAGTGTCCGGAGCAAGTATGGTGGGTCTGACACACCGGTGTCAATGTGTTCTTTTTTCCATTTCCAGGAGTGGATATTGGTTTCGGTGTTTTAGCTAATCAAAATCAAAGAAGACGTCTCTTATAAACGACGCAAAATATCGGTATGGAGTTTTTTGGATCTAATCGATTGTTGTGTTTCAATTGCTACAGACTTCCTTACAAAGAAGTGTCGAAAATTAGGTTGATCAGTGCTCTCGTATCTAACTTCGTGGGATTACTTCACTGCAGCTGTCCCTCACAAAAACTGTTATGAGCGAAATGGAAAGAGATGGAGAGTTTCAAGCAGTTTTATCTCCTAGCCGATAATGTTACTGATGCTAACATCAGAAGAAACTCTTATTATTAAAATTTTCAGGGTATGAAGTAACTGATTATTTTTAGACGGAGTGCTCCCATAAATCTTTGATTTATGAAAAGAGGGGACGCACGGTAGAACTATATCACAGCCTGCATGCAAAATCACCTGTGATTGCGAAAATGATGATGGTCGACGGTTTTGCTTACACGTAAAGTTTAGAACTTCATCTTAGAATTTCTTTGCTCTCCAGTTTTTATTATGAAAGCATGATCGTCAACAGGATTTGATACACAATACCAATAAAAATGGCGCTGTAGTGAAATTTTGTGTCAGTCCTTTCGCCATTTTCCCTTCTACTAGTTGAAGGTGCATTTCGGTATTCACAGTAAAGATGATATACATCTTTGTGATGAAGAAACTACTTATAACGAAAAAATGAGTCACTATAAAACTCCACAGTAAATTTAGAGGTGCAACCAGGGAAGTCTGGAAACTACACAGCAACTCTCCAGCAGAGAAGCTGTAGTGTACACACAAAGATAATCGTCTCCATTACTGTCATTGACAGGAAAATCTAAGACGCTCAACGGGTTTGAAGACTGATGTCACATGCCCAGCCTTTAGTCACGGTTCGTACAAAAGCTTTAGCACAGCCCTAACGCTGTATATAGGCCGTACGCCAAACACATACGCTGCCAGTCCGACGACATCGCCTTGCGGGTTTGCCTATCGGTTGCCGGTAGGCATTTCCCCTCTGGAGACTATTTACTGACACAACACGGGTATCCATACTATGAACACAATACTATATACACACAGCCCGTTGAGACAGTTACAGACGCCACTAGAGGGTACCAGCCACGCTCCCGAGCAGCGCGCGCATCAGAAAACCGGTGGCGTCGAGAGAAACAAGTAACGACTTCAGATCAAGCACAGCATCCAGGGTGCAGTCAGGAGATGAGACGAGTCAATCGTCAGTGTCATCATGTGGTTCCGAGTTGTGATGCAAACGAGTGAGGGCATGCATATTACAGAAGAAAAGGGTGGAAGCTACGACTGCGGACACGACGGACATCATCCAGGACGCGTTGGCAGCACCGCTTCAGAACTCTCCCACCCCTCCAGGATGGGCAAGAAGAAACAATGGTGGCAGAAGTTAACCGCGGGAGAAGAAGGCAAAGCACTCCCTAATTGATGGTTTCATGAAGCCGTGAAGACCTGTGCGCTGCCAACTGACGTCTTCAATGCCACTGCAGCTCTTTCGGACGCGCCTGAAGAATTACCAAGCGCTACCACAGCGCCAAAGAAGGATCCACCTCTTCTGCAAAAAGTTCTGCAATTCTAGGAATCTTACTATCTACTCCAACAGTTTCTCAGAAACTGGATGACTACCGTTTACAATGCGAAGATGGCTGGCAGAGTGTTCTACAAGGTCGCACTCCGATGTGCAGACGACTAGCGCCGATTCATGCACGAGATGTCTCAGGAGCATATCTCCTTCTATAAGCATGACTTCACACACCATCGTGCCCTGGAAATTGCACTGCGTGACCTACCGTTCAACAAAGAGCCTGAAAAAATCCTAGAAAAGCCCGTTAACCGGCGGTTTCACGTGCGCACCGCCTGGAAGATGAAGCAATCGCGTGAAGAAACGATGCTTTTCTTGATCATCGCCACAGACACAGAGGAGAACAGTAGGCTGTACCAGTTCACTTACCTTGCTAAAGCCACAATGAGGGCAGAAGACTTGCGCGCCAAGTGAGAACCATTCCATTGTGACCACTATCAACGCACTAACCACGTAGCTTGGCACTGCTCCATGCCAGACAAATGTGCGAAGTGAGCCGAAGGTAATACCAGACGAGACTCTCCTCTGTCACAGAAGGAAAAGCCAACATCCGACCCCTGCGGAGGCAACCATGTTGCAAGCTGTTATGGCTGCAAGGTGTGGAAAAGCTTCATTGGCCCTCAATGATGACAATCTGCGGCACCACAACAGACCAGAAAATCGGCCAAGGCTTGCCTTGGCATCACATTCGTTCGTGTAGCTTAGGGGAAGATCTCATCAAGCTCGTTCCCATCTGAAGCCAGTAGTCCTGATGCATCGGCAACGCCTTCATTGGAGTCTACTGCTGATGCTCCAGTGAAGCCGAAGGATCCTGTAGATTTACCGTGTTCCGATGTTATTCCGCCGCCATTGAGGCCTTCAACTCGACACATCGGTGGTCTACACAAGACTGGAGAGCAAACGAAGAGCGTATCATTAGAGTCTGCTGTCCAGAGATCTCCCACTTAAATGGCCTTGCGCATGATGCCAGCCCCAGCGTTGAGCCAGCTGTCTTCCAAGCCGACCTGATTGTCCTCATTACACAGTTCTCTTCACTCGTGACTAACTCAATTAAGCTGATCAAAGTCCTCTCTCACCAACTCCTCACTGTCACGAAGAACACCACACCAGCAGTCATCAGTCACAAACGTATACTGTCACACTATGGTCATCGCTGAAGGATTGAGTCATCTCTTGGAACGTAAATGGCGTCAGCATGCAAGCAGGTCGTCGACGTCTGCTTGCTAAACGAAACCCGCCCGAAGCACTCGACGTCAGAGCTCCGATTTTCTCTTGTGTCTGGACAGATAGGCTGACAGCAGGTGGTGACACTGCCCTTTATGTCCGCAACAGCATTCACCGTTGGCTAGACTGGAGGCCATGGACATCGTCGGGTGTTCTTTGATTGTCTACATCACATTCATTGTAGACTTAAAACCGACGATTTGCCCCATGGATGTGGCAGACCTCGACGTCCTGCTGAGTGGAAAAATCTTCACTGTCGGTGATTTCGATCCAAAACACGTCGCCTGGCTATCGGCCGTCGCCTCCTGCGACCATCGGAACATCGTGAAGCCATCGAGGTGGGAACTTAAGACCGAACCACCTTTCCCATCGGTCGTGGACAAGTCAGACCACATCACCATCGTTGATGCCATAACGCAACAGATCACCACTTCCATGCGGAATGCTCTTCTTTCGGCATGTTCCAGTTGTCTATGACGTCGATCTGGATCTTCTGCAGATGCAATAGCATAGAATTTCCCTTTCAGGAGTCCATTGGTACTGCTTTCGAGACCACGATGGAAACACTTGCCACCCCTCGACCTCAAGCGAGAACGGTTTTTGGTAAAGCTTTTGTTTACTTCAACGAACCCACGCTCATGGTGGCCCGAGAAAATGCGGCACCTACAAAGAGCGTTGAGTTGTGAGAAATAACGCCAGCTGCCGCGAACATCTAGGTGCAAATCACCGAGAAGAAACGGGTGTACCGAGAATGGCAGCGTAAGAGACCATAAAGAGCTTGCTAGGTCGTCTCAGACGATACCTCAAGGTGGTTACTGACCCACACCGAACTCAGGTGTGGACGAAGAACGTCTCCACACCCCATCTCGACGACGGTTCGGCCTGGCGGACGAACTAATATTTCCTCCGCCACAGGCAACGCACACCTCAGCCAAGAGATGGAAAGTGGACTGTTTGTGAACCTATAGCAAAGGCTGACGTCATCGCTGATGCACTGGTCGTGGACAGATTTCCATGCGGGCTTAAGAGGGATAATGGAGATGAGTCTACTGATGCCACATCGGCTGACGAAGTTCCGCTGATTCTACGTCGGCTCACCCCCAAGAAAATTGGCAGCCCTTGAGGACGTATCCAACGCCATCTTTAAGCTGGTACCTTGGCACCAATCTTCAGATAGGTTTTCCGCACCAGTCCTTTCCCACTCAAGTGGAAACACACGGAGATAGCGGCCATCCTGACGATGGAGAAGGATCTTCCTCATGGGTAGATTTACCACACCAGCAGTCAACATCCGGCGCTCTCCAAGGTTTTCGAGGGAGTCTGCGTTAAATTATTACAACGCCATGTTGTCTCAGAGTCATCTCCCTGACGAGCAGTTCCGATACGACCAAGGGAACTCGACACAACATCAATTTCTGCGGCTCACTGAAGAGACCTTCGATTCGATAGAATGCCGAGAGTACTGCAGCACAATGTTTCTGTACGTCTTGCGAGCGTTTTACACCGTCTGGCACGACGGCGTCCTGTTCAAATTACACAAGCGGGTGTTGCCGGCATCTCCTGTTCGCCTCATACGCACAGACCTAGATCACTGGACTTTCCATGTGAGGGCAGCGTCTGTACTGTCCACAGCACGTCTCGTCCCATCAGGCTCGGTTTTAGGACCGCTTCTGTACACAGTCTATGCGGCAGACACGGCCAAGAATGACCGCGTCCAGTTTATTCTCTACAGCAGGAGCATGAACGCCGACACCCTCAGCCGCCTGCTGCAGCTCACCACCGACACCCTTCACGAATGGGTGATCAAGTGGCACGTCAGGTTCAACAGACAAAATTTATGATGGTCCACACATTGTGCCATTCCAGAAGATCTGCCACCTGCCAGCGACGACGGTTGTACTGCCCCTGCAGGCTGATGGTGGGCTACCTCGAGGTCACACTGGAACGTCGACTCACCTTGCGTCATCACACCCAGCCCGTGCAGTCCCAGCTACGAAATAGTTTACGCAAGCTCTATCCCCTGCTGAACCCGACCTCCACGCTTCCCCCACATCTCGGTGTCACGCTGTACAATTCGCAGCTCCGCCCTGTCATTGAGTACGCCACCGTCGTCTTCGGGAAAGACACCCGAAGAACACACAAAAGACTTTCAGTATGGACAGAATCACACTCTCTGTGTGACACTGCAGCTACCGAGAGGGTTTCCAAACAGATCACTACACGACATTGCGGAAGTCCCACTCCTGAAAGATCGTTTCCGAATGACTGCCCACACCATTTATACGAAGATACGGCAGTCGAGTAACAGCACGAAGGAATCAGTGTAGCGTCACAACAAGATGGACCCTATAGATGAAAACAAACAGCTGGAAAAAAACAGAAGATAGTCAAACTCAGTAGACAACAGTCATGGCGTGCATGGTAAGCAAGACACTACTACATGGATTTCTTGAGCATTTGAATTCCATCCATACTAGCATTTAATTTACTATGGAAATAGAAAAAGACGACTGCCTCCCCTTTTTGGATGTTGTCGTTCGCCGTAAAAGTGATGGCACATTAGGACATGCCGTATATCGGAAACCAATGCACACAAATCTATATCTTCATGCCAGTACCTGCCATCACCCTTCACTGACCGTAGGTGTCCTTAAGACTTTTAGTGCATCACCGGGCGCACTGTATATCCGACAAAGAAAATTTGCAAGAAGAGCTCACATACTTCAAGAGCATTTTTAAATGGAATGGATTTTCTCCACAACAAATTCGTAGAGCATTCGATGCAAAACCTAAAAAGCAGGTATGTGATTGGGAAGAAGATAGTAATTCCTTCAGATCTAGTGCGTTTTTGCCCTATGTGGGTGCTCTTTCCTCGAAGATAGGCCATATTCTTGAGAAACATTGTTAAGGTGATCTTCCGCCCCCCCCCCCCCCCCCCCCAACGAAGATTGCAGCTTTACTCGGCTCTGTGAAGGACGATTTACAGCTTCGTAAAGCGGGTGTGTATCAGATTCCTTGCGGAAATTGTGAGAAGTCGTACTTAGGTCAAACAACACGCACCGTCCATGAGAGGTGTGTGGAGCATCGAAGATACACACGCTTATTACAGCCAGACAAGTCAGCTGTGACCGAACATTGTATTGATACAGGTCATTCCATGAATTACAGTGACGCGAAGATTTTAACATCCACCTCTTCTTTTTGGGAATCTGTCTTCAAGGAAGCTATAGAAACTAGATTAGCAAACAATTTAATAAATACACTCCTGGAAATGGAAAAAAGAACATATTGACACCGGTGTGTCAGACCCACCATACTTGCTCCGGACACTGCGAGAGGGCTGTACAAGCAATGATCACACGCACGGCACAGCGGACACACCAGGAACCGCGGTGTTGGCCGTCGAATGGCGCTAGCTGCGCAGCATTTGTGCACCGCCGCCGTCAGTGTCAGCCAGTTTGCCGTGGCATACGGAGCTCCATCGCAGTCTTTAACACTGGTAGCATGCCGCGACAGCGTGGACGTGAACCGTATGTGCAGTTGACGGACTTTGAGCGAGGGCGTATAGTGGGCATGCGGGAGGCCGGGTGGACGTACCGCCGAATTGCTCAACACGTGGGGCGTGAGGTCTCCACAGTACATTGATGTTGTCGCCAGTGGTCGGCGGAAGGTGCACGTGCCCGTCGACCTGGGACCGGACCGCAGCGACGCACGGATGCACGCCAAGACCGTAGGATCCTACGCAGTGCCGTAGGGGACCGCACCGCCACTTCCCAGCAAATTAGGGACACTGTTGCTCCTGGGGTATCGGCGAGGACCATTCGCAACCGTCTCCATGAAGCTGGGCTACGGTCCCGCACACCGTTAGGCCGTCTTCCGCTCACGCCCCAACATCGTGCAGCCCGCCTCCAGTGGTGTCGCGACAGGCGTGAATGGAGGGACGAATAGAGACGTGTCGTCTTCAGCGATGAGAGTCGCTTCTGCCTTGATGCCAATGATGGTCGTATGCGTGTTTGGCGCCGTGCAGGTGAGCGCCACAATCAGGACTGCATACGACCGAGGCACACAGGGCCAACACCCGGCATCATGGTGTGGGGAGCGATCTCCTACACTGGCCGTACACCACTGGTGATCGTCGAGGGGACACTGAATAGTGCACGGTACATCCAAACTGTCATCGAACCCATCGTTCTACCATTCCTAGACCGGCAAGGGAACTTGCTGTTCCAGCAGGACAATGCACGTCCGCATGTATCCCGTGCCACCCAACGTGCTCTAGAAGGTGTAAGTCAACTACCCTGGCCAGCAAGATCTCCGGATCTGTCCCCCATTGAGCATGTTTGGGACTGGATGAAGCGTCGTCTCACGCGGTCTGCACGTCCAGCACGAACGCTGGTCCAACTGAGGCGCCAGGTGGAAATGGCATGGCAAGCCGTTCCACAGGACTACATCCAGCATCTCTACGATCGTCTCCATGGGAGAATAGCAGCCTGCATTGCTGCGAAAGGTGGATATACACTGTACTAGTGCCGACATTGTACATGCTCTGTTGCCTGTGTCTATGTGCCTGTGGTTCTGTCAGTGTGATCATGTGATGTATCTGACCCCAGGAATGTGTCAATAAAGTTTCCCCTTCCTGGGACAATGAATTCACGGTGTTCTTATTTCAATTTCCAGGAGTGTATATCCGAACATTACAGGTCCTCCTACCCATCCGGATTAACTTACAAGGGGACGCCACAATGTTTGGAACGCGGATTTACTGCAAACGTCGTGCACTCGTAGTACTCCATGAGGACAAAAAAAAAAAAAAAATGGTTCAAATGGCTCTGAGCACTATGCGACTCAACTTCTGAGGTCATCAGTCGCCTAGGACTTAGAACTAATTAAACCTAACTAACCTAAGGACATCACACACATCCATGCCCGAGGCAGGATTCGAACCTGCGACCGTAGCGGTCGCTCGGCTCCACACTGTAGCGCCTAGAACCTCACGGCCACTCCGGTCGGCCCATGAGGACAACAAAATGTGTAAGCAGTAGTGCGTGCTTCTCAAGCGTTGTTGAGAAAATCGCAAGATGATTTCGGTCGTCAAATATATACTTGAGCGTGGCCATTTTCACCATGAAGCGGCGGCAGCCGAGTGGTTAGCGTTAAGCCCCGTGATCGCTGGATCGAGTCCCGTTCGTCAGTTTGTTTTTCAACACAGTGATTTTCTTTGCTATTGATATTACAATTGATATAATGGGAAGGTCATCAGTCCCCTAGAACTTAGAAATACTTAAACCTAACTAACCTAAGGACATCACACACATCCATGCCCGAGGCAGGATTCGAACCTGCGACCGTAGCGGTCGCTCGGCTCCAGACTGTAGCGCCTAGAACCTCACGGCCACTACGGCCGGCCCATGAGGACAACAAAATGTGTAGGCAGTAGTGCGTGCTTCTCAAGCGTTATTGAGAAAATCGCAAGATGATTCGGTCGTCAAATATATACTTGAGCGTGGCCATTTTCACCATGAAGCGGCGGCAGCCGAGTGGTTAGCGTTAAAGCCCCGTGATCGCTGGATCTAGTCCCGTTCGTCAGTTTGTTTTTCAACACAGTGATTTTCTTTGCTATTGATATTACAATTGATATAATGGGAAGGTCATCAGTCCCCTAGAACTTAGAAATACTTAAACCTAACTAACCTAAGGACATCACACACATCCATGCCCGAGGCAGGATTCTAACCTGCGACCGTAGCGGTCGCTCGGCTCCACACTGTAGCGCCTAGAACCTCACGGCCACTCCGGCCGGCCCATGAGGACAACAAAATGTGTAAGCAGTAGTGCGTGCTTCTCAAGCGTTATTGAGAAAATCGCAAGATGATTTCGGTCGTCAAATATATACTTGAGCGTGGCCATTTTCACCATGAAGCGGCGGCAGCCGAGTGGTTAGCGTTAAAGCCCCGTGATCGCTGGATCGAGTCCCGTTCGTCAGTTTGTTTTCCAACACAGTGATTTTCTTTGCTATTGATATTACAATTGATATAATGGGAAGGTCATCAGTCCCCTAGAACTTAGAAATACTTAAACCTAACTAACCTAAGGACATCACACACATCCATGCCCGAGGCAGAACCTGCGACCGTAGCGGATGGGCGGCTCCAGACTGTAGCGCCTAGAACCGCTCGGCCACACCGGCTGGCGCTTATGCAGAAACATAGCAATTATTCGATGCAGCTGGTGCCGTTAAACTTTGTTTTCCATGTTTTTACGAAAAATACCATCCTGTAACTTGTACTCATAATGTCGAAAGCGACGATTAATTGTTCATCTTTCGAAAGCCGTCTGTGCTGGTCAAAACTTGGAGGTAACAAGTCGTTTCGGGCTCCTTCCAGATATAAGGGATTTCTTAAATCACGGACAAGCATATATTTTCAGTATCGCTTTATAAGTTTGGTCCTTTACTAGTCGATACTTATGAATATTATATTATTTGTGATAATAAAAATTTGTAGACTGCCAAATAACATTGTAAATTTAATAAAAGTTCATCCGATAACACGTATTTTCCTCATTATATTAATTATAATACCAATAGTAAAGAAAATAACTGTGTTAGAAATAAAAAAACTGACGAACGGGACTCGATCCAGCGATCCAGTGATTACGGGGCTTGAACGCTAACCACTTTCTTTCTTTCCTTTTTTTTAATTTCATTTTGTTCTATCTTGTTCCTTGAATTTGTTCGTGGCGGACGTCCGATGACATGCGTTCAGGTTATTCGTTGATCCGTTCACTTAGCTTTTTTTTTTATTACAGAGGGTAGCTAAACCCTCTGACCGAACACGCTGAGCTACCGTGGCGGCTGTCACTCGGCTGCCGCCGCTTCATGGTAAAAATGGTCAAGCTCAGGTATATCTGTGACGACCGAAATTATCTTGCGATTTTCTCAATAACGCTTCAGAAGTACATGCTCCTGCTTACACATTTTGTTGTCCTCATGGAGTACTATGAACGTATGACGTTTGCAATAAATCCGTGTTCGAAACGTCGTGGCCTCCCCTTGTTAGATTTTTCCACATTTAGTGCTAGCTGTCATTCATCAAACCAACAGGATATTTTGAGTAAATCGTGTTGCAGTCACCCTGCTTCGACGCGTTACCGTACACCACGGCATCATCAGCAGGCAACCGCAGACTAGTGCCTATCCTGTGCTCTAAATCACTTATGTAGACAGAGGACAACAGCGGTCCTATCGCCTTCCCTGGCGCACTCCTGACGACAGGACAACATACTGGATTTGATTATTTAAGAAGTCTTCGAGCCACTGACATATCTATGAATTTATTCCATATGCTCGTACCTTCGTTAACAACCTGCAGTGGCCACAGTGTCAAATGCCTTCCGGAGATCTAGGAATATGTAACCTGCCTGTTGCCCTTCATCCACAGTTGTTACCATTTCATGTGAGAAAAGGGCAAGTTGAGTTTGGCACGAGCGATGCTTTCTAAAGTCATGTTGATTCATGAACATAAGTTTGTCAGTCTCAAGAAGGTTAATTATATTCGAGATGAGAATATGTTCAAGGATTCTGAAACAAACAGAAGTTAGGGATATCGGTCTGTAATTTTGTGGGTCCTTTCTTTTACCTTTCTTATATACTGGAGTCAACTGCGCTTCTTTCCAGTCGCTTTGGACCTTGTGCTGGGCGAGAGATTCACGATAAATGCAAGCTAGGTAAGGGGCTAATGCCGTAGAGTACTCTTTATAAAATCGAACTGGAAATTTATTAGGCCTGGTGATTTATTTGCTTTCAGATCTTTCAATTGTTTCTCTGCACTACGTATTTTTTTTGGTTTGTCGTCCGTTTGGGAATCCGTCCGATGGTAAAATGACGGTATGTTTGTAAGATTGTCCTGTGTGAACGTTTTCTTGAAAGTGAAATTTAAAACTTCAGTGTCATGTTGTAGCGTGTTGAGAAAACTACCATCGGAGGGCCAAGGCAGTCCGCGAAGTCCCATTAGCGACGTCCAATAGGCAGTGAGTTACTCACACAGTTACGGTCCGGGAGACGGCTGCTCTCTCGTAGCTCGTCAATCGGAACTCGCCGAGACCAGCCAGGATGCTGTGCTCCCCACCGACGCTGCCCGACAGCCACCCTGAACGCGGCTTCCCGCGCATCTGGTTTCGCGACAGTGAAGTGTATGTTCTTTGTCATTTGATCACGAACAATGTTTCAGTTGTTCTTGGAACTAGCTTATTTGCGGAATTATACTGTGAATCGAGTGTTCTTATTTCAACTTGGAAATCATGCATCACTAAGAAGTAGGACACTTAAACTAATATAACGCTGTTCCATTGCGTGGATGTGGTGAAGTGGGCACCTAATATTTTTTGGATGTCAGTTTTAAATCGAAGAGCACCTTATCAATTGAAGACATAAGGTAAAAAAATAAAAAAAAAATAAATAAAAAAAAGGAAAAGGAAAGAAGAAGTGTGTAACAAAGTTATGGAGTTAGCGTCAGCAAACTCAACTTTGTTGGTTACACTCTGTTTTTGTTTTGTAACAGATATGGAGATGGCAGTATCTGAAACCGTTGATAGAGAAGTGTAAAAATTTGTGTGATCAAGACGGACCTGTAAAATAAAGTAAGAGTACTCCTCAGGGCCTGTAAGGCTCACGGAACGTCCACCTTGTCATGGTCTGCCTTGTGGGTGCGGTATAGAGCGATATGTTATCAACCAACCGCTCTTCCGGCCGTTTTGCCGACTTCCAAACCCTGGAGCCCTACTTATCATTCAACTATTTCCTGCATTGGCATCATGAGGCTGAGGGCACCCATGAGTCCTCCCACCAAGAAAAAAAATCCCTTGTTAGCACCGGGAATCAAACTCGGGTCCTACACGTAGAAATTATTTGTGTTGTTCACTTGACTTGAAGGGCAGACCTGCACAAATAAGCTCTACAGAAGAGAGTCTAACGGATACTTAATGTTTTTTCGTGATTAAGAACGTCCTTTAACAAACAATTTCGCACATATAGATAAGGTTATTTAAAAGGCGAAAACAAATTACCGTCTCGATAATGGTGTCTCTGCGACTTGTACTGTTTGATACGTAATGTAATATCAGACTGCCAAAAAAAGTGAGAGGTATCTGAAAAGGATGTGAAAATAATAGACATTAAATCGTGACTGATGAAATCAATACGGCAGAAAAGTACAAGGACATGGATGAAAATTAAAATGTGGGTGATGGTCATTAGAGTTGATAAACTAAATCACAGAATCGAGTAGGAAACACAGGAAGAATATCTTAGGAGAACAGAAATAAAGTAGTCACATTTCATTTCATTTTATCCACAGGATAATTGATTATGACCTTTTCTAATGATGCAATGTATAATAAAGCCATTACTTATTAAAGAACACTTATTTTATAATTTCGGTACATGTTGATTCATTAATGACACAGTATTATTTCCATCGGCTATTTATGAATTCTATATCTCGTATGCAATGTTTTATGGGGTTTACGTTTGTTAAATTCTCTTATGGTCCTTGAAATATAGTGAAATGAGTAGCTTGTGGTTCACTTACGGCAAATATTTACGAAAAGTTGACAAATATGGCAATAAATTATAATTTTAGAACTTTTAATTTTAGTAGTAACTGATGCTAAGCATTGAAAACTGCGAGGGAGTTAAGGGGCATTGTGTGTACTATGCCGCCAATGTTAAATTATCGAATTTTTTGACACATTGTCTTGGAAAATTTCTATGACACCATCTTTTAATTTTCCATAATTATTGAATGCATCTTTCTAGATACATTGAACTAGAATTATTACTAAAATTGTATGGTGCAGAATTTTGTAAATAAATGAACATCAGAACAACTCAGGATATTTTAATTATTCTAGTTCCATATGTATTGAATCTCACACTTGGCATGGTGTGAAAATTTCATGTATCTATCATAAGTACTTTAAAAAAAAAACGGGTCATTTGTTGCAAAAAATGAAGTTCAGAGATATTGCGGTTCAAAACATTTTTAATTACAAATTCTTATACAGGCATACATTTATGCGTCTGTTTGCACTAGAATTGCCCTGGCCCATAGTCTGTGTCTTCTTCAGTGTCACAACAGCCCAGTGCTTGCCTCCTCCTTTTCTTTCTTGCTCCTTTTGTCATTTACTGAGCAGCTAACTCTGCTTCACATACACGAAGTTCAACCAGTTCTCGCAGTTCTTTAGGTGTGTTCTGTCCAAATCTTACCCCTAACTTCTCCAGAACCTTAAGTAGTTCATAGTTCCCACCATTAAAAGTTATTACAGCATCAGACACTGCTAACTTTAGAGTCATAAGGCCAACAAATACGTTTTAGGCACAGCATCACACAACATTATTGAAGGACTCATTCACATTTTGGGTCTTCCCATGTAAACACTTCTTTAGTAGCTCAGGATTTGCCATAAAGTAGGTTTGATTGCCTCCATTACTGCCAAAGGAAGAGAATGTTTATGTGTAAATTCATGCAGGGTGCCAGAAAATTCACCTTGCCTATATTTACACCAAATGTTTAGTGGAGGTGGACACAAAGCATGATATGGCTTTTCATCAGTTGATATTCAATGAAAGAAAGTGCTCCACACAGCTTTCTTCATCTTCTTTCTCTAAATCTCAGTTATCTCTAATGGCCTCTCCATAATATTCCTGTAATTCATCAATTATTATGTCCGTTAGCCTTCCAGAAAATTTTATTGTCTTGCCATCAGACAGTTTTGTGTTACCCAGTTTGGGTTTTAGGTTATCCAGACGTGATCCCAACCTTTTCTTGACATGTCCTACACACTCAAGTTTTTGTATAGGAACATCATATGGCTTACGGATTTGTACTGCAATGAAAGCCTTGTTGTCTCCATCACATATCTGACACCTCTCTCCTTCTGCGAACGCTGGAAAATGTTAACTGATCCTTTTACCTCCATTCCTTCACTTGTGCCATCATAACTTTTTATACAGTACTGCTTATGAAGTAATCTGTTCTTTTGGGTCACTGTACAACCTTGGCAGTACTTACTGAGAACTTCAAAATCCAAAACTTTTCCTGTGCCAATACTTCCTGCACATGTAAAACCATTTTTTGAACTAAACTCACGCTTTTTCCAGGATCCATCCAAAGCGATGCTGACGTCTGCATCACCCTCACTTTGTTCAACAACTTCTGACCTACCAGCAACCACCGAACCTTCAGCCACAGCATTTACAGAGTCCCCAATAGCTGTTACATATTTCGTATACCTAGAAGGTAGTTTTGGCAAATTCAACACCGTGCAGAGAACATTACCAGCCCTTGCACCTTTAATAATGCATCTAAGGCCATAGAACAGTCTCATATTAGTTACATACAGATCATTACCTCAGAGGTTTGGCGAAGTATGAAATACTTTTTCGTTTTTGCACTTGTGACATTTAATAATTAATTTAGACACAACATCTATTCTAGCTCCATAAAGCTTAACTTCACGACCACAAAGACAGCCAGAGATAGTTTCAGAAAGAACTTGTGCAAGGATTGGCAGATCAGCAGTGACGTTGTCCATAATACCATTACTTTTACCACTGCCTCCCGTTTCTAAGGTTACTTTCCTTTTCGATGCATTAGGGGGCGTGGTCACTTCAGAAACGTTATCGTGGTTTCCTTCACTACTTGCACACGTGTTTTCTAGCACTTCAGAAGAAAATGCAGATCACACTTATATGTTACCCGCAAATTTGCGTTTCTTGAAGTTACTTTTACGCTTATTTATTTGTGTATAAAAAACAATAGAAGTTAGCTTACTACAAAAATAGCCGATAACCGCACTAGTTTCAACGAAATAGTATCAGAAACAAAGGACTGATTTGTTTATTCGTAATGCCAACTTCTGAGACGTAGCAATAGGCACAAAACAAAGCAAATCACAGCCTTCTAAACTGTGTAGTTCCCAAGATATGACTGCTCAACTGTGGCAGTATATGCGTAGTCGCGAAATTTGACAGTCACATGTCAGAATTCAAAATATTATCTGAAAATCTCACAATTGTTTGATTTTAATGTATTATATATCAAATTTTCAGGAAAATCCATAGTACATTATGGAGTAGAAAATAGAAAATGTCAAATTTCAACGAATTTCACGTAAAATGTCCCCTTAAATTTTCGTCTAAATGGTAAGATGTATACCGCGTCTGAAAATTATCAGATGTTGAGAAATGCTCATTTCCATGTATAGGTGACTTAAAGTTCAGCCTTGCTTAATGTCTGTCTGTTTACTGGACACATCTGCATTACAAAACGAGGGCTGTAACTGACAAAATTTGTCTGACATGTCTACGGTCGTGTTCTCCATATCACTAACTACTAGGGTGGACTAAATTGCAGGGATTAATTGAGGAATCTCTTTGCGTCCATTTTTGCGCATGCTTGTAAATTGATATTTATCGTGCCTCGTCCGAAACGATTTACCCGTCTGGAATCCTCGAGGCAAGGGATTTTCGGCACGAAGCGGCAATCAGCGTCACTTGTGTCGCCGGGAAGAACTAGTCTACCGAGTTTATCCTGCACCATTCCTGCTGCGAGGAACCTTTAAAGAGAATCGACGTGTGCTACAGCGAAAACAGGGCCTCGAAATCTCACTCGCATGTCTGGATTTTCAGACCGAACGTTGAACTGTGTGAAAGTGTTGTGAACGGCGAGCAAAGTATTTCGCAGCTTAATTTTGTCACCTTCAGGTTGTCCTGTTTAAACGTTTCGTGCTTCATCTGGCTGTTGCAAGCATAATTGAAGGAATGAATTCGCAATTGCGAATACTATTAGACTTCAAGTACAAACTTTATTGGTGTCGTCTGAAAATTTATGCCGCAATTATACAGTACACAGTAAAACACAGACGCTACCTGGACATACCGCGTCAGTAATAAATAAGTGCGGGAATCACAGCAAGTTAGAGAGTGAAGAAAGTGGACACATGGTGACATATGGGAGTCTGAGTCGGTCTGGGAGGCTTTCTCGGATAGCTGAAGACAACTGCTCGCATACCCGGAGAACCGGTTTCGAGTCGCAATCTGGCACAAATTTCCACATGTCACCAATAAATTGTGCAGCTGAAGTCTATATCCTAGCCAGATAGTAGATGTACCTAGCAAAAGCTGGTACAGAGAATTTTATATTTATAGCTCGTTCATACGGTTAGAAAGACTGGGAAACGAAGTTTTGATGAAACGTTCTCGGGCTTCCATCCAAGTCGCAGCCACCCGTACGGAAGCCCGAGAGGATTTCATCAGCAGTATACACCGGGAAAGCCTACATTCAAACGAAGTTTTTTCATGAAAATTTATGTTGAGACTTTCTATAGTTAAAAAACTTTGAAAATATCAAACTTGCTCAGTTTTTTTCAAACATATCTCAGTTTATTGTGTTTCTAGCACTATGACGTCTATTTCCTTTTTGAAGGGGCATAAAATTGTCTACAAATTTGATTACTACAACCTTTTTCTGCACTGAAGATCAAGGGTGCTACAGTTCGTCAAAAAATGACTATTTGTTTTGTGCAAAATACATACTTTTTGGCACTTTTATTTCAGTTTCTGTGTACACAATAAAACTATATATTATGTTATACATTGGAAATGAACATCTCTTTTTGCGGTATTCAGTTACTCAGTGTGCAAATGGGTGATTACTGGCATCCATCTGTTGTGATTCATACATCACTAGCTGCATTTAAGCTCCAGGACATTTCAGCCCTGATTCATAAACCTTTATAAAACTACGTCACTTACTCAATATACAGTACGTGTATTAAATGGCCAGCAACAGAAAATTGGGTTATTACTAGCCGTTATAGGCAAATGGAAATAGGAAGATAATTGTATGAACAAACAATGCAATATGAGTGAAACTTGGCGTGGCTGTATTAGAGTTGGGGGGCTGATAGTACAAGAGGTACAAGTGCTTGCTGAAGTGAACTGAGTAAATGGCTGCCAAAGTTAAACGTCTATTCATACATTATATGAGTTGATATTGAAACATCAGAAATCTTTTTCTAATGGCCAGTTAGTACGCGTGTAGCTGTAGGTATGGTTCAGGACTGATGTGTTTCTGGGTTATTTTTTACAATACGTAAAAAATACTTATGCTCCTTGCATCTTAAAATATTTTTGGAGTAAAATAGTAACCATCGCTCCGGATTGTGGATGGTCGCTTCCTGCTACTATGACCTGATCAGCCCTCACTTTCGTTCTCAAAGACCTTTTCGCCGCTGAGCGCATCATCGCTGGAGTCTCTGTCTTCACACAATCGGCGCCTTTCATCATCGGATTTGAAGGGCATTTGCCAGGCGCGTTAATGCAATATCGCCTACGTTGAATAGACATATGGCCAGATTTTAACAATGTTGACTATTTCGCTTCGCCTGGATGATATTTTCGGATCGCTTCTCCAAATAAGACTATTGAAAATTTCGTTCACATTTTAAATGAAACCGCCCAAACAACGCTCCAGCAAATCACGTTTACTCAAATCAGTATAAACAGGGGTGACTGCATCGGGAACGACTTGTAGCAATGGTGTTTTGTGTTTATAACTTTCCAATTCACCGTTTGCTTCAGCTTCAAACCCTCACATAATCGTTAGTTTTTTTGAGTTCGGGCTTAATATTTCGAGGAATAATTCTACCATGTATACACATTCGAGTTACGTAATAAAAATAGTTTCGAGTTTTTTCGACCGCCACGCCTTTGGTTCCTCCTTGCTGTTTATGACTAAATATCTCCTGAACTATGAGTCGTACACCGATATATTTCTGTAGGAATACTCAGAAAAGTGTGTGGATACTAAATGCGAAATGTGTTGCGAATAAAATTAGTAGCAAAGTAGTAATAAATTTAAGTCTTACATAACGGCAGTACTGACGTATTTCAGTGTGTAGGACGTCTTATGTCCTGAACCATATGGCGTACAATGTTATAAATTTGCTGGTACAATCAGTGGTACATGTGAATACCGTCTGCAAAATTATTCACGAATAAAGTGAATAGTAAAGAAATAATAAATGAAAACGTTATACTTCATGCGTCAGTTTACTGCATCAAAAGCGAACATGTAGTATGCGATAGCGTTGTTTTCTTTCATCATTTTGTGGGAATTGTCAGCTAGAAAAAGTTTAATAAATGTTTGAAACTGCCTGGGAAGTTCGTCGCTAGTCATTAAATGCTCTCATTTTCAAATACTTGATCAATAAACTGTTGGTACTCGCACGTCTTGGATGCAATGCTGTATCACCGCCACTTTTGTAGGGTAGGTGGTTCTCACCACGTATATTCTTTCCAGACAATAAGTGATAGGTGCACTAACTTTGGATGAAATACGCCCAGTGGTTAGGAGGGGATGTGAAACATACATACTGCATACATCCACTACTGGCCATTAAAATTGCTACACCACGAAGATGACGTGCTACAGATGCGAACTTTAACCGACAGGAAGAAGATGCTGTGATATGAAAATGATTAGCTTTTCAGAGCATTCACACAAGGATGGCGCCTATGGTGACACTTACAACGCGCTAACATGAGGAAAGTTTCCAACCGATTTCTCAAACACAAACAGCAGTTGACCGGCGTTGTCTGGTGAAATGTTGTTGTGATGCCTCGTGTAAGGAGGAGAAATGCGTACCATCGGGTTTCCGACTTTGATAAAGGTAGGATTGTTGCCTTTCGCGATTGCGGTTTATCGTATCGCGACATTGCTGCTCGCGTTGGTCGAGATCCAATGACTTAGCAGAATATGGAATCGGTGGGTTCAGGAAGGTAATACGGAACGCCGTGCTGGATCCCAATGGCCACGTATCACTAGCAGTCGAGATGACAGGCGCCTTATCCGCATGGCTGTAATGGATCGTGCAGCCACATCTCGATCCCTGAGTCAACAGATAGGGGCGTTTGCAAGACAACAACCATCTGCACGAAGAGTTCTACGGTGTTTGCAGCAGCATGGACTACCAGCTCGGAGACCATGGCTGCGGTTACCCTTGACGCTGCATCACAGACAGGAGCGCCAGCGATGGTGTACTCGACGACGAACCTGGGTGCACGAATGCAAAACGTCATTTTTTCAGATGAATCCAGGTTCTGTTTACAGCATCATGATGGTCGCATCCGTGTTTGGCGACATCGCGGTGAACGCACGTCGGATGCGTGTATTCGTCATCGCCCTACTGGCGTATCACCCGGCGTGATGTTATGGGGTGCCATTGGTTATACGTCTCAGGCACCTCTTGTTCGCATTGACGACACTTTCAACAGTGGACGTTACATTTCAGATGTGTTACGACCCTTGGCTCCACACTTCATTCGATCCCTGCGAAACCCTACATTTCAGCAGGATAATGCACGATCGTTTGTTGCAGGTCCTGTACGCGCCTTTCTGGATACAGAAAATGTTCGACTGCTGTCCTGGCCAGCACATTCTCCAGATCTCTCATCAATTGAAAACGTCTGGTCAATGGTGGTCGAGCAACTGTCCTGTCACAATACGTCAGTCACTACTCTTGATGAATTGTGTGGTATCGTGTTGAAGCTGCATGGGCAGCTGTACCTATACACGCCATCCAAGCTCTGTTTGACTCAATGCCCAGGCGTATCGAGGCCGTTATTACGGCCAGAAATGGTTGTTCTGGGTACTGATTTCTCAGCATCTATGCACCCAAATTGCGTGAAAATGTAATCACATGTCAGTTCTAGTATAATATATTTGTCCAATGAATACCCGTTTATCATCTGCATTTCTTCTTGGTGTAGCAATTTTAATGGCCAGTAGTGTACATACATACATAAATATACGCTGAGGTCACAAAAGTCATGGAACAGCGATATTCTAACATACAGATGGCAGTATTAACGTGTACACAAGCTATAAAAGGGCAGTGCACCGGTGGAGCTCTCGTTTATACTCAGACATTTTACGTGAAAAGATTCCCGATGTTAATATGGCAACACCGAAAGAAATGAACAGACTTTGAAAGCAGAATGGTATATGGAGCTAGACGCATGGAACATTTAGTTTCTGAAATCGGTAGGGAGCACAATATTACGGGATCCACAGTGGTGAGAGTGTGCCGAGGATACTAAATTTCAGGCTTTACCTCTCACCACGGACAACGCACGGACGATCCAGTGCAGCTGCCTTTGGGGAGAGTTGTCAGTGATAACAGCCAGGCAACACTGAGCGAAGCAACGGCAGAAATCAATTTGGGACGTACGACGAACGTGTCCGTTAGGGCAGTGCCGCTAAATTTGGCATTAATGGGCTATGGCAGCAGGCGGGCGACGCGAGTTCATTTGGTAACAGCACGACATCGCCTGCAGCGCCTCTCCTATGATCGTGACCATATCGATTGGACCCCAGACGACTAGAGAACTGTGGTCTGGTCGCATGAGTTCCGATTTCAGTTGGTAAGAGCTGACTGTAGGATTCGAGTCTGGATCCAAGTTGTCAACAAGGCACTGTGCAAGCTAGTGGTGGCTCCATAATGGCGTGCGCCGTGTTTACAGGGAATGGACTGAGTCCTCTAGTCCAACTGAATCGATTATCGATAGCAAATCGTTATGTTCGGCTTCTTGGATAGCGTTTACAGCCATTCATACACTTCATGTTCCCAAACAACGATAGAGTTTTTATGGGCGACAATGTACAATGTCACGGGACTACAATTGTTCGCGATTAATTTCAAGAAAACTATAGACAATTCGAGCCAATGATTTGGCCACCCAAGTCGCTCGAATTGAATGCCATCGAACATTTATGAGACCATATCGAGAGTTAAGTTCGTGTGAAAAATACTGCACCGGCCAAACTTCCTTAATTATGGACGGCTATACAAGTAGAATGGCTGAGTATTTCTGCAGGGGACTTCAAACGACTTACTGAGCTCATCCCAGTCGAGATGCTGCACTACGCCGGAAAATGGAGGTCCGACTCGATATTAAGAGGTATCCCATGACCTTTTTCACCTCCATGTATACGCACACAAATAAGAACGTCCATTTTTGTTATGTGTATAGGTTTATGAATCTACTCGTGATTCTCTCTTCATCACCTTATATAAATCGACTACCCTTCTTTTGCCCTTCTTTTAGTTTTATGGCTGATCTTTCATATTCTGTTTTCATGACGTTATCCATTGCTTTCAACTACTCTTTCAAGCCCTTGTTTTAAATTTTGATTTTCAGTAAAAGTCTCACAGAATTGTTAGTTTCATAATGTTGACAATATTAAAATTCACATTAAAGGTGACATGATACCGTTAAGGATTATCGGAAGGTAGAATTAAAAACTACCGAAGTAAATTTGCACACTGGACTTTAAGGTGATGGTTATCATCCGTACACTACCTCCTACAGTGTGGCTGTACGAGAACACGAGATATCTCTTGTGGCTTCTTCTTTCGAAACACTATTTTAAGTTCGACATTTCATGGACGCGCGATACATTCACCACTGAACAGTTGAGTGAGCACTGTTCGATAATGGTGCATACAATACCAGCGATATTTACTGCAGTGCAAACAGCAATTGAAATTACCACACAGATTCCATGGTCTCCACATATTCTGGCACTACGAATATGCAAGTGGAACGCAGTATGACAATGAGGCATAGAGAAATGCGAATGGGTCATCAATATTCATAGAGAACTCGATTTCCAATCGTCGTTTCGGCAAGAACTTCACGAATTAACTGTAAATTGCTGTTTGCGTTTCGTTATGAATCTATCACTGTTCGAACTGGAAAGCGTAACATAGGTTTATTATTTAACTAGTTGTTCTGTGGACAAAAACGTTTCATAAAAAGTTCCTAAACGTCAATAAAAAATATCTTCAATTTCAGTTTTGATGAATAATTTTGTAATCGTTATGGCAGCGCTTGAGTTCAGGAATGATTTGTTTCAAAAGTAAGTCAGTGATGTTAAATACTGAATAGTTTTGTGACTGTTTATTATTTACTTTTTTGGGGAACAGTAAATTGGCAATGTCAGTCTTCTTCTTAGTGTCTAGGTTAGTGCTTTATCTCTAGTATCCTTAGATTCTTTGAGTTTCGCTTTTTGTCTACTGAAGATAGCTTCGACGATATTTCTTTAGTTTATTCAGAGAAATCGGTAAAGATTCTTATGTCAGATTATTACAAATCCCTGTCTGGTATGAGAATCAAACTTTTGCTCTTTAAAGGAGTGCGTACTCGTTTTGGTTTCCAACTGTCTGACGCATTAAAAGTAGACGAGGTACGTCACCCGTGGTCTAGTGGCTAGCCGGCAACGAAGCTTTTCGATCAAAGACCTGCTGGCGACCCTTTCTAAAAAAATAAACAAAAACAAAATTAAAAAAACCTGCAGGGAGTATTCAACGGTGAATTCAAAGGGGTGTCATCCGAAGTCTGCCCAGGCGAAATGACGAAGGAAAAAGGGTGGTAGCGTCTTTGACCAGTAATAAAAATGCCTCGGTTTTGGTACACAATGTGGCGATCCGATGTCACGGTGTGGGTATGGCAAATGTCCAGTGAACGTCGTCTGCTAGCGTGTGTAGTTCCAACAGTAAAATTCGTAGGCGGTGGAGATATGGTGTGGTCGTGTTTTTCATGGAGGAGCTTCCACCTCTTGTTTTGCGTGGCACTGTCACAGCACAGGCCTATATTGATGTTATAGTCACCTCCTTACTTCCTACTGTTGAAGAGCAATTCGGGGACGGCGATTGCATCTTTCAACATGATCGAGCACCTGTTCACAATGCACGGCCTATGGCGGAGTGGTTACACGACAATAACACAGAGTCCTGACCTGAATACTGTAGAAAACGTTTGGGATGTTTTGGAACGCCGACTTCGTGCCAGGCTTCACCGACAGACATCGATACCTCTCCTCAGTGAAGCACTTCGTGGATAACGGGCTGCCATTCCCCAAGAGAACTTCCAGCAGCTGATTAAACATATGCCTGCGAGAGTGGAAGCTGTCATCAATGTTAAGGGTGGGCCAACACCACACTGAATTCCAGCATTACCGAAGGAGGGCGCCACGAACTTGTAACTCATTTTCAGCCAGGTGACCGGATACTTTTGATCGTGTAGTGTAGACTTAGATCACAGTTTAGTAATGGCACGGAGTAGGCTGAAGTGACAGACTAGCAGGAAAGTATCAATGGGCAAAGAAGTGATATACCGAAGTTTTGAGGAATGCTGAAAAACGCTTGACATTTTCTGAGGCTGTAGATACTGCAGTATATTGGTGAAAGTATATTTTCAAATCCGGCGGTACGCATACATCATCAGACATCGTGCTAAATGCAGTCTCTGAAATTTTTCCGAGCACCGTCAGTTCATGAGACCATCAGAAGAGTAAACGGTTGTGGAAAGATACCCCATCTCTTGGCAACGTGAGCTAATAACGAGCCTCGAAACGGATACAAGGATTAGTGAACAAAGCGTTGTCGTAGGGAGGATGAATAACGTAACCCCCAAATCCACCAAAAATAAACGAAAAATGTATCCATTCAAAAAAGGAGATAAAAATTCACTTGACCTTCTCGAGCGAAGATCTCACTCTTTTCAAGTTAAAAATGTAGGTGTAGACCAGATGTGACTTGAATTCAAAGAAATAGCATCGCAGCAAATGAGAGATTTGTAACAAAGAAGTTAATAAACTACGGTGCGCATCTCCCTTGGTACACAGGACAAGAAAACATTGCAGAGACAATGAGAAAACCATTCCAAATTTACAAGAACGCAAAATTTATTTTACAGAAGCTCGAAATTTAGCGGGGACTTCAATACCTGCTTATAATACTTTACACAAAGAAACTTTGTCTCGAAACAAAGTAGAAAACCCAAAGAGATTCTCGTCGTACGTGAAGTGTGCTACCGGAAAGAGGGAATCAATACATTCTCTGCACGGTAGCAATGGAAATACTGTCGCTGACAGTCGTGCTAAAGTTGAGTTACTAAAAACAGACTTCCGAAATTCCTTCGCCAAAGAAAACGAAGTATAAATTCCAGAATTCTAACCAAGAACAGTTGCCAACATGAGTAACTTAGAAGTACATATCTATGGAATTGTGAAGCCACTTACATCACTTAATAAAAGCAAGTCTTCTGGTCCAGGCTGTATACTCGCTCGACGAAAGATGCGTACCCATTGACTGGAAAGTTGCGCAGTCACACCCATATACAAGAAAGGCAACAGGAATAACCTATTAAATTACATGCAACAGGATTTTGGAACACATCTTGTGTTCGAACAATATGATTTACCTCGAAGAGAACGGTCTACGCCACGCGGGATTAGCCGAGCGGTCAAAGGCGCTGCAGTCACGGACTGTGCGACTGATCCCTGCGGAGGTTCGAGTCCTCCCTCGGGTATGGGTGTGTGTGTTTGTCCTTAGGATAGTTTAGGTTAAGTAGTGTGTAAGCTTAGGGACTGATGACCTTAGCAGTTAAGTCCCATAAGATTTCACACACATTTTAACATTTTTGAACGGTCTACTGACACACAATGAACAAAAAATTAAAAGATTTTGTTCTTGTGAGACAGAACTAGCTCTTCACTCACGGGAAGTGTTGAGTGTTACTGACATGGGATTTCAAATTGATTCAGTACTTCTAGATTTCCAGAAATGTTTTGACACTATACATCACAAGCGGCTTGTAATCAAATTGCGTGCTTATGGAACATAGTCTCAGTTATGCGACTGGTTTTGTGATTTACTGTTAGAGAGCTCACAGTATGTAATAATTGATGGAAAGTCATCGAGTGAAACAAAACCGATTTCTGACGTTTCCCAAGGAACTGTTATAGGCCCTCTGCTGTTTCTTATCTGTAAAACGATTTAGGAGACAATCTGAGCAGTCGTCTTAAGTCGTTTGCTGATGAAGTTGTCGTTCATCGCTTATCAGAGTCATCAGAATATCAACACAAATTGTAAAACGATCTAGAAAAGATATCTGTATGGTGCGAACATTGACAATTGACCCTAAATAATGAAAATTTTGAGGTTATCCAGAGGAGTGCTAAAAGGAATTCGTTAAACAAAGCTTATACGATAAATCAATCAAATCTAAAGGCCGTAAATTCAACTAAATATCTAGAAATCACAATTACAAACAAATTGAAAAGAACACACGTAAAATGTTGAGGGGAAGGCGAACCAAAGACTGCGTTCTATTTGCAGAATACTTATAAGACATACTAAATAGACTACCTACACTACGCTTGTCCACCCTACTTTGGAGTAGTGCTGCGCAGTTTGAGATCCTTGCCATATAGGATTACTGGTGTAGATCGAGAAAGTTCAGAGAAGAGCAGCACATTTTATGTTATAAAGAAATTTGGGGAGAGAAATTCACTGCCACGATTAGGGACTTGGGGAGGTCATCATTAAAAGAAAGACGTTTCTCGTTGCGACGGGAACTTTTCACGAAATTGCTACCACCAACTTTCTACGCCAAATGAGAAAGCATTTTGTTGATGCTGAATTACATAGGGAGAAACGTTCATCATAATAAAATAAGGGAAATCAGAACTCGCACCGAGAGATACAGGCGTTCGTTTTTTCTTTTTTCCGCACACTGTACGAGAGTGGAATAATATAAAATTATTGTGAAAGTGGTTCGACGAACCATCTGACAATCACTTAAGTGTGATTTGCAGAGTATCCGTGCTGATGTAGATGTAGATAAGGAACAGCTCAGTAGGCAATTCACTTGAATACGAATGGACATCTCTAAAAAGCGCATTAGCAGAAGTTGGAAAGAAAAGCGCAGTCACGAGGAAGGTAACTGCGAAGAAAACATCGATAACGGAAGAAACACTTCAGCTGATTGACGAAAGTAGGAAACACAAGAACGTAGAGGGAATTTAGGGAATACAGCTATGCGAATCACTTAGCAGCGAAATGAATAGGAAGTGCAGGGAAGTTAAGATGAAATGGCTAATTCCATCGTTAAATGCGGAGGAGTAAACGGGTAAGTGAAAAGAGTACACTGAAGTTCTCTATGAGAGGAGAACTTGTCCGATGACGCCATAGAAGAATAAACATGAGTCGATGCAGAAGAGATATGGCGTCCAGTATTAGAATCGGAATTTTAAAAAGTCTTTGACTTAGACCAAATAAGGCAGAAGGGTAGACAAAATTCCACCTGTATTTCTATAATCCATGGGGAAAGTGGCCACAGAACGACCATTCACATTGGTATGTAAAACGTATGATGCTGGAGATATACAACCAGACTTTCGGATAGATGTCGTCCACATAATTCCGAAGACTGCAAGAGCCGACAAGTGCGAGAATTATCGTATAACCAGCTTACCACTTGATGCACCCATGTTGCTGGCAAGAATAAAATGCAGAAGAATGGAAAAGACGACGATCAGTATGGCTTTGGGAAAGGTAAATGCACCACAAAGGCAGTTCCGACGTTGCGGTTGTTATTGGAAGCAAGTCTGAAGAAAAACCAGTACACGTTATTAGATTCTTTCGACCTCAAAAACGGTTCGAAAATGTAAAATGGTACGAGATGTCCGAAATCCTGAGAAAAATATGGATAATGTATAGGGAAAGACGAATGATATAAAGTATGTACAAGAACCAAGAGGCAGCAATAAGAGTGGAAGACGAAGAACGAAGTGCAGGTATTAAAAAGTGTGTGAGACAAGGATGTAATCTCTCGTCCTTACTATTGGATCTAAACATCGAAGAAGCAATGACTGAAATAAAAGAAAGTTTCAACAGTGAAATTAAAATTAAAGGTGAATTGATATCAATGATAAGATTCGCTGATGATATTTCTATCCTCATTGAAAGTGAAGAAGAACTACAGGATGTGTCGAGTGGAACATACAGTGTAATGGGTACAGAGTACGGACTGAGAGTAAATCGATGAAAGACAAAAGTAATGAGAAGTAACAAAAAATGAGAACAGCGAGTAACTTAAAATCAGTACTGGAGATCACGAAATAGACAAGGTTAAACATTTTCTGCTACCTAGGCAGCAAAATAACCCTGGCGGACGGGGCAAGGAGGACATAAAAAGGAGACAAGCACTTGGAAAAAAGGGCACTCCTGACCAAGAGACATCTACCTAGTATCAGATACCGGCCTTAATTTGTGAGAAGATACGTTCGCAGCACATCGTTGCATGATAGTGAAACATGGACTTTGGAAAGCCGTAACGGAAGAGAATCTAAGCATTTGACATGTGGTGGTACAGAAGAATGTTGAACTGATAAGATAAGAATTAGGGAGTTTCTCTACAAGATAAGCGAGGAAAGCATTATACGGAAAACAAGGACATGAAAGGACAAGATTATTGCCCTTTTGTTAAGGCATCAAGGACTAACGCCCATGATACTAGAGGGAGCTGTATAGGTTGGGAAGTGGAGAGGAAGACAGGGGCTGGAATACATCCCGGTAGTAGTTGAGGAGATAGGTTGCAGTTGCTGTTTGAGATGAAAATGTCATCACAGGAGAAGAATTTGTGGTTTTCCACATTATCTAAACATTCTGCGTGGTGTCTGTTTGTTCTATATCGTGTCTCCCTACCACTTTCGCGCAACGACACTCTGAGCGTGTTTTTTATGGAATTGACTAGTTGGAACCTGGGACCTGTTGCTGGTAAGGAGACGTCAGACCACACATGACATGTAGAATTCAGAAGAGTTCAGTGAGACTAGCGATGATATAACCAAATACTTAATGATTTCAGCGCCAGCTCCACTGCACTCCCTGTAAAGGAATCTTAATACAAACTAAATTTAGTGGAAGGGGTTCAAGGCTTTCCTATTTTTAGTTAGCTGGTAAAATAACGTCGAAAAAGCAGTTAAGTTTACCATTGTAAATTTTATTCTACTCACAAAACATCGTTTATAAATTGCACTATTGATAAAAGGAAATGTTTTAATACAGGATGGTAAAAACCAACTGCGTTCAACAAAAATGTGAACGAATATTCCCTGAATGGGTTTCCAAGTTCTACAATGGATCGAAGGATGACCTATGCCATATCACATCTATAATCTAGGTTTAAATTAAGTTTCACAGGTGAGAAAACTATCAAAATGGTCTACAGTGACCCTCAATTATCTTTAATTACTTATCTAACTTGTCGTAAATTACAGTGGCTGATGTGGCTTCTCAATAACTATATAACAGAAAAATCATCAAGTTTCAGATTTTTACTTCAAGTGGCAAATGTGAACACCATGAGCTTTAATTGACGATCGACACTAGTATTACGTAAAGGGGATGTAACAGATGAGACTTCTGCAGTTCTGAGTGAAGCCTTATGCGCTCAAAAATGCGGCATCGCGTGCGTTCATTACCTTGTCTGTGTTCGTCAGGGGGCGGCGGCCGGCGCAGCTCCGTCCAGCTCGCCCTCTCGGAAGCAACTCTCTTCTAACTTCTCCTTACTACAATATACCGAAGTTGGTTTAAAAAAAACTCTCTGGCTGTGTTTTCATCTGACCAATCAGGGTCTCAATGTTAACCTTAAGCTCCGCCTACAAAAATTCTGTCTATGCAATTAGAAACGTTATACTTTTTGTGGTGGGTCAATGTTTTTAAAGTTTGCAACGTAACAGAGAAGCGAAAAAGTCTTCTGTTCTTGTTTCTCCCCTCGGAACTGCATCTGTCTCACGCTGGGAACGTATGACACGCATTTAGGCATTCTTGTGTTAGTCTGTGGTGTTCCATTTGCTCACTCGTTACTCGTATTACTTTGGTTAATTTAATGTCACGATTTATTCGGAGCTATGTGACATACTACTGGATTTGCTTATCATGTGAGGGTTTTCATGGAAGGTGTTGGATTTGCCTGACACCTTACAATCAGACAAGTCGGAAGACTGATGAACAAATAAATAAATAAAAATGAGCATGCAATTGATGTGGTGCCACCTGCAGATGGCCTGCAACGAGTTGGGAGCTTGGGCCACCAAATGGCGGGTCGAGTTCAACGCAACCAAGAGCCAGGCTGTGATTTTGACAAGAAAAAAGTTTCCACTGGATCTCCAGCTACTGAACATCGTCAGGCTCTATACCGTGATTCACAATGCAAATACCTCGGTGTCACATTGGACTGGAGCTTGACTTGGACGGCACATGTGCATGAGCACAGGGCACGATTCTCTTACTCTTTACGTTACAGAACCCATACATTAACGCACTGTGACATTCCGCTGTACCCGACAGTCATCTACATCTACATCTACATTTATACTCCGAACGCCACCCAACGGTGTGTGGTGGAGGGCACTTTACGTGCCACTGTCATTACCTCCCTTTTCTGTTCCAGTCGCGTATGGTTCGCGGGAAGAACGACTGTCTGAAAGCCTCCGTGCGCGCTCGAATCTCTCTAATTTTACATTCGTGATCTCCTCGTGAGGTATAAGTAGGGAGAAGCAATATATTCGATACTTCATCCAGAAACGCAACCTCTCGAAACCTGGATAGCAAGCTACACCACGATGCAGAGCGCCTCTCTTGCAGAGTCTGCCACAGGCATGTATCGGAGCTCGTCGCCGCAGTGTGGAGCAAAGCTGCAGAACACATCAATAGTAGTTGCGGACAATGCAGAAAAAACCTCCCAACCTGGGAGCTGCACCAGATTGCCAAAATTCCGATGCTAAAACATCAATTCTGCTAGACAGCAACGAGATTCTACGCGACTTCACGGGAATCTGATAATCAATTCATCTGTGGCCTAGGGAACCAGACGAACCAGCGACCGACCACCACGAGAAAGGACATGCTACGTGAGAAGCGAAAACACGCACCAGCAGCACGAGCTGTGAAAACAACAAGTGACAAAGAGCGGAAGAACCAGAATGAGAGGGCACACAAATCGATTCATGGAAGACCCGAACTCTAGGAAGCCTCGAGATACGCGGACTAGCTGCGCGGTTTGAGGCGCCATGCCACGGATTGCGCGGCCCCTCCCGCCGGAGGTTAGAGTCCTCCATCGGACATGGATGTGTGTGTGTTGTTCTTAGCATAAGTTAGCGTAAGTAGTGTGTAAGTCTAGGGACCGATGACCTCAGCAGTTTGGTCCCTTAGGGATTCACCCACATTTGAACATTTTAAGCCTCGAGAAGTCTCCTCCACGGCGACGATGGTCATCGGTGATCAGATGGCGCTGAGGAGATCTGTCTGTGCATCCTCTGTATTGAGTATCCAGGCAGTAACTGAGTGTAGAGGTGAACAGTGATTACAGTATTAATTCTGGGATACAAACATGCCCCACCGGCGAGTTAGTACCCCTATAGAGCAGCTACAGTCATCTAAATGAGGTCGCCTAGTGGGCAGGCGGAAAGCTTTAGAACGTATGACGGACTGCTGCTCATGTTGGACCCAATGTAGGCTATCAACGTTGTGTCGCTGCTTTCAGCAGTCGTCACAGCTGTAGACCAAGCTCTGGAAGTCCCTGTAGTGGCTGACCGAAACCTATACAAGGATGAACTCCTGGAACATGCTGCACCTGCTTTCTCATCAGGCATCACTGGGAACCGTGTGCTTATACTAGGATTAAGATCACTGGTGCCTCTAGCCACATACCACTGGCACTACAACACCGCCTATCATGGCTACTGTGTTGCCATGAAAGAGCTGACAGGAGAGTGGAGTGATGCTCCGTGGCTTTTAGTACTGGGAGAAGGTTCTGTCTCTACGCGAGTGATGGAAGTACCCGCGTATGGTGCAGACCTGGTGAGCTGCCTACTCCAGAGTGTATTCACCCTCGACACAGGTCCCTTCTCAGGTTTCGAGGTGTAGGGTGCCATTAGTCACGACTTGCGGTCACGTTTTGTTCCTGCAGGGTAGGGTAACCAGTGCTCGCAACATTTCACTCGCTGTTATCCCCGTGCTATTGCCATTCCTGCGACAGGAAAGTGATTTGATTTTACTGTAGGACAATTAACGTCTACATACGGTGGCTGCGACGCAGCGTGCTCCTCGTGGTGTACAATAAGTGCCCTGATGAGCTACATCACTAGGCCTCTCGTCAACTGTACTCATATGGGCCAGGGTAAAGCGGGAACTTCCTCACTGTCCAGGGCCTGCACGAACTACACTCCTGGAAATGGAAAAAAGAACACATTGACACCGGTGTGTCGGAACCACCATACTTGCTCCGGACACTGCGAGAGGGCTGTACAAGCAATGATCACACGCACGGCACAGCGGACACACCAGGAACCGCGGTGTTGGCCGTCGAATGGCGCTAGCTGCGCAGCATCTGTGCACCGCCGCCGTCAGTGTCAGCCAGTTTGCCGTGGCATACGGAGCTCCATCGCAGACTTTAACACTGGTAGCATGCCGCGACAGTGTGGACGTGAACCGTATGTGCAGTTGACGGACTTTGAGCGAGGGCGTATAGTGGGCATGCGGGAGGCCGGGTGGACGTACCGCCGAATTGCTCAACACGTGGGGCGTGAGGTCTCCACAGTACATCGATGTTGTCGCCAGTGGTCGGCGGAAGGTGCACGTGCCCGTCGACCTGGGACCGGACCGCAGCGACGCACGGATGCACGCCAAGACCGTAGGATCCTACGCAGTGCCGTAGGGGACCGTACCGCCACTTCCCAGCAAATTAGGGACACTGTTGCTCCTGGGGTATCGGCGAGGACCATTCGCAACCGTCTCCATGAAGCTGGGCTACGGTCCCGCACACCGTTAGGCCGTCTTCCGCTCACGCCCCAACATCGTGCAGCCCGCCTCCAGTGGTGTCGCGACAGGCGTGAATGGAGGGACGAATGGAGACGTGTCGTCTTCAGCGATGAGAGTCGCTTCTGCCTTGGTGCCAATGATGGTCGTATGCGTGTTTGGCGCCGTGCAGGTGAGCGCCACAATCAGGACTGCATACGACCGAGGCACACAGGGCCAACACCCGGCATCATGGTGTGGGGAGCGATCTCCTACACTGGCCGTACACCACTGGTGATCGTCGAGGGGACACTGAATAGTGCACGGTACATCCAAACCGTCATCGAACCCATCGTTCTACCATTCCTAGACCGGCAAGGGAACTTGCTGTTCCAACAGGACAATGCACGTCCGCATGTATCCCGTGCCACCCAACGTGCTCTAGAAGGTGTAAGTCAACTACCCTGGCCAGCAAGATCTCCGGATCTGTCCCCCATTGAGCATGTTTGGGACTGGATGAAGCGTTGTCTCACGCGGTCTGCACGTCCAGCACGAACGCTGGTCCAACTGAGGCGCCAGGTGGAAATGGCATGGCAAGCCGTTCCACAGGACTACATCCAGCATCTCTACGATCGTCTCCATGGGAGAATAGCAGCCTGCATTGCTGCGAAAGGTGGATATACACTGTACTAGTGCCGACATTGTGCATGCTCTGTTGCCTGTGTCTATGTGCCTGTGGTTCTGTCAGTGTGATCATGTATCTGACCCCAGGAATGTGTCAATAAAGTTTCCCCTTCCTGGGACAATGCATGCACGGTGTTCTTATTTCAATTTCCAGGAGTGTATATCCGAATTGCAACAAAAGGCCCCCGTCGGAGGTTAGAGTCCTCCCTCGGGCATGGGTGTGTGTGTTGTCCTTATCGTAGGTTACTTTAAGTTAGATTAAGTAGTGCGTAAGCCTAGGGACCGGTGACCTCAGCAGTTTGGTCCCATAGTCCTTAACACAAATTTCCAATTTTAATTTTTTTCAACAAAAGGATGGCTGTGACGGTCTATTGGAGGATGGCAGTCGGCATGTTTATGATCGGTTGCAAGTGAGAACACGTGTCTGCTTTGCAGCCAAATAAGGCCGGCATTACACTATCATATTTCTTTGACAAAGATTTGATCAATGATATGATCAAATATTCGTCAGATTTGTTTGACAAAGATATTTGACGTGGCGCTAAAGAGGGATATTTCATTGTCAGCGTATTGTTCGTCAAAGTTCGAGATAGCTGACAACAACAACTTGTTATTATGCACAGCAGTTGCATGTACCACAATTGCACTGTGTGTGCATTTGGAAGGGAGGGGGGGGGGGGGAAGAGACGAACCTGGTTGAAGCCGTGGGCTTTACGGCGACGCGATAAAAGCATTCAACAAAATTTGTTACGTGAGCTCCTAGTGGAGGACATCAAGTCGTACATCAATTACTCAAGAATGGATGAGCATACATTTCAGTGGTTGCTCAGTGAAGCGTCTCGTCACATCGCAAAGCACAATACTCACTTAAGAGCTGCTACATCTGTAGAAGACAGGCTCACAGTAACACTCCGGTTTTTTGCTACAGGAGAGAGTTACTCTAGCTAACAATACAGCACTCAAATACCACAGTGCACATTAACTAAAATAATACATGAAACGTGTGAAGCAATTTGTAAAGCACTAAATGACCAATATCTTAAAGTAAATAAATGTTCAATACACTTTATGTGCATTAAGAACTATTTTTATTGTAGATCAAAGTAATAACGACATTTTGTGTCCCACAACTACAAAAGTAATAGAAATGTATGAAGCTGGTGAGGCGTTTTACAATGTGAGGCATCCTGAGTATATATGAAACAAGTATGTCGGTAGGTACTTTTGCTTTCTCAGTAGAGTAGCTTGGGCGGAGGCCATGAATTTTATTTTTTATATTGTCAGCCGCGCACACGGGACGTATCTCACGGCTAATGACCTCCACTATTTTTGAAGCTCTCCCGTCTTGTTGATCTATTTTTGTGCTCACGTTGCCTCACGTTTTAAAGCGCCGCATCAGCTTCATGCATTTCTATTAATTTTGCAATCGACAGCACACACGAATTGAACTTCGCAGCCATGTTTACAAACACACTACTGGTGACAGAATGCTGCAGCGATTCTAACGCTCCAAGTGGTAACATTTCACATTGCAGTGAACAGAAGACAAGCGTCTTTTATAATCAAATCTACAGCGAGGCCCTAGATTTGAACATATTTATTTGACGACAGGCGAGATTTGACAAAGTTCCCTATTGCACCATAAAATTTCTTTGACATAAATATTTGACATATCAATTTTGACAAACATGTATGATAGTGTTAATACCGGCCTAAGGTACACTGTGTATTGATGCGACTGTTTCAACACCGTTTAGTCTGACATGTGCGTTTCATTTGGTCTGAATTTGTTACCATAAACGTACAATGATGAACTACCTGTCACCTCATTTATCAATAAATTGGCTTTGTCGTAGATGTCCGGCTGTGTATTAGACTTTAATACGATCGTGCGTGGTACGAAGCACTTACGACGACGATAATTTCACGGCATGTGTTAAGAGACGTAATGATGAAATGTAGCGAATTCGAAACCAACCGCGTTTCAATACATATTTCCTAAGAACACAGCGGCTGATGGCAGTTACACTTTGTGAATAAAGAAAAGTGACAAAAATGAAAGACTGATATATTTCAAAGGCTAGATTATAACTGAGATGAACGAAAGTTACTGTTTCGCTTCACAACGTTTAATACGAGATGTTTTACTGTCTTCCAAAGAAATGAAAAGAGTTCATATTTATGATTCAGGTATTACGTAAATGTCCTTGTAGAAGAAACCCGTTTCACCAGAAGACATGGTTATATTAAACGTCGGACGTCCTAGAAACCTCAGGAATCGATTCGGTTTCTCAGTCAAAATTCGCATGATAATTTACTCGATGAGCACAATGTGAGGAAGAGATTAGTAGAGATGCAGTGCGTTACGCGACCTGGTTGCTGGTGAACAGGTACCTCTAGGGAAGCGACGTACGGCGAGGCACGGGTGCAAAGGACAGATCTCCACAAAAGCGTTTGGTAATCGCCACGGAGTTTGTATTCAGGAGATTCATTCGCTTAGAAGAATTTAATGATTCACGCCTCCGATACTGTCAGGATGTTGCAGAGGGGGCCACTTTAATTTCGGGCGTATTCTGAGTGGATCGAGAAACGAAACGCTGTCTCATCTCAACAAAACGCTGTTTCATTGTCGCTCTTGGCTCCTCTAAATTCGTGAACGCGATACAATTGAAGTTACTCACGAAAGATCAGGTAGTGAATTATCTCTAATGCTTCCTATTTTGAATCAGGAACGTCACTTTTCTTCAGTTGCTACAAGCTTATCAAGTGGGAATTAACTGTGACTAGACCTTTCTTAATACTTCAATTCTTATCTGTCGGCAATGATATAAACTACTTTTTAAAACTAAAATAATGAAAATACGCAACTTTTACTCGTATATCAGAACCCAGGGATTCGCACCTAAGCAGAAGTTATGATTGTCATCGAACTGCTGTGATCTTCCGGTAGCAAATTCACAGCCATATTAATATTAAAAATACGAAAGTAAACATGTCTGTTACGCTTTGACGACTGAACGACTTAACTGGTCTTTACGGAATTTGGTATGGAGATATCTTGAACTCTAAGGAAGAACACAGACTACTCAGTAAGGTGTGGAGTACACTATCTTTATTGATATGAAAACTAAACACGAAATGTAGAAAAATATTTACCTTTCGAAAAATCTATTTACTCTTTAACTTTTGAACTTTATACCATATTTACGGAAAAGCTTTTATTGTTTGGTTTGTTCTACATAATATGATTCAACGTAATCAATACTCCGCTTAGACAGTTCTCAACAAATACCAATAGTATTAACTGTGAAAGTAACTCTGTTTGTTTTCATGACTCTTCTGCTGAACCGGTTCCAATTACATTTGATATGGAGATAGCTTGAACTCGGAGGAAGATCATAGGCTACTTTATAAAGCAGTGTTACCTCTTTCAGGATTATTAACATTTTAAAAGTAGTATACGTGTTTGGGATGCAGACGACGCTGGCACAATGGTCGGCGGCTCTTATTGTTTGCAGAATATTCCGTGACAGTGCGAATTCAATGTTACTGTGCGCTCGGTTTATGATATTGAGTTGCTACACCACATGGATGAATTGCAGAGTTTTTCTAGGGACAACAGTAAAATCCGCTTTGAATTTTCTCATTATGAGAGTACTGAAGGGCGATCTGTTTTAATTGTTAAAACCATTGAAAAGCCAAGATCGCAAAAATGTTCTTTGTTCAAGACAACGTGTTTCAACGGTCTTCCCTGTCATCCTCAGGTCTTAAAAATTTTTTGTAGTAATGAACATGTATTACTACAAAAATGTTTAAGATCTGAAGATGACAGCTAAGTCTGTTGAAACCTGTTGTCTTGAATTAAAAGTATTTTGTTTCGATCTTAGTTTTTGAAAAAGATGATTTAGTGGAACTCGAGCTGCGATAGTTACTTGAATGCACAAATATCGGTTAATCTCAGATACACCGGACCTTAGACGCAGAATCTCACGTGGCCGTAAGAGCTACTGAGAGTGTAAATCATTCACAAGTCCGCCGCATGTTGGACGCTGAACGTCAGGTGTGTCTTATAGCTCCAGAGGGCTTGAAGATTCGCAACGACGCCATCGTTAAAAGGCTGTACGATAAAGAGAGATTCGTGCCTTTACATGTACATAGTGGGAGAATTTTAGTGGGGTTGCATTTCATTGCGATCCATTAACTGACTGTATTAGCCATGGGTAAGATATCTTGGAAAGAAAGGAAGGGATTGTAATGTGTTGAAATGAAAGGAACTGTTGTATGTTGTTCTGGTGTCAAAATCTTACTTCCAGTACTAGGTGAGTCAAAAGAACCCCTACGAATTTCCCTTTGGTACAGTTTTAATAAATTTAGGACCTCTTTATTAAGAAAATATAATGCATGCTTTCAGATCACTTTGATTGGTGTGGATGCAGAAGTCAAATGCCAGGCGTTTCACTTACCACTACGATTCAAGATCAACGTTATTATAGAACTGGCTCTTTGATTCCACCAGGTAATCATCAAAAATGCAGAACCTGCAGGTGTAGTAATATTGAAGGCATAGAAAAGGGGTTTTGAATATTCAGAGAATATATTCATGATATACCTGTATACAAACACTAAAAACATTTATTCATATACACGTACATATCTGTACCACTTTGTACCAGATATTTATAAATTACTTGCATCTCTCACACTATCATTCATCAAAACAAAAAGATACTGATATCGGAAGGCAGCCACAGGTAACAGCTAGCTTGTACTGTTTCGGGTCTGTAGTCAATATTAAGTGCAAAGGATACAGTTTTACCAATGGACCATTGGCTATCGCAGAGGAAAGGTGTTTCATGTACTTACTTATGGTTACTGAATGCAAATCTAGAACATTTAATTCTAGCAATGAACATGCAGTGGAGCTGGGGTGAACCTCTAAAGAATAAATGTTTCCTGCTAAGGTAATAAACATGACAGATATTTTCCACAGTATAGAAATTTGCCCTATGCAATTACGGTACAACACGTACCTTTATAAGCAGGCAGAGACTAAGCAAAACACGTTATAAATCAAGAAAGCAATGCATAAGCCATGAATATCTATTGAATCCTATAACTTGAAATCTCGGAAAATCATAGGGTATTTTGTTCAGTAATGTCTGAGTACATGTCTCTCTGCAGTAAAGTGGTTTATTTATTATTTAAAAAAGAATATATACAGTCACAATCGCAATAAAAAATAAGAAAATAAAAAATAAAAATAAAATAAATAATCCAAAAAACAAGATATAAAAAGTTTATTACACTTATGACTGTTCGTATACATGTATAATGTATTTTTTTGATATGATAAGCAGAGATGGCAACTATTATGAATCAGTTGTAATAATTACGAACTTCCCCCATAATTACAATTTTACGAGCACAACAAGATTCTCTCAGATTTAAAGTAAACAAATGATATTTTCGATGCTATCATGAAAAATCATAATAAAGAAATAAACAAAATGAAAACAAGTCTCATTCATCCACTAGATATAACAGATTAACTAGGAAGTGAACTTAAGTCATCAGATTCACTAATTAATAACAGTCTTGACAAGAGAGTTTGCAAAGATCTAGACGTAATGAGATTGTAGGATTAATTAAAACCCTATTAAATTTTTATCTATAGAAATGACTGAACGAGTTTCACACTCAGCTCATCAGAGTGAACACATCTGCTGTTTGAAGTGGAAAATATTTACCGATACTCATTAAACTCACAGAGTTATCGCAAAAAATAGAATACAAACAATTAAATGGCTTTGTACAATTTGTAAAAGGAAGAAAAGTAAATTCATTAAAAATAATTTGTAGGCGAAAGTGAGGTCTGCCAAAGCACTTCAGTAAAGCAGTCTCAGAATTCCATTCAAACTGCATGTAGTTCAGAAGTCGCTGAAGGCCTAGAAAAATATTAGTGAACAAATTATAAATGAATTACATAAGCCAACGAGAAAATATTTTAAAAGAAGAAATGTTGTTTCTCTCGTTATTGATGATTTGTGGCAAGCAGATCTAGTACAAATGGATTTTGGCAAGTTGAAAGGAATTACGAAGATAAATCAAGGATATAAATATTTATTAACTGTTATCATCTTTTCTAAACTTGCTTGGGCTAGTCCAGTTAGAGATAAAACTGGCAAGAATGTAGTTGATGTATTTGATAAAATATTTAGAGATGGTTGTAAGACAAAAAAATTGCAAACAGATAATGGAAAAGAATTCTACAATAAAATATATGAAAAATAGAACATTAATCACTATTCAACTTTTGTAGAATTGAAAACACCTGTTGTTAAACGATTCAACACAACGCTCAAAGGAAAGATTTGGAAGAAATTTGCTCTTAAAGGAAATTGTAAATGGGTCGATCTAGTTTTGAAACTAGTTGATGAATACAAAAGCACAAAACCTCAACAACAAAAATGAAGCCAATAGAGGTCAATGAAAAGAATTTAAGCCCTGTATACCACATGGGGTTAAAAGTTAATGATAAACCCAAATTTAAAATTGTACAGTAAAACAAAGTAAGAATAAGTAAACATAAAGAACTTTTTGAGAAAGGACGTACACCAAATTGGTGAACAGAACTTTCTAAACTGAAGATGTTTTTCATTCTAATCCAATCACACATAAACTGAAAGATATTGACAGACATTTTTATGGCGAGAGCTATAGAAAACAAAATATCCAGATGTATACCTAGTTGAAAAAGTTTTGAGAAAGAAAAGAGATAAAATTAATATTAAATGTTTGGGCTTTGATAATTCACACAGCAGTTGGGTAAAAAAAGATAAAGTAATAGTTGGTGATTGAGCACTATCACACTTTTGTTGAATTTTTTTGAGAGGACTGCCAGTCTCCCTTTAAACGTTATAGTCATTAAATAATTTTTTCCTATATAAATGTACCAAACAGTACAAATGAGAAAACTGACACTTCATTCTTTCTATCTGTAAGTTAGGATGATCTTTACATTCATAAATCAATTAACTGATGAATGTGTGAATTATTTATACAATCTCAATGGAGATGAAATTTGTAATGTTTATGGATTCTTTACAAAACAGATATAAAAATTCAGCGATCGTAAAACTCAGAGTCAGACTTACGTTAAATTTCTTGGTAGTTAGGTTGGTATCCATCATGGGTCCCACTAAATTTAATAAATTTTTATGCACATGAACCTGTAGGCCTTGCCTTTTCTCTTTCTATTTCAGCATCCGCTGGATTTCATTAAGCAAATCTGTAGAGGAATAATTAGATTCCTGTGAAAATCCTTTAATTTGCTTCAAATTTTCAGACGGTCTGCTCAGATCCCCTGAAATTCCAAAAATAAATAAAGCACGAAATTCTTTTTAATTTTGCAGGGTCTAAAATATTATCCTCTGTAATATCTTATAAAATTATGTTTTAAAAAAATTGACCATCATAAAATTTGATGTTGGTAAATGATCTCACCTTATTTTTTATTAAAAGTTGAAGACCCTCCTACCTTTTCCTCAATTTGGTGAAGATTCATTATATCATTAATTAATTCTTCTTGTGTATATTGAAATAAATTTGATAGCAAACAATTCTTAAAGTTTCTTTCATTCGATGATGTAAATTAATTGAATTTGGCCTATAATCAATTCTTAAAGTTTGTATGCTGTTTTAGTGCACATAACATTCGTAATTAAAATTATATAATATTAAAACAACAAAAGTTGGTCTTAAATTTTGATTGTTCAGTTGTGGAGCAACATGGAACAATAATATGTTTATTTGCTGATTTCTTTCATGCAAAATTTCAACAGTTCTATTGTATACTTAATCTGACTTCTCTATATAACTAACCTTAATTTTTTACTTCTTTTAAACGACTTATTTGAGCTTCATAATGCTGCTTTGTCATATACTCTCCACTGATTCGAATGGCTGGTACAAATTTTTCTTGGACCCTTTCTTGAAAATGTTCTGCAAAAAGCATCTCGGATTTCATAACTGAAGATTATAAGTCAGGTTCATTGATAAATTTTGTAGAATTTTGTATGTATTTTGGTAGCGCCATTTCACCACTACCAAAATTTTTGCATGTTTACAATATTTTTGTTTAATATGGTATTTAATTGCATCCCTACGTCGATTATATCCTAACAGATCAGCAAATTGATTTCCATGAAACCAAACATTGTTTTTTCATCAATATTTTTGTTGTTATAAGTGAGCTTATTATTCTTTAGATCAATAAGCGCCACCTTTTATACTGAATCAAAAACATTAGTAAATTAAAATTCTGTAACAGGAACAGTACAAATTTTGTCATAAAAATTTATTCTCTCCTCATTTACTTCAACAGTATTATTGGATTGGTCACATAGTTTCTAATGAAGTAAGATACATAGTGAAAGGACATGCTGTACATATCTTTTATTTGGCTGCTCTATGTACACCAATATAGATAAATATCTAATTTATAATATGTACTTTTCTATTTTCTGACATAAAGTATTTTATCGTCTTTAGGTCTTCCACTATTATAACTACATAATCTTCTTGAAAGATAATATGCCACCGACTTTAAAATAATTTTTCTAGGTGTACTGTTTGGATGTGGCAGTGTATACAATTTGTTCTTTCTTCATCTCCACTATATCAGATATTACATCTTTTAACTGTAGACATTCCTTTTCATTTTCTTCCAATTGTAGCTATAGTTGTTGGTTTCGTTCTTTCAATTCTATAACCTGTTGTTGAGCTTGTATAGCTTTGTATTCTTTTACATAGTCAGCACAATCACAAAATATTTCTTCAAGAGCAATATAGTAATCTTTAATTTCATTAGCTATTTTAGTTCTCAAACTGATTACAAATTTTTATAAATTTGTAACACAAAACAAAATCCAAGATTTTTGTACTAAATTTTTGGTATTAATTGCTTGATTTCATTATGATATATTCGGATTGCAAACCAAGTGGATCTTTACATTTGATTTCTTTGTATTCAAGTTTGTAGTTTGTTACACAATTAATTAAATGTCTTTTAATTTATTTTATACTTCCATGGTTCTTGCTCATGGACCCTGAAATTCCAAAATGAATAAAGTATAAAATGTCATTCATAATCTAACTTTTTTTTATTAAACAATGGTAGCCAAATTTGTCAAAACTAAGAACCCAAACTTAATTCATAATAATTCACTAGAATAAATTAAAAAATATTCATCACACTAGTGATGCCTCCATTTATATAGAATGAAAATACATTAGTTAATTAAAATTTCTTTTTCAGTTGCTGTGATGCCAGACAATGAAATTCTATAGCACTCTGTTAATTTTCCATGTGTCTGCTCTTTGGCGCTTGTAATTCCATCTGTAATTTCCTTAAGAATGTGTTATTATGTATCACAATTTGCTTTTTACAAGATGTGTATGTGAAATAAAAAATACATGTTAGGAATGCTTGTGACAGTGAAAATATTAACAGTGTAAATATTTTATCTACAGAACTATCTAGTGCACAAGAAAGTGTATCATTTATTCGTAAAAATTTTAGTAATCTAATTAAAAATTGTTGTAATAAATGGAGGAGTACAAGAATTGTAAGAAATGTGAATTGAAGAAGTAGATTGATAATTTTTATTCACACAAATACTCAAAGGATGAGCTTTCATATATTTGTAAAGAATGTACTAGAAACAATGATAGACATCTGTATAATAATAAAAAACGTTTTAAACCACTTATATGTAATCATAAGAATCCTTTTGAAAAAATTAACGATGTGGAAGCGTTTCTTTGTTTTAAAAAGAATTATTATAAACAACAGGAGTTATATACAGACCAACAGAATCAAACACATTGTAAAAATGTTTTGATTGTCAAGAAATTAAAGATTTTAGTTGCTTTTACTTAAGTCATACATCTGGGGCAAGCTCTTAAGTTGATGTAAGACTTGTCAACTAAAACATATGTGAAAAAAGAAAATAGTGAGTAAGTGTGGAAAAGAATTAGTTAAAAGTGCTCTCAAAAAACTTTTATGGAGAGAAAAGCAAAAGAAATTAACTGAACATGAAGATGCTTAATTTTGCTATTTATTTTTTGAGGGCTGATTATTCTTTCAGCATAATGAAATAAGAACTAAAATGGACACTGTTGACAAAATTTACAATTGCCCAGTTTCATGATTATTGCAGAAGGAATAATTTACCTGTTTATAACGGATTTAAAAAAATTAATCATTTCGAATGATTTCCATCCTCCAAAAAGAAGTCTTGATAATTTCAGAGAACATAAACTCAAAGCTCTGGCTTTTGGAGGATACAGCACATTGAAGGAATCAGAGTTAATTAATGGTATTGGGTTAAAAGAGTTTCAATTTCATCCAGAATTATTCCAAATGATTAAATCAAGACCACAACATGTACCTTAAATAAACTACTTCTAAAGATTTGATGATGATATTATTGAATAACCTCATACACTGAGAGAAAAAAAATAATCAGACTCAATCAAATTTACCCTTTCAGTAGCAATCTATTTAAGTAAGAAAAGGATGATAAACTATTTAAAAAGGAATTAATCAAGGTTAAAGAAATAAGATTGAGAGTTAATAAAAAATTTAAAGAATTATCTGTTGACTACAAAATTGTCTTTAACGATAGTAAAATTGCCAAATTCAATACTATTATTGAGAAAATTGATTATTTAACGAAAGCACTCAATTCTATGATACAAGTAGCGAAACAAGAACTAATTTTAGAAAAGGGGGTAAGTTGAATTTAACATTCAACAACCCAAAATGTTTTATTCAATTTCCACTGGATATAGAGCATTGAATAATACTCAAGAGTCTGTTCAAGTTTTGTGCAATAAAATGAGAGCTATCTTAGCATCTAATGAGACTATTGATACAGGAGATACCCCATTTAATAGTCACATGAAAGCAATTCCTAGAGAAAGTGGCGGTGTTAAGAAATAATAAATCTAGCTGAAGACAAAAGAACAAAAATAAGTGTCACAAGAATAAATTATGATGATAATTTGTGTTTTCCTAGAGCAGTAATCGTTTCATTAACATACCATACAAATAACATTTTGGGCAGAGAACTAATTACAAATGAGATTAAGAACAACAGAGTAGGAGGTAAGTACAAATTACAAAAAGAGCTAACTGACATATTATGTAATCAGTTGGGTGAATACAATGAAGAAGGGTTTAATTTAGATGACAATAAAAATGTTGAATATTCAAATAAATGTTGTACATGCTGAGAATCTCAATGCAGTTATATATAGAGGCAGAGACAGAAATAAATCATATCTGTATAAAGGTCACAAACGTTTTGAAGTAATTACCAGTATGACAGCTTTCTTAGGATCATCATATTTCTGTGATAACTGTAATATGTCATATAACAGAAAGGATTCTCACAGATGTAAAAAAAAAGAAAAAAGTGTGCATATTATGGAAAAGTTCAGAACATGAAAGGATGGAAAACAAGATTTATTGCGAAAAGTGCAATTGATACTGTTGTAATGAATGACACTTAAACAATAACCAACAGGTTTGTGCTACAGCTTATAAATGTGAAAGATGCAAAAAGATTTTCATGAGATTGAAAGTACATAAATGTGGCTTTCAACTTTGGAAAAACTCTAATCAAGTAGTCAAAATTAAAGATGAGAAATTTTATATGCAACCTTTATTACAAAAAGGTGTTATTTGTGAAAGAAAATTTGGTAAGAATTTTATAATCCAAGGTTGTCCAAATTGTAATAAAGATAGTTGTTATATTAATGGAGACTTTAAAGATTTTGATGTCTTCCAATGCTTTGAATGCAGTAAAATCGTTATGGTAAACTGTTTAAATGCTGTGAAGATGGATTCCCTAAGAGAGTGAATTGTACCTGTAGTGAGAGGTATCTGTGGTTTGATTATGAAGCTCAACACGAAACTGGTGTACATATTCTGAATCTCATAATTGTTCACAATTTTAATGCAGATACTGTTTATAAATTTAAGACAAATATAAATTCTGTAGGTGGCTGATACCCCCCCCCCCCCAAAAAAAAAGAAAACAGTTATCACACATTCATAGCAAAAGGTTATGATTCCTTATTCATTTTGAAGTACTGTGTTGAAACTACCATAAAGCCATATACCATCAACACAGGAACAAATCTGGGGTTATTGGAAAAGAAACAGTTAGGCATAAAATTATAAATAGCAATAACGTTATCCAACGCCCCCTTAGAAGTTTTCCAAAAACGTTTGATTTGTAAGAATTGAAGAATGGCTACTTACCACATTTGTTCAATACAAAAAAAAATGAAAATTATATAGGACCAATTCCTGATACTCATTATTATTGACTTAACAATATGAAGGAAAAGGTAGAAAGCATTTCTCAAATGGCATAGCTCCAGAGTGAAAGAAAATTGTGTTCAATATGACGAAAGAAATAGTAGAAAACTGTAATTCTGATGTAGATATTTTGAAAAGAGGCTGTTTAGAGCTGAGAAATCCATTTCTAGAGATAGCTAATATTGATCCATTCTGTTATTTAACCATTGCTTGGACTTCCATGGCAACTTACAGATCTAAATATTTACCTGAAAATACAATTGCTATATTGGATAAAGAACAGAAAGAGAATTATAGTAAAGAATCTATAGCTTGGATAAACAGTTTAAACAATGACAATATCTCACATGCTCTTAATGGCAGCAAAGTAAGAATAACTGGTGCAAAAGTAGATGGGAATGATAAAGCACCTAATACTATTTATTAATGCCATGAGTGTTATTGGCATGGTTGTAAAAGTGAGACAATTAACAATAAAATTAAAAAAGAATGGATGACCCTTAACAAAAGACTTTAAAAAGAATTGCAGAAATACGAAATGGTGGATACAGTTTAGTGGAAATGTGATTGGCTGAACTCACCATAATATAAAAAGCTTAGGAAACTAAAATAGTTAACTGAAATCGTTGAACCATTGAATACAAGAGATGCTTTTTATGATGGTCAAACGAACACAATAAAATTAAGAGCTAAAGCCGATGGTGTTAGCTCAAAAATAAAAGAAATTGATGTATGTAGTCTTCATCCTACTGTGCAGTTTTATAACTTTTATCCTGAACAACATGGAAGAAAAATATATGGACCAAGTTATTATTCCGAAAATCGTTATGGCTTCATAAAATGTAAAGACTTGGCTCCTAAAGGATTGAATCACCATGTTTTGTCTGTACATATGCAAATTGGTGAAAAATGAAAAACTGTTGTTTCCTTTGTGTGTCAAATGTGTTAAAAAATAGATAAATGCAATCACAATGATGACAAAAGAAGTTTTATTGGAACTTGGACAACTGATGAAGTGAAGAAACCTGTAGAAAAAGGATATGAAATTTTAAATGTGTATGAACTTTGGGAGTTTGAAAATAAAAGCAGTATTCTGTTTATAAATCACGTGAAAGATTTTCCGAAAATAAAATTAGAGACCAGTTCATATGATTCTGAAAGTGGCGAAGAGTATGCCAAAATAATTAAAGAGAAATTAGATATTGACTTAGATCCTGAAAGAATAAACGAAAATCCTGGAAAATGACATGTTGCTAAGATATGTCTTAATTAATTATGGGGGAAATTTGGGCAAATGCAAAATAAGAGTCAAACAGAATATGTAACAAATTTACAGGATTTTTATGAGATACTACTGGATGAAGATTACATAATTTAGACAACAATTTTATTAATGAGCATATGGTTCAGATGACATATAATTTCAGGGATTATTACATGGAAAATAACACAGCTACAAATATATTTATAATTGCATTCATAACATCAAATGAAAGGCTTAGGTTGCATTAGATATTAGACAAACTAGGAAAAATGTTATGTATTTTGGTACTGATTTCGTAGTATATATTGATAATGGGAAAAATACCATGGAAACAGTGTGTATGTGAGGCGAATGGACTGATGAATTGAGAAATAACTGGATTAAGGACAGTCCTGAAAAGTTACTATTATGAGTAAAATGATAAATATACAGATATGAAAGTATAGGGATACACTTTAGACTATAAGAATATCCAAAAGCTATGATAAGGTCAATCGAGAGTGAAGAGAAGGGAAAGATACAGCTAGAATACAGTCAGATCACTAGAGATGATGATACTAAAAATCTAATCAATAGACAAACTAAGAAAGAATTCTCATTTCAATATGATAAAAGAGTGGTTTTAGAAATTATCTTATTGCTATTGAATCTCTAAACAAAAATTCATGCCGTATTCGTTATATAAATAGAATAAACTAGTTAGTTTCCTTTTGCTGAATTCATTGTTATCGAACTTTTTGGTTATAAATTGAGAAACTTTTAAAAATAGTGAATAGTTTTTAATGTAATTTTGTAATTTTTTTTGGTAAATTATTTATAGGTAAGCAATGTTTTGCTATTAGTTTTACTGTCATGAAAAAGACAGAAACTGAGTTTTCTATTGCCTCCCATATTTCTATATCAGTTTCATCATATTCTTCTACATTACGCTTCTGACTCCCCAAATGTCTTATATTTAAAGACAGTTTATAGTATTCGTTGCAAACATTACATTCAACTTGTCTCCCTTGTGGTGTATTATTTCTGTCGACAAGAATAGCAAATTTGGAAGCCTCCCACACATTGGTCATATTTATAAGATAAAAAATTTAAGAGAGCATTAAAATTTTATTCTATATTAAGGGATGCTGTACTGAACAAGCTAAATAATGCAAGCAATTCTAAGTTGTTTAAAAAGATTAGTGAGCTAGAAGTAAATGAAACATATTACATTAGTGATTGTGAATGTTTAAAAACTAAACATGGGGAGAAGATTTGTTTGGAACTTGATGATAAATTTAAAATTATTTTGCCTGAAAAGGTTTAATAAAATAATAACTTACTGGGACTTCCTATTTTTTAAAACTGGTGATATTAAACTAAATTATAAAGGAATGAAGAAAACTAAAAATAATTAAATGAATTTCACAATCTGGAGTTCATTGTGTGAGTAAATTTTTATTGATTTAATTTCTCAAATCTTATCTTATTTTCTTATGTCCCATTTTTGTGGGTGGGTTGGCTTTGCTCGCTAAATTATCCAAGAGTGCACCCAATGAGCCTACTTACTACTGAGTATGATGTTCACAATCCCAAAGATAGTAATGGCAGATAGGTACGAAAAATTTAGAAAACTCAGCTTGACATGTCTTTGGATTGATGGGTTGGCTGATCCCTCGGTGACCAACGGCTGTGCGGCGAAGGCCTGCACGGCGGCTGTGTTGACACACCGCTGTGTGTTGTCGTATCCGCAGCAGCGCTATCGCGGTGTCGGAAGACAGACACTCGCGATGGATGGAAGAGCTCCCACGTCCTTTTGGTTCAGTACTGCATCACTAACTCCTTTCTTCTCATCCATCTCTAAGCCCAAAGACTCCTCGAAATTTTCCTCCTCTCGACTTAGTCATTGGCGGACTAAATTTGCATTGCAGCCCCATTAATGAACGCCGTTTCACGACCACACCTCACCTGTCAGAGGGGAAATTTTCTACCTCATGTGGACTTGTGTGTAACCTGAGAACTGGAGTCTTTCCCACGATTTCACTGTGAAGGCAGTTCCCAGCGCTGGTCGCACATTGTTTTAATGTACTTCTGTATTCCTAAGTTACTGTGAAAGCAGCCACACAACACTTCTTTGTAACGGCTATCTCTACGTGAGGCCCGGTCAGTCTCTGCGTCTGTGCTTCGTCTCAGAATCTGCTGGCCCTCGTGATTTATAAGGAACGTTGTTACTGTCCAGAAAATATTCTGCTTAAGCAGACTAAATTATTTCGCAGTTCTTTAGTTTCACACGGTGGCCTGTGCGAGTTCTTGGCGCTTTGTGCATGCTCCTCCCAGTGCCTGTGCGGTGCTGGAACGTTCTCGCTTTCTAAGGCAGCTGAAGGTGGCTGCTCTCAGCCATAAGAATTCACACCCCTCCACGCGTGCATTCTTGACGCTGTTTCAGTGGCTGCAAGGGTCCAGCACTTTTCGGCAAGCTTCTCATTGTCCGTCAGGCTCTTCCCAAAGTGTCCATTCTTAAGCAAGACGCGAGCATCCTCCCTCCTACTCCCTGTGTGACTTTAGAATGGCTCCAATGTCTGCATCTCGGATGCTCGCCGTATGGTGTCTGCCTGTGTCCTCGTGCCGGGCCGCTGGAGCTCTGAGTTGGCTGAAGTGGCCCCTAGTGGACGTATCACAAAGGATATCAGTGACAAAATTCATTAATGACATAGCTATCTTCTGGGTAAGTGAAGAAGTATTAAGAGTCCTGTTGAACTGAATCAGTTGCACACCAAGTGCACCACATGAATGAAGAGGAAATGGAAGAACCGGAGTACTGCAGAGTAGCATATATGAGATTAGAGGCATACTTAATTCGGACTACGTATAAGAGGAAGTGCAGGAACTCTGTGTATGCACAGTAAATATTAACTGACAAAAAAAGAGTAGACAAGAAGCAGACAAGCAGAGGCGATGACCATACCTCGTGTAATGAAGTCTGCTAGTGTCTATCTTCTTTTAAAATATCACTAAAATGAAGTAGATATTGAGCTATCAATAGAGATAAATAGGAAGGAACTTCTGAGAGTTTTAGTCTGAGTACAATATATGGACGTAAGGAGTTGATTTACTGAAAAGAAGAAAGATGCGGTTGAGCATGGTAATACAGAAGGAGGTTTAAAATTACGTGGAACTGATACGATAAGAATCGAGAGAAAAAGTATTTGTGGATCTAATTGGAAGAAGATGTACAGCGACAGGACATGTGGAAACAACGTCAAATGAAAACAGCAGTGCACAAGAGGCAGTTTTCTAGGCCGTAAGATTATGAGACTGAAATGTACACGACTTATAATTGGGGACACAAAATGTAAGCGCTACTCTAAAACGAAGACTGAATCGTACCAGAATGCATCAAAATAGTCCAAAAACTGGTAACCTAAAACAGGCACATTGCTGTTATTAGTTATTCGAATGATTACATTAAGACTTCTCGAATTACTTACACACTTTTGCAAAATTATTAAAAGGTGCAATTCTATACTACTACCGCATAAGCGCGTCTTTTCCATTCTACCTTTTCCATCCAACGCTATTGCTAGCAGCAATTTTCAGTACAGCTCCATTATTAATTAATTTCGCTGTTTGTGCTGCAGTAACTATTTTATTATGTTTCAGACTTGAGTAATACATTGTGGTGTAAACGCAACTAACAAAATTAAAGCAGAAAATTAGTAATCATTGCCAATTCAAAACGATACATAAAATATGCCTCATTATTCACGTCTACTAGCATTTATGCAAGTACGATTCAAAAAAATCCTGTTAGCTGCAGCCACAATAAAATTGCAAGTAGAGAACTGTAATTGGATCTCTGTTATTGCAAGTTATTGTAGGTCACTATCTTCTTTTACAAAATCAGTAAAATAAGGAAAATACTGAGATGCTTAAATTCTTTTTTTACTTTTGTATACTGCACATACACTACATATAGGAATCTTCTCCTTGTTGATGTAATCTATGGAAGACAAATAAATTTCATTAGAAATCGCCTTGCCCCAGACCAAGGTACTAGCAGAGTTTTACTAAATACGAACATATTAAAAAGCAGTGCGGGAAAAAAGATGACCTGGAAACATAGAACACTTGTTTCCAAACCTAGATCGACGATTCTTAGTCCTTAACTTTTTCATGTTGTTAGTTTATTTACTATTGTAAAAAAAAGCGTTACTCCTGTAATCCAATTATTGTCACTGTTCTCAGTTTATGAGGGTCCCCGGAAAGTAATGCGCCATATTTATTGTCTCAGCTAATAACAACTGCACGAATGCGAAACTGTAGGGATGCATTATTTTAAAGCTTCCGGAGTGGGCGGAAATTTTTCGTTATGTCTGACGTTTAGCATACCTGCAGCAATATTTCAAAATGGCGTCTGCGAGGGACGTACGTTACAGGCAGCATGTTATTGAATTTCTCACTGCGGCGAAAGAAACTGTCGGGAACATTTACAAACGTTCGTTTACAGTTTATGGAGCCCTGCAGTCGACAGAAATACGGTTAGTCGCTGGGGAAAGAGGGTGAGGCCATTACCAGAATCCAGTTCGACAGGATTCCAAGATTTGCAGCGTTCGGGGAGGACGCCTTTGGCTGTCTCTCCTGACAACATGCAACTTGCTGAAGTGCTCATTTGCGGGATCGACGCATAGCGACTCGGCAGATGACGCTGAAGATGTCAGTCAGGAAAGGAAGTGTGGCCGTAATCATCCGTGTTCTTGATTACTCAAAAGTGTGTATACGATAAATTCAGTTCTGTCTTACGGTGGGACACAAATCTCCCAGAAAACAAAGTTTTTTCTCAGCTGCTGCAGCGGTTTGAAGATGAGGGAGAAATCTTCTAGTCCTGACTGTGACAGATGATGAAACTTGGGTTCACCATTTTGAGTCCGAATCAAAACGACACTCTCAACAGACGAAAAAATTCAAAGCAACTGCTTTCGACGGTGAGGTCATCATCACTGTGTTTTGAGACTGTGAGGAGGGCATGATCATAGATGTGGTGCAAGATGCAGCAACATTAATTTTGAAGCAAAAGATTCCGGAATAGTCCCCTATTGGGATGTCCGGGAGAGGGGACCATGAGAAAAAGATTGAATAACCAACGAAAGGCGTGGAATGTCAGAAACTTGAATGTGGTAGGGAAGTTAGAAACTCTGAAAAGGGAAAAGCAAAGGCTCAATCTAGATATAGGGCGGTTAGTGAAATGGAATGGAACGAGGACAAGAATTTATTGTCAGATGAGTATAGGGCAATATCAACAGCAGCAGAAAATGGTATAACTGGAGTAGAATTCGTTATGAATAGGAAGGCAGAGAAGAGAGTGTGGTACTGTGAACAGTTCAGGGATGTTCTTATGAGAATCGACGAGAAACCAACACCAATGACGTTAGTTCAGGTACATATGCCGACGTCGCAAGCTGAAGATGATCCTATCGGAAAGTATATGAGTATACAGTACGTAAAGGGAGATGAAAACCTAATAGTCATGGAGGACTGGAATTCAGTTGTAGGGGAAGGGGTAGAAGAAGAGGTTACAGGAGAATATGGGCTTCGGACAGGGGATGAGAGGGGAGAAAGAATAACTGAGTTCAGTAATAAATTTCAGCTAGTAATAGCGAATACTCTGTTCATGAATCACAAGAGGAGGAGATATACTCGAAAAATCCGGGTGATACGAGAAGATTTCAGTTACATTACATCATGGTCAGACAGATATTCCGATATAGACTAAGATAACGATAGTGATGAAAAGTACGCTAATGTTTGAGAGATTAGTCATGAAGAATGAATATGCAAAGGAGTGGGGTACGGAAGTACTAAGGAATGATGAAGTGCGCTTGAAGTTCTGTAAGTATATTGATACAGCAATCAGGACTATCTCAGTAGGCAGTACATTTGAAGAGGGATGGACATCTCTGAAAAGGAACCATAAGGAACAGAAGAAATATTTCAGCTGATCGATGAAAGAAGGAAGTACAAAAATGTTAAGGAAAATTCAGGAATACATAAATACAAGTTGCTTAGGAATGGAACAATTAGGAAGTGCAGAGATGCTACGACGAAATGGCTGCATGAAAAAAAAGTGAAGAAATCTGAAACGAAATGATTGTTGGAAGGACTGTCTCACCCTATAGGGAAGTGAAAACAAGATTCGGTGAAATTAAATGCAAGGGTGATAACATTATAAGACCAACGGGAATTCCATTGTTGAATGTGGAGGAGAGAGCGGATAGGTGGAAAGACTACATCGAAGGCCTCTATGAGGGGAAGATTTGTCTGATGAGATAGAAGAAGAACAAGAGTCAATTTAGAAGAGACAGGGGATCCAATAGTAGAATCAGAATTTAAGAGAGCTCTTGAAGGCTTAAGATCAAATAAGGCAGTAGGGACAGATAACATTCCATCAGAATTTCTAAAATCATTGGGGTATGTGGCAAAGAAAAAAAAGACTATTTACGTTGTTGTGCAGAATATACGAGTCTGGTAACATACCATGTGACTTTCGGAAAAATATCATCCACACAATTCCGAACACAGCAAGAGCTAACAGTGCGAGAATTATCGCACAATCCGCTTAACAACGCATGCATTGAAGTCACTGACAAGAATAATATAGAGAAGAACGGAAAAAAAACTGAGGTTTTGTCAGACGACGATCAGTTTGGCTTTAGGAAAGGTAAAGGCACGAGAGAGGCAATTATGACGCTGCGGTTGATAACGGAAGCAAGAATAAAGGAAAAACAAGGCACGTTCAAAGGATTTGTCGACCTGTAATAAGCGTTCGACAATGTAGAGTACTGCAAGTTGTTTGAAATTCTGAGAAAAATTGGTGTAAGCTATAGGGAGAGACGGGTAATATACAAAATCCACAAGAGCTCACAGGGAATAATAAGAGTGAACGACAAAGAATGAAGTGCTCGGGCTGAAAAGGTGGAAGACAGGGATGTAGTCTTTAGCCCCTACTGTTTATCTGTACATTAAAGAAGCTGATGGAAATAAAAGAAAGTCTGTAACATGTTGTTTTGCAAGGCGGGCAACCACAGCCAACCTTCGACATTTTTCCAAAGAAAATTCCGCACTTGCTGTATGATGATGTTACATTGGACTGGTCCACCCAGTACGGAATTTTCTTTGGAAAAATAAAAGAACGGTTGATGAGTGAGATTAAAATTCAAGATGAAAGGATATCAACGATACGAATCGCCGATGACATTGCTATCCTGAGTGAAAGTGAAGTAGAATTACATGACCTGATGAATGGAATAAACAATCTAACGAGTACAGAACATGAATTGTGAGTAAATCGAATAAAGAGGAAGGTAATGAGAAGTAATAGAAATGAGAACAGCGAGAAACTTAACATCAGGATTGATGGTTACGAAGTAGATGAAGTTAAGGAATTTTGCTACCTAGGCAGCAAAATAACCAGTGACGGACGGAGAAAGGAGGACATCAAAAGCAGAGTAGCAATGGCTGAAAGGGCATTTCTGGCCAACAGAAGTCTATTAGTATCAAACATATGCCAATATTGGAGGAAGAAATTTCTGAGAATGTACTTTTGGATCGCAGCGTTGTATGGTTGTGTAACATGAACTATGGGAAAACCGGAAGAGAAGAGAATCGAAGCATTTGAGGTGTGGTGCTACAGACGAATGTTGGAAAGTAGATGGCCTGGTAAGGTGAAGATTTAGGAGGTTCTGCGCAGAATCGAAAAGGAACATGTGGAAAACACTTGACAAGGAGAAGGGATAGGATGATATGACATCTGTTAAGATGTCAGGGAATGACTTCCACGGAATACATCCAGCAAATAATTGAGGACGTAGGCTGCAAGTGCTACTACGAGATAGAGAGGAATTCATGGTGGGCTGCATAAGACGAGTCAGAAGGATGATGATTTAAAAGTAAAAAAAAAAAAAAGAAAGAAAGAAAAATGCAAACACATGAACCATACTCAAGAAGCGTTTCCAGCGGTTTCAGTACGATAACAAGCCACATGACTGATTAAACACGATAGCGTTTGGCCACACAAATTTGAGGAATTCGGAATGTATCGCTAAACAAGATTGGACGATGTTACTTCATCCAACCTACAGTCCTGATCTTAGATTTCCACTTGTTAGGTCCATTAAAGGACGCAATTCGTGGAAGATGTTTTGAGGTTGAGAAAGAGCTGATTCGTACAGTGAGGAAACGGCTTTGTGACAAGAACTAGGTGTTGTAGCGACATGGCACTCACGCGCTTGTGACTCGCTGGAGCACGGCCATAAAACGGGAAGGATATTACGTGGAAGCTTTATTCTTTCTTGTGTGTACTAACTGTTGAAGAACAACCGTAATCAACTGTAATGCATTACTTTGTGAACGACCCTCTTACATTTGTTGTTCATGTGGTGTCTCTAGAAAAATACAGTGTACGTAAAAAACATAAATCCCACTTCATGTGGCTGTATCTTCTAGATGAATGGTTCAAATGGCTCTGAGCACTATGGGACTCAACTGCTGAGGTCATTAGTCCCCTAGAACTTAGAACTAGTTAAACCTAACTAACCTAAGGACATCACAAACATCCATGCCCGAGGCAGGATTCGAACCTGCGACCGTAGCGGTCTTGCGGTTCCAGACTGCAGCGCCTTTAACCGCACGACCACTTCGGCCGGCTAGATGAATGAATATATAAACTGGTGGGAGGTTTTAAATTACGAAAAAGTAAAAAAAAAGTCATTCCTCACCTGGTGGATCACTCTTTACGTGACCTAATCAGCTTAGCTACGTATCTATGTAACTTTAACTTACATATCGAAATTGTCCACATTGGCGACAGTTTGAAGTTTTCGGTTTCTATGGTTTCCATAGGGGTTCTCCATGGTTTAGCTAGTTTATTCACTCATTTGTTCGTTACCCAACTGTTCATTATCTAACGAACGCCGAGTCGACGTGGCGATAACACAATGGCTGCAACTGAGTTACAACTGTGCAGTGTAATGTAAAATTACACTGCAACTCATAGTAATTGTGTATGTGAATATAAGGCCACTGGTTGTCCCCGTGTGCTCGTTCAGTATGTAAGGCGCATTCCGCAGAGTTTTTCGCTTAGTCCAGCCGAGAGGTAGCCATTTCTCATGCATCAGTCTGTCTCGTGTTTTTGCAGCGACGTTCATGGTTCAAAACATACAGGACTCAGTCGTTACAAGCCCGTTATGATGTTGATAAAGAACAATTTGTAGACTGTTGCGAGTTCGTTCTAACGTAGCCCGAAGCTCGTTAGGCATCGGTTAGCGGTGCTGCCTTAAGACGAGGCGTGTTCAGGAAGCGGATAGGCGAGCGCGAGTGCTTCACGCTCGGTCGCCACGCGGGTAGTGAGCGCTCGCGGCAAAATGAGACAGTCGGACGTCATTACCTGCAGCAGCAGAAGTGCAAACAGTGCACTGTCTTCAAAGGCATGGCCGAGTATTAAGTTCGCTGTAGCCTTAGTCGCAATCGTATGGACTCGTACTTAATGGCGCAGTTTTTAAAGTGGAGGGTATCTCTTTTCTAAACTTACGATAAGCAGCGTTATGGCATGGTTAGAAATTTCAACGAAGACCAGATACAACAACATCAATTTATAAGACGTCACTGTAGAATGCCAAGCTAAAGAAATTTTCCTTATCATAAATTTCCACAACTTCACAAGCTTGCAGCTACGGTTACGTCGATGTTTGGACTTCTGTTCTTGTGCGAGCAATTCTTTCCGTTGTGAAGAGTACGAAATCTACCCACAGAAGCTCATTCACAGAAGACGACAACAACAAATTGGCAGTGCTCGGGAACTGCTACAAAACATTGAAGCTTTAGTAAAAAGCAAAATAAGTAGTATCCATTGACATCCAGAGCTTTATGTTTGACGTGGGAGTAAAATACAAAGTGATGTCAATGTAAACTAAATACGGAAACTTCATTCACGTGAAGGCTGTACTAGTCGCATGAAATATCATGTTTCATTCTTAGCTGACCATGTTCTTCCCTTCATCAATTAAAAGAAATGCAAGCGTCACTCCATGTCATTCCTCACCAATGGAAATCAATTTGCCACGGAATATATTTATCATCCATTCCGAAGCGACACATATCCTTCGAACTAACATAAGCGGTCATGGAATGGATTCGTTGGAAACAGTCTCTCGTGCCAAGTTCCGACCCCTCTTTCCCTCCCCTCACGGCCCCTCCTAATCCCTTCTCTCACCATTTATCGCCGTGCGTGAGCAGCCCCTTTGCTCACTGCCGAGGCTTGAGCGCGAGCCAGCTCGCACAAGGAGGCCGGCAAATTGGTCTGCTTTATATCATGTGGTCCTGGGTTCAATTCCCGGTCCGGCTGAAAATCTTCTCCTCTCGGAGACTGTGTCTTTGTATTGTCCTCATCACTTTTATCTCATCATCATTCATGCGCACATCGCCCAAGTGGCGTCGAATGGTAGAGGGCCGAACTAGCCCAGAGGATGTTTCTTGGCCAATAATGTCATACCATCGTTTAATTTTTTTCCCTTTCACGTTTAGTGTTCAACTTTGAGGGTCCGTCCCATTTAAGCGGAAAGATCAAATACTGCAACGTAAGAATAAGCGGAACACAACACACGAATAAAGTAGTCGTGTCAAGTATATTCCATTGTTTATTTGGTGGTCATGTCGTTTCGGTTTTCGTATGTCATCGATGTGCACGTCGTAGAGAGAACAAGTTATGTCACTGTTAAACAATCTTTGGTCTTGTGGTGGTGCAGTCTTTGCCTCTGCGCAGTCTGATACATTCTTAGTTGAAGTGTGGTAGGTGATGATCGTGTTCAATAGTGCTGGGTTGACTTGTGATTGTAACCGTTAGACAAAAATTTATTGTTAACGACATCATAGATGGATATGATAGATACAATGAAAGGTAACAGAAACATAAATGTTGAATAATGTAATTGTTTTTGAAGAGAAGACATTTCAGGTAAGACCTCAGCACTGCGCATCTAATTTCTCAGAATGGTTACTATCAGCTAGTGAACTTGCTCAGAGCTGAGAGAAGACCACCCCACTTCCCTGAATCATAGATTAACATAGATTTCCGGGTTCCACTTAATGGGTTAGGAGTCCACTACACGGGTAGCGGGGACTGTGTGGAAGGGACTGCACGGTTTTTTCAGTTAGAGGGTCTCATGAAACCACATAAAGGGCGTCTATCTAAAAGAGGGCAGGTAAAACACAGTAAGGTACTTGCAGCAACAATCGGCACTATAGACGTAAATTGTCGTAGCTGTACTGGAAAAGAACCGTAGCTCCAAGCCCTAATAGAAAGCACTGAAGCTCAAATAGTTGTAGGTACGGAAAGCTGGCTAAAGCTGGAAATCAGTTCAGCTGAATTTTTTTTCAAACGAGCTAATACTGTTCAGACAGGAAAGAATACAGTTGGTGGTGGAGTATTTATTGCTGTGAGGAATAGTTTACCTCGTAGTGAAATTGAAGTACACAGTTCCTGCGGAATAGTATGGATAGAGGTTATAGTCGACAATCGGACTAAACTATTAATTGGATCGTTTTACCGACCCCCCTCCCCCCGATTCAGAAGATACAGCTGCTGAACAGTTCAAAGAAAACTTGAGTCTCATTTCGAATTATAATTGCTAGTGACTTCAATATAACCTCGATATTCTGGAAAAATTATACGTTTAAGGCCGGCGGCAGCCATAAAACGTCATCCGATATTGTACTGAATGATTTCTCAGAAAATTATTTTGAATAATTAGTTCATGAGCCCAAGCGTAAACGATTGCGAAAGTATACTTGACCTCTTAGCAACAAATAATCCTGGACAAACAGGGAATATAGTGACGAATGCAGGGGTTAGCGACCGCAAGGCAGTTGCTGCTAGACTGAATACTGTAACACCTACAACCATTAAAAAAACGCAATGTACATCTACGTATTTAAAAATGCTGATAAAACACCGTTTTAAGAAACTTCCTGGCAGATTAAAACTGTGTGCCCGACCGAGACTCGAAGCTCTCCTGCCAGGAAGTTTCATATCAGCGCACACTCCCCTGCAGAGTGAAAATCTCATTCTGGAAACATCCCCCAGGCTGTGGCTAAGCCATGTCTCCGCAATATCCTTTCTTTCAGGAGTGCTAGTTCCAGGTTCTGTAAAGTTTGGAAGGTAGGAGACGAGGTACTGCCAGAAGTAAAGCTGTGAGTACCGGCCGTGAGTCGTGCTTCGGTAGCTCAGTTGGTAGAGCACTTGCCCGCGAAAGGCAAAGGTCCCGAGTTCGAGTCTCGGTCGGGCACACAGTTTTAATCTGCCAGGAAGTTTCATATCAGCGCACACTCAGCTGCAGAGTGAAAATCTCATTCTGGAAACACCTTTTTAAGAGATAGTCTCCACTCCTTCCAATCTGATTACGTAAGCTTAGAAAAGATGTGGAACGATTTCAGAAAGTTAGTATTGGTGGTAGCTGAGAGACATATACCACATAAATTAATAACTGATGGTATTGATCCCCCATGGAACACAAAACGGGTTAGGTCGCTGTTGCAGAAGCAACGAAAAAAGCATGTCGAATTGAAAAGAACGCAAAATCCCCAAGATCGGTAAAGTTTTGCAGTAGTTCGAAATATAGAGCGAACTTCAATGCGAGATGCTTTTAATAATTTTCCACAACGAATCTCTGTCTCGGAATATGGCAGAAAACCCAAAGAGATTCTGGTCATTGTAGTGGGACGCGAAATTGAAGCGTCACCCATCCACCAGTGTTAGCCCAGTTTGCAGGTGAATATAAGTTTAATTTAGTGTTTTGTTTATGTATTTTGTAATATTTGTAATGTTTGTGAATTATCTAAAGTTTTGTATTTATTTTTGTGTTTCATGTACGGAGAGGGCGGCGCAACGAACGGAGACAGCATCTTCACTGCCGGGATCAGAGAGAAAATTGCTGGCCACTATACGTAGCGGGTCGACAGCCAAAGAGCAACAGAAGATCCTGAAACCGAGTTGTTGCGTCGTGCTACTAAAAACTGAAAAAAATAAGAATTTGTAATGTTTCTACAACAATGACGTCATAGAAAGTTTAATCATGTTGTAAATGTTCATTCCTATCTTGTCAAGGCTCAGGTTCACGTCTATATGTAGTATATATGAAGATAATAAACTAGTGTATACTACAAAAGTTTAAATACGTGTTCCGAGAATTTATTTATGAAGAATTATATTAAGGAAGAAGTATTACTGATTTATTTGACAAGATTATTAATTTTTGACAACGTTCATCGCGAGTTTGAGTCTTGAAAGTTTATTCAATGTGGTTTTAATATTTATTAAAGCATATAATTTCTGAGAAGAAACAAACGACATCTAAACTGAAAAAAGTTTGCGAAAACCAATTGGACTGAGTGACGTAATTCTGCGCATACGACTCAAATGATAATGTTTTAATTACAGTTTCGTTCAAGAACAATTCAGAGACAAATTTAAAAAAAAACTTAAATAATTTTGAAGTGTTTTGTAACTGACGTAGGTGACGAACTCTGCACATGGTCATATGTCAAAAGAAAATCATTTATACAGAACTTACGTCGTTACACTACATCATACATAAAGTAAGCCAGTGGCAAGACGCAGTCAATACCTTCACTGCGCGATAACAACGGAGAAGTCACTGATGACAGTGCCACTAAAGCAGAGTTATTAAACACTGTTTTCTGAAACTCCTTCAGTAGATATTCTCGGTGCAGCAAAGCAGCTTAAATTACTTAATAAAGCCAAGGCTTGCGATCCAAACTGCTACCTTTCTGAGTAGCTCCATATTTGGCAATTATATACAACCGCTCGCTCATAGAAAGATTCATACCTAAAGACTGGAAAAATTCTCAAGTCACATCAATACCCAAAAAGGGAAACAGGAGTAATCCGCTGAATTACAAGTTCATATCACTGACGTGGATTTTTCAGTAAGGCTTTGGAGCATATACTGTTTTCGAACATTATGAGTTACCTCGAGGATAACGATTTATTGACAAATAGTTAGCACGGATTCAGAAAATATCGTTCTTGTGAAATACAATTAGCTCTTTATACTCATGAAGTAATGAGTGCTATCGACAGGGGATGTCAAATTCATTCCATATTTTTAGATTTCCAGAAGGATTTCGAACCATTCCTCACATCAACTTCTAACCAAACTGCATGCCTAAGGAATATCGCCTCAGTTGTGCGACTGGATTGGTGATTTCCTGTCGGAAAAGTCACAGTTCTTAGTAATAAACGGAAAGTCAGCGAGTAAAACGGAAGTAATAGCCGGCGTTCCTCAAGGAAGTCTTAGAGGCCCTCTATTGTTCCTGATCTATATTAACGGCATAGGAGACAATCTGAGTAGCCCCCTTAGGTTGTTTGCAGATGATGTTGTCATTTACCGTCTTGTAAATTCATCAGATGAGCAAAACAAATTACAAAATAATTTAGATAAGATCTGCATGATGCGAAAAGTAGAAATTGACCATGAATAAAGAAAAGTATGGAGTTACTCACATGAGTACTAAAATAAATCCACTAAATTCTGATTACGCGCTAAGCTGCACAAATCTGAAGGCTGTAAACTCAACTAAATACTTAGGGACCACAATTTAAAATAGCCTACATTGGAACAATCACATAGCTAATGTTGTGGGTCGAGCAAACCAAAGACTACAATTTATTGGCAGAACACTTAGAAGGTGCAACAGGTCTACTAAAGAGACGTCTTACATCACACTCGTCCGCCCTATTCTGGAGTATTGCTGTGCTGTGTGGGATCCGCATCGGGTGGGACTGACGAATGATATCGAAAAAGTTCAAAGACGGGCAGCTCGTTCTGTATTATCGGGAAATAGAGGAGAAAGTGCCACAGGCGTGGTACGTGAATTGGAGTGGCAATCGTTAAAACAAAGGCGTTTTTCGTTGCGACCGGATTTTCTCATGAAATTTCAATCACCAGTTTTTTCCTCCGATTGCGCAAAGATTCTACTGCCACCCACCTACACAGGGAGGAAATATCATCATGATAAAGTAAGAGAAATCAGGACCCGCACAGAATAATTTAAGTGCTCGTTTTCCCCGCGCACCGTTCGAGAGTGGAACGGTAGAGAGACCGCTTGAAGGTGGTTCATTGAACCCTCTTTCAGGCACTTTATTGTGAATAGCAGAGTAATCACGTAGACGCAGATGTAGAACTGATTAAGCTGTATAGATTTTTATAGAAATTATCTGTTAACATTGTAACCTCTGTAAATCATTTTTCACTTTGTTAAGAATAGTATCTTTCAGATTCATGTCATGCGTGAAGATTATGTGAAGCATTTTTCATTCTAAAATCGTCGTCTTACCATTATCATTTCATAGGAATAGCTGTTCTCCCCACCCCCTGTTTGTTATTACGCACCGGCCGCGGTGGTCTCGCGGTTCTAGGCGCGCAGTCCGGAACCGTGCGACTGCTACGGTCGCAGGTTCGAATCCTGCCTCGGGCATGGATGTGTGTGATGTCCTTAGGTTAGTTAGGTTTAAGTAGTTCTAAGTTCTAGGGGACTGATGACCACATCAGTTGAGTCCCATGGTGCCCAGAGCCATTTGAACCATTTTTTTGTTATTACGCATTACCAAATGCAACAGTTTGGTATGTATTTTGAAACAGAAATCCATGTTAGCCGCCGTCTGTTTGCCGTTGTCCTTTCGAAAAATAATCAACAATGTTCTTAAGACGTGACTTAAGTGGAAATTTTGATAAGGACCAGATAATCAATTGTTTTATATCAGATGTTAATTGCTTTGTATCAGTTGCACATTTAACATAAAGAAATGTTACATTCAGATCAGTTACAGTTCAGTTCATAGTAGGTTCTGTTAGTCAAAGGTTAGCATAAGAGCGTTAAGTTGAGTGTTTAACGAAATCGTCGCAATATGGATGGAATTGATTTGGAATTGAAATTTCGTTAAAGAATAAATAATAAATTTTATCTTTTGCTTTTAAGTTAATTTTCTTTCGTGCGAACTTTGTTGTAGAACCACTCTCTTATTTTCGTGTGGTAATAAAAAATTTTACTTTCTTAAGAATTACGTACATTTAAAGAAAAATATTACGTGCACTCATATTAACTGGATATAATATTTAGTTGAGAATTGAGTCCTTTAAATCATTCGGCCTTGGCATACACTTTCCTGATGCAGTGGGTTTTTTTGTTAAATATTTTTACTGAATTTTATCCCGGCACTAGCCATAGAACACAAGATTATCTCTATCAGCAGAAAATGTTTTAATTATTGCCAGGCCGACATTTATCACTGATCAAACCTACTTCACTATGCATTTGAGTTATTTAAAAGAACCAAACTGTTTAAATTTCAATGTTAACTAACATTAACTATCCGCCTACGAATGCACAAACGTATAATTAATTCAAATTTTATCAGCCACAGGATCACTGAAAAGGAAAAACAATTTCTTAATTCACTATTGATTTTTATGCGTCTGTTCCCGATTTACGGGTTTGATAATTTTTTAAATGTGCCGCCTCTTCAGATCTGCGATTGTTGGTCGCGGCACAGCCCAGCAACACCGCTAAAAATGCTGAAAAATTCTTAAAGAAATTTTATAGATGACGTGGGCAAGCTAATTTACATAAATAATTCACACTTCTGATAAATACTGATATATTTAGCTCAAACAACAATTCAACTCACATTAATTCGTAACGCATCGTCTAATGGCGGCTAAGTCCAGACAGAGACAAAAGAAGTCTACACATTCGTTAAAAGCTTCTTCACAGTGTCCTACCTCGATAACTTCTGAACAAAGAAGTCCAAAGAATACATAATGTCTAGTCCTTATATAGCATTTCCCGACTATTAACATTTCTTTGTAAATTGACGATATTATTCTCTTCTGGCAAATTTTTATATCTCTGATACCGCAAATACTGACACATTTTATATTCACATAATAAATACAGAAAAATTCCTATCCTAAATACAGAGAAATGTTACAATAAAAATATAAGGAGAATAGCTAATGTATTTTATACCACATTCAGTAATATTTTTGTTCAGTGATTACGATATATACAACTTGCCCAGAGCGGCGTATATGGTACAAATAAACTGTGAAAATGCCAGGGAACGTTACATTGCCCCCTGGCAGCATTTGGCAAAGAGTTTTTACACTTTGACACAATGGTGCCAGTAACGTTCTTTACACTTCTGTATGTTTTACGGAATGGCTCTTTTATTTAGTCCCAGGGTTATATAAGTTCATGGCTCCCCCATTTGGGCGTAGGCAAACAGGAAACCTGGGCAAAACTGTGCCGGAGCCCGGCCATCCCAGTTGGTTTATAGTCAATTTTGTCTTTTTAACAGTTATTCATTTGAATTAAATTAGCAGTTTGTCACAAACGGGGTTACACAATTACACAATATCACAGTCACATACAGTTCAATGGAAGGTTTTTTGTGTGTGATACTATTATTCTTGTGATACACTACAAGGTCACTTGTCCTAGGATATATCACTCACGGACATACATAGTAAATGTTCAATGTTTATCGAAATGAAGTCATTAACATGTTATTCAGTTTATGTGAACATTTCAAAAAAGTCAATAATGTTGTATTTGGTGAGCGGTGCGGAGTGATTGTTGGGCGGCGCTCGGCGCGGCGCGCTGACTCCGTGTAGGTCACCGCCCCCGGCGTTGACAGCTACGGCGCGGAGGGGCGTGGCTGTCTGTCTGCTACGGGCTGCTGCGGCCGCTGCATAGCTGATGTAGCCGGATGCGCGTTGGATATCAGCTCGCCCGTGCGACGTCTTCTTGCGGTGCTTCAGGAAACATGCAACAAGTTCACAAACAGTGTACTATCCTTATAGGCATTTTTCCTGCTGTGGGAAAGAACGCACACAGTTAGTGGTAGTTATTACTCAGTAGGCCTTCACTAGTCTGGTTTGCACAATGTCTCGTTGTCACAGTAACACTTTTATGGGCACACAATATTCTTCACCATGTCATGACTTGTCATTAGTCACACGCAAGTTTTCACCTTAGGACAAAATCAAAATGTATTTCTGTAGTCAATGCGCTTTCCTAGCGTCCCTTGACACACAAATAGTTAAAGTTTGACACTAAGTTGATCCACCGTCCGTTATCGGTTCACTGTTCGTGTCGTGCTAGTTCCTTGTCCACTTGCACACACGGCGATGATACAGTTTTTTGTTACTTATACACAACTACTCCGTGACGTATTGCTGCAGGTGTAACAGTCACTGTCTGTCTCTGCCGCACAATACTGCACTTTTGTTTAAGTTCCTTTATTTTTATTTACAATGTCCGCTGCTCAATTTTGTTTGTAACAGCACATTCGTAACTCTTTACCAAGGTGTGAGATTTGCGTACATGGTAACAAATATTCAAAATTCGGTATTAGTTTGCCCATAGTCATCTATATTCGTGTTCGATTAGATTTTATTTGTGCATTCCAGCCGGATTCAGGCATATTGTTCAATAACTCCTTTGTACTTATGTCACACTTTACTATCAACGTCCTACGTAACTACAGTGTAGTCTCTGTAGGCAAAAATTGACTTGGACTGTATCTGGCTAGCTCTTTTTTATTGATTGAATCTGCACATGCTTCAATTGAAGCTTCTTTGTGCGTAACTTTGCGTTACATAAATTTGCAACAAGTTTGCCTCCCGTGGTGCCCTCGGGTCACTATTGGGTGCATTATTTTCTCTGATAATATTGGTGAGATAATAAAGTTCTCAGGACCTCATATTACTGATATTATTCTGGGTTCGAGTCTGTCAATCTGACAGCTACACATATATACATACATACACATAATAGAAAAGATTGTGCCAAGAAATATTTCAAATTTGACACACATATTGGAAATTATGTAGTACACTAACTAATCCTTACTAAAATGTTCTTCTTGACTGAACTTTGTCACAGCTTAACACTACAAATAATTGCACTAATCAGATTATCTGTGCAAACATTTAGAGCATGGTTTAGATAACACAAATTAAAAGAGTACATAACATAAATATCCATACACATGAGAAAGTCAATCATATTCTTATAACTAAACACTTCTACACTAGTACACATATTATTAATGTTCATTATTTACTAAAGAATGGTGTCCACATAGGACTATTAGTCTTTTACTGTATGAATGCTTTTACATCCTTACGCGGATACAGTCCCCGTACTCTCCCTGAGTGGGGATCTGCTAAGAGATAGCTACACTCATGTGGCACACTTACTACTCTAAAAGGTCCATTATACACCAATTGCCACTTGCTATTCTGTTTCAAGGATGCCGAGGACTTAGGATGATTGCGTAAAAGTACCAAGTCCCCAACACTAAATTTTTGGTTATTCGTCACATGTCGGTTATATTTTTCTTTCCTTTTCTGAGCGCACCTGGTAAGGTTGCACCCTGCTTTTCTTATCTTCTCTTCCTTAGGCTCAGGAATGACTGGGACCTTAGGCAAAGGTGCCAGCCACTCATTCAGAACTCTATTATTATTCATTAATATCTCGTTTGGTGGATACCCCGTAGAAGCATGCGGGGTTGCGTTGTGAATTTATACAAACTTAGGTAACAGATGTGGCCATCTTGTGTGTTTATATGCAATGTATAACCTGAAAAATTTATTTAACTCTCCAAATGTTCTCTCTACTAAACTTGCTTGTGGGTGAAAGCGGGAAATTAGTATATGCTTTATATTTTGTTCATGTAAATAGTTTTTCCAGGTATGGCCTGTAAAATAGGAAGCATTATCCGATATTATCGCTTCAGGCTTACCTACTTGTGTAAAATATTCATTGCCTAACCATTTAACTATCCCACGAGCAGTGGCTGATTTAAGGCAGTATATTTTTAAATATTTTGAGAAAAGGTCATACACCGCTAAAATGTACTTCAATCCACCCCTGGCTCGTGGGTAGGGTCCTGCTATGTCTATAGATACTAACTGAAGTGGTCGATGAGGCACTATAGGATGCAGTTCAAACCTTGTGGACTTATTTTGAAACTTAGCTTTTTGGCACAGAGGACAAGTCCTGATAATGGTGCGAGTCTGCTGGCTTATCCCCTTCAAATAACAGAATTTGGATAAAATCCTTATTGTTTTGCCTATCCCAGCGTGACCCTATGCTAAATGCGTGTGCCACACTACAGCTGGGATAGCCTGTTGTGGTATACACACGACTCCATGGTCATTTGACACACCTGTTTTATAATACAGAATATTATCTACTATTTTGAAATTCTGAACACTTTTAAGATTGGTTCCTTCTTTAATTTTGCTAACGATATCTCGCCAGATCGGATCAGTTTCCTGCAATATAGACATATTCTTACACATATGTAAAAAATCCCTCCTATGTACCTTATCTTGTACTAAGAGTATTCGATATTCCTCCGATTGTTCTAAAATTTTTGACATTGAGGACTGCCCTAGTGGAAGCCTCGACAAAGCGTCTGCTACAACATTATCTTGTCCTTTTAGGTACATGATCTTAATTTTATATTCCTGTAATGCTAACCTCCATCTTAGCAAGCGGGTATGGTATAATTTGCAAGTCATTAAATAGCTCAGAGCCTGGTGGTCACTGAATACTTTGACTTCTTTACCATAGATGTAATAGTTAAATTTCTTTACCGCCCAAACCACTGCAAGAGCCTCTAATTCGGTAGCGGAATATGCTCTCTCGCAGGTGTTTAGTGTGCGGCTGGCAAATCCGATTACATTGATTGTTGTGGGGTCGTTGCTCCTGTCCCACTGAAATAAACAAGCGCCCAGACCGTATGAACACGAATCTGTCGCTATACAAAAATCTTTTGTCATGTCCGGGTGTCGCAGTATGTTTGCATTCACCAAGGCATTTTTGATAGCGTCAAATGCGCGTTGACATTCTTCTGTCCACACCCAGTGCGCATTTTTACGCAACAGGCTCAATAAAGATTCGTTATTCATTAATTGGTTTGGAACAAACCGTCTAAAAATGATGCTAGACCTATAAATGCTTTGAGCTGTTTCTTAGTTCTCGGACTAGGAAACCCACGAATTGCATCAAGTTTTTTGCTGTCAGGTTTGATGCCTTGTGGTGTTATTATGTGACCTAGAAATTTAATCTGATTACGTCCAAATTTGGATTTATCAAGATTTGCTGTTACCCCCGCCTGCTTAAACCTTTCTAAGACTTTACTCAGTAGTTCTACGTGCTCCTCCCAGGTGGCAGTGGCAATCACCAGATTGTCTACATACACTGTTACCCTTTGCAGCAAATCCGGACCCAAAACCGCGTCAAGGGCTGTTATGAAAACTCCTGCACTTACATTTAGGCCGAAAGGTAGTACCCTAAATTGGTAGCTTCTTCCCCCAAATATAAATGCAGTATATTTCCTCGACTCGAGTGTGAGCAGGATTTGCCAGAATGAACTTTTCATATCAATAGATGTCAAATATTGCACTCCATGGAATTTTTGAATTTGCTCATCAAGGTTTTCCGGATGAGTCCTGACAGGTACAATAATTTCATTTATGTCTCTCGCATCTAGTACTAACCGTACCTGTCCGTCAGCTTTTGCTACCGCCACCAAAGGACTACTATAAGGGGACAAAGACGGTTCTATTATTCCCCACTCGATCAGTTTTCTTATTTCTTTAGCTACTATTTCCTTCTTGGACCAAGGAATGGAGTATGAGGCTCGACAGTAAGTTTTGTGAGGCTTTACCTCGATCTTGTACTGATATCCCTTAACAATTCCTGGTCGTTCAGAAAATACACTGCATAATTAGATAATAACTGTACCGAATCCTGCTGTTGCATTGAATTTAAATTTTCGGACTGTGATACTTTGTTCACAAGTGCGTCCACATTTGCTTTTAACTGTTCACCTTGTACGTCAGGATAATAGAGATTCTGTCCTAGACAATGATTGTCTAAATGTAGTATCGACTGATTCCTACATTTTATGTTAATAGCGTTACAATTAGGTACAGGTACCTCTTCAGATCTGAGCATGGACAATTCTATTCTCCTACCAGCATTCATCAAACTTAATTTTCCCCGAGAAAGGTCGATTATTGCGTCCCTTTCTCTTAAAAAATCTACCCCCAAAATGCAGGCTACCTTTAAACCCTTTACTACCAGGAATGAGCACGCTATGGCTTCATCCCCTATATACATCTCTACCCGCACTTGGAGTTTAATTATTTGTCGCTGTGCACTTATGGCTCCAGTGACTCTACAATTATTCACGGGAAAAGTCAGCATACGCCTTTCCTTCCCCAGTACTTTGAATAAGTCCATACTCATGACACTAACAGTAGCACCTGTATCTACGACTGCTTGCACATCAATATTGTTAATTTTAATCTCTATTATCGCTTGTACTTTGTCTTTGTGTTCCTTTATGCACGTGGATGGTTCAGTTATTAATTCATCTCCCATCTGTACCCCGTCATTATACCTAAGGATACAGATGTTGTTGGGTGTTTTGTTCTGTGTCGGGCTGCTCTCACTCCAAACCTCAGCCGACGATGGAGAGCGTATCTCGGCTGCATCTAGTTTGTTGAATTATTGTTAGTGGATGGGCGTGGCTGCTCTGTGTCACTGACCTCCACTATGTGCACGTTGTGTTGCGTCGGCCGCCACGGTTGCGCAATTGGCGCATTTTGTGGTGGCGGTCGGTTATTGTCATATCTATCACTGTTTTGCCGGTCCGGACTGGCCTCTGGTTCTGTGGCCAAGTTCTGTTTGCATCATTATAAGTATTAGTGTTGTACGGCCCCCTGGCATTTTTCCATCTATGATTGCTTGGTGGGCCTGTTTCATACCGGTCATCGAACCTCCTCTTCCGGTCATTATTCACCGGCGGACTATTGCCGTTCCGGTCTCTACCTCTATTTCCGTTTTGTGCATACTCTTGTCTCCTATTATTACCTCCGCCGTTTCCATTACTTGGTGGAGGCGTGTTATTTCTACCATTTCTATAACCGTTTCCGTTACTTCTAGCCTGTTCAGAGGCTGCCTTAACGTCCTCCTGAATCAGGTCAATTGAGTCCAGAACAGACAAGAAATGTTCCATATCATTTTCAGGCACGTGTATAAGTTTTTCCTTTACATGTATCGGCAAGTGTGATTTCAAAAGTCTGATCAAATCCCGGGATGAGATCTGTTCGTCCCAGTAACGGGTCTTATTAATGTACTTCTCAAAATATTTTCGCAAATTGCCTAGTCGTGGAGAATACGGCTCTGGATTATATACTTCCTTCCGTAATCTCTCTTGAATACATGTTGACCAATATTTGGCCAAGAATGCCTTTTGGAATTGCTCATATGTATCACAACTGTCAGCTGCTTCGGTTGCCCATAATGCAGCATCTCCTTGTATGTAAGACATAACAAACTGTATTTTCTGGGTATGACTCCAAACGCTAGGCAAAATGTTTCTAAATCCCTTGATAAACACTACAGGGTGAACAGATTTCTTCTCCGTTGTAAAGATCTGAAACTGTCGGTTCCTAATCAGGCTTTCTTCAATCACTACTTTGGAATGACATTTATTCGTTTCGCTTACATTGGTTGCCTGTGCTGTCTCGCAGTCGCAATTTTGTACTGCAGTATTTATATGCCTATCATTGTTGGACCTGGCTGGCGTGACATACGCCTGCGCATCGTCATGCCGCAAGCTAAGCTCCATCTCGGCAAGACGACGGTCCACATTCCGCTGCCACAGCGGAATGTCCTTTTGCACAATCCTTTTAAGATTCTGCACTTCCGCTTTTGAGTCCACTTCTCTGGCCTCAATTGCGGCGTGCACTTTCTGATCTATTTCTTTTATGACTTCATTTTCCACTTTGTGCACTTGTTCGATCACTTTGTCCTCAATTACTTGAGTTGTGTCAAGTTCTAGTTGTTCGACCCTATTAGTCAGGACACTAATTTCCTCTACGATATTGGCATTAGCCACTTGAATACTATCTACTCTTTCGCTTAATTGCTGCACCGTTTTGGGTATGGTTTCATATTTTTGTTTCAAACAAACAATGTCACTTTGCATAACTTCTAAAGTTTGCATCAACTGCAAGTCCCTCTCATGCAGGCGTCGGTCACGCTCTGCTTGTTTAGCATCACGTTCTCTATCGCGCTCTGCTTGCATACATGCAAATTCAGCTACCAATCTCTGGTCACGCTTTGCTTGTTCAGCATCACGCTCTCTATCACGCTCTGCTTGTTTGGCATCACGTTCTTTATCACGCTCTGCTTGTTTACATGTAAATTCAGCTACCAATCTCTGGTCACGTTCTGCTTGCATATGTACAAATTCAGCTTGGAAATTGAGCATGCGCTCGAACATAACTCTTAATGATTGCACTTCTGACATCTCACCACTCTCTGGTCCGTGTCCAGTGCTTGCGGATGGCACAGTATTTTCGCTATCAACTGAATCACTGGGTGGCAGTGGCAACATTTCTTGCCCTTCTGCCCCCAGATTCTCACATTGTACTTAATGAACTACGTCACTAACATTACTTTGTGTCCCACTTTCTAACTCGGTATCACTATTTACTGACTGTTGCTCATTATCCATGTTGATATGTTTCTGACTACGCAATCTTACCATAGTAAACAAAAGAAATAAAATCTGAACTAAATATCCTAACACTCAGGTTTCACTGACATAATCACACAAGAAATGGACATTAACTAATACACACTTACTATATACTACACTGACTAACTACCTAAATGGCCTGTTATTTTAAAACAAAATACTAACAACAAGCACACCATTAATGATACGAGAACACTGCACTGAGGCTACTTTACTACCCACAGGACAACTACACTGTAGCTTTACCTTTTGGTGATCTATCTTGGGTGCAGCTGCCCCCTGATATTGTGGTAGATAATTAATTTTTCGAAATAATGAGCTCTCTTCTTCAGCTTGCCTCTGGGTACATAGTGTTCTCATGCAAAAAATCATACACAGGTATTACCACACAATATTGGTTATGAAATACATACAATACATAGAAAAATTATTAAATGTTCTGCAACAAAGTTCGACTATATTAATTCCCTAGTTATCTCACGGGTATTTAGTGGCCACTGCATATTCGAGCCCCACGTTGGGCGCCAATTTAACGAAATCGTCGCAATATGGATGGAATTGATTTGAAATTGAAATTTCGTTAAAGAATAAATAATAAATTTTATCTTTTGCTTTTAAGTTAATTTTCTTTCGTGCGAACTTTGTTGTAGAACCACTCTCTTATTTTCGTGTGGTAATAACAAATTTTACTTTCTTAAGAATTACGTACATTTAAAGAAAAATATTACGTGCACTCATATTAACTGGATATAATATTTAGTTGAGAATTGAGTCCTTTAAATCATTCGGCCTTGGCATACACTTTCCTGATGCAGTGGGTTTTTTTGTTAAATATTTTTACTGAATTTTATCCCGGCACTAGCCATAGAACACAAGATTATCTCTATCAGCAGAAAATGTTTTAATTATTGCCAGGCCGACATTTATCACTGATCAAACCTACTTCACTATGCATTTGAGTTATTTAAAAGAACCAAACTGTTTAAATTTCAATGTTAACTAACATTAACTATCCGCCTACGAATGCACAAACGTATAATTAATTCAAATTTTATCAGCCACAGGATCACTGAAAGGGAAAAACAATTTCTTAATTCACTATTGATTTTTATGCATCTGTTCCCGATTTACGGGTTTGATAATTTTTTAAATGTGCCGCCTCTTCAGATCTGCGATTGTTGGTCGCGGCACAGCCCAGCAACACCGCTAAAAAATGCTGAAAAATTCTTAAAGAAATTTTATAGATGACGTGGGCAAGCTAATTTACATAAATAATTCACACTTCTGATAAATACTGATATATTTAGCTCAAACAACAATTCAACTCACATTAATTCGTAACGCATCGTCTAATGGCGGCTAAGTCCAGACAGAGACAAAAGAAGTCTACACATTCGTTAAAAGCTTCTTCACAGTGTCCTACCTCGATAACTTCTGAACAAAGAAGTCCAAAGAATACATAATGTCTAGTCCTTATATAGCATTTCCCGACTATTAACATTTCTTTGTAAATTGACGATATTATTCTCTTCTGGCAAATTTTTATATCTCTGATACCGCAAATACTGACACATTTTATATTCACATAATAAATACAGAAAAATTCCTATCCTAAATACAGAGAAATATTACAATAAAAATATAAGGAGAATAGCTAATGTATTTTATACCACATTCAGTAATATTTTTGTTCAATAATTACGATATATACAACTTGCCCAGAGCGGCGTATATGGTACAAATAAACTGTGAAAATGCCAGGGAACGTTACAAGTGCCAGTTTGTGGATACATAGTTTTGGTAGACTTTTATAGAGTGGGAAAAAAAGCTGGGTTGATTTTCAGACAAAAAAAAAATATAGAGGAGAGGGTTTGGTATTACGTAGTCAGAGTTGGATTCCTCGAAAGCAAAACTTCCGCTGAGCTAATTTTGCAAATATTGTACTTCTTTTTAAGGAAATTTATTTAAAATTCAGTCTTTAATTTGTGAAATGTGTCGTGTGACGATTCGCTATTACTTTATTACCTAAACACTTGACATAATAGCACAGGTTCTGTGTGGAGTCCTTTAATTATTGAGTATTTTCGCGCACGATAGTACAATTTTGTTTGTGTGGTCGTTGTAGGGATTTTGTTTCTCCTAGAAATATTGTTTCATCATGTTTAGTACAAACAGTATGAAACATCGTCCTAACACAAGGCAACATAGGGTGTTGAAAAATAACGCGTACGTGCAAGATGCGGTAAATCATCTTGAGCAATTTGCAAATATCAGTAGTTTACACGAGACTGCAGGAAATTGAGCGCATACACAATTGTCCAACCAGTTTAGCGAACAATAATGAAACAGAACAAACGATGGGTAGTCAACACTTGATTCTGAAGTTGAGTTTGTCGGCGTAAGTCGCCACAGTCTAGCGAAAGCCTACTGAAGAAGCCACAGTCGTGCGAAGCTTTACAACAACTGGTGACAGACACATCAGAATCGGTTTTTGTGTCAATATATTTTGAACGAACACAGCGCTCATAATCTTCAGTGAATAATTATATAGAACGGCGCTGTGCGAAACCGACAAATTTTCTAGAGTCAATTCGTTGGATGCTTAAAGAAACACAAGATAAAATGCGTAGGAAAATCGCAAATCACGCGAAGAAAATACTAAATCTCTAGGAAAGAAATAAAAAATGGCCTTCATCCAATAATTAGCAGTTTTACAACCAGAACAGAACATAAAAACATGAAAACAATCAGCGTAATGATAAGGACGAATTGTTAGCTAAAATCAACACTGTAGTTCCGAGTGTGATAGCTACACACAAAAAGAACAGAACAAACACCTGAGCACAGCGGTAAAAGAAATTAGAGAACAACTGGATACTTTGACACTACATTCTAAAGAACAAAAAGAACAACTTCCTACGTTAACAAACAGCAAAACATTAGCCTCCACGAGCTTAAACAGTGAAACAAATCCGGGGAACGACAAAGTAGATAAACTATCGAAAGAAAACAACGTAATACCTTATATCATTGCAAGTCATGGAGAACAATAAATCGAACATCTGGCGATCCCAGCCTGTGAAGAACACGAACAAACAGCTATAATTTAGACTAACATATGCCGAAACTCAGACAGCATTACACTAATTTGTCCTTATAAAGAAGGTGAAGCTTTGAAACAGCATACAGACTGTCATTATGGAACAACATCTCACACATAGTGAAACAAAATGCAAGAGCGATGATCTTGGCCATTCTTATTCATATGTTGCCATTTTCGGTATCTGTATATGGTCATGGCATTTAGGTAACTTTTCGAGTGCACAAGTTTCTCTCGCAGTGAACAGCTATGGTGGCATACCAGCGATGTTTCGTGTATACAGAATGCTTACATTCACCTTTACAAATATTTTCATACAAACAACTTAGGCGATTATTTTCTTATACAAAAATGTACTTATGCACAAGGTAGTGAACAGTCTGTGCGCAATTATATTGAGCATTGGAGCAAAATAATTACGGGAATAAGTGAAAGTCTGAATTCCGTGCGTTTTATAACGTTCAAATGTACGTATGAGTTCCATTCTGCTTTTTCGGATACATCAATTGTCATACAATGCCTCCCCGAGCTGGGTGTTAAGAGTTTTTCAGTTTCTTGGTACACTCGTCTTCTCTTACTATCCTTTTTAGTCGATAAGTACACGGAACTTTCTTCAACTATCCTAAAGTAAATATGTGAGAAATCAATTTTAGTGAATTGAGAGCTATGATTAAGAATGTGTCCTGCTGGCGTTAAAGTGCATTCCGATACTGACAAAATCAAAACTTTGATTACAAGCATTTCATGACAGTAACAAAATTTGACCAAGTTAAAAAAATGTGATAATGAAAAACCACTCACATTTAATAAAGATTTGAACCCATTAGCCAAAGATGTCGAGAAAAAAGCGGAATTTTCACTAAAGGTCGACTATGGAAAACACGCAACAATACGCGACAGGTATTAACTACAGAACAGCGTCTTGGAATTTCGGCATTAAATAATGAGTCTCATCACACAAAAATACCACTGCCATAGCATTATATTTTTGTCACTTATACAAATATCTGGGACATCTACTGATCCTCCCTGGAATTATGCTCTCAGTGAACGTTTTCTAATAACAAATTTTTCGAAATGAAACACAGATTGGCGAAACAACTACACAGCTTTGAACACCATCACTTTTACCGACAGTAGTAGCAGTCATGAGTTATGAAATGAAATATTTAGTACCAGTCCTGAGGAGATGGACAGATCAATGATATAATATTGTGTTGTCCAAATGGAAAATCTGTTTTGCAAATGATAGTGTAACTGATGAATTGCAAGTATATGAAGTATTTTCTACCACTTCAAGGAATAATTACAGGTTGCTAAAGAAAAGATTGTGTTGTCTGAAGAATTCCGGCTGGTGTGGCCGAGCGCTTCTAAGCGCTTCAGTCTGGAACCGTGCTGCTGCTACGGTCGCAGGTTCGAATCCTGCCTTGGGCATGGCTGTATGTGATGTCCTTAGTTCTAAGGGGACTGATGACAGACGTTGAGTCCCATAGTGCTCAGAGCCATTTGAACCATTTCAGTCTGAAGAAAATTATCAGCGTCCGAGGTAATATGTATTTTTGTGTAGATTTTCTTTTCATGACCAGCTGCACAGTAGTGAAGGCTTGTTTTCTCAGTAGTGTTGTTTATGAAGTGTGTCTGTGGAATGTTTCACGTGTACGAATTGATTAATAAAAGCGATCCGGGAGTATTTACTGTTGATTATTTACGAGGTATGAGGATATTATGAGATGTGAGGTTATTATGATGATGATACAGTAGAGATAACTACGTTGATGTTGTGATTATTAGTTATGATGATTATAAGATGATAATACAGTAGAAAGATGCTACGGTTAGGAATTATTACATATTATGAGGAAGAAGTAGGTAATGTTTAGGGCATGTGTTAGTGACCCTGTTTTTGCTAAGCTGAATTTATTTTGCTTGAATATACTTCATTATCTTGCATGCAGTAAAGGGAAGGTGATGAAGAGTAATGTTGTTAATAGCATAACAGAGATGTGAATATCAAACCACATATAGAATAATCCTATGTACTAGACTTGTACCCTGATGATAAAACTACATGTCACCTATTTCTAAAATATTTCTTGCATCACAGCGCACAGCAACAGTTAGTGATAAATAATAATATTACACCGCATGTCCGAGCGACTCCCGTCGCGCAGCAGGCAACGTTTGACAATAATCGGGCGACTATCGTCGAGCAACAAACTTCATTTATTGCCCAACAACTCGAGCGATTTGCTACCACTACGCATATACTAAACAAACTGCTACAAACTTAGAAATTTTATATAGAATCTGAATAAGAATTAATTTGCGGCTTTACATGATGATCTTCTTACTTCTCAACTTTTTTTGCCATAGGATATAATAAGATTCTTTTCATTTTTCTACTAACAAGTGTGACATTGCAAATTAACTGTCTTCCTGTATTTCATATGATGTAACACAATAATATGCAATGCTTTTACTTAAATGATTTTCAGGTTATATTTGCCTTTTACTATTATGTCATTTACTGAGTTTCTTCATAATGTATATTCCCTGTATACATTGTTACTATGTGATGCAGCGCCATTAGTATAATAATTATGTTAAGTACAGTATTCTAGCGAGCTCTCATTACTAATTTAAAATGTGTAAGAAATCGTGAAAGATGTGTAAGGAGAAAACAAAGAGAAAAAGACAAGAAAGAGCAGAGAAATGGTTACAAAAAATGAAACATGAGAAATGGTTAGTTAAGGAAAAGATAATAAAAGGCTGGATAGGTCAAAGATGAGAGATGGTTAGGTAGGGCAATTGAGCTAAATAATATGAATGTACGGGAATGTATGAAACTTATGACAGAAAGAAGTAAAGAATAGAATAACAGAAAGGTTGGACCAAACTATAAGCAAAAAGATTAAAAGGTGCGCGAACGGAAGGATGAAATATAACTAGAGAGAATGGTAATTACTCACCATAGTAGGTATAATCATAGACGGACATTTGACTGACTGCATAAAGTATTCTTTGACGTGAACCTTGGCAACTCCCAACTACATGTTTTTCCCAATTATATGTTTGTGTTCTCCTTATCTGTGTGCGTGACCACTATCCTTATGTATCTCTTTATATGTTACTCCCTATACTTTTGTGTATTTCACGAGTAGATTTAGAATGTTCTGTAGGATCATAGTGTATAGACATTATAATTGTTGATTATCATGCTTATTACTGTACACTGTTTCGCATGATTTTCTTGTCTAATATTTCTCTATCATTATTGTAAAACCATGATGCTATTTTTTCTTAGTGTTTTATAGACATACAAATCTGTTGTTGGCATTACGTTACATGTACATTTCGTATATACAACTATGTAACATCTTGTTACTCCCGTCTTAATATAGGAAACTGTACATTTTAAATGAAACAAACTGTAACTGATTGATCATTCGCCACAAATGTTTGAGACTTGCCAGGGCAGAAGAAATATTACTGACCATATACTGAAATACTCTGCTAGACGTTGGCATACTTCACTGATACAAGCTACACCTGATTTTCATAAGGCACTCTTTGATACTACAAGATGGCTTTGTAGTTATCAGTGGATCTACAGTCCGCTCCAAGCAGATACTACGTTACTTTACTGTCTGTGCATGTGAGGCTGTCAGCTGAGAACTGTGTTTAGTCTCACTGAGTCTGCTTCCACATGACTTCCCACAACACTTACATTATTGCAACGACCTAAAGAAAATTTGGTCGTTTTCACAAGGACACTCTTCTTCCTACTTTCATCATGCAGATTACTACTGTCATTCGTGACTGTGCTTCAGAAATGTAACCATCGAACTAACCCTGTGCAGGACGTTCTCATAGATATCATAAAAAATATTAATAACCTACTAGTGGTGAATTATGCTGATTAATCACTCACATAGTCCATTAAATTTCGGGCATGCAGCCACTCAAATATTTTTTTCTTATTTCTATTATTTATTTATTTGTTTATTTTTTAATGGCGTGCTCATTACGCCGGAAAGTTGAAACTGCAAATCATTCACATGTTCTTGAATTTTGTAAATATTTTTTGCTTATAGTTTATTAACTCATATTCTTGTAAAACTGCTTTTCTCTTTGTATTTGCAACATTTTTTTAAATGTTGTATCCATAATGTTTACAATTTTGTCCTCGTCCCATTCCTATTTGAAAAGACACGCGTACAAAATTATACTGGGGGGAAGGTGGAGGATATGCAAGGTGGACATGACATTTCTGTTTTATATGTCATCGATGTGCACGCCGGAGAGAGAGCAAGTTACGTTACTGTTAAACAATCTTCGGTCTTTTCGGGCACCGTCTTCGCCTCTTCACAGTCTGATACATTCTTAGATGAAGTGTGGTACGTGATGGACGTGTTCAGTAGTGCTGTGTTCACTTGTGATTGTATCCGTTAGATAAAGATTAACTGCAAACGACAAAAAGGATGAATATGATATATGCAATGAAAGGTGAAAGGAATATGAATTTAGAATAATGTAACGTGTTATTGAAGGGAAGAAGTTTGAGGGAAGAGTACAGCACTGCGCAATGGTTATTATCAGCTAGTTAACTTGCTCAGAGCTGAGAGAAGACCAGCCCACTTCCCTGAGTTATGGATTGAAATGCTAACTGATTAGGCTCTTTGATTTTTATAGAAATTCTCTGTTAACATTGTACCCTTTTTAAATCATTGTTCACTTTGTTAAGAACAGTATTCTTCAGACCCATGTCATGAGTGAAGATCACACGAAGTATTTTTCTTTCTGAATATATTCTTCATTCTAGAATCGTTGTCTTGACATTATCATTTCGTAGAAATAGTTGCTCTCCCCACCCTCCTGTTTGTTGTTACGCATTACCACATGCAACGGTTAGGTATGTATTTAGAAACAGAAATCTATCTTATCCGCTGTCTGCTTGCTGTCTGCTGTTGTGCTTTCGAGAAATCTGCAAAAAATGTTGTCAAGACGCGAGGTAAGTGGAAATTTTGATAAGAGCCAGCTAATTAAATTTTCGACTTCAGTTTCACATTTAACGTAAAGGCAAGCTGCATTCAGGTCAGTCACAGTTCAGTCCAAAATACATTCTTTATAATCAAAGGTTAAGAAACTGGATAACAGTTTGTGAATACACAGATTTAGTAATACGTAGACTTTTATAGAGTGCGAGGAAAAGTTGGGCTAAATTTCAGTCAGAAACATATGTAGGGGTGAGGTTAAACATTATTTGAGAAAATATTTACGTCTCATTTTTTCGAGTGAAGACGGTTACACGAATCACGTAACTGTATTCCTTGTGGACCTGGCGCTTTCCGCAATGGCAAGAACATATCGGAAATTTAATTTACAGACTGAGCGGAGCTCCATTGGACTGTTACCTGGACGTGTAAGAGCATTATATAATAATGACTGGCCTTAATGATGTATCGGCCGTCGGAGGTGTAACGTTCTCACGTTGCACCATTAGGCTCTGAGGTCACCTGATCTCACGGTTTACGAATTTTTATTTTTGTGGGGTTTTAATGATAGAATCCATCGATGTGCCTCCCCTCTCAACAACTTTGAATGGACAGTGACGCCCGAACATAATAGTCGTCCGTGAAGTAACTCCAGACATACTTGTAGCAGTTTGGCACACGTTTGACTGCACTCTGTTTGTTTGTAGCACATCTCGGAGGAAACTTTGAACATTTGTGAAAAGTAAATGAAAACATTGATCTTCAATGTATCCTTAAAATAGGTAGCTCAAGGTTGTATTTGGCTACATGTAAAACGAATACTCGTGCAAAATCGATTTTCTTTTAGTCCTACGAGTACGCTAAAACTTGCCAGAACTTCAATCTTGATTCTTGTATACATAATGTTTTTAAATAGGATGAACCAATTTGAAACCCCTACTATTTTGATGCATGAACGGGGCTGCAGCTAAAGGAATCTCTTAAAATAGCTTTCACGTTTTTGATATGATACAAATGCTCTACTTGTACAATTAGATACACAAGACATTAAGAGCGTTTACAAACTTCAACTAGCTTTCTTACTCGTGAAACTGGACAGTTCGACAGTCCAGCCTCTTACAACAGAGGTACCGCTTGTGGGCCGGGAAACAATAGATATCAGCAGTGTGAGAGGAGATGAGTCATGGGTTTCTGCAGATACCGAACACCTGTCTGTAATGTTAGGGTATTTTCCACAGTTAACGCCAGACTTACATTAAATTTTCTTTATTTTTGAATTTCCCTTGCTCTTTAACGGTCAGAAGTCAGTGTCATATGCGGTGGTTTACCAGAATTGATCCCTGAATAAATAATTTTCTTTTACTTAATTGTGTTACACTAACTTGAACTAAAGATAAAAAACGTTGTTCATGTGTCATTAACTAAGTCCAATACACCACGAAACCAAATTTGCGTTAGTGGAAGAAAGTGATTAAGGTGAAATAATTTCACTTCCATCAATGATCACTATATAATCTATTCATTTCAATTAGCGGTTTCGACCATATTTAGCCCACTTCAGCTTTTTACTAATAAAAATGAAAGTAGTTATTTTTTTTAGTGCAATGTAATATCTTATGAATGTGCCCAGACGCAGCAAAGCACCTACTTCAAATTTCGATATAAAATGCACAAAATGTCATCAACGTGAAATCTGAAGAGACTGGTGTCACAGGATTATTTATTCTAGGGATATTCTGAAAGTAAGTTATGGCATCGTTTATTATAAGGAGACTTTATTGCCTTAAGCGAAGGCACCACGGCATCTTGAACTATACACCTTGCGCTGTCTATCGACAGTCGCCACTGACATTGAGACATATGTCGCAGCGTTAAGTCAGTTTCAGAAACAGCTCTGGTTAACTTCGGTGCCCTTCGATGTAAGGAATAGTTGGACAGCCTGCTCCAACCCAGCACTGGTTTGGAACTTACGACCCGAGAGGGCGGCTTTCACGCGGGGGATAGATGAAAGTCCGATGATGCAAGATCTTGGCTATAGGTAAGGTGATCGAGTCTCTCCCATCCGAAACGACGAATCTGATCTTCAGTGACTCCTGCTGTTGTTGGTTTTGCCTTTCCGTGCAACAGCACAACATCTGCACCCAAGAGCCCTGGCCTCTTTCTTCGAATGGCGGGTCTGAGTTTGATGAGTGTGTCGCAGCAGCATGCTGCTCTGATGGTCCCTTGCTGGTGGAAATCACGGAGACTTGCACCTTTCGCGTCCCAGACCACTGCAGCTATAATCTATCCAATGGAGGGTGACACTTTGAACTTTTTCCTCACTGTCGAACCGGGATTCTTCTATGCCATTGAGGCGGTCTTGGATTCTAGAATAACGGGAGAACCCATGCCTCATCGCCTGTGATCATTCTGAACAGGAACTCATTTCCCTCTCACGCAATAAGTGATCGAGGCTGATTCCCAGTCTTTCACTCTAGTAGTCCACAGTCAGATTTCTCCGCACCCGTCCTGCAGACACTTTTTGGCAGCCAAACACACCATGGGGTAAGTGATGGGCCTGAGCACGGCCAATAAGCAGTGTGGACACCATGTCTGACACCGTTATGTGTGTGTCCGCTACGCCCTGTACCCTGGCAATGTTGTTGCCGTTCGTGAATGGCTCTGAGCAGTATGCGACTCAACTTCTCAGGTCATCAGTCGCCTAGAATTTAGAACTAATTAAACCTAACTAACCTAAGGACATCACATATATCCATGCCCGAGGCAGGATTCAAACCTGCGACCGTAGCGGTCGCTCGGTTCCAGACTGTAGCGCCTAGAACCGCACGGCCACCAAGGCCGGCCGTTCGTAAATGTATACGGACTCTCGCTTCGACCTTCACCCTCCACACTATCTTTCTTGTCTGAATATGCACCACCAGCGACCATCCATTTGACGAGACGTGACCTCTTCACCATACACGGTCTGTAGGTAATCATGGACGATGGAGACACTAGTCCCTCATGCCCATTTACACCAGATGACACCGTCGTTGAACCAGGAACGGATGAGGACCCATGTGGCATTTGTTTGTATCCCTCGTACAAACAAAGGATTTGCAAGCTTAAGGGAAAGAATTATGTGAATGTTCGTTTGAGGCATCATTACATGCCAACTGTGTTTTAAAATAGCAATTTTCAGCCGTATTGATGAAAGCATAGCGTACCACTTTTATGTAAGAGTCATGAAACAGGAGAAGGAATGCATTAAAATTTTCAAAAGCGAAGAACAACCAATGGAAAGGTCAAATTATTCAATTTCCCGATGTGAAACTGAAGAATGCGCAAAAGGAATGTTCTTTTTACTTAAGCACCAGGGGAAATCGTTACAATTTATGAAGGTTTTCCTTCCGTGGGGATCCACAACCACTAAGTGTTTGATCATACAATGTAAACTTTCACGGCCGGCATTGACTTCACTTAAAACTTCCGGGCTGATAGGCCGTGGTCGAAGTATAAAACTGTCTCCTAACGTTTCGTCTCCGACTGCGGGAGACATCATCGGAGGTAAAACGGCGAACTGCGAAGAGGACTCGAGGAGGCGCTGATTATATAGGCAGTACAGAGGGCGCCACTGTCGATTACGTGGCGTCGGCTATGAGATTGTCTCTGGTAATGCCAACATTCTCGATTGAAAGTAATCGATCGTCACGCTTGCGGTGCAACGCTGACATCCAAATTTTATCCAGTTTAACACCTTCGTCTTTCCTGTTAAAATTATTACGATGTTTATCAATCTCGATAGCCTCTCTATACAAGCGTGCATAATAATGCGAGGTTTTTGATATGACGCTCGTCTCGCTGAATTTTATTTCATGATCACCTTCCTGGTAAACATGTTCCGCTACGGCCGATTTATCCGTGTGACCTAGGCGGCAATTCCTCTTATGTTCGACAAGACGGGTGTTCACACTTCTCTTTGTGGTACCGATGTAAACCTGTCCACAACTACAAGGAATTTTATATACCCCCGGTGTAGCCAAAGGGTGCCCTGCATCTTTTGCCGACCTCAAGAATTCTTTTATTTTCCTAGTAGGATAAAATTTGGATGTCAGCGTTGCACCGCAAGCGTGACGATCGATTACTTTCAATCGAGAATGTTGGCATTACCATAGACAATCTCATAGCCGACGCCACGTGATCGACAGTGGCGCCCTCTGTACTGCCTATATAATCAGCGCCTCCTCGAGTCCTCTTCGCAGTTCGCCGTTTTACCTCCGATGATGTCTCCCGCAGTCGGAGACGAAACGTTAGGAGACAGTTTTATACTTCGACCACGGCCTATCAGCCCGGAAGTTTTAAGTGAAGACACTAAGTGTTTAATAAAAGAATGCACTGTTCGTTGTAATCTGTATTGCGGTTTATTAAAATCGTGGTATTAGCTAATTTAGGCTGTGAGCTATTATCAGGCGTCGGAAATAAACGTTGATTTCAGTTGCTTGGCAAAATTAGCTAGTAGCATGATTTTAATAAAGCACAGTACAGCCTACAATATACAAAGTATTATTTCATTATTATTTAATTATGACCTTGAAAACATGCTGAGACCATAAAGCTTGTCGGCGATATAGGTGCTATACGTACTGAATCACCAACGCGATTCATCTTCCTAAAGACGTGTGATTTGGCGAAGGCCTTGTTTGTGGATGTTCTCTTCTGGCTGTTAACCCTCCGTCGGGCGCAATCGGCCTGACAGGCACAGCTGACGTGTTTTTCTCCCTCTCTCGCCAAGTAGGCGGCGTGGGATTTCCCCGCCACTAGTAGCTTCCTATCTTCAGGTGCTGTTTACAACTCACTCCATTAGTGTTCGCGTGACCCTCGTGGAGAGGAGGCGTGACGTTCGTGGCCTCTCAAGCTCATTGCGTCTGGTCACGTCTCACTTACGAAGGTGCGTATTTTTTGTTATTTTTCATCAGAGTGCTTATTTTGTTCATTTGATGGATGAGTAACGCGATTTTTGTGAATTATTTACGCAAATATATACTATTTTGTGCTCGGCCTTTCAGGCACATTGCGTCTGAACACGTAATTATCCTGGTGTTTTCTCTTTTACGCCCCAGATTTTCCACAAATATGGCTCGGAATTACTATGATCTAACCCACGTCATCTTGAGGAAATAAAGGATTTGCTGATGTGCGCTGAAGATGAAGACCCCAAGCTGATTGAGGATCTTGGGGATGAGAGTGACATTGATTCTGAAGACGAGGTGGAAGAACGTGAAAGCGATTCTGTAACAGATGAGACTGATGAAGATGAAGAAAGAAGGGACAGCAATCAAATAGCTTTTATTTAGGAAGAGATAATAAGACCCTGTGGGTCAAAAAGCCACCTGGAAAAAGAAAGCGCAAGGAGTCTCACAACATCATCACTCACCTTCCTGTAGTCATAGGATATGCTAAGAATGCTAAAACTGCAGTTGAATGTTGGAATAATATATTCACTGATGACAACCTTGATATAATCGTTAGATATACAAACCAATACATGGACACTATCAAGGATCGTTTCTCCAGAGAGAGAGAGAGAGACATCAGCTGCACAGATGTAATCGAACTAAGGGCCTTTATTGGCTTGTTGTAACTAGCAGGAGAATACAGAGGGAACCGTCAAAGTCTGGAGGAACTTTGGGCGACTGAGAGGCGACGGCGTTGAAAAATTCAGCCTCGTGATGGATCTCAAACGATTTAAGGGTCTGATACGTTGCCTTCATTTTGATGACCGAATGACCAGAACCCAATGGAAAGAATTTGACCGGATAGAACCGATTCGTGAAGTTTTCGAAAAGTTTGGGGAAAATTGTCAAAAGAGCTAGTCTCCTGGTGAAAACGTCACAATAGACGAAATGCTTCCAGGTTTTCGTGGAAGATGTGTTTTTCGGTAGTACATACCATCAAAACCAAACAAATAGGGAATAAAACATTTTGCTCTTGTTGATACTAAAATGATGTGTACAGACAATCTGGAGATCTACGTTGGATTACAACCATCGGGTCCCTTCTGTGTCAGCAACAAGCCAAGTGAAGTTGTCAAGAGAATGGCTAAGCCTTTATTTGGATCTGGTCGCAATATTACGGTAGATAACTGGTTTTCTAATTTTGAACTCATCGACTCTTCGAAAACAAAAAAGCTGTCATTTGTTTTAAATGTCAGAAAAAATAAAAGGCAATTGCCATCAGAATTTGTTGAAGTAAAAGGGAAGGAACGATACAGCAGCATGTTTGGCTTTATTGATGGGAAGGTTTTGGTTTCCTACATACCACGCCAGAACAAAAATGTGGTTCTTGTATCTTCGTTGCGTTCTATTGATACCGAATGTGGAGAGAAAAATGAACCACAGATTGTTACGTTCTACAATTCAACGAAAGGTGGGGTTGATACTGTAGATCAGACGTGTGCTACTTACAATGTCAGCCGAAACACAAAGCGCTGGCCAATGATAATTTTTTCCACAATGCTGAATGTGGGTGTTATCAACTCACAGGTAATTTATCTTGGAAATCAACTGGAAGGGTGTACCTAAAATCACTGGCACATCAACTTGTTCTTGGAGAGCTAGCTGCCTATCCCACGCAAATATGGTCTGCCAACTTTGCTTTTCTGTGCGCCAGTGTGTTCCTTCTGGTAATTCTGAGTGAGTGTGAAAGACACCAGCATCAAAAAAGTGGCTTACAATTGGAGTTTTTTTCTTAAATTTACTGTTTAGTAAAATTTATGTACTAAAAACTATATCTGTTTGGTGTTTGTTTCAAAATTTCAGTCCTTTCAAGTTTGTTACTTTTGTGTTTAATAATTTTTTTTCGTCCAATTTCGTATGTTCTGTATCTACACATTCCAATGAAAGTAACTGATTACGGTTAAGGTTGCTAAAGTTGAGAATCTGAGATAACAGGTGATTTCACAATCTCTGCCTGTCAGGCTCATTGCGCCCGAACTCAGGAGTCCCAGAATTCCGCCTGACCGAGGGTTAAGGAAACGTTTCATCTCGAAAATCACCTCATCGTCGTTGAGGAAACGCCTGCTGTTTCTTCACACAACGAAAGAGAAACAACTTACTGGATCCTGTCGTAGGTGGATTTCCTGAATGAGTTAAAATTTTATAGCGGAAATGAGCAGTAAGTGTGACTGTATGCTGTGCAGAATATGCTGGATCTTATAGCGTGACATAATCACAATGTGGGACAGCCTTTCGCAAAACTTTCCCTTAATAGCCCAGCGTAACCTCGTCACGAGATTTCAGCAGTACGACCTTATCACTGCTTGCCCCACAACGAGGGTTTAACCCTTTCGTGACGAGCAGGACACACGTGCGTCACATACAAATTTATTTCCAGAGTTCACAGGGATAGCAAAGTCCCACATCTGTGTGGTGCTGCGATCTAGCTTTTTTAAGGTATCAGCAGTTAGGAGCCAACAGGGTCATTGTGTGGCACAAAATGCCTGATAATCTTGGCGATAGTGTAAACACTGTAAATCGATCGTTATTATTTTTCAATTTCTTGCTCTACAGTGTGATCATGATAGAAGTTCCGCGGTTTTCAAACACCCATAAAAAAGCCCGCCGACACAAGGCAGTAACCGAAACGTTGCAGCTGTGCCAGGCCAATCGAAATGACTTCTCTAGCCGACTAACTGCCAAGAATGAGTGCTGAATGTGCTGCTATGTCGACGAGATCAATGAGGAAAGGAAGCAGTAGAAACATGACGGTTCACCACCGACGAAAACGGTGAAAACCACATCATCATTAGGCAGGTGGTGCTGAAGATTTTTGGGACTACCATGGTAGCGAACTACCAGATTAACCCTTTCGTGACAGAATAAAATAAAATTTCGCATATTAATATAAAATTTGTTTCTTGTTTTTGGAATGGGTACTGGGTCAGAATGTGTTTCTAAAATTCGATTGTTGTTTATAGTTTTGTAATTTTTTAAGTGGGACGTGCATGTCACAAAGGAGTCCTCGAATCCAGGAGGACATATGCCTTCCACTTAAAACAATTTCTTACTATGTATTAGGATACGTAAAAAGGATGAAGTAAGTCCCATTATTATGTCAAACGAATTTATTTGTTGACAGCTTAACATTTTAATGAAATTTTTCAAACGTAGCTGAATTATTAGTGGTATCCTGCAGTAGCTACATATAAAATTAGCCCTAATCTCTTGTATCTGTGTGCTGTATTATCTGCATCGTCTACTTCTACTCCTTGCTGGAAAACGCTTTTCAACAGCACATTATCAGGAAACGCTTGCCTTGCTCTTCTCTTTATATTTATCCCAGATGAAAGCTGCATTAAAAGAGAAAGGTAGAAAGAAAATTAGTCACAGTTACCTCCATTATTACTGTTCCAAATGATGAAACTGGTTTACTACTGCAACGTCCAAAAGAAAATAAAAAAAGACGATCCCACGATTTGACAGTTCTATTGGTATGGGCACCCATGGTCTAGGCGTAGCGTCTCTGATTAATAATCGAACCGTCCTCGATGATGGGTTCGGAACCATCCACTGCCTAAACTGTGATTAACAATCAGTACTGGCGGCCGAAGACGTCCGGCATTACAAGTCACCCTCATGCTGCCAACAGCCTTCTCAAAGAGGGCGGAGTAGCGGACAGACGTTCAGGGCACTCTCTTGTCCTAGGGGTGAGAAACTGCCCCTAAAGGCGGAAGAATCAGCAATAACCAACGGCATGAGGATGCAAAAGACAATAGAAACCACTGCATTAAAGGCACATAACGTGTATCCACAGGACATGTGGCCTGCAATTGAATAAGTGTCATAATGATCTCATCATTGGCAAAAGATTCTGGAATAGTCATCCATTCGGATCTCTCCCAAGGAGTGGGTGACCATGAAAGAAAAAGATGGAATAATCAACGAAAGGATAACGTTCTACGAGTCGGCGCGTGGAATGTCAGAAGCTTGAACGTGGTAGGGAAACTAGAAAATTTGGAAAGGGAAATGCAAAGGCTCAATCTAGATGTTGTAGTGGTTAGTGGAGTGAAATACAAAGAATAAAAAGTGAAATGGAAAGAAGACAAGGATTTATAGTCAGATGAGTGTAGGTTCAAATGGCTCTGAGCACTATGGGACTTAACTTCTGAGGTCATCATTCCCCTAGAACTTAGAACTACTTAAACCTAACTAACCTAAGGACATCACACACAGCCATGCCCGAGGCAGGATTCAAACCTGCGACCGTAGCGGTCGCGCGGTTCCAGACTGAAGCGCCTAGAACCGCTCGGCCACAGAGCCCAGCTTCAATAACAAACTGGCAAGGGAACTTCATCCACTGAACATCGCATGTTCTACAGAAAAAAAACATATGTCTAGATATCAGCCCCAGCAATCACTCTCACGCGAAAATTCGGTGCGTTATTCAGATACTATGCAAACATGACTTCTCTCAGCATATAGATTTTAAACATTCGCGCGCTCGGGTTGTATATCATGGGCCCCTTTCCCCTGCGGCCGAGTATTACTCGAACGCGAAGTACTGTGCGGGGAGTTCAGTAAGAGATCTGTATACCTGATGTCGGTGAACCCACTAGCTATCGAGTGGCACCTGTGGAAGCGGTATGGAATGACGGCTAAAACTGCAGACATTAAATTTCAAAAAACTAGAACTCTTAAATGGCGGGACCACAAAGAATTAATATTTGAGGGTTATTGGGCGAACTTGTGTGCACGGTAAACACTTTCCTGATGCTTTATCTTATGTCTTTCAACTTCGTTGCAGATATCATAGACGATTTCATGGAAGAAAACGTGCTAGATGTAGAAGAAAATGGTAGGATGACGTTCGGCGCATGTGTACACGAGGATGATGACGACGATAATGGAGCTGCCATTTCCCGATCTTTAGATACGTTGAAAACATTCATTGCTTCAACAGGGCTGGGGCATGCAGTCGACAACGTTAGTGAAGGCTGCTCCATCAAATGTGAAATCACCACTTTGCCCGTGTCTGTAGCAGAGGAATGTATGCAACTAGCTGTTGCCTTTAGGAGAAGTGGAAAGAAGGGGAATCTATGTTTCAGGATCCTCAAGATGAGCTTCAAATTATTAAAACAGGAAACGGACCCGTACGTATGGAATAAATACGTCAAAAACCGTGGTACGTATCGCCAAAAGCTTGTAAAAGTAATCCCTTTAGATAAATTTAACAATGGATACAGTAATAAGCTGCGATCCGCGACGTAAACGTACAGTAGTGGGGCGATGTGGAGTTGGGCCTAAACAATTTTAAGGCGTCTGCTGGGTGGGTTCAGGCCTTCAAAAAGAACTATAGAATTCTGTCATGAAAGATAGCACAGGCTACAACAACCAAAGAGCTACGTAACGAAACAACCATAATTACTGCCTGTGAAAAGTTTGTTGCCGACACCAAAGTTGCAATGGACGTTGTAGGTAAACAGAATGTTTATAATATGGATCACAGTGAGTTTAATTTACAAATTACGTCAAGTCGAACTTTTGCGAAAACAGGGACAAAAAGCGTCGTCACAGTCATGCAGTCCGTTAGTAACACGATTCTTAGCTAGAGAATAATGCCAACGATACCTTGTAATGTATATGCAACCAATATGTAACGTACGCACAGCCAATATTGCCTATGTTCGTCTGTAAAACTGGACTCGATAAGCAACCTGAGCTATCAGTAAACGGAATCTAACCCGCATAACACAGTGCGCGTGTTGTATGAGTGCAGTTTCACTGTCATTTAAGCCATCAACAGATCGTGACATGAAAAACTTAACACTAACATTTGGATAAGCTATCTGACTACGTTTTTGAACAAGAATTTACGAGCGATTCAGAATCTGACTTGTGCAACAGAATTTACTGGACCAGAGTACAAGACATGTTGTGCTGTGTCAGTGGCTCTGTTTTGGTCCTAAGTTTTACTCTCACCTCTTTAGATAACTGCCTTTATCCATGTGGTTTACAGCAATGCACAGCAACATGCAACGGGAGCAGCTAAACCTTATTTTTACTAAAAATAAATTTAATAAAAAGCGCTTTGGTATTGTTAACCACTAAATAACTTTTGAGAAGAGATTTCATTAATTAAGTCAATTTAAAAATTCAGAATCATCATGTATCAGTATTAATAATGATAATAACAAATGACGTATGTGTCAATAACGGCTGAGTGCAAAATTAACAAATTATTTCAGTTTCAAAGTTACATTAACATATAGTAACCATCGTATATTATTTAGATGTGGAGAATAATTATTATTACACTACTGGCCATTAAAATTGCTGCACCAAGAAGAAATGCAGATGATAAACGAGTATTCATTGGACAAATAAATTATACTAGAACTGACATGTGATTACATTTGCCCGCCCGAGCCGTCTAAGGCACTGCAGTCATGAACTGTGCGGCTGGTCCCAGCGGAGGTTCGAGTCCTCCCTTGGGCATGGGCGTGTGTGTTTGTCCTTAGGATAATTTAGGTTAAGTAGTGTGTAAGCTTAGGGACTGATGACCTTAGCAGTTAAATCCCATAAGAAGAAGAAAAAATTACATTTGCACGCAATCTGAGTGCATAGACATCCCCCCCCCACTGCATGAACCATGGACCTTGCCGTTGGTGGGGAGGCTTGCGTGCCTCAGCGATACAGATGGCGTACCGTAGGTGCAACCACAATGGAGGGGTATCTGTTGAGAGGCCAGACAAACGTGTGGTTCCTGAAGAGGGGCAGCAGCCTTTTCAGTAGTTGCAGGGGCAACAGTCTGGATGATTGACTGATCTGGCCTTGTAACAATAACCAAAACGGCCTTGCTGTGCTGGTACTGCGAACGGCTGAAAGCAAGGGGAAACAACGGCAGTAATTTTTCCCGAGGGCATGCAGCTATACTGTATGGTTAAGTCGGGTGATGCTGAGGGAATTAGATTAGGAAATGAGACACTTAAAGTAGTAAAGGAGTTTTGCTATTTGGGGAGCAAAATAACTGATTATGGTCAAAGTAGAGAGGATATAAAATGTGGACTCGAAATGGCAAGGAAAGCGTTTCTGAAGAAGACAAATTTGTTAACATTGAGTATAGATTTAAGTGTGAGGAAGTCATTTCTGAAAGTATTTGTATGGAGTGTAGCCATGTATGGAAGTGAAACATGGACGATAAATAGTTTGGACAAGAAGAGAATAGAAGCTTTTGAAATGTGGAGCTACAGAAGAATGCTGAAGATTAGATGGGTAGATCACATAACTAATGAGAGGAAGTATTGAATAAGATTTGGGAGAAGAGAAGTTTGTGGCACAACTTGACTAGAAGAAGGGATCGGTTGGTAGGACATGTTCTGAGGCATCAAAGGATCATCAATTTAGTATTGGAGTGCAGCGTGGAGGGTAAAAATCGTAGAGGGAGACCAAGAGATGAATACACTAAGCAGATTGAGAAGGATGTAGGTTGCGGTAGGTACTGGGAGATGAAGAGGCTTGTAAAGGATAGAGTAGCATGGAGAGCTGCATCAAACCAGTCTCAGGACTGAAGACCACAACAACAAGATCCTGAGAAATCAGTACCTAGAACAACCACCTCTGGTCCTAATAACGTCATTGATACGGCTGGGCATTGAGTCAAACAGAGCTTGGATGGCGTCTACAGGTACAGCTTCCCTTGTAGCTTCAACACGATACCACAGTTCACCAAGAGTAGTGACTGGCGGACTGTGACGAGCCAGTTGCTCGGCCACCATTGACCAGACATTTTCAGTTGCTGAGAGATCTGGAGATTGTGCTGGCCAGGACACCAGTCGAACATTTTCTGTATCCAGAAATGCCCGTACATGACCTGCAACATGCGGTCGTGCATTATCCTGCTGAACTGTTCCTGCAGATGGTTATTGTCTTGCAAACGTCCCCATCTGTTGACTCAGGGATCGAGGCGTGGCTGCACGATCCGTTACAGCCATGCGGATAAGATGCCTTTCATCTCGACTGCTAGTGATACGAGGCCGTTGGGATCCACTGTTCCGTATTACCCTGCTGAACCCACCGATTCCATATTCTGCTAACAGTCATTGGATCTCGACCAACGCGAGCGGCAATGTCGTGATACGATAAACCGCAATCGCGATAGGCTACAATCCGACTTTTATCAAAGTCGGAAACGTGGTAGTACGCAATTCTCCTCCTTACACGAGGCATCACAACAACGTTTCAACAGGCAACGCCGGTCAACTGCTGTTTGTGTATGAGAAATCGGTTGGAAACTTTCCTCACGTCAGTACGTTGTAGGCGTCAACCTTGTGCGTATGCTCTGAAAAACTAATCATTTGGATATCACAGCATCTTCTTCCTGCGGTTAAATTTCGCGTCTGTAGCACGTCATCTTCGTGGTGTAGCAATTTAAATGGCCAGTAGTGTATTTGGAGGATAAGGAGGCTTCTTTCACCGACAAGCAAAATATGGGGTTATTGTAAACTCGAACCAACAATCACGATCCTAACAATGCAATTGCTTTTGTGCTAAGCTTGCGAATTTTACCTCTAATTCCATCAGCAAGCGTAGCTAAGCCATCTAAATCTCTCCTGGCTACATAAATGAAATCAGGCCTTGAGTGTGGCAAGATGTGCCATCACCGACGTGAGGGCAGCGTGACATGTCATCTGTTTCCGGGCTCCCGACCGACACTATTCTTCCAGTCTCGCAGACAGACGTCGTCTCACGACAAAACTTAGAATCACGCTCCCATCTTTCGCCCTCAGATTGTTACTATCGAAATCTGGGTGCTTACACAATGCAAAGAATAGCGTTGACTATATTGTTTTATGTACTGGAGAGTTATGACACACTCCTTACAAACAGCAGATGGGACACTTGCACTCACTTCTGCTTATTGTTTTAAAAGCGTCGACCGGATGATTTGGGCTTCGCGTCAAATAAAATTTGTTTCACGTGAAGAATATTGTAGTTGTGGCCATATTTTCTAGGAAAGTGAACACGGAACACTTACAGAAGTACCGAGAAGAGGTGTTTTATAAAATCATCCGAGACGATAACAGATCAGTTTTAATAGCGGACTCGTTTTCTGTCCACAAATGTTTATCTGTACATGAAGGACACGGAGTAGAAGACACCGCCTTTTCCGTATTGACAATAGCATCAGGTGACACAAGATACTATCAACCGCTAGATGTGTTTGACTTACGCGTGTTCAAGGGGTTCGTCGGGAGGATTGCCAGCCCGGTACGATCAATGTTCAGCCGACCAACCACATGCATTTGCGGTTGACTCCATTACATCCGGCGCTGCGTCGTCTAAATCAGACACTCGTAGGCTATTTTCTTTTGATGCATCGCTGTTATTAGCACGTATTACAGTCAAACTCAGATTTGAGTCATCAACTGATAACAGTTCTTCTGCTGCCTCTTGAAAGCGCTTTCATTGAAATGTTGCTTTTCTGAATAATTAAAAGAATATGCACCAATCATTTAATTGAAACTAAAATACACTAAGAATTATTTTTCTCTGTGTAAATAAATTTGTAAAATAAGAAGAAAAGGTCACCATTTAATGTAAGAAATGTAATTTTTTGCTGTTCCGATAAAGAATGTTCCAGAGGAATGTTTATGTATCGAAACTGTAAAGCAAGTTGAAAGCAGTCGCCGTAATTTGTTTTTGGATTGTATAAAAGCAGAAGCTGTGAGCTCTCTCTCTCTATCGTTTGTTTTCGATGGCGGTTTCACAAAATGTTAGAGTCGTTCTCGTATCTCTAACTTTTGGCTAAAAAATTAGCCTAATTTAACTACAAACGCCGTGTTTCAATTAAGAACCTACTTTCCTGTTCCATTAATACCAAGTCAATTTACTGTCTTATATTTTAGAACTTTTTCAGGCTGCAGCGAAGGAGCGTTTCCGACGTTTGATGGCCACAGCCGAACGCTATTAGTGTTCAATCGGCATTTACTATATCAAACTTATATTTCAGCGCCCCTGTGATCTCTTTTCACCGATCTTTTCTATCAATATCCGGGGAAGGTAATTACTCAAACTGCGTAATTTTGAGATCGGTCACTGACCTGTAAACAATGCCGTCGGTCAACGTTCTCGTCGGTCTGATGGGAATTTGATGCTGTTTGGCGGAATTTAATTTCATTATCAACAAGTAAAAATTTTGGATGCACCATTGTATCATTTCAGAAACTTTGCCACCAGTAAAAGCGATAAATATGATATTACATTATAGTTTTTAAATACCAGTAATATTGTATTGGCGCAGCCAAGGTGGGCCTTGAACAAAAAATTGTATCATGTCGATTGGAGCTTGTTTGATCTGTTTTTCATGAATCAACTGTGCTGTTAGAGTCAAGAACAGACTGATGACGGCTGCACAAAAAATAATTGAAATTAACTAATGTAACGGGAATCAGAACAGACTCCAAGTAGCATCACGGAAGAAAGGTATGGTTACCGACATGTCACCAGTTGCATCTGCTTTCGTAGTCTGCAACGCGTAGCTCATTCAATTCATGCTCAATTTTGGATTTTCTGCATTTTGCATAATTTGTAATTGCAGTAGGCACTAAATGCTAAGCGCTATACTAAGATGAATACCCTTCCGCTGCGCGCAAGCGAAATGAAAACGACTGACAGCGGGTTATTTTAATTGTCAGTTAGTAATGCAACAATTAATTTCTGGTCAATTTACGCGAATTATTCAGTGCGTTGTCAAGATATTTTATTTAAAACTATATTTTCAATTTGTGTTATGGCAAAGACAGGTAAACCTGACAATATACATTCCGCAAATGATAGTGTTTCTGAAAATAACGCCGATCGGGTTAACAATAAATAGTACCGATCCGACGGTGGCAAAACCCGATGCTCAAAATGTGGAGGCAGAAGCTAATACGCATGCACAAGTAATTGAAAATGCCGAGCAAATACCTCCTCCCGACGTAGTTCCCTTTTCTCTGTTATTCAATAAAATTGCTGAGATGATTAATGTTCGCGATATGGAACTGGCAAAGATAATTAACGCAGGCGATGAAGCGCTTGCTTCACGCATAAATACTACATTAAATGAACGCGACGAAGTGCTTGCTTCACGCATAAACGAAACTTTTTCTGAAATCTCTATGGAGGTCAATACTGCTCTTGCTAAGAGAGATGAAGCGCCAATATCTCAAATGACTCAGGTAAATGAGGAATTCGTAAAAAAATTAAAAACTGGTTTAGGAACAGTACCATCCGAAATTACCAGCCTAAACGAGCCATATAAGGATTTACTAGAAACCGTTTCCAAAGTATCAAAACATGCGGAAACAATACAATCAGCGCAGATGACGATGGAAGGTATGATGCGCGAATTAACACGTGTCGAAATCCTGTCCGTAGAAACAGAAGAAGAAGTGCTAAAAATCAAGCTTGATATGCAGAGTGAAAAATTAAATACCGATTTTGCCAAGTGGCTTGAGCAGAAAGGCCAAATGCTCACCGATAAAATAAATTCAGAATGGAAAGGCGCAATACAACGCGCTGGGAGCGAAGCGATGTCCGAACACAAACGCGCCGCTCGGAAACAGACCACATAAAGTACACGACACATCACGACCTCCACAGTGGTGAGACGAATTTTGGTCACATGCAGGAGAAACGCGACGTGCGGTGGAAACAATACCACAATCGTCACGAGAAGCACCGCATATCGATACGCAAATGCAAAAATGGTTCAAATGGTTCTGCGCACTGTGGAACTTCTGTGGTCATCAGTCACTTAGATCTTAGAACTACATAAACCTAACTAACCTAAGGACATCACACACATCCATGCCCGAGGAAGGATTCGAACCTGCGACCGTAGCAGTCGCGCGGTTCCGGACAGAGCGCCTAGAACCGCTCGGCCACCGTGGCCGGCACGCAAATGCAGGACGCGTACATTGCAGGTTGCAGGTCTGCAAAGTTCACGGACATACTTTGAAGCGTATCAACCTGTAAACCCCACTGTACACCAATCGCGTGCTGAGATGGGGGCACCTTAACAGATATCTTTCAGGAAGAAAGCCTGTTAAAACACGGACAATTTCAGGTCTTTATCCCAGACAATAGTCAAGTCCACCTTGTAGTTTTTATACGTTCATTTCGCAACGTATTGCCAAGGTCATGGAATGAGAGGCAGAGAATACATTTAGTTGCACCACATATGCAAGGAGACGGTGGTTTATGGGCTACCGAGGCCATAGAGAACTGTATACATAATGAACAATTTGAAAAGGCTTTTTTTTTGCTAAGTTTGTTGCAGCGTGCCGCAGAATTTGAATCCCCACCAGACGTCATGGGCGTCGAAGACCCATAGAGGTCTCTGCACCATCGCGCCATAATCTGTGGCGGTGCACGCCTCCTGGCCCGCATTTAGAGTGAGAGCACCACGGTGGAACACGTGGTTGCAGCGGCCAATAGCGGCGTCCCCGATAGAGTACTTAAGCGCCTGCCTGTCGCTCAACCTGCATATGTAGCATTTTATACTTCTTCTCGTTATCATGTCACTCGGCTGAAGAGCGGCGTATTGTGCCGCTGACAGCCCTCCCCTGCCAATATGGGGCAGGGGAATGAAATCACAATAAAGAGAAAAAAAAAAGCTCAGCCTGCCAGTCTAACCTTGCCTACGTCTCAGGACATACCGCGTCGCAGTAGACAGCGTATTTACTTTTGTGTTTTCTTTATGAGTGGATGTGGTGGTCTTCTTTGGTTTTTTTGACTCTGTTGTTCCGTTCTTCTTGTTTTCGTAAGGTCCTTCGTTGGTCGTGTCTGTCCTCTCCCATTGTGTTGTTGTTCGCAGGCCGCTCCACGGGTCCCGCCACATTTCCGTCACTTCAACCCTGCAGCTGTTCCGGTCGCCATTACAACACTAAGTACAAGTCGGTGGGCATACAAGAATGCCTTAGAGAATGGGTCTTCAGCCCTGAAATTTACAACCTAAAGCAGGGTTGACTTAGCAAGTATTTCGAAAAATACATTAATTTCACGTGATACCGGGATGAGCTGGTCGCGCACAAAGATGCATTGCGCATCTTAGAGGAAAAGTTGCCTCTGCACATAAGGGAAAAGTTAATAACAGTCCCTGGTTTTGGCCCAGAACACTTTTTGTCTGTACTTGATACCATGAATGTAATACAAGAAGATGCAAAAAGCAGCACTGACAACAATGGCTTGCAGTCCGCGAATAAGAACAGACAAGGCCACAATAATAGCCGTAGCGGCAGGTCGCGGAGTAACAGGACGGCAACAATGTTGGTCCACAAAAAGTCAGAGACGAAATAATAATTGGTACCATACCGGTTATCAAAATCGAAATGGGACTGACAAAACAACAGTAGGAATCAAGACCACAAGAATCAGTGGTAACAAAATAATCAAGAGCAAGGCACATCGGTAAACTAAAATTGGTGTAACTATTATCAGGTCGTACGGATAGTTGAGGTGGCTGAAGCGCCACCGACGACAACGTCTAGGGCGGTAAATTAAGCGCGACTGTGTCGAGATCCGTGATGGCAGTCGCGGGATGGAATGGGGGCAATAATTTGAATGAACAGATAAACATGCTCCGATACAATGATGAGACTGAAATCCGTCAAGAGTTCTTTAATGAGGTAGACAATAATATTGAAGGTCCCTCGGAGTACATACAAGCCGCAGTTGTGGGAGGTATTCCCACGACATTGATTTTACATACCAGTGCAAGTGTAAACGCGATAGAAGCTGATTTCTTTAACAAAATAATGCAGCCGGTTAAGATTCCGACTTTGCCACTTCAAAACTACGGGGTATCTGGTGCTCTTGGTGCCAGAGGCCAGACTGTTACGTTGCAGGCACGGATTGGTATAGAATTCGAGAACCGAGTGGACCAATGGATATTTCTGGTCTTGAAAAATTTAACCGTGTCCTGTCTCGTAGGCATGGAATTCATGCGGGAACGGGACGTAAATATCGACCTCTAGCATGGGATATGCCATATAAGGGTATGGGGTGAGGAGTTTGTTTAGAACCTGATAAAGACAAAAGGGAAATACAGCAGACTGTGCCACGGACTACGAATTAAAGTTTTTAAGAGCAGAGTGCTTTGGGTGCAAGACCATTCACAGTATACGAAACATGCACCTGACCTAAAGAAGAGTGGGCAAAACTCATACGATGTAAACCCGATGAACAGAAAATGGAATGCTCGAGAAATATGCCAAGGTATCTTCATTGAAGCCTGGCGTGATTAGGGACTACGATTACCAGATGGAAGTCCTACCGCATAAAACTTACTGCCAAGCAACCTATTCTGTCCCGTGGTCCAAAAGGGAGACTCTCAAAGAGGAGCTGCAGAAGATGATACAGTGGCGTGTTGTAGAGCCTTCCCTTTCGCCCATTATTAGCTGTTGGCAAGGCAGGAGGAGGGGTGAGCCTTGTTCTTGATGCACGATCTAGCAACAAAGTAACTGTTCCTGTAAGAATCAGACCATAAGTTTTATTATCACCAAACAGGATCTGAAGAAATATGTTCAGTAAGAATGTTTGCACAGATGCCAAAGCATTTTGTCTTTTATATTTTATCTACCACTCTGTATCGTGAATATATACACTCTTTGAAGTTTTATGCTGAACCTGTCATACTATGAAAGTCTATTGCACAATGAAGAGCGTGTACTAGTGGACCAAAACTAGGGGACATAAATATTGTCGAAGATATATAGGTAGCATTAGGAGGTGATAAAATTGCTGACATTTGTTTGACATTAGAGGCGATAATGATCTTTTAGTTTTAAGTATTTGCTGAATATAAGTAGTAGTTAGGAAGTTTTTCTATGTGTTTTTATGAAAGTATGTTTATGTTGTTAAAAGTGACTCTATGTAATGACAAAGTATCTCACTACAACATTAAAAAAGTGAAATATGAAAACGAGGACTGAGTATTTTGTCAGTGAAAAGATTATTTTCAGCATTAGTTATATGAAGTCTAGAAGTTTGACACTTTTATTATGGAAGATATTTTTTCTATATAGACCATTTAAAGTGTAGGGTAAGGAAAAGTGTTGATGAAAAGCGTACTCAGAATTAAAGTTATGTTTTCATAATTTGTTGCCCGATACAAACATAAACAAATGAACTGTTACTTCAACTAAGTGTATACAGGGCGATAGACAGTAATATCCAGTGTAACTAGTTGTCGTCTGGTGAACATTTTTTAAGTTTAATTTGCATGGAATAAATATGTCATACACTTATACATTGAATACTACCAAGTAAAGGACTTGTTAAATCTGGTAGTGAATTGTAAGTAAGTAGAGTGCGTTCTCTGGTCACACTTGTGATACATAGGGTGACACTAAACCGAGATGATCATTTATTGAAAGAAAGATGTACAGGCAATGCAATAACTGTACTAAAACTGCAAATATTAGTGTGTAAGCAGCATGAAACATAGCATTTCTAGTTGATAAGTTAAGCAGAAGCTAGCACAAGGTGCTATTGGACAGATATTGTATTTTGTATGTGAATATTTATGTGTATGCTAATCTCTTAAGTATCTATTACATGTGAGTTGATGAGAATTCTATTTTGAGTTAGAGAATTACTATGCAAAGGTATACTGTCACAATTTGATCAGCATGATCCATTACATGTCAAATGATGTCAGACCATGAGTTACGTGAGTTTATGTGGAGTAGCAGTTTAGATTTTGCCACAAGCAATTTCGGAGGCATGTGTTGATTTCGTGATCACGGTCTGTGTTGTTGAGATTTTGTTTATGCTTTGCTCCTTGCCGATCCGTATCTAGTTGGGATTGTTTCGTGAGTAGATCGTAACATGACGATAACATAGGTAATGGTACTCAATCTATGAAATATCAAAATAGGGAAATAAAGAAATTTGTGAACATCAGACCATGAGCAATGCATAGTAACAAACATGGGTAACATTCCAAAAAACACATGAGCGGCATATTATTGATGTAAAGCACGCCACTTTCAAGAAAAACAAATGTAAAAACTATGTCAGTTAATTTATACAAGAAGTAAATGCGATCCAGGGAACGAACACACAGGTGTGGATAAGAAAAAGGGACTCATTTATCTGTGAGTGTTTTTTAAACGAAGATTGCGACGTGAACTGGTGGACAATGGTCGCAATAGGACACTCAAGTGAGTGACGTTGGGAATCCAAAATGTATAAAGTAAATAAGTGTTGCGTGATGTGAACAGTTGAGGTATGTAATGACACATTCCTATGCAGAGACATACAATATCTTAAAAGCTGCGCCAAAGATAAATTGAGAGGCATGTTATATTATAATCTTTGTAAAGTTCACATTGGATTCTCTTTTGTTTCTTACTCCAAGGAGCTAAGGAACACTTTCGATTGTTGCCTCGTGGAGGATGGACGTAATTTTTGGTGTCTGCGGAAATGCAGCCATATTGTTAGTAATTATGGTTTGTGCGACGAGCAGAGCAAGTTTTATTGTCTTGTGAATAAAAAATAGTGAGAAGTATCGAAGTGTTACGAAAATTATTTAAAGCAACGTAGCATTGTATTCCTTGGTTTCCACCGTCTTCGTGAAGTGAACCGATGCCGACTTAGGAAGATAAACACGGTCAACAAAGAGAAGAGCTTCGATGGCGACTGATGAATTAATATTGTGGCAGAAGGACTAGTTCTACGTCTAAGGTGAGAACTCTGATTAAATCAACAATGACGTGGAATTTAAAATATAAAATGTTTTTTATTTATTTCGCCACACTGGCGACCGTGACAGGACAGTGCTGGTGGAACAAAGAGTAAGTACTTCATTGTTGTACTACAAATGTACTTGTACTGTTTCTCTGTTACATGATGCACATGGAAAATGACGAATAAGGTGAAACAATATTAACTGTATAAACGGATGGCACAATAACCAGAAGGAACAAGGACAAGGATTTACAAACCTAACGTAATCGTGAGTGACGCAGCTCAGCCGTAATTAAGCTAGGAAAGCGCAAACGCATGCAGTGGCTGCACCTGGCTTAGCTCCACTTAAAGCAGAACCTTTTCCTTTCCATATTAAAATTCTGGTAGTGTTTGTGGCAACACACAGTTACACTTTGATAATTACTTTTTTATGTTCAACAATCACAGAATTAGAAGACGTAGTGCGCCATCTTGTAAATTTCCGACGCGCTACAAATAACAATCGCGAGATATTTTTATTAATTCAACTGCGAGAGAGTTTAAAGATTTAGATTCAGTAAAGTACAGATAAAAACAATATCTTCACAATGGAATTGGAGAATTTTAATTTGACAAATGTTCATGGACACGTCACCGATTCTGACAATAGTGACGTAAATGATGACGCAATTAGTTTTTCAGCACAACATAATGTAGAAGTAAATACAATTTAATTTCACTCCACAGGGATTAACAATAACGAACCACGTGCAAATGAAACCTTGTACACAGTCGATGAAGCATCGATTACCAGATCAGATGAAAATATTTCGCGTGAAATCAGTGAAACTAGCCCGGTTTCGATTCAATCAGACCATGACAGAGAAACAATGGCAACAAATAATGGCATAAATACAAACACAGAAGCTTCGTCAGTTACGCTTGAGGCACTATATAGTCTGATGTCAAATGTGAGCGAGCAATTATCTGATTTAAAGATCAGTCACAACACAACGAACACAAAACTGGCGAATCTAGAGATCAGTCACAACACAACGAATACAAAACTGGCGAATCTAGAAATCAGCCACAACATGACAAACACAAAATTGTCAAACATGGAAATTGGGTTCCAACAGCAGTTTTCAAGTGTAAACACGCAATTTGAAAACATGCACAGACATTTCGATCAACGCTTAAATAAACTCACCAATGAAATCGATCAAAAGATCGAAGACAAAGTCATTAAAACAGTCAATAGTGTATACAATGTATTGGCAAATGATTTAGAAAAGAAATTCTCAGATCTTACAAACAAACAGGAACAGGAACTGTCAGAAATAGTAGAAACACACAATCAAACACAAACCGTACAAAAAGAAATACATGAAAACGTACAGGCTATTCAATAAAATTTAACAAGAGTACAGTCCGCATGTGAAGAAATACCTGACCAGGTTAATAAAGTTAACGAAGAAGTCGGTTTTCTGAAACAGGAGACTCGACGTATCAACGCGGACATTATAAAAATAAATGAAACTTTAGAAAACGGTAATGTAAATGAATCAATAACTGACTGGGAAACAAAACTTTTTGAAAAATTAGGTAATGAAATCAAAGTAGCCGAGGACAGAATACGTAAGGAAATCGCTGGTAGACTAAATGTTTCAAATGACTTGCCTACGTCAAGCAACAGGCAGTGCGACACTTATTCGCCCGTGCCAGATTACGATGTCAATAACGCAGAACATCACGCGCCCAGTCCGGCGTATGTGCACGCACCGGCACAGGCAAACAATGGCTATTCGCCAAACGTGGTGCTGCAACAGGCAGTAGGCGTGTCGCCTTGCATCTCGACGATTCTAGTCGATGAGAGCCTGTTGAAACATAGACAGTTTCCAGTTTTCTCCACAGAATCCAGAAAAACTCATTCAGTCGCATTTGTAAGAGCATTTAAAAATGTCTTACCAAGAAACTGGACTGAGGCACAGAAGATTAGATATGTAGTAGGCTTCACACAAGGCGACGCACTTTTGTGGGCCACAGACGTGGCTGAACAGTGCGTCACCTACGAACAATTTGAACGGGCTTTCTTGGAGAAATATTGGTCTGCTGGGGTCCAAGAAAGACTGCGACGTGAGATATTCAACCCACAACCGTTCAACCTCAAAAACGGCGGGTTGAGAAAGTATTTCGAAAAGTACTTGAATAAGACGCGCTATTGGAACAATCCAATACCGCACGTAGATGTTCTCAAAATTCTGAAAAACAGACAAAGTGGGTGGAATACATAGCCCCCTTTCAGCATATTGTAAATAATTTAATTCATACTTCAACAGGCTTTACACCAACAGAGTTAATGTTTCAAGGCACAGAACTTGACGAATGGGCTAAACCTTTACCTAAATTAGCCACAAAGCAAATAAAACTAGATGAAAAGGTACGTCAAGCATTACTACAGATGGAAGAGCAAGCAGAAATAAGGAGAAAGCAGTTCAACAAAAAGATAAGAAAGGTTACAGAATTTAACATTGGACAGGAAGTACTATTACGTACCCACCCAAAATCCTCTAAAATTAAGGCATTAAACAAAAAGTGGCAGTTGTTGTATGATGGCCCTTTCATTATAATAGACAAACCTCACCCAGGATGTTATCTGTTAGGTAACACACGAACGGGCAAGGTGAAAGGGTTATACCCCCACAAGGATATCAAGGAATTTTTTCATCAAAGGTTATATGTTATTTTAGCAAAGTTGAAATTATACAACCTTGGATCACATAGTAAAATTGCTGTCATTAACCTAAGAAACTTGCGAACAACTGGGGCATATGCCAGCTTAAAAACGCATATTTAACCAAACCTAATGAAACGTGTGTTACTGTGAGTCTTAACACTATAAAATAAACCATACGGTACTTTTGTAGTCTAACTCAGTTATTTAAGAGAGGGGAACAAAGACAAATTAGCGCGAAGGTCAGAGTTTGTTCGCTTGAGACGAGCAACAAACCACACGTCGAAGTTGCAATCCAACGCTCAGCTAATGAGCACGTGATAGCTGCATGTCAAGACGAGGTCATTGGCCGCGCTGTAGGCAGCGAACCGGGGAGAAATCTTCCCCCCCTTCCCTGTCCGATCAGCTGAGCGTATACAAAGCGCGAAGGCGCATGCGCAGTCGAGTCCAGACGACACGTGACTCATATTACACGATGGCGGCTATCACGAATAATGTTCACCAACAATGCAGAGTTTTCCCCGCGCCTACAGTGCAGTCGTGGTACGTAAGCGCGCATGCGCGGAACGTTTAAAAGTTTTGAGACCACGCTTACTATGAGACACAGAGACGAAATCCATTCAAAAACAAGAAAGAAAACGGTACACAAATCTTGTAAATAGTAACTTAGAAAATTTAGTTATAAGCTGGTATTACGTAATAAAAGTGAACATCCAAGTACATACTGGTCATGGACGGTATTGTAATATAATATTATACTGAGTAAAATCTTAGCTTGTATAGAAGGAGAAAGAAAATAGAAAAAAAAATAAATAATGCAGATATATAACCGGAAGAAAGGCTATGTACACGAGAACAACACACAATTACATATAGGGAAAAAGCAGCAAAGAGGAAAGAAAAGAGATAACGCATACATTTACATTACACAGTAGCTAGCGATTTTCAGAATGAACAACAAGGTAAACGCAGGAATTTTTGTAACTAAGGAAAAGAATGACACAAGCTTTAAAATAGGAAAATAATAAACAGATCTATGCAGCGTGAGTAATGAACTGAATCGCTCTCAAAACAAATACCTAGGATTTATAGAGAGAGAAACACATTAACGTTAGGAAACACCTAAAGCACTCAGGAAACAACTTTGTAGAATATATAAGCTATACACGAGGTTACATGTACGAAAGCTAAAGTGTAAAGGAGGAAAATATGGAATGATTGCGCATTAATGGACCATAAGGCAGTTATGTATGTGAGAAGAAATATTTAGTTGTAAGTATTATTAGTATGAGGGGACGATGCTCAGCACACCCTGAATTATTTTCGAATATTGAGGGAATGGTGCAGGGTACCGAAAAAGGGCCCCACCAGCAAAGTGTATATTGTAGTGGTAGACGTTTTTTGTGTGTATAAACGTATGTATGAATGTGTGGAAGGCGAAAGAAGCTCTGTACATGTACGAAACCTAAACAACATAGAAGTGTTTAAGGAAAATTAAACTCTAAGACAACCTCGTATAAACAAGTATACCTAACGTCAAGAAACAATTAAAACCGTAAGACTCTACGAGTTTGCGAGAAAACACGAAAAACCTGGTACAAAGTGCAACATTAGCGATACTTCACTCATGTATGCAGAAGGAAGGTATGAATTACTTTACACACTTGAAATATGAAATGATAAACCATGTCAAAATTATATCTTTCATACATATAACTATTTACAGTCACAAAGAATGAAAATGATATCGCCGTTATACGAGAAACAGTAAGTAGTGTGATGGACGACCTGGAAGCAAATGAATCGTCTATAAAATGAATTATGAACAAAAAACGTCATACAGAATATCATGCTGCACTGAAGCTATGAAAGTCTGATTATTCGTGTACACAGATTTTCATGACAACCGATGCATTAAAATGCCTGTATTTTTTCTCCCATGATAACACAAGACGCCTATAAGCGCATTTTAATTGAAGATGATACACGCACACAAGGTCGTGCCGCTATTATGAAACACTGTACATAGTAATAGTAGTTACACCCTGAACTTCATAATTTTATGTTTATATGTCCATGTTAATGTAGGAAATTTTATTAGAGGTAATGATTTACAAGCACACTAGAACGTGCTTAAGCACAAAACACTGTACATATTAGGTTTATGCTACATATAAATTATTATTTCGTGCATTTTCAGATTTTATACGTAAAAACCGTAGCATAAACGTAGTCGTTGTCATTACCCTAAGTAGAAGGTAGAAAATTCCCTTCCCAAGGTGCAGTGGAGCGGCTACAGGTGTGTTCTCTGCATGCTGATGCATGTCGTTGCGTATGAAGAATACGTAACGGAGGTAAACCTTAACATATACTCGAGTTCAAGAAGGAAAACAAAGGACTTGTTCCTTCTAACTGATTAATGGAAAAAGGTGTGTGTGTGTCAGTAAAATCCAAGACGAAGAAGCCACTTCGAGTGGTCAAAAATTTTTCAATTTTCGTCGATAGTTTTTTCCTGTAATTAATGTAACCAATGTATTGTATGTGTTATTTGTTATTCAATTGTATGTGATGTATTTTGTATTTCATGCCAAGTCCCGTGACTTACAATTTTGTGAATACTTATGTACATTGACCAGAAGTATTGAGGGAAATGAATCTCGGTACAATAGGTAAAAGGGGTTAATGCGAAGAAAAAAAAAGTGAAGTGAAAAGAAAGTTTCGATCGCAATACTCGCGGTTAAAGTGGTGTGTGTAGAAATTAAAATTGTGCAAAGTAGTGCTACGTTGCAAGTGTCAGCGAGCCTAAACAAGTGACATCGAAAATAGAAGCTTGTATCGTCAAACGACCCATGGCGTCACAATAGGAAAGGACAATGCCAAACAAGTTTGACATGGTACGCTTCTTACCAGGAGCTGCATCGACGGGATCGTCCTCCGCCTCGCACATAGTGTGGTGTGTTCTTCGGGGCACATATTCCAATGTACCTCGTCGTATCCAGTCTAAGTACTGGAAGGAACTACAAAAAGCACACGCATACTGAGGTTCGGACGTCTCGACGGTACCCGCACGTCGGTGTATATTCAGTGCACTGGCGCGCGCATTCAACCAACGTCGCCTGCTAACGGACGACCAAACAATCAGGCGCGCGTATCACACGCCCATATTCAACACTGCGGATAGCGAACAAAGCTCGTCGCCCCAGAATAAATACAGAAAGCAATACAAGGACTTAATTTTCACCTCTGATGAGGAAGGAAACATTTGCATGTAACGTTGTATTCATTGTATATTTTATTGTACAAACTTTACTACATGATGTCATTTTCTCAGTATTAACCCGAACTTTGTATATTAGGATTAAGGTTTGTAAATATTAGCATAAGTATACCAAAAAACTGACACACACTCAGTAATACCAAAGAATTCACAGTGCCATGAAAATGAGACAATAAAAATGAAGTTTGTAAATAAAAGACCCCCAAACCTATCAATTGCAGGGTCGACTACTGTATCCTGTCAATCAACTAAAATTTTCTAGTGACAGTATACAGTAGGGGGGCAGTTGTAATGACACATTCCTATGCAGAGACATACAATATCTTAAAAGCTGCGCCAAAGATAAATTGAGAGGCATGTTATATTATAATCTTTGTAAAGTTCACATTGGATTCTCTTTTGTTTCTTACTCCAAGGAGCTAAGGAACACTTTCGATTGTTGCCTCGTGGAGGATGGACGTAATTTTTGGTGTCTGCGGAAATGCAGCCATATTGTTAGTAATTATGGTTTGTGCGACGAGCAGAGCAAGTTTTATTGTCTTGTGAATAAAAAATAGTGAGAAGTATCGAAGTGTTACGAACATTATTTAAAGCAACGTAGCATTGTATTCCTTGGTTTCCACCGTCTTCGTGAAGTGAACCGATGCCGACTTAGGAAGATAAACACGGTCAACAAAGAGAAGAGCTTCGATGGCGACTGATGAATTAATATTGTGGCAGAAGGACTAGTTCTACGTCTAAGGTGAGAACTCTGATTAAATCTACAATGACGTGGAATTTAAAATATAAAATGTTTTTTATTTATTTCGCCACAGGTCAAATGGTTCAAATAGCTCTAAGAACAATGGGACTTAACATCTGAGGTCATCAGTCCCCTATAACTTAGAACTACTTAAACCTACCTAACCTAAGGACATCACACACATCCAGACCCGAGGCAGGATTCGAACCTGCGATCGTAGCGGTAGAGCGGTTCCAGACTGCAGCGCCCAGAACAGCTCGTCCACACCGGCCGGCAGTTCATGTGAAACTCACCGTTGTGAACTGCACACCAGCAAACGCAGTGAGAAGTCCGACGTACATGACTTGTCTACGATGCGTACACACACGTTGACGCATGTATCCGCACACAAAAGTGACTTAATGAACTTATAAAAAATATTATTGCATTGACGAGGTAATGGACAAGTAAAAAACAGGCTCGTCAATAGACAAACACCGTGTGAAAGGTAATTAACTGGCGCCACAAACAAACTTTGCAATTATACACTGAGTGAAACCTTTTTAAGTAACAATTCTAAGCAGTGGCTCTGCAGAGTCGTTCTTAAAATGCCTGAGGTGAACACTGAAAAGCATAAACGAGTACTGTTTGTTGACGAACTCAGCTGTCAAGAACTCGACTCAGTTTGAGAGTACGTCATGATCTGTAAACAGCGATACCAACTACAAACTAGTGAGAAATAAAGTTCCCTGAAGATAGACCTAGATCGCGAGAACAATACGCACGGAAGACAATAATGAAAGTGAAATCTATTGTGCTAATCAAATTTTTCCCTAGGGCAGCTCTGCAACATTGAGCTAATTTTTGTAAAGCTGATTCTGCTTTGATTGTCATGTATCAACGGCCGCAGACGGTCGTCACTTGGATGGTGCAAGCTGGGGTGTGGGCGTGGCCAGCCGCCAGACCCCTTTGCACGAGTTCCAGTTATGATGGGCATCTAGCTGGGAAGCGGGTTTTCTGGAACTGCCGCCAGAGGTCACCGCGCCAAGATTCTTATTTGAAGAAAGTCAGTAAAAAAAAGAAAAAGAGATAACAAACTCAATAAGAAGTTATGTCTGTAGTACTGAATTCATGTATATTTACTGAAAGTTTATGAATATTTTCTAAAAGACAAATGTATTTGAACAAACTTTAACGAACAGGTACACAAAGAGAGTGAAATGCAAAGTGCAGCTTCCAAGCAATTTCTCTAAAAGAACAGCCAAATAATGGACAGTGTATTTTGTTAATGATTCTGTTGGAATATGATGTTTATTTACTTCTCTTTAACGCAATGCATACCAATATTACCATAATTGAACCGTTGTTTCGTGTTTCTAGAGACAAAATAAGAAACAAGGTTCAAGGGGACACTGAAATGTTGTTTTTTTTTTTTAATAAGATACTTTAAGAATTAATTTTTTTGTGTAAATAAATCTGTAAGATAAAGAGAAAAGGTCACGATTTAATGTATGAAATGAAGTTTTTTGCTGTTCCGATAAAGAATGTTCCAGAGAAATGTTTTTGTATCGAAACTGTAAAGCCGGCCGAAGTGGCCGTGCGGTTAAAGGCGCTGCAGTCTGGAACCGCAAGACCGCTACGGTCGCAGGTTCGAATCCTGCCTCGGGCATGGATGTTTGTGATGTCCTTAGGTTAGTTAGGTTTAAGTAGTTCTAAGTTCTAGGGGACTAATAACCTCAGCAGTTGAGTCCCATAGTGCTCAGAGCCATTTGAACCATTTTTTTGAAACTGTAAAGCAAGTTGAAAGCAGTCGCCGTAATTTGTTCTTGGATTGTATAAAAGCAGGAGCTGTGAGCTCTCTCTCTCTCTTTCTCTCTCTCTCTCTCTCTCTCTCTCTCTCTCATTTGTTTTCAACGGCTGTTTCACAAAATGTTAGGGTTTCCAATCTCAATTTATTATGTAATATTTTAACACTTTTTCAGGCTGCAGCGAAGGAGAGTTGCTGACAAATTGTTTGGTCGCCACAGCCTGACGCTACTAAATTTCAGTCGGCAGTTACTACATCAAACTTTTATTTCAGCGTCCCTGAGATCTCTTTTACCGACCTCTTCTGTCAATATGCGGGCAAGGTAATTACTCAAATTGCGTAATTTTGAGATCGGCCACTCGCCAATAAGCGGTGCCGTCGCTCAACGTTCTCGTCGGTCGGATGGGAATCTGATGCTTGTTGGCGGAATATAACTTCATTACCAACGAGTAAACATTTTCTTTGCACCATTGCATCATTTCAGTAGCTTTGCCACCAGTAAAAGCGATAAATGTAGTATTAAAATATATTTTTAAACACCAGTAATGTTATATCATCATGTTGTTGTGGTTGTGGTTTTCAGTCCAGAGACTGGTTTAAAGCAGCTCTCCATGCTTCCCTGTCCTGTGCGAGCTTCATCATCTCGATGTACCTACTGCAACCTACATACTTCTGAATCTGCTTAGGGAACTCATATCTTGGTCTCCGTCTACTAATTTTACTCTCCACGGTGCCCTCCAATACTAAATTGGTGATCCCTTAATGTCTCAAAACATGTTCTACCAACCGATCCCTTCTTCTAGTCAAATTGTGCCACAAATACCTCTACTCCTCAGTTCTATTTAGTACTCCCTCATTAGTTACGTGATCTATCCATGGAAAAACTGGTAGAAGCCGACTTCGGCGAAGATCAGTTTGGATTCCGTTAATGTTGGAAGGTATGAGGCAATACTGACCCTATGATTTATCTAAAAAGATAGATTAAGGAAAGGAAAATCTACGTTTCTAGCATTTGTAGACTTAGAAAAAGCTTTTGGCAATCCTGATTGAAACACTCTCTTTCAAATTATGAAGGTGGCAGGGGTCAAATACAGGGAACGAATGACTATTTACAGTTTTTTACAGAAACCAGATGGCAGTCATATGATTCGAGGTGCATGAAAGGGAAGCAGTGTTTGGGAAAGGAGTAAGACAGGGTTGTAGTCTATCTCCAATGTTATTCAATCTGTATATTGAGCAACCCCCCCAGGAACCATGGACCTTGCCGTTGGTGGGGAGGCTTGCGTGCCTCAGCGATACAGATGGCCGTACCGTAGGTGCAACCACAACGGAGGGGTATCTGTTGAGAGGCCAGACAAACATGTGGTTCCTGAAGAGGGGCAGCAGCCTTTTCAGTAGTTGCAGGGGCAACAGTCTGGATGATTGACTGATCTGGCCTTGTAACATTAACCAAAACGGCCTTGCTGTGCTGGTACTGCGAACGGCTGAAAGCAAGGGGAAACTACAGCCGTAATTTTTCCCGAGGACATGCAGCTCTACTGTATGATTAAATGATGATGGCGTCCTCTTGGGTAAAATATTCCGGAGGTAAAATAGTCCCCCATTCGGATCTCCGGGCGGGGACTACTCAAGAGGACGTCGTTATCAGGAGAAAGAAAACTGGCGTTCTACGGATCGGAGCGTGGAATGTCAGATCACTTAATCGGGCAGGTAGGTTAGAAAATTTGAAAAGGGAAATGGATAGGTTAAAGTTAGATATAGTGGGAATTAGTGAAGTTCGGTGGCAGGAGGAACAAGACTTTTGGTCAGGTGATTACAGGGTTATAAATACAAAATCAAATAGGGGTAATGCAGGAGTAGGTTTAATAATGAATAAAAAAATAGGAGTGCGGGTTAGCTACTACAAACAGCATAGTGAACGCATTATTGTGGCCAAGATAGACACAAAGCCCATGCCTACTACAGTAGTACAAGTTTATATGCCAACTAGCTCTGCAGATGATGAAGAAATAGATGAAATGTATGACGAGATAAAAGAAATTATTCAGGTAGTGAAGGGAGAAGAAAATTTAATAGTCATGGGTGACTGGAATTCGTCAGTAGGAAAAGGGAGAGAAGGAAACATAGTAGGTGAATATGGATTGGGGGGAAGGAATGAAAGAGGAAGCCGCCTTGTAGAATTTTGCACAGAGCATAACTTAATCATAGCTAACACTTGGTTCAAGAATCATGAAAGGAGGCTGTATACATGGAAGAAGCCAGGAGATACTGACAGGTTTCAGATAGATTATATAATGGTAAGACAGAGATTTAGGAACCAGGTTTTAAATTGTAAGACATTTCCTGGGGCAGATGTGGATTCTGACCACAATCTATTGGTTATGAACTGCAGATTGAAACTGAAGAAACTGCAAAAAGGTGGGAATTTAAGGAGATGGGACCTGGATAAACTGAAAGAACCAGAGGTTGTAGAGAGTTTCAGGGAGAGCATAAGGGGACAATTGACAGGAATGGGGGAAAGAAATACAGTAGAAGAAGAATGGGTAGCTCTGAGGGATGAAGTGGTGAAGGCAGCAGACGATCAAGTAGGTAAAAAGACGAGGGCTAATAGAAATCCTTGGGTAACAGAAGAAATATTGAATTTAATTGATGAAAGGAGAAAATATAAAAATGCAGTAAATGAAGCAGGCAAAAAGCAATACAAACGTCTCAAAAATGAAATCGACAGGAAGTGCAAAATGGCTAAGCAGGGATGGCTAGAGGACAAATGTAAGGATGTAGAGGCTTGTCTCACTAGGGGTAAGATAGATACTGCCTACAGGAAAATTAAAGAGACCTTTGGAGAGAAGAGAACCACTTGTATGAATATCAAGAGCTCAGATGGAAACCCAGTTCTAAGCAAAGAAGGGAAGGCAGAAAGGTGGAAGGAGTATATAGAGGGTTTATACAAGGGAGATGTACTCGAGGACAATATTATGGAAATGGAAGAGGATATAGATGAAGACGAAATGGGAGATAAGATACTGCGTGAAGAGTTTGACAGAGCACTGAAAGACCTGAGTCGAAACAAGGCCCCGGGAGTAGACAACATTCCACTAGAACTACTGATGGCCTCGGGAGAGCCAGTCATGACAAAACTCTACCATCTAGTGAGCACGATGTATGAGACAGGTGAAATACCCTCAGACTTCAAGAAGAATATAATAATTCCAATCCCAAAGAAAGCAGGTGTTGACAGATGTGAAAATTACCGAACTATCAGTTTAATAAGTCACAGCTGCAAAATACTTACGCGAATTCTTTACAGACGAATGGAAAAACTGGTAGAAGCCGACCTCGGGGAAGATCAGTTTGGATTCCGTAGAAATGTTGGAACACGTGAGGCAATACTGCCCTTACGACTTATCTTGGAAGAAAGATTAAGAAAAGGCAAACCTACGTTTCTAGCATTTGTAGACTTAGAGAAAGCTTTTGACAATGTTGACTGGAATACTCTGTTTCAAATTCTGAAGGTGGCAGGGGTAAAATACAGGGAGCGAAAGGCTATTTACAATTTGTACAGAAACCAGATGGCAGTTATAAGAGTCGAGGGGCATGAAAGGGAAGCAGTGGTTGGGAAAGGAGTGAGACAGGGTTGTAGCCTCTCCCCGATGTTATTCAATCTGTATATTGAGCAAGCAGTAAAGGAAACAAAAGAAAAGTTCGGAGTAGGTATTAAAATTCATGGAGAAGAAGTAAAAACTTTGAGGTTCGCCGATGACATTGTAATTCTGTCAGAGACAGCAAAGGACTTGGAAGAGCAGTTGAACGGAATGGACAATGTCTTGAAAGGAGGATATAAGATGAACATCAACAAAAGCAAAACGAGGATAATGGAATGTAGTCAAATTAAGTCGGGTGATGCTGAGGGAATTAGATTAGGAAATGAGACACTTAAAGTAGTAAAGGAGTTTTGCTATTTAGGGAGTAAAATAACCGATGATGGTCGAAGTAGAGAGGATATAAAATGTAGACTGGCAATGGCAAGGAAAGCGTTTCTCAAGAAGAGAAATTTGTTAACATCGAGTATAGATTTAGGTCTCAGGAAGTCGTTTCTGAAAGTATTTGTATGGAGTGTAGCCATGTATGGAAGTGAGACATGGACGATAACTAGTTTGGACAAGAAGAGAATAGAAGCTTTCGAAATGTGGTGCTACAGAAGAATGCTGAAGATAAGGTGGGTAGATCACGTAACTAATGAGGAGGTATTGAATAGGATTGGGGAGAAGAGAAGTTTGTGGCACAACTTGACTAAAAGAAGGGATCGGTTGGTAGGACATGTTTTGAGGCATCAAGGGATCACAAATTTAGCATTGGAGGGCAGCGTGGAGGGTAAAAATCGTAGAGGGAGACCAAGAGATCAATACACTAAGCAGATTCAGAAGGATGTAGGTTGCAGTAGGTACTGGGAGATGAAGAAGCTTGCACAGGATAGAGTAGCATGGAGAGCTGCATCAAACCAGTCTCAGGACTGAAGACCACAACAACAACAACATATTGAGCAAGCAGTAAAAGAAACCAAAGAAAAATTTGGGGTAGGAATTAAAATCCATGGGGAAGAAATTAAAACTTTGAGGTTTGCCGTTGACATTTTGATTCTGTCAGAGACAGCACACGATCTGGAAGAGCAGTTGAACGGAATGGACAGTGTCTTGAAACGAGGATATAAGATGAAGATCAACTAAAGCAAATCGAGGATAATGGAATGTAGTCGAATTAAATTAGGTGATGCTGAGGGAACTAGATTGGGAAATGAGACACTTAAAGTAGTAAATGAGTTTTGCTATTTGGGGAGCAAAATAACTGATAATGTTCGAAGTAGAGAGGATATAAAATGTAGACTGGAAATGGCAAGGAAAGCGTTTCTCAAGAAGAGAAATTTGCTAAATCGAGTATAGATTTAAGTCTCAGGAAGTCTTTTCTGAAAGTCTTTGTATGGAGTATAGCCATGTATGGAAGTGAAATATGGACGATAAATAGTTTAGACAAGAAGAGAATTGAGGCTTTCGAAATGTGGTGCTATATCACCATAGGGCAGACAAAATAAGTAATCCAAAATTTCCTCTTACATCACTCTCGACAAAAACAGTAAGTGACACGATATTCTCAGAAACAAAATTTACCTGTTTTGGTGTTCTGGCGAGCGTCAAATTCAATTTACCTTCTTAGTTCCCAACGAAACAGCAGAATACAACGTCGTGACTTACAATACTTAACAATAACAGACATGTATCTACAGTTGAAATCTTCTCGGATTATCAGCTGAAAGGCGTCGTCGTCTTGGCTCAGCGTTTCAATGGATACCGTATCCATCATCTTCACGCCTGAAGATTGTAGGTAGGGAACCAACTGAAACGTTGGTACACGACGATCACGCCACTCGGCTGATAACCCGAGAAGATTTCATAGCTGAAATACGCGGAGAAAACCTGCCATTACTTGTGCATCTAGAACATGATGTTTTTCCGTTCCACTTCAAATCAAAGGAAATAAAATATGGTTCTAGCACCGAATGAATTATACCGATGTAAAAAATTAGATATAAATATACACGCCATAAGGTAAAATCATTAAACGAATCTAATGGCGTGCTGTGGTTTGTGGTGCGGGGATTTATTTGTATACCATACTGTGTACATGTATTCGCGAACTAAGTTATCAACCGAATACTAACAGAACATTGAGGATAAGTAAAGGCGTAATTGTATGGCCAGAAAATTATTTTAGAATAAAAGAATCACATATGCTGTAGTACCTATAAGTCACAGAGGTGATTAAAAATATGTTTATGCATAGAGAATTCAAAATTATTTACCTGATCCAACAATCCAAATTTCGCTTCCTTACAGTTTACCAAAGTAATTGTAGGCTGATGTCTCGTAGGTTGCTACTAGTAGGCCAAGGCATACGTTTTTCCTATTGCTGATAGATAATTAAGATCCACAGAATGAAGGAACTCATTATGTTCAGTATTTTCTATCGTTATTAATGTTGATATCATTGTTAGAGAAGGTGTTACTTTTTAAGATTCTTAGTTTGACATTTTGATGTATCAGAGTTCGAGTATAAAAGTTTCATAGATGTTGGATAGAGTACTTGATGATCAGTGACGCAGCTGCGAAGACTGAATGGCACAAAAGAAAACTGTGACCTGGAAGTATCGTCATGACCATAATCGTTATAATGACCACCATAATTATTGTCAGCATATTCCAAATATCAGGCCACATCTTATCAGTGAATTTTTCCAGTTAGCTGCTGTCTCTTTCCTCGGCTTTTGTGTGGGGTCCTCAGTGACCTTACTTTCGGGAAAATTGTGAACAGTGGTTTCCTGTGGGCATGAAAAACCGACACCGTTCGTAGTCACTGCCAAGATGGGCTTTGAATGCTGCGACACTGTTTCATACAAGGGCACGATCAGGCCAGTTACTCATGAATTTCAGTGAGTCTTGTTGTAGAAGGACCTGTCTTGAGTACCCGGCTAGAGGTTTTTCTTACAACGGCCGCTGGTCTCCGAGAAAATTGATGTTTAAATTCTATGCGCTGGTAGTATGGGTTAAAATTCCGCCAGTTTATTTTTTTATTTCAGTTTCATCGTAGAAAGAATCACTAAATACTATATGTCACGCAAAATTGTTCAAAATGAAATAAGTCATTTCCACCATAGCAATTTCATTAAGAAATCAGCTCCTGAAATACAAGATCTTCAAAAACGTCTATTTCGTTTGAGGTTCGCAGTTAAAATTGCGAATATTTGAACAGCTTCAGAGTGTCCACGGAACAAGGAGCGGATACTGTTTTGAACAAGACTACTCACTCCTTCACAGCACAGTATACTGGAACTGCGTGAGGCAATGCGTTTCTTTACATTGTCTTATGTATGCAAGAACCACCCGAAAAAATACGACCTGGTTGATAAGAAAACAAGCTGTCTTATAAAATTAAAAAAAAAAAATCAACTGTGACCTTCAAGAAATCAGGGAAGCTCACGAAAGTGCTCTACTAACAAACTGTAAAGTTAGGTTAAGGCTTTCATGAAAAATATTCAAAATACTCACTGCTTCCTAAAGACCAATAAAGAAATCGCTTAGAGGGAACATGTGATGAACATACATTCTTTAATTCTGCTTCAATTTTGTGTACCTGCTTTCACAATAATGATCAAATACGCGAAGTTAGCAGGAAAAGGTTTGAATGAAGAACAACCTTTTTGAATTCAAACGAACTGTGTATTCCGATATCAATTGTGAAAAATCCGTGTCCCTGCTAGCCAGAAGCTTCCATTAAATTTGAATGGAATTTGTCTTTCGGTTGCTTCTGCGACAAATATCATACGGAATTATGACCTACCACAGCAAGTTATGTATCGAGTAAGACAATTCTGTAGTTTCTTCGATAGCAAAGCCGCGCGGGGTAGCCGCGCTGTCCCAGGCGCCTTGTCACGGCTCGCACGGCTCCCCCACCGGAGGTTCGAGTTCTCCCTCGGGCAAGGGTCTGTGTGTTGTCCTTAGCGTATGTTAGTTTCAGTTAGATTAAGTAGTGGGTAAGCCTAGGGAACGATGACCTCAGCAGTTTGGTCTCATAGGAACTTACACATATTTCCAAATTTTTCCATAGCTGCCGGCCGGAGTGGCCGTGCGTTTCTAGGCGCTACAGTCTGGAACCGAGGGGCTACGTTCGCAGGTTCGAATCCTGCCTCGGGCATAGATGTGTGTGATGTCCTTAGGTTAGTTAGGTTTAATTAGTTCTAAGTTCTAGGCGACTGATGACCTCAGAAGTTAAGTCGCATAGTGCTCAGAGCCATTTGAACCATTTCTTTTTTCCATAGCTAAAGGAGTACACATCTGAAGAAAGTTCGCTGTGATGAATAATTTAACAATGAAATTACTAAGACGAAATTTAATACCCCATACTACCTGTTCTATACGATCGGTGAAATTATATAAAAAAAGTCAAAAACTTCACAGGCGGGATTCGAACTCGTACAGCCAGCATGGAAGCCGTGAACTTTAACCTCTGTGCCACACTTACTTGATCGCAGTGGGAGTAATGTTACAGGTATAGGAGGTACGCATAAAACTTTAAGGTTGATTTTCTAGACTAGGGGCCGTCGAAAAAAAAGCCGCTAGCAAGATAATCAGGATGATCCCACTATAACATACCTACGATTAATTTAATTCCTGATCGGTTCTGATGGACTCCTCATTTGATGCATTTCTCCGTTGCATATCAATACTCTACTGGCGGAAATTCCTTTGCCCGGAAGCGTGCCTCTTCCTGAGAATCCGAGGTATTTTCCGCTGCCCAGCACTGTGAATTGACGTACAAGCAATGTACAGTACTTTAGCCAGCAAAACTTCTGCAGAGGCACCTGCTAGTTGCCACTCTGTTTCTCGACATGTTTCTTAAAAGATGTGTCTACATTTCGAATAAAATCGCAGACAACGTGTTTAGAGACAAACCAGTAATATCGTACGTCTCCAACACTGTGTCCCACATTAGCAACATGGTGGTGCTGGAGTGATGCTTAGAGGTGGCATTACATAGGACCGCCGCACAGCTGTCGGTGTCATTGAGGGTAATCTCGCTGCAGGGATGAAATTCTGCAACAAATAGTGGAATCGTGTCATTGAAATTTTGGTGAATATTTCTTCTTGATGGATCATAACTCACTTGTTCATCTTGCTGTTCTCGTGAACACGTTCCTTCAGCCTGCCCGTTCCGCAGGCTGAACTCAGTTGAACATGTGTGGGATCGATTGAAACGAGCTGCTTTTGGGTGTCGAGCGCTACCACGTACCCTGCGCGATATACGCAGAAACGCCATTGAAGAGTGGGCAATTTGGACGAGGTAAGTCTTGATAGTATCATAAATGGTACCCGACTCCGGATTTAAGCCAGTATCAGAGCAAGGTGACGTTCCACCGAGTGTTGAATAGATGGCGATTTATAGCCATACTAGATCATGAAATGCATTCGCGAACTGTGCATACAGTATTACCACCGCTATATATACAGGAAACAAATGAAAAGTTGTAGCAGACCTTCAAACCGGATTTCCCGTTTTATGCGAGCGGTCACCTGACTCGTTCGTCTACCCGAGCGCGCTTCAGGAGCAGATCCAACTTCTGTATTGCCAGTGTCCGCTTCCCATAGCTCTCGAACAATTATGTGATTCCGCGCAGGGACAGACTTATTTAGTTTTCTCGTCAGATTGTCTTGGCTTTGGCGTTAAATACGTAAGTGCAATACCTGTGTTGGACAGTGTCCGTAAAGTTCAATTCAACTTTCTTTCGGGCACGCATACATGCATGGAACTGACAGAAATTTGATTTATACCTTCATTTCAGCCGGCCGCTGTGGCCGAGCGGTTCTAGGCGCTTCAGTCCGGAACCGCGCTGCTGCTACGGCCACAGTTTCAAATCATGCCTCGGGCATGGATGTGTGTGATGTCCTTAGTTTAGTTAGGTTTAAGTAGTTCTAAGTCTAGGGGACTGATGACCCCAGATGTTAAGTCCCATAGTGCTTAGAGCCATTTGAACCATTTGAACCTTCATTTCACACATTCTATAAATGATCGTTAATAATTATTTTCATATGCCAGATGGCACAAGAAATACAGGAAAATTTCACTTTATTTTCAAAAATCATTTCTGTAATTTTGCATATCTCCGAAACTGCAATCACACAGTCACATTTACCAGTACCCGTTTAGAGACGCGCAATTCAGATAAGCAATGCAACTGGCATTATTAAACTCTGACAGACAGCTGAGGAAATCCAGTTCAAACTCGGTATTGCAGATGTCCGAAGCAGCGCAGCGGAGAGCTAAATAGATTTGTAGGGAGTTGGTTTGATTACACAAGCCACATGACAGAACAAAATGTTCTATTTAAAAAATTGTAACTTCGTTGTTGTAGCTCTCTGGAAAATAACTGAATAAACTTTGCTCATAACTCAGCGGAAAGAATAAAATTTTCCTGTCACTTATTATTTACTAAGATATCAGCTGTCCCTACCACTCGGTTTTATGAAACCGGCAGCGCCTTCAGATACCACATGCGAGATTATCACACTCTGATGCTCGCTACTTGCAAACTATTAGTCCCACAGAAAAAGTCAATAGGACCTTTTTGTATGAACTTTAATTTAAATAAATTTTTGTACTGGGGTGCCTTTTCGCTATAAGCCACAATTTTATCAAGAGAAGCCTACAAAAGTGACCTTCAAACACGTTTTTCTTGAATAACTCGAGAACCGTGGCCTCTAGCGAAATTTTATCCTCGTGCGAAATGTAACTCAGTAATGTTCCTACAAATAGGCCCTGCTGATATTTTTACTAAGCGTAGCGAGCGAGAGAATACGAAGATGTTGTGCTTGGTACTGGAACGTGATGCACGGCACATAAAACCCAGCAGTAGATGCAGCTATATTACCCTGTGTGAAGTAACTCTTGTTGTTGCTAAAATTATCATTGATAGTAATATGAACTATTCTGAAGATCCGAACAATATGTACATTCCATTTTAAACTTCCTGCAAAAATGTCTGCAGCGTGTGGAAGACCCTAATTAAAGCTGCTGGTGAGGAAGATTCAATTTGGCAATGCGTTTGGCTTCCCTGAGTAAAACTAGAAACATTAGAGTTCTTGCTATTGATAACAACTGAAGGGTTCACGGAAGAAAGAGCTAACCCTCAATTTAGAGGGATTTGTCTTATAACGTAATCAGTTGCATTTCTGAATGCAGCAAACGCTGGTTACAAGTACGTACTGCTGGAAGATACTGTATACTACACGCTACGGTCACAGGTTCGAATCCTGCCTCGGGCATGGATGTGTGTGATGTCCTTAGGTTAGTTAGCTTTAATTACTTCTAAGTTCTAGGCGACTGATGACCTTAGATGTTAAGCCGCATAGTGCTCAGAGCCATTTGTATACTACATAAACTGCTTTGTCTGACTGTATACTTGTCTTGTATTTAAATTTAATAGAGTATACAATGTGTAACATCTCGAAATAAGGATTTGTCGGCTTGCACCTCCTCCACCGACCCTTAAAATTCTCTTCGGCCCGGCTCCGTGCAGACTGTCTGAGTTGTATTGTGATCGCAGTGATCTGCATGGTTGCTGCTTCCACACTCAGAGACTTTACACCTCCAGCAACTACTGAATCTCTCCGTGAGTAGTGGGGGCGTTGTGACTACATCGCACCGACGTAGCACAACTGCACACCAGAAATATGGTGTTAATTCTGACAGCCATCTGGTTCTTCACCAGCCTGCTGGCCCCCGAAACACTCCGTTCCGCCATCCTACGTCGTAGCCGCCCTTCCACCAACCGGGGGCGGCTATAGAACTGACGTGCTGTAGATTGCGTCTTGTGTCATCTTACACCCATCTTCCTGTTGACGTCTGGATTGTGAAGTCAAAGAAATGCGTCTCTGTACATACCCGAGAGATTGTTGTGTATGCTGACGGTGCCACGATCTCTGATCGCCTCGATGCCTCAGTACCGAGGTGGCGCTTGGTCTTGTTTCAGTTGCTGTCACTTTTGATAAAGTTTAGACCCACTATAACTGTAGCTACAGAAATCAGTTCAGTGACTGGATATGCTGTTGTTTTTTCAGTGAAAGGTCCGGATAAAAAGTGAGATGTAGCATTTATACGAGATCACAGTTTATGGCACCAGTGCACTCCTACAAAAACGTTCTTCGTGCGCGAAGTGCATATTTCTTGAAAGTTCCACACCAATGTATTATGTTTGCACTGTAAAGTTGTACAGATCAAAGTAGTGTACCGCCGACGAAAGTTGGTATAACATTCACAGACTCCGCTAAACACAATTCGTAAGTTGTTACCACTCGTCTGCAGTAGAGAGCCCAAGAAAACCTTTCACCTAAATCAACAATAGAGTCCACGTAATTCCACAGTTCGTCTGCTCACTTAATTGCCCGGTTCTCCTAAACCGCGCCGCTTTCGCCGTCTGCCGTTACACTATTCCTGATTCTTCCTGTCTTCGTCTCTTGACATAAAATCCTTACTAGAAAATTAATTTCGCTTTCCTTCCCTCAATACATACTTGATGCACCTTTACTACATTTCAATATCTCGAATACTTGCGTTTCAATTACAGCTTTGCCAATACCTTCAATACTTACTGCCAAGGCACCATCATTCAGTTTCTGACCAGGTCTGATAATCTTCCACAACCTCTCCACTTTAACTTCTTGTCATTACCGCACCACTTTCTCCCTTCTTTCCAAATATCACAGTCAAAAACTTCACTCAAAATATTCTTCGTCACACAATCCACCGATCGTTCATTTAAGAACACACTTCTATTCATAAAGTCTGTTCCCTCTCCGCTCTACTTTCAACTTCCTCTCTTTCGTTTAGTTACACGGATGATTATTTTTGCCTTACTGGCCATACTACTTCATCTACATTCACAAAAGTTACAGTAATATTACGCGAAATTACAACAAGAGCATACATTTACAGATAGAAATAATAATTTCTAATGTATGTCCCAAGAAGATCAAGTAGACGAATAAAAAATAAATTAAATTAAGTTTAAATTCATAGACAATAAATATGGAAAAGAATGATATTCAGATCGGTGTATGTGAACTACAGAGGAGAACATTTCCGTCACACAGCCTTCCACAGTTGTGTACCAAGCTGCCATCTGATTCGTCGTCATCTAACGCAGTTCGATGTCTCGACTTGCTACACTGTGGCTGTATCCGCGGTGCTCACCGTAATGAACGGCGAAATGTCGCATGGATTACTACGAAACAGTCTTGTTTTCATACCTAATAGGCTCCAAACAATCATCAGCATTACAAGTGTTACTAATAACGTGACACGCCAGTGTAGTCACCCATTTGGATAGGAAGATTCAGTTTCGTGTTTGCATGGCTATCAACTGTAAAAATAAAATAAACTGTAACCAGACAGTTGTTTATTTGCTATAGGTCACGGCACAAATACTGTGGCGGCAGATACTGCCTCTTCCATATCTTATGATTCGCCCAACTTACAGACCCATCAATTTTTCACAAACCGTCAACTCAGCTTTTGCTTGTTCAAAAACTAAGAAATTTACTCACCAGTGTGATCTGTCACTTTCAATTTACTTGAAATTGGGTCTTAACATGTGGGCATGTAAGCTTCCACCACCATTTCGACGTAATTTCAGGTTATTATTTGGTTGCTGGTTTAATGAATGGCAATCGGAATTAATTTAGTTGGATGGTGGGAGTCACCTACAAGTAAATACGGGAACCTTAACAGCTGTGACCACGTTTCTAGTACCCGTCCCTGTTTTCCCTCACCATATGCTGAACAGTTTTGTTTAGATATGGAAAAATAATTACGTGGAACAGTGAGGAACATTCTTTTTTTTTTAATTTATAAATATTCTGAGAGAACTTCAGCTTTAGAATTCGCTTAGGAAAGAAGGTGAACTTTAATCTCAGGTAGATCGAAATACAGGACCAAGCACTAACATTTCTGTTTAATAAACCGTTCCTTATGTACTGCGAAATTTAATGTTAGACCCTTATTGTGGGTGGTCCCAACTGAGCCAAAGATTTTCATAATTTCAGAGGCGCTCAGGGTCTGGAATGGATTAGCAGATACACAGTTTAACAAACATTCTTTAAAGGGTCGCCATATGAGAAACGTTACAAATTTTTCTATGCAGTAGCTTGTTTCAAAATACTTCACAGTGAATGCAACCAGAAGCTTCATTCACTTTTTTAACATATTCTACTCGATCTTAATATACTTTAATTTCGCCAGTGCACTAAAATAAACAAATAAATATTTTAGTGCTTGAGAAAAGGATATCGTGCATTTGCAAAAGGCAGCGCTACGAAGAATTACCAAGTGAGGAAGAAGAATGAACATAAAAAATACCAGCTGAAATGGTCAAGGGCAACATGAAATAAACGCTGAATCGAAGCAATGTCGTCTAATCCTTCTTTCATAGGTCTTACCCTCACTATGCGGAGTACTACTCCGAAACGGAAGAAACTGTAAGGGTTCACTGACGCTAGATAGGACGCAAACTGCTTTGCGTCTGGACCAACGCTCGCTTGTTGTCATCATGTTGCTGCTTTCTGTCCGTGGCTGCGTTGCTATTTCCCTCAGTGGTACGAGTCGGACATGACAGAATGAATTACTCACAAGCTCTGTTCTACTGCAGTCCACAGGCCTACGAACTCATTTTGTCACATGTTTAGAGTGTAAGGAAGATATATTTATTTCCTTTCTTCTATTCTGTTTCCTCTTTATTATCAAGTGCAGTTAGATAGATGAAATGACTGAGTAATAAATTAGGCTTAAAAGTGTGGTGCAACGGGAGCGCAAATTTAGAATCGAGACCCACTTGTCATTTAGAACATGTTTTTCTGAAAGATCGACGCAGATATTCGTGTTTCAGTTTTATTCAGTTTTTGATGGCATCGACAAGTACTTCACAGGCACCTGCCAGCTTTTCTGGCAGAGTGATAGAGGGAAGTTTAGGGGATAATGTCCCGTCGACGACGAGGCGATTAGAGATGGAGTAGAAGCTCCGACTGGCGAAAAAAACCGGCGCTGATTCAGAAAATATAGTTCCTTTGGAATTCAGCTAGCTCTTTATTGACAAGAAATAATAAGTGCTATTGACAGGGGATCGGAAACTGATTGTATGTTTCTAGATTTTCAGAAGACTTGAGACATCTTTCGTCACAAGTAAGTTCTAATAAACTTGGGTGCCCATGGACCATCGACTCATAAGTGCGACTTGGCTGTCAGAAAGGTCAGAACCGAAAGGAAGTCTTCTAATGAAACCGAGTTGACATCAGGGCCACCCTCAGCAGATGCTATACTCTCACTGGTCTACTTAATCTACATCGATGAGCAGCAGAGAAACATGGTGTTCCCCAGGTACTCTATGTGATCAAAAGTATCCGAACACCTGGCTAAAAATGACTTACGAGTTCGTGGCGCCGGCCGAAGTGGCCGAGCGGTTCTAGGCGCTACAGTCTGGAACCGTGCGACCGCTACGGTCGCAGGTTCGAATTCTGCCTCGGGCATTGATGCGTGTGATGTCCTTAGGTTAGTTAGGTTTAAGTAGTTCTAAGTTCTAGGGGACTGATGACCGCAGCATAGTGTTCAGAGCCATTTGAACCATCGGTAATGCTGGAATTCAGTGTGGCCTTGATGACAGCTTCCACTCTTGCAGGCATCCGTTCAATTAAGTGCTGGAAGGTTTCTTGGGGAACGGCAGCCCATTCTTCACGGAGTGTTGCGCTGGGGAGAGGTATCGATGTCGATCGGTGAGGTCTGCCACGAAGTCGACGTTCCAAAACATCCCAAAGGTATCCTATAGGATTCAGGTCAGGACTCTGTGCAGGCCAGGTCATTACAGGGATGTTATTGTCGTGTAACCACGCCGCCTCAGGCCGTGCTTTATGAACAGGTGCTCGATCGTGTTGAAAGATGCAGTCGCCATCCCCGCATTGCTCTTCAACTGTGGGATGCAAGAAGGTGCTTAAAACATCAATGAAGGCCCGTGCTGTGATAGTGCCACGAAAAACAACAAGGGGTTCGAGTCCCCTCCAATAAAAACATGATCACACCATAAGACCACCGCCTCCGAATTTTACTGTTGGCACTACACACGTTAGCAGATCACGATCACCGGGCATTCGCCATACCCACACCCTGCCATCGGATCGCCACATTGTGTACCGTGATCCGTCACTCCACACAACGTTATTCCACTGTTCAATCGTCTAATGTTTACGCTCCTTACACAAGCGAGGCGTCGTTTGGCATTTCACGGTGTGATGTGTGGCTTACGAGCAGCCGCTCCAACATGAAAACCACGTTTTCTCACATCCTATCTAACTATCATAGTAGTTACAGTGGATCCTGATGTAGTTTGGAATTCCTGTGTGATGTCTGGATAGATGTCTGCCTATTACACATTACGACCCTCTTCAACAGTCGGCAGTCTCTGTCAGTCATCAGACCAGATCGGCCTGTACGCTTTTGTGCTGTACGTGTCCCCTCACGTTTCCACTTCACTGTCACATCGGAAACAGTGGATCTAGGGGTGTTTAGGAGCGTGAAAATCCCGCGTACAGACGTATGACACAAGTGGCACCCAATCACATGACCACGTTCGAAGTCCGTTAGTTCCGCGGAACGACCCATTCTGGTCTCTCACGATGTCTAATGACTACTGATGTCGCTGATATGGACTACCTGGCAGTAAGTGGCAGCGCAAAGCACCTAATATGAAAAACGTATGTTTTTGGGGGTGTCCAGATACTTTTGATCACATAGTGTATCTGTTTGTAGGTGTGCGTCCATGCCCTGACACGCAGCGTCTGGCCTTGTGCTTATTATTTATGACGTCGAGTCTACTGAACGCCACTGCAGTACAAAACTAAAGCAACAAACCGAAATTTTGCAAGGTTGCGTTCATTTTGCCTCAAAACAATACAAACAGGTAATAGCAAAGTAGAAACAATGTAAAGAATACAGGACATAAACAACTTCAACATGCATAACGGTAAACAAAAATATTCTTCAATTTTTCCAAACTTAACGGGTTTGCACACATCACCTGACGACTGGTTAACGTGGTCAGTATGTGGAATCACCACTTATGGTAGCAATACAAGCCTGACAACGACGGGAAAAGCTATGAATCATGTCATCAACTACACGTTGAGGCAATAACGCCCATTCTTGCTGCAAGGTTGCTCGCAAGTCTTGGAGTGTGACCGATGGATCCTGATCTGATGCAAGCAGTCTCCGTAGTGCATCCCAGACATGCCCAGTGGGGTTCAAATCGAGAGAGTGAGCAGGCCTCGCCATGCGTGCAATATCTGCCAAGGAAACATGGACAACCCGTGCTCTATGAGGTCTGGCATTACCGTCCATAAGTACGAAATCTGCATCCATAGCATCTCCCAACAGCCACACACGAGGTCTCTTGATATCGTCACGAGACCTGACACCAGTAAAACTTTGCTGATTCACCCACACAGTTTCACGAAGAGCTGTTCTAATGGTCAACGTAATCCTTTCCCACACCATTAGGGATTCTCTTCGATCCGATCTTTTCCCACAATGTTTGGGTCCGGAAATAGCGTTCCACGTTCCCTCCAGATGTGAAACCGTCGTGAGTCACTCTCCAGAACAAATCTGGACTCATCAGTGAAAAGAACATTGGCTCGTTGTTCGACCCCCCAAATGACATCTTGACGACTCGGCTATTAGATTTCCTTCTGTGAAGAAGAGTCAGAGCTATGCGTACGGCAGGTCTCCGCCGATGACAGCCACTCGTCCGGAGTCTTCTTATACCGTTGGCCTCGATACAACACGTCCAGTGGATGCTGCGAGGTCAGGTGCCAGCTGCCGTGTACCGTCGTGTCCTTACAGCCAAATGAAGGTCCTCTCTCTCTGACGTCACACTTGATCGGCCCTGTCCTGGTCTCTGGAATAACGTTTCGGGCTCTATAAACTCTCGCTACATCCGATTCACATTAAGCCATCGGGACACATCAGCTTGAGATTGTGCTGCTTCCGTTCTTCCTGTGGCCCTCCACCCCACAGCGTCTGATAGGCACATTCGCTGTGCCATATTGCACCGTCTGTGACTTCGTACACAGCGATTGCGGATGTGGAACTAACCGTCAAACACTAACCCGTTTGGTAAATGCCCTGACGTCATCTTTGGCGTGGTTGCCCGTTGACCGGAATGTCACCTTCTGTGCAGAACTCGATCATACGGACATCTGTTGGCAGTTTCTATGATTATATCGTGAATATTGCGTCATTTTTGGACACCAGTGGACGTGTTGAACAGTGATGTAATGTCGTAGGTAGATTCAGCGAGATATATAGTACTGTCCGAAGACTGTGTTGCGAATGGAGTTAGTTACAGCGAAGTTATAAATTTAAACGTCATGTACGATGCGGAAGTTTTTAACGTGTCTTACTGTTTATGAAGTCACGTCAGATGAATTGTGTGCTGCGAAATGATATTTTATTGTAAGTGCATTCGACGGCGTATGTCGATATTGCCTGCGAAATTCATTGATAATATTTTTAGTAGCATGATGTGGCAGTTTCGCATGCATCTAATTGTTTATAATGTAATATCTTCTGAACTATGTGTCGTACAATGATTAATTTTGCAGTTACATTTAGTGGTATATATGGGACAGCAAGTCAGTTCTAGCGAGGAGAGTTAAGTATTGATTTTTACAAGCCTGTCAGCCAAGGTCAATCCTACAGAGTGCCTGGCATATTCTGTAAGCAACTAACAAGGAGGCTGTACCATATACTTATATGAAATTAAATGTGTAAATAGTTTCAAAACTTGGTCAGATTATGTAAGAATATAAGAAAGTTGGACATCGTGAATCTCAATATGGCTCACTGACTAGTTACTTCAAAAACCCACATTTTCTAAAATTCTAAGAAGCATAAAATATTAATGTATCAGTTGCGTGCTTCTACTTCTGAAATTAGACGCAGTTTATCATGAAGAGAGATGATAGCGGTTTCCAGGAAGCTACATCATTTACTTTTTGAATTATTCCTCTTTTATCGAAGTGTTAGAATCGTGTGATATTCAAATTACAGAGTCCTAATTCTGCAATTAGGTTCTGTATGTCATTAAAACATATGGTAGAAGTTTCCTTGATACCTGTTCTGTTCTTTTAAGTATTAAGAAAAAAATAATTTTTGTACCAAAATTTTGTAAAACGCGCTTTTGTTATTAAGCTACAAAGCCAAGAGGACAACAGTAGATTCAGTGTATGTAGTAATAAAGGTGTACCAAGTTTCATGACAATATTGTAAATTTTAAAAGATACAGAATTAAAACAGGAACAGTTCAGAGATCGCCATCTGCCGTCTGTTCCCTTTGAAAACTTCTAGAGCTCAATGTTTAAAGTTATCCGGCTAAGGATATTGTAGAACATTAATAACATGTAAAGATACCCACAGGAAAATTGGGATCGTTGTTAGTTGAAGACTAACAACGACATAAATAATGCTGTAGTCATAAATGGTGCCGGCTTGGCGATATCGCCGGAGTTGGAAGTAGTTTTGGAGGAAGCGTTCCCTTCACCGTCCGCACCGGGCACATAGGGCATATACGTAGAAGTGACGGGGTGTCAGCGCCTGGGAGATTATTCGAGCGCTGTCAGTCATACGGGAACGTGGTGGGCTCCGCTTTTCGCCTCCGCTTATGCCTCGGATGGCGTCAGTTGTGACTGACGTTATCGTGTTGCTATAGAATGATAATTCGCTTACTACTGCTGAAACAGTGTAAAAGCGACCTTAGTTGGATTACGAATTTATTTGGAAAGCCCATGTTTCGTTCTCCGTATTCAGTTTTGGATGTCGCCCACCATATCACAGAAAACCTCGGGGAAATGTGTCCGAGATTATTTCCCACTGACATTATGGTGTTTCTACGAAATGGTAAATTGCGTACAACAGGTGAAATGCTGCAAAAGCGACCTTAGTTGGATTCTGAATTTATCTCGAAAGCCCATGTTTCGTTCTCCGCATTCAATTTAGGGTGTCGCCCGCCATATGATAGAAAACCGCGCCGCAAGTGCCCGAAATTATTCTCCACTTTAAAGGGGAGCAAATAACTGAGAAATAAATGGGAACGAGGATCAGAAATATTCTATAAACGGATTCTAGTGATTAGTACGATAGCAAACATTAATTATTCGGAGAAATAGAACTAAGTTCTTGTACCTGTGAACATTGGTCACAATATTTTGTTACGTTAAACGACAGCAGAATTTTATTTATCGTCGTGATACGTGATGCCTTTGCATTATTATTAGAGAGTTAGAACATTTTATTTCAGTTTAGATGAGCTGAGACTTGGACCTGTGCAATGAAGACTATGGCTAGTATGTTCTCCATCGCTTTCTTACTCTCCGCAAAAATACGAGTAGTTTTCAGGGCCTTACATAAGGCTGTAGTATCAAAAAATCGGACAAGACTGCCAAAAAATTCAAGTTACAAAATTAGTAAACAAGCACCATAGTTATACCCTCTGCGCCCAATACTATCTGCAAAAAATGTCGCGAATACAGTTAACAATAAAGAAGTAATCAATTATGAAAAGGAAAGTTGCCACTCACCGTATAGCGGAAATGCTGAATTGCAGAGAGGCACAACAAAGAGATTGTCACAATTTTTCGCCCAGTATGGCCTTCGTCAAAAATAGACTACAGACTCAGCGCTGTATTCTATTTGGGCATGACAACCAACAAGCTGTCTGTCCGCAAGAATGGCCACCGACAGACTGTGGCCAAGAAACAATAGGACCACCCTGTTGCTGAGCACTCTGGCAAACATGACATCCTTCATTTCAATGTACGGGGAGTATGGTGGGTGGTAAAGTACTCCCCAGCCCCATCGACCGAACAGAGCAGCCACAGCTTGCGCTGTAGGCGGCCGCGCAATGTCGTGCAAAATGATGGTTGGGTTGCACAGAAAGTGTCGCCGCTTCTTTCGCAAAGCTGGTTGCAGGTGATGCTCCAAAAACGAACAGTAATACTGTGCATTGACGGTCTGCCGTGGAGGAACGTAATGCGTTAGGATAACACCATCACTGTCGTACACGAGAATCACCAGAACTTTCACCATACTTGGGCTCTGGCACACTCTCGACTTTCACGGTGACCCTTAATGACACCATTCGCAGGATTGGCGTTTCAGTTTTGGCTCGTACGGTGTGGCCCACGTCTCGTCCAGTGTTACGATACGGCGTAAGAAAGCCTCTCCTTCGCGCTCGCAGCGCTCCAAGTGCGTCTGAGCAGCGGCGTAATGCATCCATTTCTGCATTTCCGTTAAGTCATGCGGAACCCATCGAGAAGCAATTTTTCGCATGCCAAGGCGTTCCTTCAGCATGCGAAGCACAGTGGTATGCGATAATCCGGTTCCGTAGGCGGGTCACGAATCGTATGGCGTCGATGACTGCCCACTAACACGGCAACAGCATCCACTTCTTCTTCAGAGACTCTAGGACGACCTGCCTGATGCATGTCTGCCACAGTTTGTCGACTTTCGTTGATGGCTTTTACCCAATGTGCCACTGTTCTGCACGGCAATGCTGATTCCCCGCACGCCTCTTGAAGAACTTGATGACACTGTCGTGCTGTACGACCTCTGGCACATTCAATCTTGATCCAACTCCGTTGTTCCTGTTTCGAAAACATAGTGACACCGTTACGTAAGACCGCTCGCCCACAAGTGACTGTGTTTGTGCGCACGCCGGTGACGTGGAATGGCCGAGTCCAGTGGCTCGGAGCCCGCATCTCGTGGTCGTGCGGTAGCGTTCTCGCTTCCCACGCCCGGGTTCCCGGGTTCGATTCCCGGCGGGGTCAGGGATTTTCTCTGCCTCGTGATGGCTGGGTGTTGTGTGCTGTCCTTAGGTTAGTTAGGTTTAAGTAGTTCTAAGTTCTAGGGGACTGATGACCATAGATGTTAAGTCCCATAGTGCTCAGAGCCATTTGAACCATCCAGTGGCTCGGAGGTAAGGTAGGTATGTCAACAACGTGTGCTATCAGTGACAATAGTAGATTCCCTTGCATAGAGCCTCCACAGCAGTGATGCCACTATTTACGTTCCAACCTACGTATAAAAATCCAAGAAGCCAACCTGTGTACTTCGGAGTTACTACCAAGATCCAATTAAAAAAGTAGTGATGGACACGATCAAGATATTGTAGCTGGATACGGCGATGGGACATAGTGCTATTAATTGGTAAGCATAAATCTACAACAAGAGAAAGACTATTTCGTTTATGTGGAACTAATACGAAAAGATTCTTTACCCACTTACAGGTATAGCACAGCTTATTGTGCTTGTCCGACACTAATTCCATATATCTAAAACATTTTATTTACTTATTTATATTATAAAGTGGCGACAAGTGACAGGCACGATACGTAGTGGGCAAAACAATGAGTATTAGTAAGATGGATATACATGTATGGTGATAATTTTTGTATGTTCCATGTACTCTGATGACATGACGGAGAGAATAATGTAATACTGGAAAAAAAACTAACTGAAGAAAATAATAACAATAAATTAATTAGAAGAAGAAAACAACAATCCGAATAGTGGACAACTAAAAGTACAATAGAGGGAAGTACCAGTTACAAGACAACAGTAAGATAGGACCGCGCAATGCATGTATAGAATGCGTTCCTAGTAGACCTATCACAAAATCCAAGAACCCATTTCCTAAAATCCAAAACCTAAAGCATCAGAGGCTAACGCGATTGCAATCGTGTAGAGAAAATGACATCAAAAGCATATAGAGTGAACACCAAATGAAATTACAATTACGTGTAGCTGTACATACATTGTGTCGCGCGAGAAATAGCGCGGAAATAAAATCAAAACAGAGAAAATATTAATTTTGGTAACTGCAGAGACATAAAGATTTTCATAATGGATGCTCAAAACGACAGTGAAATGCCATTTTAACATCAAAATACCAATGTAGTAGACTTGCATTTGCAGTACGTAACAATGAGTGGATTAGAATCGTCAAGCGGTGATTATTTGGATGCTGGGATCGACATGCCATTGTTGCATTCGATGCCCGTGAATACGGAACATTTCATTACAAGCTATACGTTGACTACAGAAGACAAAATTGATTACACCTCAAGGTAAAGGAATATTTTAAATGGAAGTAGTACGCGTAGTACAGACGCAGATGCTGACAGGCGTAGGCCAGAAATGACTAGGGAAGATATGCGAGACTTGTTTCGAGCCTTAACAGAAACAATACAAACAGACAAGAACGCAATGAAAACAGACAGGAATTAAAAAATGACGAGATTAGACACCAATTTGAACACAGTAAATTCCAAAATGTAGAGTTTAGAGATGAATTTGAACACAATAAATTAAAAAATGTCGAGTTTAGAAACAATACAAACAGACATGAACACAATAAATTCAAAGTAGTCGATTTTAGATACAATACAAACAGACATGACTAACACGAAAGCAGACATGACCACAGTAAAGTCCGAGATCGGGAAGATAAATACAAACATAACACACATATAAGGCGAGGTAAAAAAATTTGCCCACAGAACTCAATAATCTGGATATGAAGTTCACACAGCAGATTTCACAAAATCTCCACGGAGTTGGATACGAAAATTAACCAACAAGTGCAATCAGTTCACGATATGAGTGAAAAATTAAAAAGCACAATGGAAGAAAAAATTGAGAAATTCACATTTGCATATGGACAGGGGCAATCAGGAATCAGAAAAACTCATGATAATTTACAAGTAATCCAAAAGAATTCGCAGGTTAACATAAGTAATGTACACTCAGATATACCGGTGCTTCGTTCGTTCTGTGACGACTTACCAGAAAATATGTAGAAAATCGCAATGGAGATAGGATTACTTAAATTAGAACATAAAAGAATCAACTGAGATATTGTGCAACTTTACGAAATAGTAAAGGATAATGCAAAAGATGAAAACACAAAGTTCGCGGAAAAATGAGCACGCGAACAGCGTAATTACGTGGAGGCGGTAAATGAAGTGAGGGGGGGGGGGGGGGGGGGGACAAGGAAGAAGAAATTTTGAAACGCGTAAAACATGATATCAAACAGCTAGAATAAAGATTAATGGACGAAATAGTTAGCGAACAAAGTACGGTAATATAATCGGCTATAAACAGCCGTCCGCCGGTGAGAGAGAAATCATTGGCGCGACCTGAGCAACGGGGAAAACTTTTATGAGCCAGATATGTCATTACCGCATGTAAATGCTGTTCCATTCTGCTGGCCAGCGTTGTTAATGGACGAGAGTTTAATAAAATACCAATAGTTTCTTGTATTTTCAAATGAAACAAAGCGAACGCATCCGGTAGTGTTTGCCCGAGACTTTAGGAACGTACTGCCTAGGACTTGGACAGAAGCTCAAAAAATCAAATATGTGGTAGGACACACAGAAGGCAATGCCCTTTTGTGGGCTACAGAGATTAAGACGAAAGGTATTCACTCCATCATCATACCTTTCAAAATTCTGGGGGCTATGAAACTAAACAAAATCCACTACTGGAATAATCCGATATCTCATGTTGATCTGTTGAAAATCTTCAAGAACAAGTTGCCTGCAAATGTTAGGGAAAAATTAGTATCCATTCCCGAATATGATCTCGAGTATTTTCTCTGTGCTAGATTCAATACATGAAATTCAAGGGGGTGCTCATGCCATGCCTTTTTATCGTAACAATAATGAACGCAAGCGAAATGTGAGGAACAATTACAGTAACGGCAATGCTCTGGAAACTATAAGGGATGCGTGCCTATGAAGGAATGGCATCCTTATGCACCGCCGGACGACAACGAAAATCAGTACAATCGATGTACCTATCAGCCAAGGGTGACCAAAGGTACGAAAATAAATATCAGCCCCATTGGTACAGCAAAGGCCGAGATAGGAGAAATTCGAGAGAAGACTTTGATACTAGGCGACAAGGAAATGCAAATCACCAGGATCGGAATGTGGAAAATAGGGATCAGAGAGACAACCGGCAACTCGGACAGTGAAACCGAAACAACCGGGGCACAAACTGGCGAGCACGCGAACATACGCTGAACATAGTAGAAGTCACGGCAGAAAATGAAACAATACCTTTACCGTCCCCAGGAAATAACAGTAATTGGGCATGACTAGAGGAAGAAGGTAATGAATGGCCAGTGTGCCACAGTAATAATATTAGCGACATAAACACTAACACGAAGAGAAACAGGAAAGAGGAAGTAGACACTGTAACAAGCTTACACGAAGAGCATATCCGTAATCTAGTTTTAAGGTATAATAACGAAACCGAAAAGAAAGCACATTTGTTCACTGAAGAGAAAGAAACAACGCGCAAGGGAAGGGAAATTATTCAACCTACAAAAAGGTAAAGGTGGGAAACATACGTAGATGTACTAGGTATTTTCGCTAATCTCACATCAACAAGCCTGATATTAACAAGCCTGTTTAAAGAGATAGCGCGGGAAGTAAATGTATCTATGCTACTCATAGAGAACTGTAAGATCATAATGGCGATGGGAAGTAAATTTAAATTTATAAAATTACAAGCCAGTATACCCATTATCATATGTGGTGTAATTTTGTAGTGTACTTTCTTGTCAATAGACAGACTTATAGTTAACTGTGTATTTGGTATGGAGGTGTACAGAAGGTATAGGGTAAAAATGGACACCTGCGGCAGGGAAAGTCAATTGGTAAATGAAACAGAACATGATGATGTTGACAGATGCTCAATGAGCAAACAGTAGACAGTAAGATAAGTAAATCCACTGGTCTTAACAATGAACAGCGAAGTGATTTGACAAAATTACTTTTAAGTATCATAGCATTTTTCGTAAACAACCCATTGTTATTAAGGGATATGAATGTAAAATGGAAGTTTACCCGCATGAAAATTACTGTAGAACGTCATGTGGCATTCACTGGGCAAAGAAAGAGGCAGTAAGACAAGAAATAGAGCGTATGATTAGATGGAAGGTAGGAGGTTTGTCGCCATTTTGACGAATAAACCAACTGGCAGTCGGTTCCTCTCCAGCTACGGGGGTACAATACTTATATTTCCTTTCCGGTCCCCTCTCCCTTGTCTACTATCCTGTTTAGCCAATAAGGAATGTTCAGTTTTCTTCTACTATCTAGCATGCAAAGAATGACATACAACCTAGTGAATAGAAATTTTCCTTGTATTTTAATATTTTGCTTTGTTAAGACTTAAACATATATAGAAGCAAAGGAAACCTTTTGATATTTCTTAAGGAAACATGGGATATACAAGAAGAACTAAAACAACTAACTATACAGCCGGCCTCAGTGGCCCAGCGGTTCTAGGCACTTCAGTCCGGAACCGCGCAACTCCTACGGTCGCAGGTTCGAATCCAATGACGTAGTTATACTACATCAGGTGCAAAAGCTTGGATAAGAGTAATGGAAAAGGAAGGAATTCACAGTGCGCGAGATTTAAGCAACAGCAGCGAGTGTTGGATTGTATTGAGACACGCAGCCATACTTAAAGGTGAACGTACAGTAAAGCGACATGCGAAGTGACTAACAGCAGATCGCAGGAGTAGAGTAGGCGAAATGCAAAGTGGCTGTCAGTGTCCCCTTTAAGGACAGCCAGTTACAGCCGAGATGTACATAGATGGAAAACATCTTAGAATTTAAACGAATCGGCATCGACAGCGCGCAGCCAACTGGACAAAACAGAAGCGATACGAAATGGAGTACCTATCAGCTGATTACTACAACGTAAATCAGCTACACATGCAAAACGAATAGAGACATTTATTCACCAGTCAGAGAGTATACTTAAATGAACACTAATTTTAAGAGTATATCATTAGGTTAAGCATACGTAGTTTTAAGAAAAGGAGAGCATCGACGCAAGTAAACTATAAGGAACGTAGAATGCACTAAATTTGAGAACTTAACATAGGCTATTGAATATACATACAAATAAGTATCAGGATTAAAAGTAGAAACGAATATCCACAAGAAATGACCTACCCGACTATGTACACAAGCAGTAAGACAAGTTTGAAAGAGAAATAATAACATGTACACTTAAAAGGAAACAATTAGCACAGAACTTGAGAACTAAGCGACTTACATACAGTACGCAAGTAAGTGACGATGAGAAAGTTACAATGAAATATACATATAGAAAGATGTGTGTGGCTGAGACGTAAACATATTGTATAAGATTTAGGTGCACATATAGACTACACTTCTTTACAGGCAACATTAGAAGTAGTGAGCTTAATGTACAGGGACAATACATACCCACAAATCTGCTATAAAAGAAATGTTAGTTGCTATTAATTACGGCCGACCTGAGTGGCCGAGCGGTTTTAGGCGCTACAGTCTGGAACCGCGCGACCGCTACGGTCGCAGGTTCGGATCCTACCTCGGGCATGGTTGTGTGTGATGTCATTAGGTTAGTTAGGTTTAAGTAATTCTAAGTTCTAGGGGACTGATGACCTGAGATGTTAAGTCCCATAGTACTCAGGGCCATTTGAACCATTAATTACGAGGGTAAGTTGATTATTATCCGCAAATTAGTTATAAAATTTTATTGTGATCAAATACGAAACTTATAAGGCCATCATTATTCGACATAGTCTCCCTGCGTTTCAACGCACTGGGACCATCGTTGTACAAGCTTCCTGATGACCTCATAAGAGAAGGTTCTCGGTTGAGCTGCGAGCCAGGAATGCACCGCTTCTTTCACTGCTTCGTCCGAGGCAAATCGACGGCCCCTTAATGCATGTTTGAGTGGATAAAACAAGTGATAGAAGGGGCAAGATCGGGACTATATGGAGGATGATCCACTAATTCAAATTTGTGTTTGTGGAGCGTTTCAGCAGTGTGGGCAGCAGTATGTGGACGGGCAACAACACAACACCTTTTGACAGCATCCTCGGCGTTTGTTTCGAATTGCAGGCTTTAGCCTGGCAGTAAGCATCTCAATGTAACGTACACTGTTTATTGCTGTGCCCCTTTCCCCCATAATGTTCCAGTACTGGACCTTGTGCGTCCCAAAAAACCGTAAGCAGCTGTGTTCCTGAGGACGGTTGGGTCTTGAACTTTTTCTTCCACGGCGAATTTGGATGTTCCCATTTCACACTCTGCCGTTTACTCGCCGGCTCATAACGATGGATCCATATTTCGTCACCAGTAATGATCCCGTCTAAGAAGTTGTCACCTTCGTTACCATAGCGATCCAAATGTGTTTTTGCAGATGTCCAAGCGCGTTTGTTTATGCAACTGTGTGAGTTGTTTTGGAACCCATCTTGCACATACTTTATGAAACCCAAGTCTGTTGTGGATGATTTCATAGGCAGAACCGACTAATTTGCAGACGATGTGCCACTTTGTCAATAATTAATCGTCTGTCTAAGAGAATCATTTCACGTGAAGGCTCAATGGTTTCTTCATTTGTGGCCGTAAACGGTCGTCCGGTTCCTTCATCGTGCATAACACTTGTGCGACCATTTAGGAATTTTTCAATCGATTCGAAGACATTCCGTTGTGGCAAAACACTGTTCCCGTACTGTACCGAAAGTCTTCGATGAATTTCGGCCCCTGATACGCCTTCCGACCACAAAAAACGGATCACTGAACGTTGCTCTTCTTTGGTGCAAATAGACAGCGGAGCAGCCATGATTAACATCACGGCAGCGATAACTGACCTGACCTAGCACCTTGAAAATTGGAAAGATATAACAAAAAATAAACAAGCATGCGTCATCAACGTAAAACGACAGTACTACCAAAATAAACAAAAATATAACTAAATTGTGGATAATAATTGACTTACCCTCGTACATAGTACCTTATACGAAAAGGATAAGTAGCAAATTAAAACTGTAAACACGAATTGTACAACATGCGGGAGATAAGCTAAGTTAACATGAAAACAAACCAATATGCACACAATGTAATTACACGAGCCTTAACAAAATAATTGAGGTAAGTACTGTATGTTTAAAAAGCAATATGGAGAAGTAAATGAAATATCGCTGCTGGATATTACTTGGAAGTAGAGAGAGTGTAAGGAGTTTAGATTCAGATGAAGGTATTAATTAGTTGATCTACGTTTGTGGTGACATATTGTACATCGAGTGAAACTAGGAAGAGAATGCAAGTGTATTATAGTAATATGACTTTATTTATATTTATGGGAAGAAATAAATAGGGCGGTGGCGCCAGTGCGAGGACGCCTCAGTTAATACATGGATATAAATGGAGATTTATGTGGAAGTTTTTTAAAGAATAATTATATGAGTATACGGTGATGAATATGAAGATGAATATTACAGGGGTACCTAGGAAAGGGCCACAAAAGCGACCTAAAAAAGAAAAGATTATATAGTTTTAAGTCTTAGAATGAATGATAGTATGAGTGTGGAAAGGAAAGTATGATGATACATGTATTGTAAATAATTGTGAAAACGAACATATTGTAGAAGCAATGAAGAGTAATCACGAGACAGTGAAGTCAGTAGTACAAAGGTACACGGTACATTTAACGTACACCACAGCACAGTAATTTGCCACAACAGCTTAATATGAAAACTGTTTCTCTAGCGACTAACTGTTACAGTTTGGGCAGCAATAAGGTGAATATAAACAAAAATGTGACATACAATTCGTGCGAGGGATGAACACAAAATACAGTGAAAGAGTATTTTCCACACTGAGTTCTTGACACACGCAGAAGCGAAAGCAGTACATTTAGCATAAGCACATTCTTCTTTAGAGGAAATGAATTATGAGTGGAATTACACATGACAGAAGTACCGTAAAGTGACTGGTTCCATGTTACGACGTTATATGTGCTCATGGATGTAAAATATTAAGACGATTAACAAGTAGTGATGAAGTCAGGATTGTCAAGGATAAAACATTCCCCATACTCGCTCACAAACGAGCACTCGTAAATATTGTACATAGTATGAAGGTTCGTCAAATGTCAAGTGTTGAATAAGTACACTAACGACGCACTACAAGTAGCAGTAGAAGTAGCTTGATCTCTGAAGCAGACGCTAGCAAGTCTTCTTTTTTTCCATGTAATGAGTAGTGTTGGAACGTATTTTCTATGTATAGTTGTGAAGGTAAAAATGTGCAGGAGGTCGGTCCTGCAATACAAGTAAAAAAAAAATGCAAATATTCACAATAAAAGCAAGATTCCTTCTAATTTACATATTAGTGTGTAAGATGGTGCATGCCACGGAGACCACATATGAAATGTGAGTGTGAATTGTACATTTATTTGTCAACTTTATTATTGTCAATGTCTATGTCTATGTAAAATGTATGTACTATTGCCAGTTTTACGGGGAATTTTATTCTTGAAGGAGAAACATTTATGTATGTATGTGAAGTTCACCGCGACGGATGAGTAAAATACAAAAATAGTAAGGCCTGTTAATAGTGAGAATAACGGCTGAGATGTGATAAGAGTGAACGCTACAGCCTAGCGAAGTGAATACAGTGAATGTGGAGCGTGTGCGACGGAGAAATCAGAGGAAATCCGTATAACCACTAATTGATGAGCGAGGTCCGTCGAACTATAATGCACAAAGGAAGACAATGCCGAATCCTGCAATGCGGCCTTTACCTCCAATTTCACTGGCAGAAAGCTTCGTCCAGGTGCTAGTGTTGTTCAGGTTGAGCGCTGCCGGCCACGGTGGCCGAGCGGTTCTAGGCGCAACCACGCGACTGCTACGGGCCTGGATGTGTGTGATGTCAAATGGTTCAAATGGCTCTGAGCACTATGGGACTCAACTGCTGAGGTCATAAGTCCCCTAGAACTTAGAACTACTTAAACCTAACTAACCTAAGGACAACACACACATACATGCCCGAAGCAGGATTCGAACCTGCGACCGTAGTGGTCGCGCGGTTCCAGACTGTAGCGCCAGAACCGCTCGGCCACCAGCGGCCGGCTGTGTGTGATGTCCTTAGATTAGTTAGGTTTAAGTAGTTCTAAGTTCTAGGGGACTGATGATCTCAGATGTTAAGTCCCATAGTGCTCAGAGCCATTTGAATCATCTTAGTTGAGCGCTGGAGCGTCTTGTTTTCGAAGGAGAGCCCCAACATTATTCAGTAAGCACTTCGGAAGCGATGCCGAACGGTCCTAGCGAACCAAAACGCTGTTGTCTGTTCTCCTCGCGCCAAGCAAACAAAAGCAATCTGCCTCAGATCTCGCTTGCGCACTGCAGCGCCACAGTGGCACGAACTCGAAGCGGCTAGCAGCCGACACAGGCGCGGTATTCTTCACAGTACCAAAAAGTGTGGTTAGAATATGTAATACTGTTCAAATTTCTCTTACCACGAGCTTCCATAAATGCATGATAACGACTGAATATTGACTGTTTTCTGGAAATTGTCGTAAATGTCACATTGTCATTTTATTCTCATTCACATGGATATCTTGTTTGGGATTTTACGTTTCGGAATATGAGCCGTGAATGGAATGTAGTGCCATATTGTACAAATACATCTACAGAAACATCCGAAATATTGTGTTTTCCGTGGATCCTTAGTTGCTTCAAAATTCATGGAGCTACGTTCCGTCTATGCAATAACTGAAGGCAGTTTGTTTATTGCCATACGCGTTTCGCTTCCATTATTCGATAATATTTCCATATGCATTTCGTTTGTTTTATTCATAAAGAAACGAAACCCGAATGGCAATAAACGGTTTTCAGTTAGTTGCATAGACAGAACAAATCTCCACGAACCTGAGAAATTGTCTAAGAGAGTGTCAAAGAATAAGACGATGCATAGAATGTGGTTGTAACTCGCTCCTAGAGACCCAGATGATGACGTAGCCTACTACCCTATTTGATAGATCAACGATTTGGTCCATAAAAACAAAATTTAAAGAATCGCTTTTTCGAGAGCGTGTGGCGATTGCAGGATAGAAGTTTGTTGTAGTTCATAACATGCATCTGATGAATCAAAATGTTTCATATTTGGTGATATAGTCCGAAAATATTGTGGCGAGAATCTTTCATCTCTGTGTACTGTGCTTAAGGACTCGATGGCAGATAAATACTTGTGACAAGCTGGAGCATATAGGTGATTGCTGCTAGTTTCATTCGGAGTGATTTAAGTTGTGCTCTTAGATTTCTGTCTGACAACACTCATTACGTATTCCGAAAAAAAATGGTGAAATATTTGTGATAAGAAAAAGTATAAATGTCACTGTTGTTTTACACCCAGTAATTTCATCTTTCATTTCTTAAACATATGGAAGTCACGATATTGATGATACTCGTTACCGAGAAAGCGTTCTCTTACGTGTAAATAACAACGAATATTTCTGAAAAATGCTCAACTCTGACAATTAAGTTTCAGAATGTGTTACAAACACAAAGAGGAAAAAAAAATATTTTCGTACACAGCGGTATGCCAACCTACGACCTTCGTCACAGCAGCTCGCTGTATTATCATTTTGGGGGGGGGGGGGGGGAGGGAGGGGATCAGGTAACGGACTGGCGGAGGTAGGGTGAGCAGGGGTCGAAAAGCGAGACCTGGTCACAATGTCTCCACCCTCCATTTTCTGGGGATGTGGTCCAAGGTATTTTAATATATCTTTTTATTTCTTTTCGAATTTTTATTTAAGGTGTTTTTTATGTCTATTGATATTTATTGTCTTTCATAGGTGATAAACACAAAATACAGAAACTAAAGGTGCCATTCATCACATCCAAACGTAAATATGGCTCCTAATGCCGTCTAGATTTAAAGAGTTCAGTAGAAAAAGAAAGAAAAGAAAACGGGACCCTGCTACGGCCCTGTTGGTGTGTCTCCAGTTCGGCTTCTCGCTAGCTTAAAAACTATATATAGTCTCCTGAACACATCAGGCTCGAAAGTTAGTTCCTGAACGTTGAGCTATCTCATCATTTCACTTCTCATACCCGGAGCACCTCAACGAGCCGGAGGGTCCGTGAATAACGAACCAAAGTAATTCGAAAAATGTATTCTATATTTCACGTGACGCAGCAAGATATCATGTTGCTCTTGCAGTATGTACCAGAAGTCTATGATGTTCCTGTCATCGGTGAGACACAAATAATGCGTCGCCATCCCCTTTATCCAGTTTACGGCGTTTATCCTGGCGGTTGGAAAGTATACTGTGTCCGGGAACAGTAGCTCGTCAGCTTTGATGGCCGTGTGCGCCGTACGCATTAAAAGAAGCCAAGAGTCGAGTGCCGTGCCACAAACCAAACAGTGCTCCTTGGAGTCGACAACTACGCAGTGGGGGCATGTCGGCCTGTCGACCAGATGAACAGGGTGCAGTCGTTGATTTTTCGGGAATTTGCCGTTCACCACTGCATACCACAATGCACGTACCTCTGTAAGGAGAGAGGGAAGAGGGACCGCTCTCCATATTCTCTGCAACTGTATCGCCGGGCACTTCTGTTCGGCCACATTGCGAGATTGTTGCTGATGGAAAATTCGATATATGTCTCTCGTTGTGGGCAGCCTGGTCTCCGGCAAACTGTCCTGAACGTAACTGTGATCGGCGAAGAAGTTCCGAAGGTGTGCGAGCAGTGCCGTGATGTGGCCTACATTGACTGCCGGACAGAGTGAATTAGGAGCCACTTAGTTGCTCACAGCGCCCATTAAAGTGACGTGCTCGGTTCTCCAATAGTGTTGCATCGTACTAAGAAATGGCGCACGCACCCAGTTCTTCACGTTTACGAATCCGATGCCTCCTCCTCTTGGTGGCTGCGTCAAGGTATCGTAGCGGAATTTGAAGAGACGGTCAGCACTTACGAAATGTCCGAAGGCCGACTGTAGTCTCGACGCGATCGTGGTGGGCAACGGCAGTATGTGTGCCAAGTGAGTTACTTTCGGTACCTAAAGTGCGCGCTGGAACATATCTCTGGGGCGCATTCCATGTTGTCGTACCAATGCGCGAATGTGTCGCAGTAACCGTCGATAATTATCCGCCGCTGTACATCGTATGTTTCCATGGAAAACCACTTCCGAATACTTGAGAGTGAGGACCTTGCTTATGGGCACTGCTGTCCCTGGTGGGAGTTCTCTGCCCACTTCCGTACATCGGATCTTTCGTAGGCTCCATACTGCTGAAGCCATTCCAGCGCCACCTGGATTTCGTCTCCTCACATGACTGAAAGAATGACGTCGTTTGCGTATGCGCGGCATTGGAAAGATGCGGTTCGTAGTGGAGGTTCAAGAGAGACTGCAAATAAGGTGGCTGGAAGGAGGCAACCTTGCCACACTGAGTGCTGAATCGTGAAAGGTTCTGAGCCAACACCGTCCACCAAGACTCTCGAGTCCGCGGCCCGGGTTCCTGGGTTCGATTCCCGGCGGGGTTGGGGATTTTCTCTGCCTCGTCCTTAGGTTAGTTAGCTTTAAGTGATTCTAAGTTCTAGGGGACTGATGACCATAGCTGTTAAGTCCCATAGTGCTCAGAGCCATTTGAACCATTTTTTTCGAGTTCGCGCCATTAATCAATCTCATGATCTTGTCCACAAATAGGAGGGGTATTATCGTCCGATCCATGACCTCTCGTGGGAACACATGGTCCACTCGGTCGAAAGCGTGATCGAACACTGTGACGAGGGCTCCTCGTAATCGATACCCAAACATCAATGGTATGGCATCCCTGTATGCCCCTAGCGCTGTGTGCATATTTCTCTTCCTACCTGGATACGTTTGATCTAAATGTCCTTTATCGCCCCTTGAAATCGAGCACGGAGGATACGTGCAAAGGATTTGTAGTCTCCATACAATAATGTCAAAGGCCAGTAGTCTTGTGGTCTACGACGGCCACTTGGTTTTGGAACAGGTACCCTCTGTGAACTACGTACGGCCACGTAAGGTAGGTGTTAGTTCATTGTAAATCTATACCCACGTCGGTCCGATCACAGCAGCAAAGGTGCCGTACAACTCAAGAGGGAGTCCATCCGGTCCAGGGGATTTGTTTAACGCACCACATTTTAGGGCAGCTTCCAGATCATCTATGGTGATTTCAGCCACAAGGCCGCCTACTTCAGTGGGATGCTCATCCCCTGACATTTCGCGAAGCTTGTCTGCCAGTCCTGCTCTGTCCAGCTGGTCCTCCTCATAGAAACTGCGCTAGTGGTGAGCAAAAGCACGTGCAATATGCTTCTGTAACGTGGCCCGCGATCCACAGGGCATTTCGGCATCCCACATAAGTGTACGTCGCCGCTGCCTTCTTTCTCTCAATATACAGTGTAGCGACAACCGTTCGTTGCGTAATCCGTCGAGCATACTCGCACGTACTTTAGTTCCTTCTATCTTCGCTGCCGCAAGACGCAGCAGTTGTGCCAACTGACGTACGGCTGTGAAATAAAATTCGGAATTCGCTCGTTGTAAATGTGACTTATCATGGCCATATCTTGTGAACGTTCTACGTAAAGCCGGTCTGACGCAGTAGAGTCACCAATTAAGCGTTGAATCGTACGTACGTTGACGCCGTTGACATTGGCGGCATGTGACTTCAAACGCCCAGAAACTGTTCTCATCCTGTAGGTGGGTTGCACTTCCATGGGCCTCTACTGCGCCATGTCTTCTGTCGTGGCAGAGCTATGGTGCAGATGTAAGCCTGGGGCAATCGTCACCTTGCGTAGCGCACCTGACACATACACCCTGTCTAGTCGACTAGCAGAGTGGCTTGTAAAGTACATACACTACTGGCCATTAACATTTCTACACCAACAAGAATTGTAGATGATAAACGGCTATTTATTGGACAAAAATATTATACTAGAACTGACATGTGATTAAATTTTCACGCAATTTGGGTGCATAGATCCTGAGAAATCAGTACCCAGAACAACCATCTCTGGCCGTAATAACGGCCTTGATACGCTGAGCATTGAGTCAAAGACAACTTGGATGGCGTGTACAGGTACAGCTGCCCATGCAGCTTCAACACGATACCACAGTTAATCAAGAGTAGTGACTGGCGTATTGTGACGAGCCAGTTGCTCGGCCACCATCGACCAGACGTTTTCAATTGGTGAGAGATCTGGAGAATGTGCTGGCCAGGGCAGCAGTAGAACATTTTCTGTATCCGGGACCTGCAACATGCGGTCATGCACTATCCAGCTGAAACGTAGGGTTTCGCAGGGATCGACTGAAGGGTAGAGCTACGGAACGTAACACATCTTAAATGTAAGGTCCACTGTTCAAAGTGCCGTCAGTGCGAACAATAGGTGACCGAGACGTGTAACCAATGGCACCCCACACCATCACGCCGGTTGATACGTCAGTATGGCGATGACGAATACATGCTTCCAATGTGCATTCATCGCTATGTCTCCATACACGGATGCGACCATCATGATGCTGTAAACAGAACCTGGATTCATCTGAAAAAATGACGTTTTGTCATTCGAGCACCCAGGTTCGTCGTTGAGTACACCATCGCTGGCGCTTTTTTCTGTGATGCAGCGTCAAGGGTAACCGCAGCCATGGTCTCCGGGCTGATAGTCCGTGATGCTGCAAATGTCGTCGAACTGTCCGTGCAGATGGTTGTTGTCTTGCTAAAGTACCCAACTGTTGACTCAAGGATCGAGACGTGGCTGCACGATCCGTTACAGCATGCAGATAAGATGCCTGTCATCTCGACTGCTAGTGATACGAGGCCGTTGGGATCCAGCACGGCGTTCCGTATTACCCTCCTGAACCTACCGATTCCATATTCTGCTAACAGTCATTGGATCTCGTCCAACGCGAGCAGCAATGTCACGATGCGATAAACCGCAATCGCGATAGGCTACAATCCGACCTTTTATCAAAGTCGGAAACGTGATGGTACGCATTTCTTCTCCTTACAACAGGCATCACAACAACGTTTCATCAGGCAACGCCGGTCAACTGCTGTTTGTGTATGAGAAATCGGTTGTAAACTTTCCTCATGTCAGCACGTTGTAGGTGCCGCCACCGGCGCCAACCTGGTGTGATTGCTCTGAAAAGCTAATTATTTGCATATCACAGCATCTTCTTCCTGTTGGTTAAATTTCGCGTCTGTAGCACGTCATCTTCGTGGTGTAGTGATTTTAATGGCCAATAGTGTATATCCGAGGCTGTCACCGTGTGTAATTTCCCAGGTGTCAAGCAGTGCAAGATCCCGGACCAGCGTCTGTAAAGACGGGTAAGAAACGAAGAGTGGTCGTTCGTCCTCGGGCCGCAGAACGCAGTTGAAGTCGATGCCGACAGTATAATTCTCCTGGCGTTTTCAAAACAGCGACGACATTTCCGCTGTGTGAAAGATTGTGCGTTCGTGTCTCTTGGTTGAGCCAGACGATGCGGAAAAATTCACAAAGCGTACATCCCCTACAGTCAGGGCAACAACACGGGTCGATGGTAAGTATTCCACATCTTCCGCCACTATTCCTCCTCGTAACAGTATGACTGTGCCACCGCTACCGTAGTAACCTGTTAAACACTACACATCATAACCCAAAACTCAAATGGGGAATCGCCGGCCGAAGTGGCCGTGCGGTTAAAGGCGCTGCAGTCTGGAACCGCAAGACCGCTACGGTCGCAGGTTCGAATCCTGCCTCGGGCATGGATGTTTGTGATGTCCTTAGGTTAGTTAGGTTTAAGTAGTTCTAAGTTCTAGGGGACTAATGACCTCAGAAGTTGAGTCCCATAGTGCTCAGAGCCATTTGAGCCAAATGGGGAATCGTTTTGTACGTGCTGCAGGAAAACTATGTCGACATCCGCTGCCCGAAAAATACCTTGCAGTATTGTATTTTTAATGAGGTGTCAATACCATTGATGTCAACTGTACCAGTACGGCAGACGTGTGGCATCTAATCGGTTGTGCACTGCTGGGAAGTCACGCGTAAACTGATCGGCCGTGGAATTGGTCTGACATTCCATAGCGTGAAAAATTGACCCACGTGAAATGCGTTCTAAAATGGTGATGAATCATGTAATTATTGTACGTGTATGAACTGAAATCTAAAGTCAAAATGAACACTTATCTTTTGTTACACAATTTCTTCTTCGCTGTAACTGTGGATAAGAGCGTAAGGTACATTTATATACGTACATAGAACCAGCCTATCAATTGTACCGAAATAGAATGTCATTGGTAGTACAACTCGAAGCACTCTTTCTCGCAGCACTGCCAGAAAAAAAGTTCACTAATATATGCAAGGACTGCTGATTAACTTGAAGGGTCTAGCTAGCGGGTTGTCACTACCTCTGCTGTCGCCAGACACGATACGCTGCTTGCTGTGGACTGGGCTGTGACTGGAACGTATGACTGACTTCGTGTACAGATAGGTATCCGTGTATTTGAAGACAGGCCACCGTGTCATTGGTGTGGCCGGCGCTGCTCCGCTAGCAAGGTGTCGATATTAGCCGCCAGCGCTACGCCTACTGACTACACCACATTGCATGAGACAATGTATTATGTGTATATCACATATGTGTGAACTGAATGCCACATAAGCAAGCACTATTGTACAGTTTTAATAGACCTGGCTTGAAAATGGACTTTGTAGTTCGAAACTAGTCGACACCACAGTTAACCGCAACAGTGGCAAAATTACAAAAAAAAAAAAAAAAAATATGTCAGACAAGTGTGTTTCAGTTCTGTCTGCATGTATGATGTGACTCAGAACAAATGAAGTGATGTTGGGAGAATGAGCGGGGACAATGGATGCATTGTGATGTTCCTTTAGAGCGTAAAGTGCCGTAACAGGTTTGCTCATTCAGAAATCGCAATTTGAATGTTGGTTGGTAGTGAGCATTTTTTGTTGAGCATTTTGTGATAGGCCACGTGTAAGAATAAGAAACGTGTATCAGAATGTTTCGCAATTCGCCAGTGGGTAGGATTTGACCTCTCAAGGCTGCTATTTATCGTTATGCGATACTGTTGCCTGGGCAGCTAGAGCATTAGCTTTGGTTTTTTAAGTCGAGTGATGTACGAGGGTAAGTCAATTATTATTCACAATTTAGTTATATTTTTGTTTATTTTGGTAGTACTGTCGTTTTACGTTGATGATGCATGCTTTGTTTATTTGTTGTTATATCTTTGCAATTTTCAAACTGCTAGGTTAGTTTCGTTGTCACTGCCGTGCTGTTAATCATGGCTGCTCCGTTGTCTATTTGCAACAAAGAAGAGCAAGGTTCAGTGATCCGTTTTTTGTGGACGGAAGGCTTACCAAGGGCCGAAATTCGTCGAAGACTTTCGCTACAGTACGGGAACAGTGTTTTTCCACAACGGAGTGTCTACAAATGGACTGAAAAATACCGAAATCGTCGGACAAGTGTTACGCTCGACGAAAGAGCCGGACGACCGCTTACCGCCACAAATGAAGAAACCATTGAGCGTTCACGTGAAATGATTCTTTTAGACAGGCGATTAACTATTGACGAAGTGGCACATCGTCTACAAATTAGTCACGGTCCTGCCTACAAAATCATCTACAACAGACTTGAGTTTCAAAAATTTTGTGCAAGATGGGTCCGAAACAACTAACACAGTTGCATAAACATACGGCCTTGGACATCTGGATCGCTGTGGTAACGAAGGGGACAACTTCTTAGACAGGTTCATTACTGGTGACGAAACATGGATCTATGATTACGAGCCGGAGAGCAAACGGCAGAGTATGGAATACAAACATCCAAATTCGCCGTGCAAGAAAAAGTTCAAGACCCAACCGTCCGCAGGAACACTGATGCTTCCTGTTTTTTCGGACGCGCTAGGTCCAGTACTGCAACATTATGGGGAAAGGGCCACAACAATAAGCAGTGTACGTTACAGTGAGATGTTTACTGCCAGAGTAAAGCCTGCAATTCGAAGCAAACGCCGAGGATTGTTGTCAGCCGGCCGGAGTGGCCGTGCGGTTCTGGGCGCTACAGTCTGGAGCCGAGCGACCGCTACGGTCGCAGGTTCGAATCCTGCCTCGGGCATGGATGTGTGTGATGTCCTTAGGTTAGTTTGGTTTAATTAGTTCTAAGTTCTAGGCGACTGATGACCTCAGAAGTTAAGTCGCATAGTGCTCAGAGCCATTTGATTGTTGTCAAAAGGTGTTGTGTTGTTGCACAATGCCCGTCCGCATACTGCTGCCCACACTGCTGGAACGGTCCAGAAACTCAAATTTGAAGTACTGGATCACGCTCCGTATGTCCCGATCTAGCCCATTCTATCACTTATTTGGTCTACTCAAACAGGCATTAAGGGGCCGTCGATTTGCCTCGGACGAAGCAGTGAAAGAAGCGGTGCATTCCTGGCTCGCAGCTCAACAGAGAACCTTCTTTTATGAGGGCATCAGGAAGCTTGTACATCGATGGACCCAGTAGTTTGAAACGCAAGGATATTCTGTCGAAAAATGATGTTCTCGTAAGTTTCCTATTTTATTACAAGAAACTTTTATACCTAGTTTGCGGATAGTAATTGACTTACCCTCGTATTACCCAAGAGTTAACACGGGGTGGAAATAAAGCTAAACTCAAATGGTAGGGGAATGCATACTAAGTATTTCACTGAACTGTAATGGCATGCAGCGATTATAGTTACCTTGTGTTCGTTACGTATCAAACACCTTGAGTATATTTCAGTAGTTAATGTGTGCCCGGACTTCAGAACTAATAACATGTTCCGACAGAAACAGGTAATTAATTCTTCTGTTGGATCGCTGTTTATGGTCCCTTTATTTGAACAGAAACACTAGGTACAAGTTGTGTTCAAGTTAATAGTAGGTGGCTGTGGTTTCACAAAGGATGAATGGCGTGAAATACTCCACGTCCTTGGGTAATGCTACAAGGAATCCAGCGAGTAATAAGCTCCAAACGTAGTCCGAGTCCGCTGCGTAGATCGTCAAGAGAATGACAGTCAAGGTGTAACTTCTAAGCATGCAAGTATAAACGCTAGACTGAGTATTGTCGCTGTGCGCGCACATTCATCCGGCTTCGGAAGGATCACGCAAATTGACGTAACGGGACGTGACGATGTGAAATCTCTCTCGCCTATTGCTGTGATCTCGCTGCCTGCTACAAGTATTTGGCACCGCTCATTGTGGTAACAAGTATATGGTACCGACCTCTGAGTCGCTAGCCACAGTAAATCCCACAATGATGCATGCAGTAGCCTTAAATGACGTTGTCACATACGATTTGTACTGCAAGGTTTAGAGCTTCTAATTCATTGAAACCTTTACAATAAGTAAATAAACACTGTTTCTTGCCTTGTTTCACAAATTTTATTACGGTTACTGCACAAACTATGTTTCAAGTTATAACCCCATTTTCCAGTACATTACTGATTCCAAATACGATAAAGCAATGTACGTTTGTAAATTGCCAAAAAAATGGTCACTGAGGTAATTTTACATTTAGCCAAGGATCGACACATTGAGAAACTGTTTATGTGTGCCTTATCATCTCGTTTATCTTTTCTTAAACCTCTTCGGAACCAGTAATGTACTTGAAAATGGGCTTGTAATCCGAAGCCTAGGTTGTGCAGTAACCATAACAAAACTTGTGAAACAAGGCAGGACACAGTGCTTGTTTGGTTAATTTACTATGTTTCATCATGATCCCACAGCTGATTCAGTTCAAAATGGTTCAAATAGCTCTGAGCAATATAGGACTTAACATCTGAGGTCAACAGTCCCATAGAACTTAGAACTACTTACATCTAACCAACCTACGAACATCACACACATCCATGCTCGAGCCATGATTCGAACCTGCGACCGTAGCGGTCGCGCGGTTCCAGACTGTTGCGCCTAGAACCGCTCGGTCACAGCGGCCGGCTGATTCAGTTAAAATAAATAAATACTCCGAGTGAACACTGTTAATACGTCAAGGTGGGGAATGACCAACTTTAACAGCAGAAGATTTCTTTATGTATCTCAGGAGAGAAAAAGAGTCAAATAACTTATTACCGTTAACAGGTCATTGCAAGAAAACGAGATTTTATCATCCAGTTCGTCTCCGCTCGTAAAACGAAATGTTGTTTAAATGTGATATGCGATCTGAATCAGTGGAAGAGTTGGATAAATGAGTGAAGTAAGGACGGTTAGTAATTAGCGTGCCAATGATGAAAAGCATTGCAGATAGTAAATAAATGTACACTGAATAGCGAAGAAACGTTGAACTAACGAGGAGAAGACATGTCTTTAAAAATCAGTTTTGTATAGTTTCACATGAGCCTATGTCTGGCGAAAGCCACTTTCCGAGATGCAGCTGCTCTTTTTCATTTATCCCCCCTGTTCTGTGTACCAAATATATCAAGTACAACAAAACAACTGTGATGTCTTTAATAACTGTATAAGTTACATTGTGATAGGATATTTGTAGCTATGTAAAATTCCATCTAAAAGTGCCTGTTGTCTATAATAAAGTTGGTCGATGTATGAAACTACCAGATCCTATTAAGTTAATGGAAATCTCCTGAACGTAGTTATCGCCTCGTCTCTACAAAACTAATATCAAAGGTTCATGTTCCTGTTCCCGTTCGCACGACTTCGGGGAAAACTGACAGCAAATTAACGCAGCGCTGCAAGCTACACTGAACGTGAATCAATTCCAAATACATGTGAGTTAATTACCTTGATGGATCAAACGTAAACACGCACATACTCCAATATTCCTGCAATTTCTCTGGCAATTTGTTTGTTACTCCTGACGTAGTACATTGGGTATAAGTACATGACAGTTTTGTTAAATATCAGTATTGAGAAAATAGCCACTTCTGAAATAGTTAAATACGAACAAAGAGGCTATAAATTATCTTCAAAGAAAGCTGTTAATAACTGAATTATCCAGGATCCTGGAAGGCATGACGTCAGCAAATATATGGTTTATCAAACTTTGCAGTAAATTGCAGAGAACCGTCCAAGTTGCAAAAAATGGTTCAAATGGCTCTGAGCACTATGGGAGTTAACTTCTGAGGTCATCAGTCCCCTAGAACTTAGAACTACTTAAACCTAACTAACCTAAGGACATCACAAACATCCATGCCCGAGGCAGGATTCGAACCTGCGACCTTAGCGGTCGCGCGGTATCAGACTGTAGCGCCTAGAACCGCTCGGCCACCCCGGCCGGGGTCCAAGTTGCAATACTACTTTTCTTTATTACTTGGTCACTGGTTTCGAGGCTAAGGTCACTATCAAATCATTCACCAAGTTATGTAACAGCACCAATTAAAACAGCCACATACCTTTACATTCCAGTTAAACACATTTCGTAGGTTAGTACATGGCTGAACTACATTCACCTAACGTAAGTTCAGCCGGCATGGAACTCCATCCTACAGACTGACACCCGGTCCCTGTGCAACACAATGTATCCACGTTTGCATCCTTGCATTCAATATTCTGGCGATTATATCGGTATTAAAGAACCAGCATTTCATATTTGCAATGACTCGCATACATTGAACTGTGGTCTTGCAATGTTAATCACCTACATATGTTACCGAGACAAACGTAGTCCCAAAATGTCATTACTCTACATTAATTATTTTTCAGTGTTGCGATCTTATTTCCCTCAGTGTATTAATACACACGGCTTCCCCACAGATTTCGAAGCAGCCACTTTTGAAACCGACATTCGTATCTCTATGAAGAGCATGCGGAGCGGAACAACCGATAGCTCTTAAAACTGAAATATACTTATCTACTGAAAATCGAAATAACTGTTAATTGTTACTGGAAACTCTGCTTACGCAGTAGCTACTGCAAGAAATAAATATACAAACTCTAAAGCATTAATCTAAACTATGTGCTGTGTACGAAGATGAGATTTAAACGTGGCGCTTTTGCCGGTGGAAAATTACATAACGAAGCCGCCTCACACAAGGGTATGCACTAAGATCTACTCAGGGATATTCACTAAGATTCAAGCAAAGCCAAAATCTCAGAATGAGTCGGCAAACACTAGTCAGCACATTAAAATAAACAGGTACAGTTCACTTCTTCGCAGAGGTGCGTGTTTAAACAGGAACTGAACTAAATTACTGTGTATCAGCCGGCCGGTGTGGCCGAACGGTTCTAGGCGCTACAGTCCGGAACCGCGAGACTGCTGCGGTCGCAGGTTCGAATCCTGCCTCGGGCGGGATGTGTGTGATGCCCTTAGGTTAGTTAGGTTTAAGTAGTTCTAAGTTCTAGGGGACCGATGACCTCAGATGTTAAGTCCCATAGTGCTCAGAGCCGTTTGCACCATTTGAATTGTGTATCAGGCAACTGCCGCTACACTAAATATAATGCATGATCCAAGAACTCAGGCTTACAAGAGTAAATATGAAGCAGACAGCAAGCTTAAAAGCACAATGCATGTGCTATGTGGAAATGTATCTCTACTGTTAGAACATAACGGAAGATACAAACTCTAGGATAAAAAAGAAAGAAAAAAGATAGAAATACAAGGACGAGGCACCAGGAAGGAATTTTCCAAATGGGACGGAAGTAAATAGATATAATGAACATGTACACATAAACAAATGATTATATTTTTACAAAAACCCGGATGATTTATTCAAGACAAAGAGCTTCAGAAATTGAGCTAGACAATAAAGCGTTGGTCCACCCATGGCCCTTATGCAAGCAGTTATTGGGATTGGCTACGACTGTTGTTGGATATCCTTCTCAGTGAAATCATGCCAAATTCAGTCCAATTACCACGTTAGATTGTCAAAAATCCTGAAATGGTAGGAGTGCGCTGCCAATGACGTCCTCAATGTCGTCAGTTGGGTCGAGATCCGGCAACCTTATTGGCTAAAGTAGAGTTTTACAAGTACGAAGACAAGGAGTCGAAACTATCGCCGTGTGTGGGCGGGGATCATATTGCTATAATGTAAACTCTGTATGGCTTGCCATGAAGATCAATTGCTGTTGGTGAGACCGACCATAATGATACATCTTTCATGCCACCTATGAGTCGCAGAATTTACGTTATCGAAAACTGTAGCTGACAACGATACAAGCAGAGAGAAAGGTAACTGCGAAGAGACCTCAGATAGCAGAAGAAATAATTTAAATGATAGACGAAAGAAGTGCACGTAAAAAAGCTTAGGAAATGAAGGTGTTGTAATTCACTTAGGAAGGATATCAATATAATCTGCAGAGAAGCTAACACGTAGTGATTACATGAAAAATGTAAAGAAAACTAAAACGAAATGGTCACTGGAAGGGTAGTCTCATCCTGCAAAAAAGTCAGAATAACTTTCGAGGGAATAAAACGTCGATTCGTCACCATGGAGGATGAAATAGTAATTTCACTGCTGAACGCAGAAGAATGAGCAGATAGATGGGAATATTAGACTGATGGTCTATATGAGGAGGAGAAACTTTCTGCTACAGTAACAGGAAGACAAATGGGTACATATACGGAAAACATTACAGATCCAGTATTAGACAGAGTTTCACGGAGATCCGAAAGACTTGCAAGCAAACAAGCAGGAGGCATAGTTAAAATTCCATTGGAAATTTTAAAATCATTGTGTGAACTGATAACTAAACGATTATTCAAGTTAGTGGGAAATTCTTTAAGACTACAGACATATCATGTAACTGTCGAGAGAATGTCATCCAATCCATCCAGTAGATAGGTAAAGCAGGTAAGTGAAAGAGTTATTCCACAATCACCTTAAGATATTATGCACCCTAACTGCAAAAAAAAAAAAAAAAAAAAAAAAAAGTAACAGACAATAGAACGGCAAAGTAAAATGAGGATCCATCAGGTGACGATCAGAATGGCTTTACGCAAGGTTAGGCCTTAGAAGAGGCAGCTATGAAGTTCCGCAAGACAAACCAATACACTTTCATAGAATTTGTTGACTTACAAAAAGTTTTCAACGTAAAGTCCAGAACTATGTTAGATATACTGAAAAAATCGGAATAAGCTATTGCAAAAGACGAATATACAACATGCACAGGAGCCAAAAGGCAAAGATAAGACTGAAAGACGAACGTAGAAGACAGCCGGAAGACATTCCCCCTGATTTTTCAACTTGTGCATCGGAGATGGGATGACAAAACAAAAGGAAGATTCAGTAATGCTAATAAAATTTTGGGTGAAATGTTATTAGAGATAAGATTCACTGATGACAGTGCAACTTTCAGTGAAAATTAATAACAGTTACAGGACCTGATTAGTCCATAGAGCACGGAATATGAACTGAGTAAACCAAAGGAATGTGGGATACCGGAAATGAGGCTAGCCATGATTTTACATCAACATTCGGAAGCACTTAGTAGACGAAATGAAGAAAATCTGCTCTCGTTTGAGCATATTGACGCACAGTCAACAAAATAAGGATGTAATAAGAAGGCTAGCACAGAAAAGGGAGGCAATAGTAGCTAGAACAGATTTCTACTATCAAACATACGTCTTAAATTGAGGCAGATATTTCTGAGATTCTATTTCACGGTATTTAAGCAGAATAAGACAAACTTAGCATTTGACATATGGTGCTACAGAAGAAGTCTGTCAATTAAATTGAGTGATAAATAAATGGGGAGGAACTCCACAGACTCGCCGATAGAAAAGCTAACCAGAAGGATGAACAGAACATTAGGGCATGTATAGAGACATAAGGGAATACCTCCCATGGAATTTGAGAGCAGAAACGGTAGGGGAACATAGAGATTGAAATATGTTGAACAAAAAATTAGGGACGTTGTATGTAAGTGCTTACCTGAGATGAAGTCGTTGAAGAGGGCAGTATCAAATCGGTCACCAGACACAAAAGGTTGTACGTCAGGGTAAAAGCAGCCTCTTGAGTGGCAACTGAATCATTAACCTGAACATGTTCATTAAGTTCATCTTCGGTTTCGGTCGGAGTAACTGAGTAATAAATGAAAAATTCAGCGATAACATGTTGATACCTATACGTAACATATTTAATCTCTTTGCGCAGGGGCGGGGGGCGAGTAACGAACATAGTACATATTACTCCAGTATAATTGTGCCTCATATGTGAAAAGCCGTACGGTATGAACATATTTAAAGCACTTATATGAGATGCAGAAAACGTTATAAAGTGTAGACAGCTCTATTTGTCACAGCAGAAAAAAGAAATGACGCCATTATCCAATGAAGCAAATAGGATCCAACTAAGTGGCACACACCTGTGTAACTGAACCTGACTCAGAAGAGTACAAAGTTCCAAAGAAATGTCGGTGAAGCCAATCATGTAAAGTTTATTTCTTTTTTTATATTTTTTTTAGTCATCAGTCTTCTGCCTGCTTTGATGAGGCCCGCCACGGACTAATGTGAAGTATGCGTACTACATCTACATCTACATCTACGTTTATGCTCCGCAAGCCACCTAACGGTGTGTGGCGGAGGGCACTTTACGTGCCGCTGTCATTACCTCCCTTTTCTGTTCCTGTCGCGTATGGTTCGCGGGAAGAACGACTGTCTGAAAGCCTCCGTGCGCGCTCGAATCTCTCTAATTTTACATTCGTGATCTCCTCGGGAGGTATAAGTAGGGGGAAGCAATATATTCGATACCTCATCCAGAAACGCACCCTCTCGAAACCTGGCGAGCAAGCTACACCGCGATGCAGAGCGCCTCTCTTGCAGAGTCTGCCACTTGAGTTTGCTAAACATCTCCGTAACGCTATCACGGTTACCAAATAACCCTGTGACGAAACACGCCGCTCTTCTTTGGATCTTGTCTATCTCCTCCGTCAACCCGATCTGGTACGGATCCCAAACTGGTGAGCAATACTCAAGTATAGGTCGAACGAGTGTTTTCTAAGCCACTTCCTTTGTTGATGGACTACATTTTCTAAGGACTCTCCCAATGAATCTCAATCTGGTGCCCGCCGTACCAACAATTAATTTTATATGATCGTTCCACTTCAAATCGTTCCGCACGCATGCTCCCAGATATTTTACAGAAGTAACTGCTACCAGTGTTTGTTCCGCTATCATATAATCATACACTAAAGGATTCTTCTTTCTATGTATTCGCAATACATTACATTTGTCTATGTTAAGGGTCAGTTGCCACTCCCTGCACCAAGTGCCTATCCGCTGCAGATCTTCCTGCATTTCGCTACAATTTTCTAATGCTGCAACTTCTCTGTATACTACAGCATCATCCGCGAAAAGCTGCATGGAACTTCCGACAATATCTACTAGGTCATTTATATATATTGTGAAAAGCAATGGTCCCATAACACTCCCCTGTGGCACGCCAGAGGTTCCTTTAACGTCTGTAGACGTCTCCCCATTGGTAACAACATGCTGTGTTCTGTTTGCCAAAAACTCTTCAATCCAGCCACACAGCTGGTCTGATATTCCGTAGGCTCTTACTTTGTTTATCAGGCGAGAGTGCGGAACTGTATCGAACGCCTTCCGGAAGTCAAGGAAAATAGCATCTACCTAGGAGCCTGTATCTAATATTTTCTGGGTCTCATGAAGAAATAAAGTGAGTTGGGTCTCACACGATCGCTGTTTCCGGAATCCATGTTGATTCCTACAGAGTAGATCCAGGGTTTCCAAAAACGACATGATACTCGAGCAAAAAACATGTTCTACCATTCTACAACAGATCGACGTCAGAGATATAGGTCTATCGTTTTGCGCATCTGCTCGACGACCCTTCTTGAAGACTGGGGCTACCTTGTGCTCTTTTCCAATCATTTGGAACCTTCCGTTCCTCTAGAGACTCGCGGTACACGGCTGTTAGAAGGGGGGCAAGTTCTTTCGCGTACTCTGTGTAGAACCGAATTGGTATCCCGTCAGGTCCAGTGGACTTTCCTCTGTTGAGTGATTCCAGTTGCTTTTCTATTCCTTCGACACTTATTTCGATGTCAGCCATTTTTTCGTTTGAGCTAGGATTTAGAGAAGGAACTGCAGTGCGGTCTTCCTCTGTGAAACAGCTTTGGAAAAAGGTGTTTAGTATTTCAGCTTTACGCGTGTCATCCTCTGTTTCAATGCCATCATCATCCCGGAGTGTCTGGATATGCTGTTTCGAGCCACTTACTGATTTAACGTAAGACCAGAACTTCCTAGGATTTTCTGTCAAGTCTGTTATATAAACCTACACTACTGGCCATTAAAATTGCTACACCAAGAAGAAATGCAGATGATAAACAGGTATTCATTGGACAAATATATTATACTAGAACTGACATGTGATTACATTTTCACGCAATTTGGGTGCTTAGATCCTGAGAAATCAGTACCCACAACAACCACCTCTGGCCGTAATAACGACCTTGATACGCCTGGGCATTGAGTCAGACAGACCTTGGATGGCGTGTACAGTTACAGCTGCCCAGGCAGCTTCAACACGATAACACAGTTCACCAAGAGTAGTGACTGGTGTATTGTGACGACCCTGTTGCTCGGCCACCATTGACCAGACATATTCAATTGGTGAAAGATCTGGAGAATGTGCTGGCCAAGGCATCAGTCGAACACTAGTTCAGAAAGGCCCGTACAGGACCCGCAACATGCGGTCGTGCATTATCCTGCTGAAATGTGGGGTTTCGCAGGGATCTAATGAAGGGTAGAGCCACGGGTCGTAACACATCTGAAATGTAACGTCCACTGTTCAGAGTGCCGTCAATGCGAACAAGAGGTGACCGAGACGCGTAACTAATGGCGCCCCATACAATCACGCCGGGTGATACGCCAGTATGGCGGTGACGAATACACGATCCCAATATGCGTTCACCACGACGTCGCCAAACACGGATGCAACCATCATGTTGCTGTAAACAGAACCTGGATTCATCCGAAAAAATGACGTTTTGCCATTCGTGTATCCAGGTTCGTCGTTGAGTACACCATCGTAGGCGCTCTGTGTGTGATGCAGCGTCAAGGGTAACCGCAGCCATGGTCTCCGGGCTGATAGTCCATGCTGCTGCAAACGTCGTCGAACTGTTCGTGCAGATGGTTGTTGTCTTGCATACGTCCCAATCTGTTGCGTCAGGGATCGAGACGTGCTGCACGATCCTTTACAGCCATGCGGATAAGGCGCCTGTCATCTCGACTGCTAGTGATACGTGGCCATTGGGGATCCAGCACGGCGTTCCGTATTACCCTCCTGAACCCACCAATTCCATATTGTGCTAACAGTCATTGGATCTCGACCAACGCGGGCTGCAATATCGCGATACGATAAACCGCAATCGCGATAGGCTACAATCCGACCTTTATCAAAGTCAGAAACGTGATGGTACGCATTTCTCCTCCTTACACGAGGCATCACAACAACGTTTCACCAGGGAACGCCGGTCAACTTCTGTTTGTGTATGCGAAATCGGCTATAAACTTTCCTCATATCAACACGTTGTAGGTGTCGCCACCGGCGCCAACCTTCTGTGAATGCTGTGAAAAGCTAATCATTTGCGTATCACAGCATCTTCTTCCTTTCGGTTAAATTTCGCGTCTGCAGCAAGTCATCTTCGTGGTGTAGCAATTTTAATGGCCAGTAGTGTATTATGATACCTACGAAACAGGTACGCTATTGAGACTGAGATCGCGAGCAATAATTTTGAGAGAACGCATTTTGTCATGCAGTGAAAGTCTGAATACACCCAATTACTTATTACGTGGAATAATAAACAGAAAGGCACATCCTTAGGAACACACAGCACCTGCGTTCTCCCTGCTGAAGGCTACATTTTGTTGCTCCTAATGCTCAATAACAGAAGTGGCAGCGAGTGCGACGTACTGGTACTAATGATTTTCCATTAGATTAATCCCTGAGGCGAGATTAAGCACTAGACACAACTGGCCGACGCACTGATCTATTTGGAATATTTACTTCGTACCGACATGGAGTCCAGCCATACATGTCTGCTTGATTGCCCTAAAGCTAAACTCACTGCACAAATAATTGTGTCACTTGATCCTTTAATCAAATTTACCTAAGCGTAAGAGAGTAAGGCTAATTTAAATAATATAAATTCCAGCACAGTAATAACAACTAAATGATAGAAAAAGATTATATACACTGGTGTCCAAAATTAAAGCAGCAAACGGAAATTTTTCTAGGTGGCTTTATTTTGTCGCAAAACAGTATAAACAGATGATAGTAAAGTAGAAACAGTAAAGAATACACAACGTAATCAGCTACAACATGAGTAACTGTAGACAAAAATGTTCTTCCTTTTTTCCCAACTGAACGGATTTGCACACGTATTCGGAGAGTAGTGCATGTTATTAAAATTTATATTGGTGTGGTTACTAATCACTGCATTATCGGTAAAGAACACACTTGTAAAAGTGTAGGGTCGGCTCTCGGTCGCTGAAGGGCAAACCCAGAAAATTTTGTACTACATTCGAAACCACGGTCGTCGAGTGCCTGGGATAGTGACAGAAGACAGGTACGGAAATTCCACCGATGCAGGGTGCGGACGACACTCGTCTAGCTTTTTCCACATTCCCTGACAATATGTCTCGCATCACTGTGCAGATTCATCAGCTTCGTAGCAAGAACAGCTTCTTAGTGTTCTCTGTCAGTTTCAGTTCTATTTATTGTCCTCTTTTGGACCGTCAAGCAACCTGTCCACACTAGCGTCTTAATAATTCGTGCAATTGTCTGGAGCGTCGGACGTTGGCGATCTGGATAGATAGCCCTATAACACAGTAATGTTTTTACGGCGTTTCGTTTACATTCACCACATAAAAGTAGTATATCCGACTCCTCCTCATTAATATACATGTCTCCAAGCAACGAAAGCTGAAGCGGAAATGAGGAGTTTGCAGTGCAGACAAGTAAACAGGCAAATGTGTTGACATTCTGACACAGCGTAACAAGAGAGGTTGTAAGTAGGCTGTTAAGGTTTTTATGTTGCTAACGTCACCTAGAGCTCTGTATGAAAATCACTAGCTGTGCTGTGTGCAGTCTGTGGTTGGTTGGCATTGTTGGAATATTCGCCATTGTAGTGTTGGGCAGTTGGATGTGAACAGCGCGTAGCGTTGCGCAGTTGGAGGTGAGCCTACAGCAGTGGTGGATGTGGGGAGAGAAATGGCAGAATTTTGAGAGCGGACGATCTGGACGTGTGTCCATCAGAGACAGTAAATTTGTAAGACGGGATGTCATGAACTGATATATATATATATATATATATATATATATATATATATATATATATATATATATATATATATATATATATAATGACTTTTGAACACTATTAAGGTAAATACAGTGCTTGTTCTCTATCAAAATCTTTCATTTGCTAACTATGCCTATCAGTAGTTAGTGCCTTCAGTAGTTAGAATCATTTATTTAGCTGGTAGTATTGGCGCTCGCTATGTTGCAGTACTTTGAGTAACAAAGATTTTTGTAAGGTAAGTGATTCATGAAAGGTATAGGTTATTGTTAGTCAGGGCCATTCTTTTGTTGGGATTTTTGAAATTCAGATTACGTTGCGCTAAAAATATTGTGTGTCACTTTAGTGTTGATCAGAATAGGTAAAGAGCGAAATGTCTGAGTACGTTCAGTTCTGCTCAGATTTTTGAAAATCAAATAATGTAAGAGGTTCATCAGCACAGTAATTCATTAATTTTTCTAAGGGGACGTTTCAAGGTAGGCTTGACAGGTTACAGCCACCGTGCTTTCAAATTCTGGGACATTTCTCGAAATGGTTTAGTTGTCAATATTGGATCTGATTGTTTTGAGGCAAGAGACCAAACGGCGAGGTCATCGGCCTCATCGGGTTAGGGAAGGTCGGGGAAGGAAGTCGGCCGTGCCCTTTCAAAGGAACCATCCCGGCATTTGCCTGGAGCGGTTTAGAGAAATCACGGGAAACCTAAATCAGGATGGCTGGACGCGGAATTCAATCGTCGTCCTCCAGAATGCGAGTAAATGTCAATATTAACAAATGCTATACCACTATAATCTTCGCAAGAGCTTTCGAATACAGTTGCAAAACGAATGCTGTTCCATTTAAGAAAACGTACCTGCTTCAATATTTCCCCTGATAGCAGCACTAAAAACATTAATCAAACAAAAATATACGCGCCCCTCTACGCTCTAATGTTTGCCGAAATCCGTGATTCGTTATGTGCAACCGTTCACGAAATAAAACAGGTGTTACATCTTACGTGACTCACCCTGTATAAAATCACAGTGGAGAATAACAAATCAGTTCCCCGTAATGACGAATAGGTTCCTCAAATACTTCCAGATTTGCAGTAAAAGATAATCGATGTTCGACACAGCACCTCGGCTACCATTCGCGAAACAATGTTCAAGCTGTCTTTGTGTCTGTCTCATTAGGACCGATTTTTCTCTAAGTGCGAACAAATATTAAAGTATTCGAGTGGCGGCTTGCTGCCCGAAAAGTATCGCTTCACAAAACCTAAACCACGCCATTACCATCCCAACATATACGTTATCTCCAAGACTGACCGGCACAGCGTCAGCACCCGGCACAGACTGATCAGGAGCTATCATTTGCGCCAAAATTCACCAACAACATAAAATATAGAAAATGAACCACCATTTGAAAAATGCAAATTTGCTGTCACCTATGTCAAACAAAAGATCTTTCTCTGCTACAGAAATAAATAGGACACGCAATCTGCGCACACGCGTTACAACAAAAGACCAAGAAAGAGTTATTAAAACATGATAAAAATAAAGTAGCCTGTTGAATAGAAGTATCTCTCTGTGTCTATTCAATCGTCGTATTAAATATTACACTAAAATTACCGCTTTCAAGTGACAAGTATCTTTTTTAATGGCGAAACGTAATATATAATTACAGAAATCAGGTAATAAGGTATACATACAGTATAACACTTAATTATGAATGAAAGGATGTAACTAACGCCTTTTTGCGTTCAGGTTCTGTCTAGCTGAAATTTGTTATTCGATGACCTGGCACATTTACAAAGTTCACACATACATACATACACACACACACACACACACACACACACACACACACACACACACAAACGCGCGCGCGCGCGCGCAATCAAATCAGTTCGATCACTTAGTGACGTGACCTCTTTAGTCGGCGTGCAACATAGGATCCATGCAGGTTCTTCCATTTCTGCCGATCTTGAGCTTTCCGTTGCCAGTTCAATCTAGCTGTCTTTTGTTAGTCTCTGTCTTATCTTTTGCTCTTACTATGGTCTTTTTCCGTTAACTGAACTCCAATCTAGCATTTGTTTTGACCACCTGCCACATTTACTCCAGGTGACATGACCAGCCCACTGGCATTTCAAGGTATTCAGTCTTTCCATTACTTCAATGATCTTTGTAGTCCGTCTGATATCATCAGATTTCTTCCTCTCCTTTCCATTCATCTTTGGGGCTATCAGTTTTCTAACAATGAACTCACTTAATGTCCATGTCTCACAGCCATAAGTTATTACTGGCAGTATACATTGTTCAGAAACTGTTTTCCTCAGCCCAGCTGGCATTTCAGACTTCAAAACTGAAGAGTATGTACCATAAGCTTGCAAACTTAATATAATACATCGAGATATTTCTCGTTTTAAGCCTCGTTTCATATTCAGCTGTTGACCCACATACAGATAGACATATTCTGTGATTCTTTGCAGTTTGCGTACTTCCATTAGACGTATTTGCCTCCAGTGTCCATTCATTTGTCACAATCTTGGTTTAACTATAGTTCAGTTTAGGCCAACTTCAGAGCAGACGCAAGTTCACCAATACTATTTGAAGTTCTTCTAAACTACTTGCAAATAGTACAATGTGATCAGCGAACCTCAGGTTATTTAATCACTTTGCCAGAATTTGGATTCCTATTGTTTTCCAATCTTATTGAGACACTACTTTTTAAAACACCGCTGAAAATAGTTTTAGAGGTATAGGGTCACCATTCTTACTCCCCTTTTGATGAGAAATTCATTAGTTTATTGAAAAACATTCACAGAAGCTGTAGACGTTCTGTATACGTTGCTTAAGACCTTAATATACCACTATTCTGTTGGAGCCTCAAACACAGCTAAGTTATTGACTGAATTGAATGCCTTTTCAAAATCTATGAAGGCAAGGGAAAGAGGCAGACATACTCATTTATTATACTAACTGTTTCGCATGTAGTGAGGATATGGTCAGTTGCACTAAATCCTGAGCAGAACCCAGTTTGTTCAATGGGTTGGACCAAGTCAAGTGTAGTGCCGAATCTGGTAGTCAAAATTGTAGTAAAAATTTTGTATGTCGGCTGTCAGAGCAATAGTTCTTTGTTACTTTAGTACTATCTGTCCTACGAGTTAGGATTATTTAGAGTTAATTGCAATCTCTTGCTATTTTTCCACTGTCCAAACAACATGTAAATAATTTAGCTAAATACTTTATACACTGACAGAAAAAAATCTCAGCACCAACAAGGAATTGTTGGACATAAACTGAGGTAGGTAGGTGTGTTTCTACATCTGAAATATGATTTATATTCAAATTTTTTGTTTAATAGTGCAACTATAAGGATCCAAATAAGATTTGCTTTAAATACACGCTGTAACGGCCTTGAGCGTTGGCTACCTTTGAGAACGGACTTGCTGAGTTAATGTCAATCAGTAATGTCCTGAAAGCGACGAAGATCCCATTGTCGAGACCTCACTGAATTTGAACGAGCTCGTGTAATAGAGCTACAAGAAGTTGGAAGTCGCTTTTACTATATCGAAGAAAGGCTTTGCAGGAATATAGCCACGATGCATTGCTGGCAGCAGTGGTCACGGGATTGTAAAGTCTCAAGAAGACCGGGCTCTGGAGGGCCACGTGGAACTACCGACAGGGAAGACCGTCGTGTTCGCCAAATGCATCTGCAGCAGCAATTTGAGGAGCAGATATCACCACAGTGACACAACGAACTGTTGCAATTGGGTTACTTCAAGGACAACTCCGAGCCAGACACCCTATGGCGTGTAATCCACTGACCCCTAGCCCTAGCCATTGACACTTGGGACTTCAGTGGTGTCAAGAGGAAGCTCATTGTCAGTAGTAGAACAAGGGCTGTGTCACCCCACTCTGCATTGTTGCCAAATTTATTCAAGCTGGCGGATCCAAGATGGCGGCGAAAGATGTGCTGATGTCGCAATGACGTCAGGTTGGAAGTTCTAATTTTGGCAATAAGATAGGTCAATTGGGCCACCTCTGCTAACCTAACCCAATCCCCTCCCCTCCCCTTACTCAGAAAACGGCGGGAAGTTAAAATTTTGGAAGAAAAAAGGTCACTTGGGCTACCTCCACTAACCCGAGACAATGGCGGCAAAAGACATCATTTGGGCTACCTTCACTAACCTAAGTCGTCCGACCGCCACTTCTTCTTTGGAATTGGTGGGAAAAGGACTCAGACTGTGCTGTGGTGCTGGATAGGATAGACATAAGTCGTTATTCTGCAGACAGTCTTTATTTCAACAGTTTGAGACAGTAGCTTCATCATATGAGTTCACCACAAGGTGCAGAGTCCAACTGACCTAGTACACAGTACTGCCACCAGAGGACGGTGTCGTCCCTTCTGTGACGTAATCCAAGATGGCGGTGTGGGAGAAAATGGTGGGAAAAGCCTCAGCCTGTTCTGGTCTGCTGGAGAGGGGAAGGAGTGTACTTTATTTATTTTGAACAGTTTATTTAGGGATGGATTTCAGGTAGTTCATTTATTGCACTGATATAAAACACTTGCTCTGACGTGCTTTGGGTCACACTACATAGCCTACAGACCTGCAAACACCGAAATAATACATGTAAAATGCTTTGCAGACACACTCACTAACTATAAACTGTAGAAATAATGCATACAATTTATTTTGGAACGGATTTCACTTAGTTTATTTATCACACTGATACAAAACACTGATCATGGTGTGCTTGGGATCATAGTAAATAGTCTACAAACCTACAAACTACTCATAAATCACCTAAATAATGCTGTACACTGATTGCAGAGACGCAAACAAACTGTAAATTGTCAGAATAATGCATGTAAAAGGCTCTGCAAACACACATCCTGCGCACCTGTTCACAAAATAATGCAACAGTCACAAAAACGACTCGTAAATTGTCAAAGGATAATGCATGTGTAATGCTATGCAACCACACTCACAATGCTTAAACAGCTGAAAGTAATGCAAGGCACAAACATTCATTGCACGTAAAATACGCTTTTGAACTATCATCAAATGCAAAGTATCAACAAACTCTTCCCTACAAAGGTCCCAAGGCATGTACGCTGGACCGCTCACGCCAGTCACATATGCAAGACACCTCTGGGCCGCACGCACATGTTTACCATTGCTGGCATGATGCCTCTCTACCTGCTGAGCGATTCACCATTGTAGGCGCAGATAAAATGTTGCCAGTGTTATACTGACATCACAGGGCTATGTAAATGAGAGCCAAGCCCCCCTCTGAATGCGCTATAGAAATCTGTTGCAATGCATTCCGGAATAGCACATGGTGCATCGTTCCTAGCGATCCTAATGGGATCTAGCTGCGTATGTGTTTACCTGCCCAGTGTGTCTGATGAATCGCCATGAAATGTTTGTGTAGTGACTCACCACTGCAGGTGCAGCTATAAGGTTCTCAGTGTTACACTGATGTCACATGGCTATGTAAATAAGGGCCTATTCTACCTTTCAGAAAGTGCCATAGAAATAGATAATGGTCGCTTTTGTAGGAGCATTCTTGATGTCAGCTTATCTGCATGGAAATTCTTGTCCTAATAAAACCTGTTTACGAAAGCAGCCCAGAATAACGCCAAATGCATTCCTCCTGCTGGTACTAATGTGTCACCCCATCCATCACTTGTTACCCTTCCTGGAACTAGTTATGTTCTGCTTTCCACAAACATCTCAGAAACGCAAATGTTTTGAATGCTATGCAGAGCCTCCTATGTCCCAGCACAAAAGATGTCTTATGAATGAATCGATCATTCTGATCTGCTCTTAATGAATTTACCCGCCAAATTACTGATGCTATCAGTGTGGAAGCACTGTCTGCCTTTTTCTTTCTACAGACGAGACTTTCAGCAGCAAAACTATTTTGTACAGATCGCCATATTGCACTGACAGTTAAACCCTGCAAAGTGACCTACAGATCGTCAAATACAGGAAGACTCTTGCTCAATTACACTGCTCTGCCGCTATGGAAGCTTGAATATTTCAGTGTAAAACTGATCATCCACGTACCATATCGATATAGTAAACACACAATTCGTATGCTGCACCATACAAAATCGCCCCCTTTACGTGTCATCGATCTAGCTGTCGATTGCCATACACTCACACATATACTGCAAAGACATAGAGCATAAGCACATGCACCATATATACTCCTCGCAGCACTAGATGTTTCCCACAAGGTGGAAACTGGAAACTTGTGGTAAGATCTTACGGGACCAAACTGCTGATGTCATCGGTCCCTAAGTTACACACTACTTAATCTAACTTAACTAACTTACTCTAAGGACAACACACACACCCATGCCCGAGGGAGGACTCGAACCTCCGACAGGGGGAGCCCCGCAGACCATGACAAGGCGCCATAGGCCACATGGCTACCCTGTGCAGCCCACGAGGTCATACGGTCATCCTCTGCAGCTGACGGTCACATGTCATCTGCTCCCAATGCGCGACCAGAGTGCTCTCAGCGCACTGAAGTCACTCTCCAAACTGCTGTACAAAGTTGGACTCATTTCCCCTAGGCACAAAGGTGTTACTGTTTCTGGCGCAGACCTGCTTGCTTGCTTGCTTTCTACACCCATCTCCAGACTCTGGGATTGCAAGAACACATGTATTTTCAAATGGTTTGCCAGAATATTATATCATTTACGCGATACTTCTCAAGCACATAGCAATATCGCTTGAATAGCAGTATCGCTCGCGCAGCATAATCCCTAAGATATAGACTCGAAAGTATTTTTCTACAAACTCGAAACTTTAGGAAGGTGGAATGTGCTGTAAACCACTGAGTAACTATAAACTTATTCCATCTGCGAAGACCTTTGCGTGAAAACTAGAAAAAAAATAGAGGAAAATGATATTTTCACTCTCGAATAAAGATGTCGGTAATGTAACAGATATCAAATCATTCATATAATTTACAAAGTCAACGAAGGTGTTTCTCATGCCTAGAGAATTAGCAAACATGTCTCCCACCCATCTTTCACCTGCTGTATGTGCGCACCACAATCGATGTTCTCTCAACCAAATAAAGATGGGAAATGTGCAGAAGCAGTTAACCCGACAATTTACATGGCAGAGAATAATGATCCAGCACAAACACACGTCAATATTGAATATTCTCAAATTTCCACGTGATCACGAAAGCTGTCCAACACATACTAAGTATTAATTTGCTATTCGGCCGTCTAGAGGACGACATGGTTAAGTCAACTGCATTCCTGCGTCCCAACAGGCTTTTCCATTCGGACAGCTCCTACCATTAGCCAGAAACGTGAATCATTCCCGCCACAGGCGACCGACACAGACATATATATTTTATCACTGTGCTTATAATTAATTATTACGATTGCGGTCAGAATTGGACGACATTCAACAATGAGTGAAGTACCAGAAATACACCCTGGTGTCGGCTGTGGTCCAGGAAATAGAAATATCTGTACCATTATTTTCACTTGAAATACTTTTCCCTTTGCTATCACAGAATTCCACGTCAAATCCATACCCTCCTTAGACTGGACATAGTCATTTCCTTTGCACATGTTGGAACATAAACATATTTTATGTGCCTGATGCCCAAGGAGAATCTATCACGCATCCGTGCTAAGTATAATACTCCACCAGTAGCTGATTGGTGGCGATACAAAATAAGACTGACTGAAAATCAGTGATGGGTGGACATGTCTCATAAATTTTTCTTGCGAGTGGTACCACTGTGTCTTCGAAAGAGAGGCGTAATCGTCTTACAAAACGCCAGATGTTAAAACACATGATCGCAACAACTACTGAATGTTACTGTCACAAGCGATCTTGGTTCTACATATGCACACAAGTATCCATGTTAAAAGCTATACTAGCTTTATAAATGGAGGTATGGCATTACCTCCGAATGAAGTGGTTTTTCCAGACAAATACCGCGACACTGAATATAGGCGGTGATTGCCAAAGTGTATATTATCAGACCAACAGGGCGGTTACACGTCGCTGATGATGCAACCTTGTGATAAAATCACCGAATTTAGAAAGTGATTCGGCTAAGCAACGTGGTATGAAACTGGTATTTGCAACTCACTCATGTCGTCGCTAGATATTTCTCCAGTATTTGTAACACATTCTGTCTCGATGCCATGTCAGAGGTTCTGCAATATATCCTCTGAGTTTTAGGTGAAGGTTGATTGAGAAGGATCACAAACAGTAGATGGTGTGCTGATTGAGGTCCAAATAAATGTAATGTACAAAGGATTTTCAGACCTCTAGTGTTACGCTATCCAGTAGAAATGAATGCTGTCTGGGATTTGGAATCAAGTCTTTCCATTCTACAACATATCTGCGTTGGATCCTATGGAGAAGTCCTTAATGATCACAGCCACTAGTGAACCATATTTCTGAAACTCTCATATCTCGAAAGAAGTCATCTTTCTCGAACCTGACTGCTACAGTAAAATTACAATGTGGCTTAAGGTAGTCCCTAAGCATCTTGCAACTGTCTCTCAGACTCTGCGCTACCGTCCCTGCAGCTTGGCGCATGTGATCATTCCAGTTTAAGTCGGATCTGAGTTGAAGTCCGAGAAAGCTAGATCTAGCACTTTCTGCAACCTGTGTAGAAACAGGTTATGCTTAGTACAACAGGACTGTGTTTTGACCATTCAATGGAAACGGGAACATGTTGTCATAGCTCTGCTAACTGCGCACGTTGTGTAGGGTCAGCATCAAATGAAGCCTGCTCATGCAACACGATGTAGTATGAAAGTATGGGAACTGAGAGAAGTACGAGTATTTGGCTACTGCATTGTGGTGCTTCTTCAAACTACATACAGGTACTACAGATTCGCGTCCCACAGGGCCCATTCGCGTCTTTCACCCCAACATTCTATCATCGTTATTCTATGCCATGAAATAGAGAAAATTAGGAATTATGAAAGCTCCACTAACTCCATCCGACCGAGAACTCGATAAGGTTTTTACCACATCTATCTCCTCCCATACATCGAAAACAAATACCGTAAGCATGCCGGCACTGAGCACATGGGGCGGTCCTATTAAATACGCAGAGACCAGTTCAAAGTTTCAACATCTGTCAGTAGGAGAATGACCATATCCCACAGACGCTCCCTGTGACCCTGTGTCGTTGTTTGAAACATTACTTTCCTTTTCTACTGTAACATGTTTTGTACACTGATATACATTTTGTTTTTCTGCCACGACTTCGAGATCTTTGTCAATTTCTAAACTGACATTAAAACGTTCTGATCCATTGTCTCTCGCAGAAAACTAGACGTCGCACAGTGTAAATCATATTGTTACTGCTGCCACTATGACAGACCACACACCCTGGACGGTTTTAAATAAAAGTAAGTTACAACATAAGGAAACTGGAAGAGTTTTGTGGCATTGTGGAGCGTTTCCAAACTGCAGTCTGAAGGTTACTGATGACATCTACATTTAAAGTCATCTGTCGCAGTGACGGAATGTCTGATGGCTCTGTGTTCCGTTTCGACAGATTCCTCATATTGCAGTCATGTACGCTATCACTGTTTCGGTGCTAGCCACCCCCCCCCCCCTCCCCAGTAGATGTTGCCCCCCCCCCCTCCCCTCCGAAACTCTTGCTCCATCTCAAACAAATTATATCAGTCAAGCATTATGTGGTAACCAACAGTGTACCAGTGGATGGATGGTATGGAAAACACAGGTCGATGTACTGTAGTAATAAGCATCACAGTTGATAGTGGGAACAATTTAGGAATTATACAGTAATTTCAACACCGACCAATGATGCGACAGCATGTTTCCCATTTTCAGTATCATCGCTAATACGCTCATTCTCTACTTAGCAAGTATCATTGTGAATGTAGATAGACTGTGCAGCACGTCAATTTATTGTTAATTCTCGAACAGACAGTGCTCTACATATTTCTAGCACCTCAAGCATAGGCCTTAATTTACGATCTATCTCTATGCGGGTGGGAGTCACAGAGAATTCTCGCAGTCTTAGGATAAAATTTTGGTCTGAAAGACCTCCCCACACTGTCTTTGACCAACCCACCCTTCAGCATCGTTACCGATTTAACCTGCAGCTGACCAGAAGTAGACCGCTACAGTCTGCATCTCGTGAATGAATGGAGCTTGCCGCACCCACCCAAGTGCACAAGATTTCTCCAGATGCGCCCATGACGAGGAGGTTAGTACCTCTTACCAGCGTATAGTAACAGATTTGAAAGTGTTGCTTAGCAGACGATTAAGAAGAACAGGAAAGTGTGTTTTTTATGCTTGATGGAGCTCCAGACAGATGGAGTTTGAAGAATTTCACGTAAATCAACTACGTTATCATTTTTGAAGTATTGTTATAGTATCTGGTACCAGTACCGTGGGGTATTGGTAAGAGAGAACATAGACACACGCACTCCTAAAGCTACACGATTCTGCACTTAAAACAGGCTATAATATTAGATCGCTTCAGTTTCTGACCTATCAGTTGTGTGGAATGCAGTGCTGTTAATATCAAACTGTAAGAAATATATTTCCAGCGCTTGATATATATCATTCTTGCAGGTTTCTCTACGATAAACTATGGTAACAAACAGTAAAATGAAAAAACTACTTCCTTAAAACATCGGCTGAGTGCGCTACATGCCCAATATAGGTTTCCAGAGATGTATAGCATCCAGTGTTCACATCCGGTTACGGTTCAGAAATTATACTATACCCGCATCAGCCCTATATAAAATGATCGTTAGTAACGGAGAATACAAGAAAACAGATAAACGCATAGGAGCAGCATCCGACATGTGAAATTGCACGTTACGCCGCCACTAACTCTGTAAACAGCACATCTGTCAAGCATACGTACACATGGGGATTGCAGTGTCTCACAAACACCTCTCGCTAACTTAGAATCATCTTAGTTATGAAACTGAAGTCTCGATTTTACAGCCTAGATGAGACAGGGTGATGGAGTACATCGCATAAATCTTCGTTCGTTTAGAGGAATGTGTCGAAACACCATGGTCACGTTTCGTCACACATGAGATGGAAGTTCTCTGACGACCGAAAGGTTTGCTGTTATCGATCGCAAGTAGACAGTTCTCTATGTCACAGCATACAGAACACATGGTTGTACTCGAGTCGAACGCAGGCAATGTCAGGCGAATGAAGCATCCTGACAGGACAGCGGAGAAAATGGTCAAATGACCTGCAGCAACATCTCCCTCTCTAGAATGCATCATCAGTCTGCCATTAAATTGTATGCTGTAACAGCTCCATCTCAATCGATCACCCCATCCGCTCTCTGCTATCGTTTAACGCAGATGCCTGTAAGTTTAGGGGCAGATGGTTCTGTGTTTTCCTGAAAACCGTTGATAAGCGTCACATACAGCAGTCAACTCACGTTTATCACTGTTACCTCAACAGACATGCAGTAGAATTCTGCCTTGACGATAAAAGTGACTTTCCCTGATTCCCTTCACTTCCATGTCGACGTTTTCTCGGATTCCTCTTGCTGCAACATACTTGTTCCCATGTACAAGAATTGTTCTGCGCCAAACAAATGACACGCAAGAACTTACTCCCCGTATTTCAGTGTATTTGCCTTCAATTTATACGTATTTTCCGTCATTTTTCGCAATTATATCGATTTTTTTTATGTCACTTCTATCCATGCGATCATGACATAACCTCTCGTTCCGTGTTCTAAAATTGCTTGTAAATGTAGTACAGCTGCCAACTCTTAGCACAAATTCACTATTTTTCTTTTCAGGAGGCATAGTATACTACTGTACGCGATTGCATCTAGTCGCCTCCACCCACATATTCTACATTTGCAGTACATTTGTTCTGTTTTCGGTATGTCTGTGTATGTGCTTGTGTCGCGGGTGGTTGTTTTAAGTGCAGAACCGTGTAGCCTTAGGAGTGCGTGTGTTTATGTTGTCTCTTACCAATACCCTCCCAGACATTAGAACAATACTTTAAAACTTTACAAGAGCTTTGCTCCGTTCTGTTTACTCTGTATTATCTTTGTGTTCTTCTGCTTTCATTTCTCTTCTCTTGCCCATCATACTTGTCGTTTTATTTGTCAGCTTCTTTGGCTGGATTTGAGATTTGCACAAGCCACTCACTTCTTCAGCTACTGTAATCAGTACCTTTGTTACCGCTTCTGCTTCACAATATTTGAATTATTTCTTAATTATTTCTTGAAATTCCTGTTTCCGTTCTTCGAGATTTTTGCAGTTTATTTTTTTTTTCCTTTTTACGTTAATTAGTTTCAGTCTTCCATCTTTTGTACTCAAATCTTGTTCTTATTAATCGATGATCACTCTTTGTATTAGATCTGTTCAGCTCAGAGAAATCTTTAACGTTTTGAAGTCTATTGGTAATAATGAAGGCTACTTCATTTTTCACTTTAAAGTTAAGAACCCTCCAAGTCCATTTGCGACTTGGATGCTACTTGAAGGGTGTACACAAAGGTGTATTCACACATTCTGCGTACTGAACCAGTCTCTCATATTTATCATTTCTTTCATCAGTTCCATGTTCATCAATAACTGAATCAACTTCCTTGTGCATTGCAATTCTGGCATTACAAATTTATAAAAGTAATCACCACCTTTTTCATAGGTTTCTTTCAGGCACTCATGGGAGGATGCTATCACCTCATTCGAGAGACTGGAAGTATGTGTGTACGGTAAAGTTGCTTGGGTTTTATACCTTCCTGATATTTTGATGCGTTTGCGGACCTATGATGATATAACATTTTATGTTCAGATTTGCTTATACTATGACTGTGTAAAATATTTACCTTTCCTCCCCAAATACCTATATAGTGATGGCAGCTGGTGGCCTCCGCTATTATTTAATACTTTGTGTGGATATTATTCATTCATAATTATTTTTATAAGACTGTCCACTCACAGCTACAATCTAAGTTCAGTAGATCTTGTGATATACAGAATCATACTTTCGCAATACACGTACCTCAGTTTCGTCATTGTTCTGATGTGATTAGTTTTTCTATACATCTAAACTATGAATGAGTGCTCGATTTCGAAGTATTTTTAAGTATTTTCAGTCTGCGATATTGCAGCTCCCAGTGTCTTCAGAGCCAGCTCTTACATACACGTCCTCTCAAAATCCTTAATCGCCTCCCTTCGGGTCCAGAGGCCTGGGTAAAACCACCAGTTATCTGTCACTGGCCGCTGTCTCACTAGCGAACGCACGGATACCGAAGGTAGCCCAACCACCAGCCATCGCATTGACCCCTAAACCAAGTAAAAGCTTACACCTCCAAGTTTCTAGTAGCTTTATTGTTGAATCGTTCGGCAGCATATGAATTATGTTAAATGATCCACGATCGCTCAGTTACTGAGACGACACAAAGAAGCGGATGATAGCACAGTATAAACTGTAACTAGTCACTCTGTAGCATCTCCCGGATGATAACTGGAAACGACCTTAGGTGACAGCAGAGTTCTGGCAGGTGCACTACGTTCCTGCATTGTAGGGTGGAACACACAGACACGGCCTCATGACTTGGAACACAATTCTGCCATAGTGCTGAAAGGAATAAAATGCTTACACTTGATCTGCCTGCTGATAGCTATGTAGTTCAAAAAATGGTTCAAATGGCTCTCAGCACTATGGGACTTAACATCAGGGGTCATCAGTCCCCTAGAACTTAGAACTACTTAAACCTAACTAACCTAAGGACATCACACACATCCATGCCCGAGGCAGGATTCGAACCTGCGACGGTAGCAGTCACGCGGTTCCGAACTGAAGTACCTAGAACCGCACGGCCACAGCGGCCGGCTATGTAGTTCAACTGTGACAGCCGACTAAGGGATCGCATTTCATTACTCGTAACTTTCTTGCGCATAAGGACACCGGTTTTGGTCTGGTCTGTGCACTGCTAGAAACAGGAATTCGTCTCCTCACGTTAATATTTATGCGATTGTAAATTGTGTGATTTATCACAGAATAGTTGAATGTAAGGGGCGATATTGATTAGCATTCTGTTGGAACGGATTGGAATCGGTGACCTCTACAGTGTAAAAAAAAAAAAAGAAAAAGAAAAAAAAAAAAAACAGCCAGAGGATGTGAAGTAAGAACGGCCACTTTCATGTTTGTAACGGTAGCTACCATAGCGAGGTTGAATTTCACGGTCCCTGAACAAGTTCAATTAGGATGAAATACGGGATATGCCGTTAACCTCTGCGACCTGTCTTTAGCTAATGGGATATCGTCAAAATTATACTGTAATCGTAAAAGAAAGAAACGATAATGGAGGAAGGGTGCATTGCAGTTCTCACATGTTCAACTCGGAGGTTATCTCAAGTACCTCAGTTGAATTATGAAAATATCAATGTTTAAAAAAGAAATAACAGATAGATTGCTTGGCGGAGAAAACGAATCAAGTGTCCAGTTGAAACCGCCTTTCCTGGGAGGCTGGAAAGGACCATTTTCAACCGCAGGAACTGTCACATGGCTTGCCGGTCTGGGAGGAGAAAGACGTACATCAGACGACAAAGCGTAAACTTTAGGCGCTGGCTTCGCCAAATTGGTAGTAAAACCTGAAATTTTATCACGTTGGATTCTGTTTTCGTAAAACTACTTACAGTTATAACTGATGCCACAGGATGTTCCATTCGTCGAGTTTTCAGTTTACAAGCGTCATTGCCCCAAAGGCTTGATAATTTGAGAAACAGCATTTTAAATGAGTGTTTCGATAAGTGTATGTTTTACAGGCAATGTTCCTTCTGTCCTACCGGTGACCCCTACTATGATTCTAATGTGATCGAAAAAACCGTTTCAAAGTCGTTTCCCATGGCAATTCTACTTCTCTTTCACGGCTTTTAAATTTTTACTTTATTTTATTTTTTGAGTCACCAGTCTTCTGACTTTTCGTGGAAGGTTTTTATCGTCTACTTCTGCTTCTAGTCACGGATTGCACTGCCCCTCCCGCCGGAGGTTCCAGTCCTCACTCGGGCATAGGTGTGTGTGTTGTTCTTAGGATAAGTTCATTTAAGTTTAAGTAGTGTACGTCTAGGGACCGATGACACTAGCAGTTTGGTTCCTTACGAATTCACACGCCCAACAACTTGGGGTCATGCTTAGCCGCCCAAGAATTGCCATACCGAGACACCTGCTGACAGTACTGTGAGGAAATCTCTACTCTGGCACCAATTAATGCATATCTATGCTTCATTATGTAGATGTGGAAACTATAGGTAATTACGCGCCCAATTAGCTTAAAGCTATAATGTATGAAAATGCATTATGCGAAATGTTGATACACCATGCAGAATTTAATTACTGGCCATGAATATTACAAAACACGAGGCAATAAAATAAATAATAGAACAGGATATGCGAGTAGGAACTGTAGTCTATATTCCGTGTAACTAGAGTCCTGTGTACTCCCGCCTCTGTGATACTTCAGATTTCGCGAGCCTGTCAACGTTTGTGGTGTGAATGTAGAACATGTGAGGGGCGTAGGTGTCCACTGCCGATAAAGGCAGAACACTGAGATTCTAACTATCTACCGATCCTGTGTCTTCTACAGCGATCTCCACGGAGAGATAGTACGCAGGTCGCCGGTACGTGTCTCTTGATGGGAGGCTGAAAGAAACGTTTTAGTAAGTTGGCCAAGTTTCTCTACACTTCGAAATAATCAGTCAAATTTCGATAGCCCAGCAAATGGATTTTAACTGATGAATCGCACAGCAGACAAATCTACGAACTGGTCACAAGAGACATGCTTCACATGCGCCCACTATGTTACACATAATATAGTTTAAGTTCGTAAAAGTCAGAAACATTGTTCATTAAATGTTTTGTATCAGTTACAACCACATATAAGAACCTAACATCCCATTTGTAAATTCACAAACTGACCTATGCACTGCTCATAGAGACAGTGTAATTAAAATAATTACAGGGAAAGTGCATATCTCATGCATGAACATGCGGCTTCCTGCCGACAACTATGCCGTGTAGCTACTCCATAATGGCGCTTTCACTACGAGTCTCCTCTCCAAACTTGACTGTGCAAGCCGGAGCACTTCACTCAGTGCACATTCTTGGCACATGCCGAACGTGCAAGACCTGGTTCATCTGCAGCATATAATAATAAACTTATTAAAATCTATATATAGGTACCTTTCTATTAAGAGGATCGCTGCGACCATGGCCAATATAAGAAATTTTGGTAAATTAAAGAATATCTACTCCTCACTCCGCTTCTTACACCATACCTCAATTAACACTCACTTCCTGAATCACAAGGTGAGGTTTGGGAACGAACATTGTGGTTCTCAGAACTACAAATATTTTATATCCCCTCACTTACCAGTTTTAAAAAAGTGGACTGTTCTCGTAGACAACAAACAATTTTGAAAACAAAACATAATCACATGAATGAATAAAAATGAAACGACAAGGACCTCACAAAAGCAGAGTAATCATAGTAAGATACTGTCACTAACAGATCTCCAACATTATTCACGTTTTTGTAACTATGATTTAGATATACAGTGTAGTTACGAACAACATCCAGATGCACCGCCTGCAGCTCGAACCACATACATGCTGACAATTATTGAACTATATGAAAAAACGCAAATTAGTTAAAACTACGGCGTACACACGCTTTATTCGACATGTAAACGTCACTACAGATATTCGGGTTTAGGTTATGACATTTTCAATATGCCTCCCATCATTGGTGATGATGTGGCACAGACGAATAGCGAAATTCTCCATGATCCGCTGAAGTGTCGGAAAATCGATACTGTCGATGACCTCCTGAATGGCTGTTTTGGGGTTATTGCTATGCACCTTGTCTTTAATATAGTGCCACAAAAAATGAGTCGCATGTGTTCAGTCAGATCCGGAGAATATGGTGGCCAATCAAGGCCTATGCCAGTGGCCTCTGCACTCCCCAAAGCCACAATGTAGCCGCCATTGTTCTCCTCCAGGATGACACTCTCCTGCTTCGATGTGGCGGAGCTCCGTCTTGTATGAACCACATCCTGTCGAAATCAGGGTCACTTTGGATAATGGGGATGAAATCATCTTCTAAAACATTCACGTATCGTTTGGTAGTCACCGTGCAATCAAGGAATATCGTACCAATTATTCCGTGACTGGACAGTATACATCACACTGTGAAAGGTGGCTACACTGAGCCACAGCGCCAGAGATCGCGCTAGAGAGTATTGTTCCGCCGCCTCCACTGGCAGTGATTATTGAGATGTCGTAGTAGTCAGTGCTTGGGGAGAGCTCGTGGTAGTCAGTGCTTGTTAAGAACTCGTAGCAGAGAGTGTTTGTTGAGATGTGCTAGTAGAGAGTGCTTGCTGAGATGTGATACTGAAAAGTTCTTGTTGAGATGTGGTAATAGCGAGTCGGTGTGGAGATATATTGTAATGATTAGAGTGATTTTGGTCAATATATGAAGGTAACGAAACTTGATTTATTTTTCATTATTTAATGTCGTAAATAATGCTTCATTACAGGTTCAGTCAACAAAGCATCTGGCTTGTGTTCTGGGATTAGAGTGTAATTCTGGTTTTCTTGAGTAATTATGGTATTTCTATTTCCTTTAATTAATTCAGTATAAATGATATTTAAAATTTCTTGTGTTATTGAAGAAGAACCGTGCCAGATGCGTACGTTGAGTCATACTTCCACACACAGAACAGTTACACTTATGCTTTGGTTTCGTAGGTTTTATAGTTGCTGGGGACTTAATTAATTAATTGTGTTAATGATAATTTCCATTTCATTCTTTGTTATTGTTCTATGCAGTCAGATAGCGTAATAATACTAGTCAGGGCCAACCGTTATGAGACTTCGTAACCGAACAGACAGCTACAACTAAACAAAAAATTAAAATTATTTTCATCATATTTTAATTAAGCCCCCATGCATGTGGCGACCCTGCCAGGATCGTCCCTTGGAATTCTTCTGATTGTAGAAATAGTAGACAGTAGGATTGTTGTAGTAATGTGTAGTTTAGTAATTGTAGTCTACTTTGCATGTGTAGATTTGGTAATTGTCATTCTTCTAATGGTATTTTTTTTCAGAATTTAATTTTGTTGTCTTGTATACGCTTTTGACAATTTAGTGCAATTATTTCAATTGTTCGATTAATCGTGTTTGAGGGAAACATTTCGTGTGAATGGTATTGTTGGAGATAAAGTGTCATAGTGTGTAATTTTCATATACTGACGAGTTTTGTATGTTTTGTAAATGATTACGCGGTCAATGAAAAAAGCAAAAATGATGGATAGTGAGAATGACGAAATTGTTAACATGGCGAACTCGCCAACAGAGGAAAACAGTATGATGGATAATGAAGTGGAAAACAATGTAATAAGTCGGGAAAATAGTCCAGAACCATTTCAAAATTTTTCACAATCAAAAAATTTTCAGAATCCGAGATTAACGACAGAAGATTCTGGAATAGTATCGAACTCAGATAGCTTTACAGCTGGTTCGTGGGAAATGTTAGGGGTGAAAAGAATTTTGAAACTGTTACTATGGAGCAGTTGATGAGTGCTATATTAAATGTGGGATCACAGTTACGATCTGAATTTAAAACAGAGATAGGAACTTTGGGATCTCGGTTAGACTCACAAGGATCTGAATTAAAAACAGAGATGGGAACTTTGGCAACACGGTTAGAAACTGATATGGGAACAATGGAAACACGGTTAGACTCACGAATAGGGACATGTTTCAAAAATATGAAAGATGAATTAAAGAAAGAAATCAGAGAAGAAGTACAACCGATTTTGAATTCTCACAATAATAGATTAATTGCAGTAGAGATTAGACAAAGGGAACAGGATCGAGAACAGGAAGAAAGAGATCGCGTGATAGTACAAAAATTTTCAGAGTTAAATTTACAACGTGCACATGATAAGGAAGAAATATTTGAGAGAATCGAGGAATCCATACCAAATGACAGAATAAATAATCTAACACAACAATATGAACAGTTAACTACCAAATGTGTCAATACTGAAACCCGAGTCGCGACACTTACGGAAGACGTAAGTAAACAGAAAGAAAAAATAGGTGACTTATCGGAAAGAATTGAGGAGATTTCAGATAAATTGACAAGTCTTAGTTTAAATGGGGATAGAGATTCAGATGATACAGCTCCATTACCATTTGCAGAAACCGAAGAGTACCAGAACATAAGTAAGCATGTTGAAAATCAGGGAAAATTTAATGAACGTGTTAAAAGGGAAGTTGAGGCATTACGAAAGCAAGTCAAACAAATTGAAGGCGAAATCGTAGGAAAGGACAGCAAAAGAAATTTGGAATCACAGTTAGCGGAAGCGTTTGAAGAAAATAATTTATTTCATTTATGGGATGCAACAAGAGAGCGCCAGGCGCGCGAACTTGACAATAATCGACATTGGAACTGGGACAGACGCGGTAGGTCTTTGTCGCCACGAGGCGAAAACTTTGACTATAAACACTTTTTGACAGTTCGGAAATTTAAGATCTTCCGCAATTCTAAGAATGACATACATCCATGTTCATGGTTAGATCAATTTACGTACGTACTTCCACCAAATTGGCCACTAAGTCACAAACTGAAATTTATGTGCAGCTATTAAAGTCCTCAGGGGATTCACTACACTAAGTGAATATGTGCCGTAGCGATCACAGGGCCCCGAGCTGTAGTGGTGCTATTTTCCTTTTAGTTTTCTGCACCGCTGCCTACTCTTATACTACTCTTTGCATCTATAAAAACAACTCTTCTACTATCCATCTATCTAGACAGTAGGTAAGAAATAACCGGATTTGACTGTTTTACCCAAAAGTGACTTTGGAAATTACAGTTTGGACTTACTATATTTTCTGCAGCATTCATTCGTAGTTTAAACGAAATCTTACCTGTTTATCTTCGTGACAATATTACTTCATATGTTGACGATATTCTTATTGCTAAACGTTCTTGGAGTGAGCATAACAAAATTTTGGATTTATTATTACGTATTTTTGCAAGAGTTGGCATTACAGAGAACTTGGAAAAATCTGAATTTGGTCGTTCTCAGGTGAAATTTTTCGGTCACATTATTTCTACAGACGGTATTCTTCCTGATCCAGAGAAACTAGACGCTATTCGTAATTATGCTTTTCCTTCCACAAAACGTGATGTTCGTAGTTTCCTTGGTGTCTGTAATTTTCTTAGATGCTTGTTAGATTGGATGATTTGGCCACACCTCGTTTACACATTTCAGTTATGCGCACTTTGGTCCCAGAAAATGCTTTCATAAATTACGAGAAAATTGCTACTTCAGTAATATGGAAAAACGTATTCGATCTGTTGTTGCCAAATGCAAATTATGTCAACAGGCAACCTTAAAATTTTTGTGGAATGACATATTTTTGAGACATCAACAGTTATACGTAAACATGCGGAGAGTACAAGGAAACCGCGCCGTGTTCCGGCGGCGGCAGATACTCAAAGCAACAGTGAAGTCTGCGCGCCGCACAAGGCAGTCGTTGACCGCAAACAATCACTTCCTACGTCACGCGCCTACAGTTGATCGAGCGCTCAGTGCGAATGCACTGACAGCCGTAAACAAATACACAGTCTAATTTCTCCGATTAAATTCAGTATAAAGCGATAATGACTTGATGAATTATTAACGTTCAGTATTTTTCAGGATATGGTTGTATAAAATATTTAAGAACTTCAGGTAAATTCTGTGCGTGTCCGACGTTAAGACGACTTGCTATCGAGAAAATTTCAGGAAGAATGTAATTTCGAAGATGAAACTAATAAACTAAAAAGGTAATGATTAATTGAGTTTATTTTTCAGGTAACATATTTCCACTTAGGTACGTACTTTAGACGTAATTTTCTGCTCGCGATTACATGATTCAGACTTTGTGCTAAATTTCATGTTCCATGAATTTGCTTGTGAAGCGACGTGCTTGTGTACATTTTCTGATTTTGACAATTATTGATTAATGAACAGTGTTGTTACTTATGTATATTATGCATCGCTTGGCTGCACTGCTTTTTCACTGATGTCATATTTTTTTTTATTATGTGCCTGTTGTGTTTATTTATTTAAGTTATAATTGTCACCTGATTAATTGTGCTGACAGTGGTTATGTATGTAGGTTACACTTTGTGATTTATCTGCTTGCGCCTTCATGTTTACTTTTTAAAGATTACATATGAACATTTATTTGCTTATGCTGATATGATGCTAATCACTTGTTTATTACGTAAGATATATGTTTGCTGCTGTGCGTATGGATTGCATATTTACACATTTCTGTTTTGTTGTCATAACTACTCTTCAATTTAGAATATAGCAATGTTGATGTACAGTGTACAAACATGAAGATTAGGTTACACTATTGTATTAATTGTAGATTGTTCGCTTGGCAGAGCCTCGTTATAGGGATTGTGCTGCATCCACTTGTTGACATTCTGTTCGCTACTGGTATATTGTCGCGATATTGCATGTATTGCTTACGCTCAGTGCCTGATATTTTTAAGATAAGAAAATGAACTGCTATAATTCTACGAACGACATTGGTACAAGAAACTGCTTAGAAGTCACATGAGCTGGAGGTTTTATGGAAGCTGTATAAATTTATGCTAATAGGAAGGAAGCTAACGACATGGCATACCAACACTAGGTTTAGACCATTGACAGTTATTACACTGCATTCTTCGTGAGCAATTGAAATAGGAAGTGACACTTGACATGAGAAATACTCCACATGTTTGCTTCTGTTTGCCATAATTTTTGAAGTGGTGTACACACTGAAATATCACGATCATTATCACTTCGTAATCGTACTTAATTACTGAGAGTTATTCGAACTAAGTCTGTTAGAGGTCATGTATGCATTTCTTTTATTTAATGATGGACAAGGAACCAAAATGTATCTTATAATTTATAATGAGTAGAAAATTTGGGTCAGATGGATTACACAGAGGTTGTGTGTGGACACTGTGTCTTCGGATTGTGTGGGATGCTGAATTGAAGTTGCATTAGAATTTTGTCTGTGCTTGTTCGAGGAGACTGACTAGAGGAAAGAGTTGTTATGGAAGTGAAATGATATTGGCAATGAGGTTATATATATCGACGTATTGAAGAGGTATGATTGAGGTATTGAGATTATGTGAAGTTGATGATTATTGGAGTTTTCGTGGACAAGAGGTAAGGTAAATGATATTGATGATCGACGTATTGAAGAGGTATTAGTGAAGTATTGAGATTATGTGATGCTGATGATTATTGGAGTTTTGGTGGATAAGAGGTAAAGTAAGTGAGGAGCATATTTTTTTTTGTTGGTCTATATGGAACAAGGAGGATAAAGATGGCAGACTAGAACACTAAAGTAGCAGGAAGATTGTCTACACACACACTTTGTTAAATCACTAAGCAGTATATACTTTTTTTTGGAGAGAGGAAGTATTTGCATATCTTGGCTCACTGACAGTTGTTCAGCAACCGTACATTTTGATCTGGCTTGGCAAACATTGGTCTTGACATGATGACTATGACGTTGACTAACTATTGTTGACTGTTATACATTGCTGCCACTACTACTTGATACACATGATGAACATAAAATTTTGACAGAATTGCATTTACACAGTTAACACTATTCAATTACACAGTAGCACTAATGTGGATGAAAGATGAGTGAGTGTGTTTTGTGTGTTTTCCTTTTATAATCCCAGAGAAGTGATCCCAACCTATCTCCTAAATATTATTTTACTTGTTTGTTGTGGCTTGCACTGACACCCATAAATATTATAGGTTTACTGGTATTTGTGTATTGTAATAGTTAATATGACAATTATCTGATATCATTTGTGTGTTTATTATGATTTGTATGTTTAGTGTAAAAGCATTGTATGTGTATTCAAACTATTGTTCATGCCTGAACAAGCTGATTAGTGATGGTGCTGCACTTTTCAACATGATGTGTGACATTTAGTCATGTTTAATTTCTGCTGATGAACAGTGCGATTAGTGAAAGTGAATATTATGGACTGCGGTCAGCACCTGTTCAACATTGCTGGGTGCCACTGATGGACTGTTTCTACTGAAAAGATGTCACTTGTTGGTGTCTGCACCTGCTCAACATTGCTGGTGCCACTAATGGAACTGCTTATACTGAAATGGTGTTACTTATTGATGTCTGCACCTACTCAACATTGCTGGGTGCCACTGATGGACTGCTTCTACTGAAAAGATGTCACCTGTTGCTATCTGCACCTGTTCAACATTGCTGGTGCCACTGATGGAACTGCTTATACTGAAATGGTGTTACTTGTTGGTGTCTGCACGTATTCAACATTACTGGGTGCCACTGATGGACTGTTTCTACTGAAAAGATGTCACCTGTTGCTGTCTGCACCTGCTCAACATTGCTGGGTGCCACTGATGGACTGTTTCTACTAAAAAAATGTCACTTGTTGGTTTTTGCACCTGTTGACCATTGCTGGGTGCTACTGCTGGAACTGTCAACTACTTGTTTCTTGGGCTATGGAAAGCGTTTATGTGAATATTTGTATAAACTGATTTTTGTGTATTACTGTTTGTGAAAAGTAATGAGACTCTTACCTGCACATATTCGTCATTGCTGACGCTATTGATTGAACTGTTTAACCACATAATACTTGTGTAAACTATTATGTAAAGTCACATGTATGAAAGAATTTGTATTGCTTACTGTATTTTATATATTAGGTTATTGAAAGGTCAGTGCAAAGCCAAAATTTTATCTAGTTATATGATATTTACGCATTAATATTATCTTTTATTTTTGACTGTATTTTTTTGAAGAATTTGGTGGTATTTTCACCACCAATGCTGGCAAAAATACCATCAAATTCTAGCCCGTGGAGGAAGGGCATATGAAAGGTGGCTACACTGAGCCACAGCGCCAGAGATCGCGCTAGAGAGTATTGTTCCGCCGCCTCCACTGGCAGTGATTATTGAGATGTCGTAGTAGTCAGTGCTTGGGGAGAGCTCGTGGTAGTCAGTGCTTGTTAAGAACTCGTAGCAGAGAGTGTTTGTTGAGATGTGCTAGTAGAGAGTGCTTGCTGAGATGTGATACTGAAAAGTTCTTGTTGAGATGTGGTAATAGCGAGTCGGTGTGGAGATATATTGTAATGATTAGAGTGATTTTGGTCAATATATGAAGGTAACGAAACTTGATTTATTTTTCATTATTTAATGTCGTAAATAATGCTTCATTACAGGTTCAGTCAACAAAGCATCTGGCTTGTGTTCTGGGATTAGAGTGTAATTCTGGTTTTCTTGAGTAATTATGGTATTTCTATTTCCTTTAATTAATTCAGTATAAATGATATTTAAAATTTCTTGTGTTATTGAAGAAGAACCGTGCCAGATGCGTACGTTGAGTCATACTTCCACACACAGAACAGTTACACTTATGCTTTGGTTTCGTAGGTTTTATAGTTGCTGGGGACTTAATTAATTAATTGTGTTAATGATAATTTCCATTTCATTCTTTGTTATTGTTCTATGCAGTCAGATAGCGTAATAATACTAGTCAGGGCCAACCGTTACGAGACTTCGTAAGCGAACAGACAGCTACAACTAAACAAAAAATTAAAATTATTTTCATCATATTTTAATTAAGCCCCCATGCAACTGTTACCTGTTGAGGGTGCAGAAACTTGCCGATCGCGAAATGCGGATTCTCAGTTTCCCAAATGCTCCAATTTTTCTTATTGACGAACCCATCTGTCATGGCGTTACGTCAACGCCGGCACGCCAGTCGGGAGCAACAAAGAAGAGATGGCTGTGAGAAGGGGTTAGCCAATCGCACGCCGACTGGACCTCCCTCCAGCACGACGGCAGATCAGGAGCCCCTATGTGAAGAGGACATAAGCGCTGCTACCGACTGGCGACGGCCCAGTTCAATAACAGCTTCAATACTATTTAGCAACTTGGATATCAGCGTCAACGCTCGTTACTTGTCACTGTTTATACTGAAGAAGATTGCTTACTTTGGCGCCCTTTGCTTCCGACACATCTGTGTAGTTGCAAAAGTTAAGTAATTGTAATGCTTTTTTCTTTTTGTAATGAAACTCATTAATACGATTTGTTTGAATGTTTGTGTAGTGAACCTATTACGCAGGTTTCCTAGACACCACACCATCCAAACAAAAGTGGGTTTCGTTCCTAAACCAAAACATGCATGCGTATACTAATTCCCATCATGCCTCGTGGCCAACCGTACAGTTTGAACGTCCTAACGAAAACCGTTCAGAAGTTATGAGAGTTTTATTTTATATAGTTCACTAACTGTCATCCTGTAAATAGAGAGTAGGGAAAATTATTTGTACAACTCTTATTTACAGTTGCTGCTGTAGGTATTTTGTTTTTATGCCTTAAGGGAACTACAAACGAAAAAAACTAATAAACTAAAGCGATTCGCTTTTTAGCATGACTAAACGCTGTTAACATTTTGAGTAAATGATATTCATTTTAATATTATAGACGTCAAATCAGTTTTTCCTGTGAACGCTTTCAGTGGCTTTACCACTAACACATAATAGCATAAGTGATAACGCAATATAACGCCGACTACAAAACGCGAACATCCATAAAAAAAATTTCATAATCTGCGAATAACATACAGATCCGTATCGTAGAAACAAATCGTGCAAGGAAATTTTTTGCAGTTTGCGAAAAATAGGACTCAAAATCCGCAAAGACGGTTAAACATGTGAATGATTGCAGTGCGATTCTAGCTTCTGATAACGAGAAAGGAGAAACAGTGTATATGAAAATGTGAAACACGGAACAAAAAGTGTCGATAGTAATGACTTGATTATGTCACTCCTAAGCGAAACTGTCATTCATTCTATAAAAACCAACAGGAAGATAAGTATGGCTGCACGTAACGATTGTAATATAACTTTTTCTGATGCAGTGTCGAAAATGGCACCTGGTGAACGAGCTTTCCAATTTTCAGACAATTTAGGACAAACAGGAACCAAAGTAACACGAAAAGGTTACGTTAGGTGAGCGTGGAACGGAATTTGTATGCAGTACCTCGCAACTGGCGCATCTTGCTCGCAGTTTATTTCCTGGTTGGTACCTACATACGTCGCCTTTGAGCTACCACAGTAATCACATAACAATGTCGAGGTGTAATTGTTAAAGCAGGCCTTTAGTTAAACACTACGGAACTTGCGGTAGAATCTGTAAATGCCTAATAAAACGCTTTTAACATAGATCTTGGGCACTTCACCTTATGTCCCCTTGCAATTTTTTGTCGGGTGTTGCTTATATAAAAATTTTGGGTTATATAAGCAGCGAAAGCAACAGGGAAAATAGACATTGGGGATATACAGCTCACTCCTTACAGCACCGTGGAAGAACCCACAACAGATGAAATCTGGTCAGGTATCTCCTTTAGCTGAAATGAGATTGATGAAATAAATTAAACGTTAACTGGCCCACTGCTGATCAGCTTAAGAAATGCATCGGCTACGCAAAAGCTGCTTCAGCGATACAGATGGCCGTACCGTAGGTGCAACCACAACGGAGGGGTATCTGTTGAGAGGCCAGACAAACATGTGGTTCCTGAAGAGGGGCAGCAGCCTTTTCAGTAGTTGCAGGGGCAACAGTCTGGATGATTGACTGATCTGGCCTTGTAACATTAACCAAAACGGCCTTGCTGTGCTGGTACTGCGAACGGCTGAAAGCAAGGGGAAACTACAGCCGTAATTTTTCCCGAGGACATGCAGCTTTACTGTATGATTAAATGATGATGGCGTCCTCTTGGGTAAAATATTCCGGAGGTAAAATAGTCCCCCATTCGGATCTCCGGGCGGGGACTACTCAAGAGGACGTCGTTATCAGGAGGAAGAAAACTGGCATTCTACGGATCGGAGCGTGGAATGTCAGATCCCTTAATCGGGCAGGTAGGTTAGAAAATTTAAAAAGGGAAATGGATAGGTTAAAGTTAGATATAGTGGGAATTAGTGAAGTTCGGTGGCAGGAGGCACAAGACTTTTGGTCAGGTGATTACAGGGTTATAAATACAAAATCAAATAGGGGTAATGCAGGAGTAGGTTTAATAATGAATAAAAAAATAGGAGTGCGGGTTAGCTACTACAAACAGCATAGTGAACGCATTATTGTGGCCAAGATAGACACAAAGCCCATGCCTACTACAGTAGTACAAGTTTATATGCCAACTAGCTCTGCAGATGATGAAGAAATTGATGAAATGTATGACGAGATAAAAGAAATTATTCAGGTAGTGAAGGGAGACGAAAATTTAATAGTCATGGGTGACTGGAATTCGTCAGTAGGAAAAGGGAGAGAAGGAAACATAGTAGGTGAATATGGATTGGGGGGAAGAAATGAAAGAGGAAGCCGCCTTGTAGAATTTTGCACAGAGCATAACTTAATCATAGCTAACACTTGGTTCAAGAATCATAAAAGAAGGTTGTATACCTGGAAGAATCCTGGAGATACTAATAGGTATCAGATAGATTATATAATGGTAAGACAGAGATTTAGGAACCAGGTTTTAAATTGTAAGACATTTCCAGGGGCAGATGTGGATTCTGACCACAATCTATTGGTTATGAACTGCAGATTGAAACTGAAGAAACTGCAAAAAGGTGGGAATTTAAGGAGATGGGACCTGGATAAACTGTCTAAACCAGAGGTTGTACAGATTATCAGGGAGAGCATAAGGGAACAATTGACAGGAATGGGGGAAAGAAATACAGTAGAAGAAGAATGGGTAGCTCTGAGGGATGAAGTAGTGAAGGCAGCAGAGGATCAAGTAGGTAAGACGACGAGGGCTAATAGAAATCCTTGGGTAACAGAAGAAATATTGAATTTAATTGATGAAAGGAGAAAATATAAAAATGCAGTAAATGAAGCAGGCAAAAGGGAATACAAACGTCTCAAAAATGAGATCGACAGAAAGTGCAAAATGGCTAAGCAGGGATGGCTAGAGGACAAATGTAAGGATGTAGAGGCTTGTCTCACTAGGGGTAAGATAGATACTGCCTACAGGAAAATTAAAGAGACCTTTGGAGAGAAGAGAACCACTTGTATGAATATCAAGAGCTCAGATGGCAACCCAGTTCTTAGCAAAGAAGGGAAGGCAGAAAGGTGGAAGGAGTATATAGAGGGTTTATACAAGGGCGATGTACTTGAGGACAATATTATGGAAATGGAAGAGGATGTAGATGAAGATGAAATGGGAGATAAGATACTGCGTGAAGAGTTTGACAGAGCACTGAAAGACCTGAGTCGAAACAAGGCCCCGGGAGTAGACAACATTCCATTAGAACTACTGATGGCCTTGGGAGAGCCAGTCATGACAAAACTGTACCATCTGGTGAGCAAGATGTATGAGACAGGCGAAATACCCACAGACTTCAAGAAGAATATAATAATTCCAATACCAAAGAAAGCAGGTGTTGACAGATGTGAAAATTACCGAACTATCAGTTTAATAAGTCACAGCTGCAAAATACTAACGCGAATTCTTTACAGACGAATGGAAAAACTGGTAGAAGTGGACCTCGGGGAAGATCAGTTTGGATTCCGTAGAAATGATGGAACACGTGAGGCAATACTAACCTTACGACTTATCTTAGAAGAAAGATTAAGAAAAGGCAAACCTACGTTTCTAGCATTTGTAGACTTAGAGAAAGCTTTTGACAACGTTAACTGGAATACTCTCTTTCAAATTCTGAAGGTGGCAGGGGTAAAATACAGGGAGCGAAAGGCTATTTACAATTTGTACAGAAACCAGATGGCAGTTATAAGAGTCGAGGGGCATGAAAGGGAAGCAGTGGTTGGGAAAGGAGTGAGACAGGGTTGTAGCCTCTCCCCGATGTTATTCAATCTGTATACTGAGCAAGCAGTAAAGGAAACAAAAGAAAAATTCGGAGTAGGTATTAAAATTCATGGAGAAGAAGTAAAAACTTTGAGGTTCGCCGATGACATTGTAATTCTGTCAGAGACAGCAAAGGACTTGGAAGAGCAGTTGAACGGAATGGACAGTGTCTTGAAAGGAGGATATAAGATGAACATCAACAAAAGCAAAACGAGGATAATGGAATGTAGTCAAATTAAATCGGGTGATGCTGAGGGGATTAGATTAGGAAATGAGACACTGAAAGTAGTAAAGGAGTTTTGCTATTTAGGGAGTAAAATAACTGATGACGGTCGAAGTAGAGAGGATATAAAATGTAGACTGGCAATGGCAAGGAAAGCGTTTCTGAAGAAGAGAAATTTGTTAACATCGAGTATAGATTTAAGTGTCAGGAAGTCGTTTCTGAAAGTATTTGTATGGAGTGTAGCCATGTATGGAAGTGAAACATGGACGATAACCAGTTTGGACAAGAAGAGAATAGAAGCTTTCGAAATGTGGTGCTACAGAAGAATGCTGAAGATAAGGTGGGTAGATCACGTAACTAATGAGGAGGTATTGAATAGGATTGGGGAGAAGAGAAGTTTGTGGCACAACTTGACTAGAAGAAGGGATCGGTTGGTAGGACATGTTTTGAGGCATCAAGGGATCACAAATTTAGCATTGGAGGGCAGCTTGGAGGGTAAAAATCGTAGAGGGAGACCAAGAGATCAATACACTAAGCAGATTCAGAAGGATGTAGGTTGCAGTAGGTACTGGGAGATGAAGAAGCTTGCTCAGGATAGAGTAGCATGGAGAGCTGCATCAAACCAGTCTCAGGACTGAAGACCACAACAACAACAACACGCAAAAGCATTCTATCTGTGGCAAGTCTAAAGAACTGCCAACATTGCAGAATGCATTTGGCAAATATGTAGCATTCGACTCATTTCTTGGAGTGGTTCAAAATTATCCTTGTAAATTCACTTCATATTTTCTGGTCTTAAAGAATAAATGTTCTGAATGATTCTCACTGGCGGCAGCAAATTTCTATTTTTGAGTCTAGGAAGCTCGTTCCAATAGACACTGCAGCCCACTACGCAATTTACGTTATGTATTCCTCACCGTACCCATCATTGCGACTATATAAGATCGTTGTCTGCTACAGAGGTTTGCTAGGTTAGTGGTACAGCGTTCCCCTTTGATGGGGAAGACTGCTTTATCTTTCGGTTATAATCTCGCGGAACACCAAATATTTATCTCTTCTGTGAAAGAGCTGCTAGTAGGAAGATCGACAACCAGTAAATAAGTCTTCACACAGTTTCTCTCCCGTAATTCTGGGATCATCTAGATCAAAGGGTGAACAACTAACAAAACTGCACACTTCTTAATACCTGCTAATTCTGTCCTTGTCGATTGTATTGACTAACTTGTGGCACTAAATGATTTCGTGAACTGTTTCCTTTTATTGCGTTCGCGACATCGTGAGCAAATAACAAAGGAATTTTATGCTGTCATGCGCTTCAGTTTCACTATTTGAAACGATGTTTCCCGGTGAGAACTGAGAAATTGTCTCATAGAGCGTCATAAAAGTGACATTATTATTAGTTATATTACTAGGGTCGTCATTTTTTAATAGTGGGAGGCCAACCTGGTTGTTTTGGTAGTCATTGGCAGATTCAAGAGTTGGCGTTTTACTTTCAACTGTTGCCAAGCTCGGATTTCTGACGTCTTGGCATATTGCTTTTTGTAATGGGTTTTCCACAATGGCCATTTCCTTTCATTCCATCGTGAACAGCATTCATCAAAATTATGAAAAAAAGGTTTCAAGAATGACAATTTGTTTGTATTGGTACCTTTCAATTAAAGCAGTTTTATGTGTGTATTCATTAATGAACCTGATTGTTCTCTGATACAGTCTTATAGAATTTGGATGAATTATTTTGGACTTTAATGTTGCCTTTTCTATAGAAATACACTGTCCGTAAAAGATATTAATTGGAAGGAAAAGAAATTATCTACTGCAACAGGCGGCGCCAAGCGCGACCATATAAGAATACAGCGTAGTAGCTTCCTACCTTAACTGCCGATATCAGCACTCGTTTCTAGGCAGAATTTACTTTTAATTTTCTCCTTCAAGTTTTTATTGGTCCCAATCTCACGGACATGTAACAAATATAACAAAGGTCTCGTAAGTTTCTTGTAACGATAAAATGGATCATTAATTTCAATTTTTTTTATCTCAGAAATTGAAAGGTCTGTTAATGTTCCGCTCGGCGCCGTCCTTTAAACGGTCGTCATTGAATAATGACTAGAATAGGGGTTCGGGCATAAAATATTATACACTATGTGATCAAATGTATCCGGACACCCCCAAAAACATATCTTTCTCATATTAGGTACATTGTGCTGCCACCTACTGCCAGGTAATCCATATCAGCGACCTCAGTATTCATTAGACATCGCGAGAGAGCATAATGGAGCGCTCCGCGGATCTCACGGACTTTGAACGTGCTCATGTGATTGGGTGACACTTGTGTCATACGTCTGTACGTGAGATTCCGAACTACTAAACATCCCTAGGTCCACTGTTTCCGATGCAATATTGAAGTGGAAACGTGCAGGGACACGTACAGCACACAAGTGTACAGGCCGACCTCGTCTGTTGACTGACAGAGACCACCGACAGTTGCAGTGGGTCGTAACGTGTAATAGGCAGACATCTGTCCAGACCATCACACAGGAATTCCAAACTGCATCAGGATCCACAGCAAGTACTATAACAGTTAGGCAGGAGGTGATAAAACTTGGATTTCATGGTCGAGCGGCTGCTCACAAGCCACACATCACTCAGGTAAATTGCTAACGACGCCTCGCTCGGTGTAAGGAGCGTAAACATTGGACGATTGTACAGTGGAAAAACGTAATATGGAGTGACGAAGCATGGTACACAATGCGGCAATCCGATGGCAAAGTGTGGGTATGGCAAATGCCAGTGAACGTCATCTACCAGCGTGTGTACTGACAATAGTAAAATTCGGAGGTGGTGGTGTTATGGTGTGGTCGTGTTTTTCATTGACGGGGCTTGCACCCCTTGTTGTTTTGCGTGGCACTAACACAGCACAGGTCTACAGTGATGTTTTAAGCACCTTCTTGCTTCCTGCTGTTGAAGAGCAATTCAGGGATGGCGATTGCATCTTTCAACATGATCTAGCGCTTGTACGTGTTGAAATGTTCAAATGTGTGTGAGTTCCTAAGGGAACAAAAATCTTAGGTAATCGGTCACCAGACTTACACACTAGTTAAACTAACTTACGCTAAGAAGAACACACACACTTATGCCCAAGGAAGACTTGAATCTCCGTGGGAAGTGGCCGCCAGTCAGAGAAAAAAACGTTCAAATGGCTCTGAGTACTATGGGACTTAACTTCTGAGGTCATCAGTCCCCTAGAACATAGAACTACTTAAACCTAACTAACCTAAGGACCTGCCTTGTAAGCAGGAGATCCCGGGTTCGAGTCCTTGTCGGGGCACACATTTTCAACTGTCCACATCGAGGTATATCAACAACACCTGTCGGCAGCTGAGGGTTTTCAGTTAGTCATCATTTATTCCAATGAAAAGTTAGTTTATTGAAATGAACTAAAACGTCAGTTTACTTGTGAATGTATGCTTTCCCGGCGTATACAGCTGGCGAAGAGTTCTCGGGGAGTTTGAAGACACCGCCACCCGGCTGGAAGCCCGAGAACTCTACTTCTTCAGAGCTTAATTACTCAGCACAAATAGCAGTTCATAATTAAGTTTCTGTCTTGGAAGTGAAAATAAATGCACGTCTCGTGGACTGTTAGCCACGGAAATTTGAATCACAATTTCAAGAGTCGACGCTTGGTTCAGGCGGAACTGAAATTATAGTTACACAAAACACAATGCAAATAAATTTGGGTCAGGGCTAATATCAAGTCCAGGACGTTTACGCTGTGGACGCTAAACCTTGATGTTGTTCAAAGGCATCAGGTGGCTGCACGGCGTTGCAGCGGAGAGAAAGTTTGCCGGTATATTGGCTGACGTCAGCGAACAGTTTTGCGGGATGACTCTGATTGAGAAACTGCAGCAGCACCTTATGTAATTGCCCAAAGCGCTCGTTGATGGAGAACTGGCTCGCCATAGCCGTACGTATACACATATAAAGTTGAGACATCAGGATACGGTGAGACCTATTTTTGAACACTTGACCCTGCAGGAGCATTCAAGTCCGTACTGCCTACGCCCGTTTGTAGCGATACAACTACCGCCTGAAGGCGAAGCATGTGGTCCGAAATGCATTTGTGGTGTTACCGGTGTAGTTTCTGCGACTTATGGCATAGGCAACCCACGAATGAGTGTAGTTATCCAGGAGGGCCACGAGCACTTACATACGCAAGGAACAGCTTTCATTTGCAGTGAAATAATAGATTTCGAGAGAGATAGCTTCCGTCAACTAATCCAGTAAACCCTCGTGTGATAACAATGCTCATCTTAATTTCCATATTTTTTAAATTGAACCATCAATAACTCTGGTCATAAACTGCATCGAGAAAAATCAGTGTCAGTTCGGTAACCATCAGATCAAACGGGCCATCAAAGTAACGAATGTGGATAGAAGACCTAAAAATGTTGTCACAGCGTCGGGAGTAGGCCTACAAAATGACACTCTCATTTACTCCCACCTCACTCACGTTCACTCAGACAGTCACACCGTAAGACATCGAAGATAGGGTGAAAGGTGCTATGCCTGGGATTAAGACATGAAGAAAAGACAGAGTAGGTAAAATAACAGCAAAGGGAACCGTGACTGGCCGACCATTAATAAAAAAGCGTAGATGAGGCAGTCTAGAAAACACATTAAAATGATGATTCTAAAAGTGAAACAATAGATATGATAGAAGAGCGAAAATAGCGCCATAGGGAAATATGCCTAGCTGACCAACTGAAAAAAACGTGCGTGAGATTGTCACATTGTTAACACATTAAGAAAATCTCCCCACAATTTAAGAAACAAATGGGACATATTACAAATTTTTAAAACTCTTAAAGTCATTCGTTTGAATGTCACATAATATAGAGGGCAGATCTGTTAGCACTTCTGCCCTCAGTTCTGAAAATAAAACACAATCTAGTAAAATGTGGCTCACAGTGATCTCTACCCCACAAGCACCACACATTTGATGGTCTGCTCACTGGAGCAAAGAGTCGTGCGTCTTAGGCTATGGCCTATGTGAAGGCAGATTGGGAGGACCTCATCCTTTCTGCGCGACTGGAAGGAGGTACGCCACGGCCGTGTTGTCGACTATACTAGGCACAGCTTCAGCCAGTCGTTTTCCCATCGACTCATGATTCTGTATCTCAACAGCAAGGTGATAGCAGGCAAGGGGCGGCACACTACATTAATTGAGAATCACGATCACGACACACCTTCTTGGCTGCTACCTCCGCCCTTCCATTCCCCACAAAACCCACGTTCCTTGGGACCCAGAGGAAAGACTCCTTCTTCCACAGCCTTCGTAAGTTGACCAGAGTGTCCTGTATATTCTGGGCTACTTTCTCTGCTGGGTACAAGCGTTGTAGAGAGTGACGATCACTCAGGGACTCGGAACATACAAAGAATTTAGCACTCGAAACACGCCTCATCCGCTCCGGTGCCCGCAAGATCGTGTGTAATTCCACGTTGAAGGTGGAAAAGTCTTGAGCTATTCGGATCTTGTGTCGACATGATCAGAGAAAACAACAGAGAAGCCAATGGAGTCCCTTATTTAGACGCGTCAGTAAGTACAGTTATAGGGTTTGGAGCTCAGTTAAAATCATATAAAATAATGTAATAAAAACATACGTAAGAGTGCAACATCTCCTACACTACACCAGATCTAAAATTATTCTGCGCCTCTACAGTTAGCAGGGTGGCAGGCGGTTGTAACCGTGGAGTTGACTCCAGCACATGCTGCACTAGGACTGCAAGTGGCATTGTTTCTCGTGGACGTTGGGCGATAAGACGTTCCAGACATGGACGAGCAACAGTATGGCAAGCAGATGAATTGGGAGTAGCGAGGGGCTTCAATTCCCGACACTCCAATAGGAGCTACCGCCAGATGGGTGTGTGGCGGTTCCCCAGCTTCAGCACCGATACTGGGTAAGAGGCTTATCCGGTAAGCATCCGTTACCAGACTAATCCCCTCAAGGTGGATGTCGTCAATGATCTTCAGATAAGAAGACCTCACTGATCCAAACACTATGCACCCATGGTCTAGCCGCGATCCCAAGAAAGTCCAGTAAAAACTGGAACAGGCGCATCATGTTCGCTCCAAAAAACCTTTGGCTAATGCACTTTAAGATGTTCAGTGCCTTCTGTGCTCTGGCTTTCAGGCCTCTCACGTGAAGTAACCACGATACTTTGGGGTCCAAAATGAGGCCCAGAAACTTTACTGAGTCCTTAAACTGTAGAACTGTGTCCCCATACGGATAACAGGTAAATTAAAAACATTACGAGAACGATTGAAATAAACATCCATACAGTTACCTTATTAGCAACCCACTCCAGTAACGTCTTCACTGTAAGCTGCAATTGACGAGTCACGGTTACAACGTTGGAGGATGAACAGAAAACTGAAGAATCATCCACAAACAAGAAGAACTACTGAGGACTTATTATCACAGACGTGACACTGTTTATGGCTGTGGCAAAGAGGGTAACACTTAAAACACTGCCCCGAGGTATACCATTTTCCCGCTCAAAACGATTCGACAGCACGTCACTAAATCGGGACCGAAAAAGCTGCTGAGTTAGGAATGATCGTATGGAGATGTGGAGGTGGCCGCAGAATACTGTGTCTCCAATTAATGTCTTACGCAATTCTGAAGTCAAAGAATGGCTGCGGTGAATGTTTTTTCATGACGATGTGTGTAACAAGCGAACATTCTAACTGCTTCAGTTGTGCGTATTTTTCAGGATGGCGTGGAGGTGGCAGTGCAGATGCAGCGAGATAGTTTAGTGCGTCTCACTAGTGGTGTCGTTCTTTTCTTGGAATCCAAATAAACGAACATCATTCGACGGATTTGTTTGCTATTTATAAAGCCAATATCATCTCAATTATAAACTCGTGCTGGGGAACATGTAACCCTGGACAACAGACGACCACAAAATAAACACATCCACAGAAAGTAAGGATCTGGGATTCTGCATTAATAGTGGCGGCTTTTACTACCTACATTATATCTCCATGAGTTACAGGCTGCAGTCATCACATTTAGGAGCTGGTCAGAATAATTTTAGTCGATAATGACCCGAGCTCTGATTCGATATGTAATCGAAAGCGTAATTTAATGTCTTTGCCCCGCGCCTGGCAACCGTTTGCTTCGCATCTCGCCAGCAGGCACGCACGTTCTCTGCCGTGCCGAATTAAAAGCGGTCCGCTTCAGCCTGCTTTTTTTTTTTTTTTTTTTTTAATCGTATGGCTACGGCCCCCAGTCGGGCAGACCGTTCGCCGGGCGCCGGTCTTTCAATTGGACGCCACTTCGGCGAGCTGCAGTCGATGAGGATGATAGGATGATGATGAGGACAGCACAACACAGAGTCCCTGGGAGGAGAAAATTCCTCGACCCAGCCGGGAATCGAACCCGGGCCCAGAGGTTTGACAATCCGTCACGTTGACCATTCAGCTACCGGGGGAGGACAAGCCTGGAGTCAGTCGTTGACAACCGATAACTGCAGGATTGCCACCCAAGGACAAAAGCTTGCAGTCATGTGCGACGGGTGTTATGAGCAACTGCCGAAACGGAATGACATTTCGAGCGTGTTTGTGGTGGTGTTCTATCGACTTACGTGCCAGAGAAGCACGTCGCGCGGTTGTGATGGAAGGCGATCATGGAGCTTATCCTGTTATTTATGCCTACAGAAATCCCGGGTGTGATGTCCTTAGGTTAGTTAGGTTTAAGTAGTTCTAAGTTCTAGGGGACTGATGACCATAGATGTTAAGCCCCACAGTGCTCAGAGCCATTTGAACCATTTTTTGAAATCCCGGGCAAAGTGGAATTTCTGAGGCGTATGGTCTTGATTGGTGAGCTCCTTGATTTGAGAACTACAAGAGCTTCTTTTTGGAGCCAAGGGGTTCGTTACACTATCTGCTTTAGGTTTGAATTAATCCTGATCTTATTTAAAGAGCTTACCGATTGGGCTATCTTGTATTGTTAAAATTCGTCATTGTTCTTTATATCATTGTTATTTCTGTGTGTCAGGTTTGAGTACTGTTGGTAATTTATGAACATTATTTGCCCAGCCTTAAAACAGTTAGTTGATTATGGTACTCGAGGTTACATTAACTGACTGCTATTTGAAGTGAAGCGTTGTGGGCTTTCTGGTCTAAATTTTATTTACACATTCCTTGATAATACTTGCCTGCGGAATCTGAATTTAAAATGAAGCCATGTACGTTTCTACCTGTTCTTTGACTAAGATTTCCTCTGTACTCGATTACTTCCCGATGGTCAAATAGTATTTCTGTGATCTGTATTTAACATTCTTTTACAGTCGTTCGTTAGCTATTCTGATTCTTTACGTGTGTTAACTCAACCGCTATCCAAAACTTTTTTTTTGCTTGATGTATATTTTGAGAACAGGTGGTAATTAAAATATTTCGGTAATAACTGATAACAAACTGTGCTTTGTTTATTTACGTAACGGGAGTCCTGCCTGAGTGAGATCATGGTTTACACTATGCCACCATTTATAACGGCATCTTAAGATTTAAATGCCAATATTCGATCGTCATTCCTTGTTATTACACCGCTCAGTTACATTAATGTGGCAACCTCTCTACACCCTGATCAACCACCTTATGCTTCGCGGCCGCCACGACGTACAAAAAGAGGATCAATAAGATTCTGGAAAGTACCAGCAGAGATGTGGGGCTACTCCGACATGGGTGCCGTGGCCAGCTGCCCTAGGTTCCTCGGTTGAGGAGCCATGATGAGAACAGCCCGTCGAGGTGCTAGCACAGATTCTGGACTAGGTGTAAATGCGGGGAGTCTGGGGGCCGGGTAAGAATCGGAAACCCTTACTGGTGCTCTTCGAACCACAAGTGTACACTGAAAGCTGTGAGACACGTTTCACTGTTTTACTGGTAGATGCGATCGTGCCGAGGAACGAACTACTTCGACGAAACCTTCTACCAAGTATTCCAGATTGATCGTGGAGGTAGTTATTGGGGTGGACATAGTACCCAAGGATAGATACACACTTGCGTTGATCCAGTGTGCATTTAAGAATAACGAGGCCACTCATGGATTGTCCTGCAGCCTGGAACCATCTGACGTTTGGTGCAGGGTGTTTGCTTCCGGAGGTTTCAAGCCGTTCACGCCAACGGCCATCTGTCCAATGGAGCATAAAACGTTATTCATTTGAAAAGGCAAACTGTCAGCATTCGGTGGTCGTCTAACTGCAACACTGCCGTCCATAGTCCAGTCTTCATCGCCGATAAACAGCACTCAGCATGGGTGGATGAACTAGGCACGTGCTTCGGCGGCCCATCCGCAGCAACTCTCGCTGAATAGTCGTTGAGAAGACACTGTTGCTAGTCCCTCGGTCCATCTCGGGAGGTCAGATTCGCCCGTACACATCTCCCGCAGCCGTCGTTCATGCCAGTTATACATGGCCCGTTGTTTACCACAGTTCCTCACGCGCCAGTTTGGGTAGCGCCATTGTGCCTTGCACGGTATACTTCAAATACGGCGGCATGCGAACAGATTACAAACTGAAGTGTTCTGGAAATGCTTCCATCCTTGACCCTTCGCCAATGAGTATGCCGTTTTGGACGTCAGATAAGTCGCCCCGTTTCCACATAACGACAACGTTTGCCATGTTTTCCGCGTCTCCCTGACACGCTTTATATGCCCTCCACTTCTAGTACTGTCACCTGTCACCTGTGGGTGGTTGTTGAACGTTGACGTCGAACATATACGGTGGTCACTTCAATGTGAGTGGTCCTAATATATACTGGCCATTAAAATTGCTACACCACGAAGATGACGTGCTACAGACGCGAAATTTAACCGACAGGAAGAAGATGCTGTAATATACAATTGATTAGCTTTTCAGAGCATTCACACAAGATTGGCGCCGGTGGAGACACCTACAACGTGCTGACATGAGGAAAGTTTCCAACCGATTTCTCTTACACAAACAGCAGTTGACCGGCGTTGTCTGGTGAAACGTTGTTGTGATGCCTCGTGTAAGGAGGGGAAATGCGTACCATCACGATTCTGACTTTGATAAAGGTCGGATTGTAGCCTATCGCGATTGCGGTTTATCGTATCGCGACACTGCTGCTTGCGTTGGTCGAGATCTAATGACTGTTAGCAGAATATGGAATCGGTGGGTTCAGGAAGGTAATACGGAAAGCCGTGCTGGATCCCAACGGCCTCGTATCACTAGCAGTTGAGATGACAGGCGTCTTATTCGTATGGCTGTAACGGAGCGTGCAGCCACGTCTCGATCCCAGAGTCAACAGATGGGGACGTTTACAAGACATTCGTCATCGCCATACTGGCGTATCACCCGGCGTGATGGTATAGGGTGCCATTGGTAACACGTCTCGCTCACCTCTTGTTCGCATTGACGGCACTTTTAACAGTGGACGTTACATTTCAGATGTGTTACGACTCATGGCTCTACCCTTCATTCGATCCCTGCTAAAACCTACATTTCAGCAGGATAATGCACGACCGCATGTTGCAAGTCCAGTAAGGGCCTTTCTGGATACAAAAAATGTTCGACTGCTGCCCTGGCCAGCACATTCTCAAGATCTCTCCCCGATTGAAAACATCTGGTCAATGGTGGCCGAGCAACTGGCTCGTCTCAATACGCCAATCACTACTCTTGATGAGCTGTGGTATGGTGTTGAAGCTGCATGGGCAGCTGTAACTGTACACGCCATCCAAGCTCTGTTTGACTCAATGCGCAGGCGTATCAAGGCCGTTATTACGGCCAGAGGTGGTTGTTCTGGGTACTGATTTCTCAGGATCTATGCACCAAAATTGCGTGAAAATGTAATCACATGTCAGCTCTAGTATAATATATTTGTTCAATGAATACCCCTTTATCATCTGCATTTCTTCTTGGTGTAGCAATTTTAATGGGCAGTAGTGTATGAGCTTGTCAGTTTCACATTTCAAAACAAACATCTAACAAGAGATTGGAGAAATTTTTATAAAAAAAAAGTCTTTTTCTGAATACTGTGTTACCTTACCACTCCGGGCTCCTCGCTTGCAAAAACATTTCAACTCTCTATACTGTATTGCCAGTGCTGTCTGGCCGAAGTTCCAGCTGCGCCTGAGCTGACGTAGCAGAATGGTTTGCCGGGGCGTAAGGCAAAAGTCCTGCGAATGAGCACCGAGCCCCTGGGGGACCGACTCATCAGTCCTGGCGGTTAACGACGTCAGACACGTGCGGCCGTCGGGAGGGGACGGGGTGGGGCAGACGGCCGGGGAAACGGGGGGAGGTCTGCGGGGGCGGCAAGCGACGCGACGCGACAAACGCTGCTGTCTCACGCAGGGGAGCAGTCGCAACACTGGTTTCAGAAAACAGCACGTGCACTTTACTACAGTTTGTAACGTTCTCTGGCAGCACGCATCCAAAGTGAAAGTTAAAGGAACATTTCGATGGATAATGCTCACTGTAACAAATAATTTATATTTACTTCTGTTAATTGAATTTCAAAAGGACACTTAATTTTGTGAGGAAAAGTATAACTACGAATTTTGCTATTATAAATGATTATTCAAAGAGTGTGAAATACTATCTGTGGCGAAGGTTGTGAAAACCGCCACAGAACAAACGATATGTAATGAGAAATGACGAAGACTGTAGAAGAAATAGTTAAGATATAAATAGGCTATATATTGTAATATAATCGCTTGTCTTCTGCACGGACTGAATGGGAGAGGAACCCGTGACGTTGCTTTAGGCTCTTAGGTAGTTTTTATTTGTCATAAGTCGATGATCGACGCCATTTGTAGCTGGGATTGTAAAAGGTGTGTAAAGATTTTAATTGTTTCTGTTAAAATATATTTATCTAGTAAAATCTGTTTTTCACAATTACTGCAAAGTCCGCACCGGACATTACCCATTTTATTTAAGCAATTTCAGCATTTTATTGGATATCGCTGGCGGTGCGAAGCAGCGCCGCGAGCGAGCAGTCTGCAGCAGCGACAGATTTAAATATACGATCGCAATAACGACCACATCTTAAAAAGGGTACAGGTAGAGGTGAACCAAAATAATAGTGTTTCTTTTCACAGCATTCCAGACGCAGAATAAAAGGAGATAGCAGATTTTATCTTGTGCGTCCACAGGTGGATACAAGTTGCATCTTTTGTAAATTTTCATTCAAAAAAGTGATACGTTCTGAACATATCGTAAAGTGTATATAAAACTGGATAATTTTTCAGGAGAGCTTAGAAATATAAAAAAGAAAATATTTTCCCATAGTAAAAATACTCTTATGCTTCAAAGCTAGGCTGGGTATATCCAATTAAACAAAAATCCACTGCAACGTGAAAATGTTTGCTAAGTTCGATGGACAATAATATTTTCATTCTTGCACAAACAGCTTTAGTGCTTGAATAAAAATAAAAATAAATATTCAAAGAAATTCATTCTTATTAATCTGCAACAGAATATTTCATACGTAAAGCAATAGTCACAGATGGAAAATTTATTGCAACCTTTCATTTCTCATGTCCATCCATGTATATGTTAAGTTCAATCTCAACGGTTTCCCAATCAAATTAAACACAAAAAGCAAGGAAATTTTAAAACCAGACGGTCAACTCCAGAATAATTAAAACAGACAGAATCGCATTAAAAGTTACGAAGAGTACCATGTACAATAAAATGTATCTACACCTACTTGTACAGTCCGCAAGCCATGTGACGGTGTGTAGTGTCGGAAACTTCTGGCACCACAATCTTTTCCACTCTTCCCTGAATGGGAAAAATTAGTATCAGTTTCTTTCTTGATGGGAACCGTCTTGAGAAAACAACATATTTTCTGTTATTATATTATCCAGACTAGTTTCGCTGAGCGTCATCGGTGTCACTAAACTCCAGCGAAACATATTTGAGTACTACAAGAAAGAGGAACTGTGTTCTGCTCAAGGCGGTCTCATCCAAAAACAGATTTATTTGTAAGCAAACACAGTCAGAAGATGTTCAATCTCAACAAGAAAAAACATTATCGGTAAACATTTGCAATAGCTCTAATATACTTTGCGAGATTTGCGTGGGGGGAAGTAATAAGTTGTTATTTCAGTTAGTTAACAAGTTACTAACACTGGTTCCCGTCAGATCACCAAAGTTAAGCGCTGTCGGGCTTCGCTAGCACTTGAAAAGGTGACCGTTTGGTCTGCCAAGCGCTGTTGGTAAGCGGGGTGAACTCAGACCTTGTACGAGAAATTGAGAAGCTACTTGACTGAGAAGTAGCGGCTCCGGTCACGAAAACTGACGCCGGCCGGGTGAGCGGTGTGCTGACCACGTGCCTTCCATACCCGCACCCAGTGATGCCTGTAGGCTAAGGACGACACGGCGGTCGGTCAGTACCGTCGGATATTCCGAGACCTATCCGGTCGGAGTTTAGAGAGTTAGTAAGGTAAATGCTGCGTACATTATATGAACAATGCTTTTCTTCAAGTGATGTCAGTTTACAGGATATTTACTTGTGATTACTGTTAACATTCCTACCCCCATGAACCATGGACCTTGCCGTTGGTGGGGAGGCTTGCGTGCCTCAGCGATACAGATGGCCGCAGGGGCAACAGTCTGGATGATTGACTGATCTGGCCTTTCGAGAGTAGGAAAAGGGAGAGAAGGAAACATAGTGGGTGAATATAAATTGGGGGATGGAAATGAAAGAGGAAGCCGTCTGGTAGAATTTTGCACAAAGCATAATTTAATCATAGCTAACACTTAGTTCAAGAATCATAATAGAAGGTTTTATACATGGAAGAATCCTGGATATACTAGAAGGTATCAGATAGGTAATATAATGGTAAGACAGAGATTTAGGAACCAGGTTTTAAATTGTAAGACATTTCCAGGGGTGGATGTGGACTCTGACCACAATCTATTTGTTATGAACTGTAGATTAAAACTGAAGAAACTGCAAAAAGATGGGAATTTAAGGAGATGGGACCTGGATAAACTGAAAGAACCAGAGGTTGTACAGAGTTTCAGGGAAAGCATAAGGGAACAATTGACAGGAATGGGGGAAAGAAATACAGTAGAATTAGAATGGGTAACTCTGAGGGATGAAGTAGTGAAGACAGCAGAGGATCAAGTTGGTAAAAAGACAAGGACTAGTAGAAATCCTTGGGTAACATAAGAAATATTGAATGTAATTGATGAAAGGAGAAAATATAAAAATGCACTAAATGAAGCAGGCAAAAAGGAATACAAACGTCTCAAAAACTGACAGGAAGTGCAAAATGGCTAAGCAGGGATGGCTAGAGGACAAATGTAAGGATGTAGAGGCTTGTCTCACTAGGGGTAAGATAGATACTGCCTACAGGAAAATTAATGAGACCTTTGGAGAAAAGAGAACCACTTGTATGTATATCAAGAGCTCAGATGGAAACCCAGTTCTAAGCAAAGAAGGGAAAGCAGAAAGGTGGGAGGAGTATGTAGGGGTCTATACAAGGGTGATGCACTAGAGGACAATATTGTGGAAATGGAAGAGGATGTAGATGAAGAGGAGATGGGAGACACAATACTGCGTGAAGAGTTTTACAGAGCACTGAAAGACCTGAGTCGAAACAAGGCCCTGGGAGTAGACAACTTTCCATTGGAACTACTGACCGCCTTGGGAGAGCCAGTCCTGACAAAACTCTACCATCTGGTGAGCAAGATGTATGAGACAGGTGAAATACCCTCAGACTACAAGAAGAATATAATAATTCCAATCCCAAAGAAAGCAGGTGTTGACAGATGTGAAAATGACCGAACTATCAGTTTAATAAGTTAGAGCTGCAAAATACTAACGCGAATTCTCTACAAACGAATGGAAAAACTGGTAGAAACCGACCTCGGGGAAGATCAGTTTGGATTCCGCAGAAATGTTGGAACACGTGAGGCAATACTGACCCTACGACTTATCTTAGAAAACAGATTAAGGAAAGGCTAACCTACGTTTCTAGCATTTGTAGACTTAGAGAAATCTTTTGACAATGTTGACTGGAATACTCTCTTTCAAATTCTAAAGATGGCAGTGGTAAAATACAGGGAGTGAAAGGCTATTTACAATTTGTACAGAAACCAGATGGCAGTTATAAGAGTCGAGGGGCATGAAAGGGAAGCAGCGGTTGGGAAGGGAGTGAGACAGGGTTGTAGCCTGTCCACGATGTTATTCGATCTGTATATTGAGCAAGCAGTAAAGGAAAGAAAAGAAAAATTCGGAGTAGATATTAAAATCCATGGAGAAGAAATAAAAATGTTGAGGTTCGCCGATGATATTGTAATTCTGTCAGGGACAGCAAAGGACTTGGAAGAGCAGTTGAACGGAATGGACAGTGTCTTGAAAGGAGGATATAAGATGAACATCAACAAAAGCAAAACGAGGATAATGGAATGTCGTCGAATTAAGTCGGGTGATGCTGAGGGAATTACGTTAGGAAATGGGACACTTAAAGTAGTAAAGGAGTTTTGCTATTTGGGGAGCAAAATAGTTTGGACAAGAAGAGAATAGAAGGTTCTGAAATGTGGTGTCACAGAAGAATGCTGAAGATTGGATGGGTAGATCACATAACTAATGAGGAGGGATTGAACAGAATTGGGGAGAAGAGGAGTTTGTGGCACAACTTGACAAGAAAAAGGGATCGGTTGGTAGGACATGTTCTGAGGCATCAAGGGATCACAAATTTAGCATTGGAGGGCAGCGTGGAGGGTAAAAATCGTAGAGGGAGACCAAGAGATGAATACACTAAGCAAATTCAGAAGGATATAAGTTGCAGTAAGTACTGGGATATGAAGAAGCTTGCACAGGATAGAGTAGCATGGAGAGCTGCATCGAACCAGTCTCAGGACTGAAGACAACAACAACAACAACAACAACTGTTAACATTAATGAACACATTTTCATTTTATTCCCACTGATGCAACTATACTTATAAAACAGCTGTTAAATTTTTTATCTCGCACTCTCACATGTTGAGATAGTCGTTTCGACGAAAACGCTGCAGAAGTTTCCTGGGATGCCCCTACACATCATACACTACCTATCTCTCGCCTTTCGATTTCCGTGTGTTTGAAGCCCTGAAACTAGACCTTCGTGGCCGTCGATTTCCTTCGGACTAAGTGATGCACACGTGGGTACGATGATGGTTTCATGGGCAACGGCAAACCTTTTTCAAAGAAGGCATTGACCATCTTGTCTCATGGTGGGATAAATGTATTAACGGTTATGGTGATTAGTCTGGAAATTGTAAACAGTTTATTTAATTTTTCCCCGTATAACTCATTTTGATTTGATTGCTCCTTATTTCTCCACCAATAATTGGTTTAGAGAAAACTTTTGACAATGTTGGCTGGACTACACTCTTTGCAATTTTTAAAGTATCGCATGCAAAATATAGGTAGCAAAACGTTATCTACAACTCGTACAGAAACCATACAGCAGCTACAAGTGTCGAAGGACATGAAAGGGATGCAATGGCTGGGAACGCAGCGAAACGAAATTAAAGTTCAGAGAGAAGAAATTAAAAAAAAATCTTAAGGTTTACCGATAATGTTGTAATTCTATCAGATGCCTCAAAGAGCTAGGAAGAGCAAATGGACAGGGTGTATTGGGTCTTCAAAAGAGATTTTAAGATGATCATCAACAAAAGTAAGAGATAGATAATGCAGTGGAGTAAAATTGAATGATGAAATTTTGACGGAACTGAATTCGGAAATGAGGCACTGAAAGCAATTGGATTTTGATATTTGGCCAGCAGAATAACTGCTAATTGCCGATGTAGAAAGGATATAAAATGCAGACTGGTAAAGGCAAAAAAATTATTTTTGAAATGGAGGAATTTGTTAACATCTAGCATCAATTTTTGCCTTATGAAGTCTTTTCTGAACATTTTTGTCTGGAGTGTGGCATTGAACGGAAGAGATACGATAAGCGGCACAGATAAGAAAACGAAATATTATGAAATATGGTTCTACAGAATAATTCTCACGGTTAGATGGATCGTGATGAGCAAGTACATAATTGAGTTGAGAGAAAAGAAAATTTTTAAATTTCTTCATGAAACCTCCAGCTGTCACCAACTTTACACAATTCGCTACTAGTTTCAACCAGTGACCATTATCAAACTTAATTGGCATAAACGGCAGGAAATTTAAGTCATAAATATGTAAAAATATGTATAAATATAAAAAGTCATCGACTGGTTTGATGACTTCATTGATAGTTTGTACCATTTTATTTTCTGTGTGTTTATTCTGAAACTTTTTAACTTAACTAAAATTTAATTTTTAGTCTTCCCGTAAGACTCACGTTTCAAACGGAATGAATTTTTATTCTGCAACCCATTGTGTGCAGACTGAAACTGTGTGTCCCAGTGGGATTCGAACCTTGGACTGGTAGAAGTAAAGCTGTGACGATAGGTCGTTAACTGTGTTTGCATAGATAGCTCAGTCGGTAGGATATTTGTTCCCGAAAGGCAAAGTTCCCACAACTTAGTCCCAACGTGGACACATTTTTAAGTTGCTTTTATGTTCTACCCTGATAAGTTTCCTCATTCGGTTTAATGTCTATTTGTTCCTCAAGTGAACCACCCATCATCAGTTATTCCGAGGTGGGAGAGGTTGTGCCATTAAAACCCATCTTTTCCGTTTTGCCCCTATAAGAGTGTGAAACTTCCTTGCGATCTCTTTAAGTCCATCTTTATATAGATGGCTGCAGAACCTCGGTTGTTCAGTGTAAAATGTCGACTCAAAACACTTTCAACTGTCAAAGTTTACAGTTCTTATTTTATTTGAGCAACCAGTTTTCGCGCGGTCGGAGGGATCGCTGTGTGAAAAACCCATGGGTACCAGACACTGAATGCTGGACACTATTTTGACTGGACCAGAGATGGGATTAATTTTACACCTCGGCCAGAGTGCCTGAAGACAGTGAAATATAGCGCTGAAACTGGTTGCCCGAATAAAGTAATAAGTGGAAATAAGGGCGGCTGAAAATGTTTTGATTCGACCTTCTCTCGGAATCGGTTGAAAATAATTTTGATGATATGGAATTTCGATTCCCAATATCTCAATGAGTTCTGATTTTTTCCTATCCTAATACAGTGCAACAGAAGCAGAAACATTAGGTATATTTTCTTAAGTATAAGCTCAGTTAAGTTGGATCGTTTGCTCCTTAATTTCTGTTACTACATTTTTCGTCAAAAGCTTAGCCACAAACTTTCTCAAGGGCCATGAATCCCAGACAAAGCTGTCACAGACTCATATTACGACTTCACAAAATTTCGTTTTCTTCCATTACATCTACATCCAGATATTGTACCGACGTTCCTTTTGCCTTTACTTGAGCGTGAACGCTGTTTACACGTTTTGTGCAGATTAAGACTTTGTGGCAAAGTTGAAGCTTTTGTCTGGCTGTGGTTAAAAATTGAATTTTATTTTTCGTTATTAGTCTTCTGACTAGTTTGATGTGGCCCGCCATGAATTCCTCTCCTTTGCTATCCTCTTCATCTCAGAATAGCAGCCGGCCGCTACGGCCGAGCGTTCTAGACGCTTCAGTCCGAAACAACGGGCCTGCTACGGTCGCAGGTTCGAATCCTGCCTCGGTCATGGGTTTGTGTGATGTCCTTAGGTTGGTTAGGTTTAAGTAGTTCTAAGTCTAGGAGACTGATGACGTCATATGTTAAGTCCCTTAGTGCTTAGAACCATTTGAACAATCAGAATAGCACTTGATAACCACAACTCAATTTTTTGCTGGATGTATTCCAGTCTCAGTTTTCCTCTACAGTTTTTGTCCTCTACAGCTCCCTCTAGTATCATGGAATTGGTTCCCTCATATATTAACAGATGTAGTATCATCCTGTCCCTTCTCCGTATCAGTGTTTTCCACATTCCTTTCCTCTCCAATTCTGGGTAGAAACTACTCATCCCTTACCTTAACAGTCCACCTAATTTTCAACATTCGTCTGTAGTGCCACACTCTCTTCTGTTCCGCTTTTCCCACAGTCCATTTTTCACTACCATACAATGCTGTACTCCAGACGTACAGTCTCAGAAATTTCGTTCTCAAATTAAGGCCGATATTTGATATTAGCAGAATTCTCTTGGCCAGAAATGACTTTTTTGCCATTACTACATTCATATTGAGATCGGGGGGTATTTCGCCTGTCTCATGCATCTTGCACACCAGCTGGAAGCTATTTGTCATGGCTAGCTCACCCAAGGCTATCAATAATTCTGACGGAATGTCATCTACTCCCGGAAGCTTGTCTACATTTAAATAACTCAGAGGTTTGTGAAAACCTTCATGCAGCACAGCCTCTCTCATCTCATATTCATCTAGTTCCACTTCCCTTTTTATAATATTGCTTTCAAGTTCATCTTGCTTATATAGACCATCTATATACTCCTTTCGCCTTTCAGTCTTTCCTTATTTGCTTAGGACTGGCTTACCATCTGAGCTCTTGATATTAATGCAGCTTTTTGTCTTTTCTACAAAGGCCTCCTTAATTTTCTTGTAAGCAGTGTCTATCTATCCCCTAGTCAAATATGCTTTTAAATCCCTCCATCTGTCCTCTAGCTATTTCTGCTTATCCATTTTGTGCTTCCTGTTAATCTCATTTTTTAAACCTTTGTATTCCCTTTCGCATGCTGCGTTTTTAAATTTTCCTCTTTCATCAGTTGAATTCAATATATCTTCTGTTATCCAAAGGTTCCTCATAGGCTTTGTCTTTTTACGTATTTGATCCTCTATTGCCTTTACTACTTCGTCTCTTAAGGCGGGTCTTCAATTGTATTCCTCTCACTTGTGCTAGTCAACTGAAGCTCTCAACAACCTCTGGTTCTTTCAACTGATCAAGGTCCTGTAAATTTCCTAACTTTTTCGAATTTCTTCACTTTTAATTCACACTTCATAAGCAATAAATTTTGGTCAGGGTGCATATCTGCCCCTGGAAATGCCTTACAACTTAAAATTTGATTCCTAAATCTCTGTCTAACCCTTATATAATTTGTTTTTGCCCTCCTCTGTACCAGTCTCTTTATCTCGGAGTAGCATTTGCAATCTAAGTTCTCAATTATTTGCTGGATAGTTTCCAATCTCTGTCTTTCTCTACAGTTTTTGCCCTCTACAGCTCCCTCTACTACCATAGGCGTCATTTCCTCATGTCTTAATAGATCTCCTATCATCCTGTGCCTTCTCCTTATCTGTTTTTTCCATATGTTCCTAACCTCTCCGATTCTACGCAGAACCTGCTCATTCCTTACTTTATCATTCCACCTGATTCTCAACATTCGTCTGTAGCACCACATCTCAAATTCTTCGATTCACTTCTGTTCCGGTTTTTCCGCAATCCATGTTTCACTACCATACAATGCTGTACTCCACACGTACATTCTCCGAAATTTCTTCCTCAAATTAAGGCCGATATTTGCTATTATAAGACTTCTCTTGGCCAGAATTGCTCTTTTTGCCATTGCTAGTCTGCTTTTGTTGTCCTCCTTGCTCCGTCCATCATTCGTAATTTACTACCTAAGTAGCAGAATTCCTTAACTTCATCTACTTTCTGATCATCAATCCTGATGTTAAGTTTCTCGCTGTTCCCATTTCTGCTACTTCTCATTACCTCCGTCTTTCTTCGATTTACTCTCAATCGATACTGTGTACTCATTTGACTGTTCATTCCGTTCAGCAGATCATGAAATTCTTCTTCACTTTCACTCAGGATAGCAATGTCATCAGCGAATCGTATCATTGATATCCTTTCACCTTGAATCAACGCAATGAAATATTGCAACTTGTAATGCTGCGAGAAATCTAGCCATAGACAAACACTAAATATAAGTCTACTGCGCAGGTCACCGAGACAATGAAAGCTGTATCGCTTACTGGTCTGAGTAGTCGCTGTGCGCACAACTTAAATCCGCTCCCGGGCTATAGGATCACGCCACAGCGAGGTCCAAGAGAAAGACAGGCCGTGGAGCGTACACCACAGCACGTGAACCTGCAGGTCTTATGAATGCCCGCAGCCGTCTCCGGCAGGGAACGAGTAACTGTTTCAGACGAGTTTAACAATTCTTGACTAAGCGTTTAAATGCACGCAAACCCTCGATAGCACGCGACAAATGTAAGACCTTTAGCGGGTACCTTTTCAAACACGCTTTGATTTCCCTTGGGCCCTGCACGCAGCAGAGCTTTCGCGAACTGTGGCGGAAGATCCGACTAGCGTTGCGCCACAAGTTCGTTGCGAGGCCGCTATTTCTCTTGGGCCCCGCTCTACACAACGTGATATGGTGCGGGAGGGAAGGTCTGTGTACTGGCTGCATGCCGCAAGTATTTGACGCCAACGGTTGTGAGAGTGTGTTCGTGGTTCCTATATGGGTCGTTGGATACAGCACCTGCTTCGAACGCCCCCTTCCTCTTCGCCTGATTTAAATCTGATAGCCCGATGTCGTGTGACGAGGGCCTCCCGTCGGGTAGACCGTTCGCCGGGTGCAAGTCTATCGATTTGACGCCACTTTTGCGACTTGCACGTCGATAGGGATTAAATGATAAGGACAGCACAACACCCAGTCCCTGAGTGGAGTAAGCTCAGCCGGGAATCGAACCGGTGCCCTGAGGATTGACATCCTGTCGCGCTGACCACTCAACTATCGGGGACGGACAACCTGATATAATTTCTGTGAGATTGGTGATGATGTTAGAGGATATCTTGCGTATTTCAAAGAGGAGCCTTTCGCTCTTTATGCCTTGTCGGTCTCCTTTCTTACGAAGTAAACTAGTGCAGCGTCGTTCAAGTACAGAAAAAGTCTTATCTTCCGCATGCCGTCCGTAAACAACTGATTAAGCTCCTTTTGTATTCATTTTAGAGCATCTTTAATAATCTACATTAAAATAATGTAAACTTCAGGCGGCTTTTCTTTCTTAATGCCTTGCATACAGTTTAATATCTCGTACACCATTACTACGGAGGTGAATATTATTCTCTACAAGAGTTTCTGATTAATTTGCTGAACTACACAAACATTTAAATTTTTGAATGCTTCTGAATTTTTATTTCTGTACGTCCATATTAAACGAGACAACTGTCACATATTAATTCTTTCCTGCCTTCTTTCTTTTACAATTACAGACATCTTCGGATAGGTGTTGCCTTGTAGCTAAGAGGCGTGTGCATTGTTACATAGCGTAACATAACGTGCAGTTGATCTGAAAGATTTATGCTGCCTTGTCTAAACTACTGCGGCACATCGATCTGTTAGCAACTGGAGTCATTTGGAAAGAGAATTAATGCTTGGAGCCACTGTGAATCTAATATTCAAAAGTGTGGCCGGCTACGCGTAAAGACAATGTCGTTGAGAGTTTTGATCTGTCACGCCCAGGAACATGTTGTTCGAGTTTTGCATTAATCATGCAGCAGTCAGTGCATAATGATAGAAAGGTGTGTAACGTACTCGGACAATAAACAGGACTGTTCATTGAATGTGGAGTTATCAGAACGCCGAGCGAATTCATTGATTGTCAGGACACTTCCTGGTTTTAGAATTTGTATTACGTAAAACATGCTTCTTTTCGAAATTATTTCAGCGCTGACATATTGTGGTAATGTTTACTGTGTCGCGCACAATAATTCTGTCACGGTTTATGGCTTCTATAGCTGATGTTTATCTTCTATACATACTCACCTTAAAAATCACCTGTGAAAAATAATAACGTTGTGAATAAGCAACTGAATTCAACTTGAAAAATACCGGACACTTATAATAATTTTTCTGGTACACCAAACTGAAAGGGCAGGCACAGACTAGTAGGAAACCGGTACTACAAATAGCTCCTAGCAATTAGAACTAAATGACATTATGGCTATGGGAAGCGGTCAGTTTGCTGCTTTTAACTGGCCGCGAGCTAAGTAGTGCCTCTGAGCATAATGGCATTATAACGGAAATGACTGGGGCATCGTTTCTAGCGGAAATTAGTTTAGAAGCCCTGCCGGATGCTTCCTCTCAGTCAATCATCTCGCTGAAATTCCACAGAATTACACAGCTTTCATGTTTTAAGTGAATCGTGGCGTTGTAGCCGTGAAAATGTTACCCCTCACGGTGATTACATTTCCTGTTTATATCTGCAGTCACATACGCTGAGCGAGTCACGTTTCCAAAGGTCAGTTAATTTCCCTCTACGTTTACTATTTGTGAAACAACGCAATCAGAAACTGAACTGAACTCCGTCGGGACAGACCATCAAGGCCGAACGGTACCGACCCGCCGCCGTGTCATCCCAGCCCATATGCGTCTCTGCTCTCCCCGCCGTATGTCAGTTGACGACACCGGAGCCGCTACTTCTCGATCAAGTAGCTCCTCAGTTTGCCTCACAAGGGCTGAGTGCACCCCGTTTGCCAACAGCGCTCTTCAGACCGGATGGTCACTCATCCAAGTGCTAACCAGGCCCGACAGCGCTCAACTACGGTGATCTGACGGGAACCGGTGTTACCATTGCGCCAAGGCCGTTGGAAATGAAAGCAGAAAGGAATTCATAAATAACGTTATATGTTATATTGTAATGTCCATTAGCGTCGTCCCGTTGTTTTTAATAACAAATGTTATTACTTTTTGCATTCTCGACTGTTAAGCCTGCAATGTATGAGAATGGCATGCGTTTTTAGTGAGTTGGTTATCATGAAGATACGTAAGAGTGAATAGAAGTTTATTCCACAATTTGAGGGCGTCCAGGGGCGTCTTGGGAAGTTTTTATGGGCCTGTCCAGGGTAAGATGGGATTTTCTTTGTATATGGAGAAATTCGATCAATTAGATATAAAAATATATTAGTAAACCTTAGTTACATTTAACTAAATGAGGTTCGCTTTAGATTAAAAGACCGAGCTCCAGGTATGCATAGATGTTCTCCTCTATACAGACTTTGAGAGGTGGCATGAGCCCCCTCTCATATTTCTATCTTACGATTCTCCTCTCTAGTTGCATGCGGTGGAGGGTTGCTTTTCCTTCACACGCGAACTTCCCACGCAGCGTCTCTCGTCACCCGGGTGGTCCGGTGACAGGCGGGCTCTGTAGAACTGGAGAGGGTTAAGCCGACGTGTGTGAGGCAGTCGAGTGAATGCTTTGCAGACGCCGACATTGTCAAGAGACACGCCCGCTGGGGTGTGAAGTAGCGGCTGGGCTAGAGGTTCCGTTACTTCGGAGAAACTTTGCGAAAACACTTTCTGGCGGGCTACCAGCGAGGCGTGGGAATGACTTGTGTACCCACGCAGTTGTGGCGGGAAAATTCCCGCACTTTCTGCAAAATAGTAACGGTGATTGGTTTGCTCAGGGCATAGCTCCGTGACGTAGCAAAATCAGCACAGAAATTGGCGCCAAGAATCTCCATTGGTGGAATGGTAGTGCTCCGGCAATGGAGTGGAATTTCCGCCGGTTTTCGAGTTGCTGATTGGAACGTAACCACGGCCACTGTCGTGGGGGCGGGAATGTTCTGTGTTCGGCCTGTACGGGTGCTCTCCTGGTAGTCGGCAGTCGCCTTTCGGTCGAGGACGTCGAAGCAACCAGCCCTCGCCTGCGGTACGCCAGATCGTGTTCTAGCAGTTAATAAGGCAGTTTTGGTAATGTATGTCCGCAGCACCAGCAGATAGGGATTTTCCTAGGTGATAATCAGAAGTCAGCAGAGCGCTCCTGTTCGTCTATTTCTAACTTTGTTCTGTCTTGAGTAGCAGCAATTGCTGTTGGGTTAGCTGTGTGTCTCTCTTGAGATTTGAGTGGCAAGGAATTGGCTCCACATACCACTTCGTCTTAAACCTCACGATCTAGTTTAGGGACAACTTCACCTTTACAGTGTTTGTATGAGTCTCCAATTTGAGCCACTTTGATTTATTGTAAATGTTTATGTGTTTTTGTTTATTATTTTGTGTTAGTCTTAATAAATCCTATTGTTATTTTGGACAGAACTTTCATTCTGTTAATCGATAGAGCAACCCTATCATTCCTCCCTATGTTAATGAAACCTTTGTTTATTTAACTTGTTTATCAAATTAAATTATTGCAGGTGCCAAACTCTCTTCTACTCCACTGGCAGGGTTGATTAGAGTCAGTTCGCGTATTTTTTTTATCCTTGTGCAACAGCAAAAGTCGGAGTTAGAATAGGGGGGGGGCTTAGAGCATGATTTACATATGTGGATTCTAGTAGAATTTAGTGATCAATACACTGCTAGCCCCGGCACCTCGCATAATATGGCGACCCTTGGCCTCGGTCTTTCCTGTGAATCTCTGATAAGCAAACAGGATTCTTAGTAGGAACATTCAATTTTTTTTCTCTACTTTTTTTTAATGATTAATACCCAACTTGTTTTTCCTGGTAGTTCCGCGTTTAGTTTTAAGTAGCGGCGCATGATTACAGTTTTTGTTTTCAGTGTATATATTTTTTTGTTCATTGTTTTTTGTGTTTCGTTGATGTGGGGTCCGTACCACATCGCACTTTGTCGGATCTGGGTGCGGTTTCTGTACCACATCAAATTGTGTTTGTAGTTACAGCGTTGGAACGGCGTTGTTGAAATTTTATGTCTATGTGTAAAAATATGTGGAGTAGATTAATTTAATTGTGCATTCTAGATAAATTTGTTTTTCATGAATGATAACGAGAAGTAAGGCACGACTATTAGCGAGCGAAACTAAAACAAAAGAGAATAGCATAATGGATAAGAGGCAGGTTACTGACGAGGATAGGTTCAGAGATGAGATGGGAACATTTTTAGCAGCACAGGACGACAGGGTCATTGATGAGGAAGGTGATTTGGACGCGATCTCAGCCAGCGTTGCGGCCGTGATTATGATAGTGAGGTAGAGGATGAAACAGAGACAGGCACACAGGTCGAGACGGTAGCAGAAGTTTATAATCAAACGAACGAGAGCAGACAGGGGCCAGCTCGGTCACGTCAGAGCTCTAGCGCCCAGGTGTCCAGAGTTACATCTCCCACGTTTGAAGAGGATCAAAAAGATGACGTAAACCCAATACTTAGCTTCCTACGATCAATGAAAGAAGAAGCTGACGAACAGCGTAAGAGGGAGAAGAAAGAAGAGGAGAAACAACGTAAGAAGGAGAAGGAAGAGGCTGACGAACAGCGTAAGAGGGAGAAGGAAGAAGAGGAGAAACAACGTAAGAAGGAGAAGGAAGAAGCTGACGAACAGCGTAAGAGGGAGAAGGAAGAAGAGGAGAAACAACGTAAGAAGGAGAAGGAAGAAGCTGACGAACAGCGTAAGAAGGGCACTGAGGCAATAATTTCGCATACAGGGGAAATTCGTGGGGAATTACTAACAATAAAGAAAGAATGTGGAGAAGTAAAACAAATGTCAATGGCTGCACAAAAAGTAGCAGGCCTGGCCAAAACGGCAGCAATAGGGGCAATGAAAGTCGCGGAAGCAACTTCTAAACTCGCAGGGCGCTTGCGACGTACAACACAATCCCACTCAAAATCCCTAGCATTCTTAAAAACTCAAGGTAATATCGCGGTTGCGAACACCACGAAACGAATGGAAGAAGTAGAGAGTCGGATAGCAAAACTGGAGCAAAACGGGCACACGAGCACTGCGCGTTCGGATACCCATGATGGAGTACACAGAATTGTGTCTCCGAGGAAAAGCCCGCCGTGCTCTAGCCCAATGACCGAGTGCGGAACTAACAATGCACACGCAGAAACAGCGAGTAATAGCTCCAATAATTATAGCCCACTTAGGAGAGTGAATTCTGAGTGCCACTTCCACTGTGATACAGAGGTAGCACATCACAGTTATCAGCAAGATAGAGCAGGACACTCAGCAGACGTGCAAGTATCGGAAACGAGTGACAACACCAGTGCGAGGATCAGAACGGATTTTGATCACAATCACTTCCTGTCGTTGCTAAAATTCCAGAAGTTCAAAGAAAATGGAGGGTCGATGCATCCGAAGAGCTGGGTGATGCAGTTCACAAATTCATTACCGGCATCATGGCCAACCCAGGCTAAATTAGAATTCATGTGTGGACACATCGAAGGCCAAGCCGCGGAAAAGATGCGGGGTGTGGCAGTGACGTGTCGGACTTATCAGGAATTTGTTGGTGCATTCCTGCGGACCTACTGGTCAAAGGAAACGCAAGACAGGATTAAAGAGGAAATAATATTTTGTCCTGAACTGGAAGTGTCCGGGCATAGGAGCGCAACCAAATTTCTTGATGATTTACTCAAGAAGAATCAATTTTTAGATAGTCCATATAGTAACGGAGAAATCATTAAATTTTGCTTTTCCAAATTGCCAGTTAGGTACCAACAGACACTTGTCGGCAAGTGTGGATCTGACATAGAAGCATTCAAGAGTCTATTGCGCGAACTCGAAGTAGTCTTTGATAAACAAGACGCAAAGGACAGGAAGAAGGGGCAAAGTAACAAATACCACCGGCCAGGAACAGAAGACGACAACAGATCGCATAATCGCACTGGTCAGTTAGGAAACCAGGGTTACGGAAGTCAAGGTTACGCTATTCAAGGTTATGGAAACCAAAGACACGGAAACCAGAACGTCAGGGAGCAGGGTCAATCTAGACAAGGAATCTGGGATAGGAGGAATAACGAACGCCAAAGCGACCGTAATTGGAGAGAGCGAAACCAAGGACAACAGTGGAACCAGGAGATTGAAACTAGACCCGCAAATCCTAATGCACGTCAGAGGAGGGGGAGCTTAACAAGGGATTGACGCCAGACTAGTGCGAACACAGGCCGCCGGAATTTCGCACGTAATCTCGGACCTGGCCAACTACGGATGATACATTACGAAGATTTATCAGAAATCCTGCTCGAGGAACATAAAGCAACTCCTCGACAAGATCGGCAGCCTCTTATCACAGTAGCAATAGCTGAAAAGAGTATGAATGCGATAATAGATAGTGGAAGCTACATAACAGCAATATCCGAGGCAGCATACAAGAGGTGCTCTCAGGAGATGGACTGGCCTGTCCTATCGGTTAAGAAAACCAAAATAAAAGGGGCATTAGCGGGTAAATGTACGGAGGTCACCCAACAAACAAGACTGGAATTCTCCTGCCAAGGACACAAAATAGAGTCTAACTTCTGGATCGTGCCAAATCTGGCGATCGACATGATAATAGGAACGGACTTCCTAAATGAACATGAAGCGATAGTTGATCTAGGACGAGGTGAAGTGGTTTTGAGGAAAGGGAATCCCGTCCACATTAAGTTCGACGACCAGCTGATCCCAGCTCAACTACCGTCTAACTGTGTATGGATAAATTATGCGTGTCTGAAAGACAGAAAGGAAGAACAGGTCGACGTTGCGGGTAAGGGAGAGGACACGGATGAGAATGAAGTCGGAATAATGGGAGTAATAAAGGAGAAAATAGGAGAAAAAGTGGAAGCAATAAAGAATATAAGGAGCGACCACCGCAAAGAACTTCATAAATTACTAGTAGAACATGCGGAGGTCTTCCTTCCCAAGACAGGATCAATAAAGAACTTCCAATATGAATTTCGTGTTCGTCCGCACAACCAGTTTCGTGTGCCACCCTATCCAATCCCCTTGGCATATCGACAGAAAGTAGCAGCTGAAATTACGCGAATGCTGAGTGAAGGAATAATAGAACCTACGGCTTCAGCCTACAATAACCCGTTAAGAGTAGTCGAGAAGGCAGATGGTAGTATTCGTTTAGTCTTGGACTCGCGACAAATTAATACCATAATAGAACCCGAAACAGACAGACCGGAACGATTAGAGGAACTCTTACAAAACTTCCATGGAATATCAATCTTCTCATCAGTTGATCTAAAATCGAGTTTCTGGCAGATCGAGCTCCATCCAAATTGCAGACAGTACACAGCCTTTTTAGCATTTGGAAGATGTTACCGGTTTCGTCGTCTACCATTTGGTTTGAACGTTTCATCTGCCGCATTCATTCGGGGGCTGGACGGCATACTAAGCGATAATTTGAAACGTCATGTCACCAGCTATGTGGACGATTTGCTGATCGCGGAGAAATCTTGGGGAGAGCACAATGCGGTCCTCGGTGAACTCCTAGCGACATTCAAGGAATACGGAGTGACTATCAATATCGAAAAATCGAATTTTGGGACGTCCTCTGTGAAATTTCTAGGACATATCATCACGGGTGAGGGCATTGCGCCAAATCCCGAAAAGATGGAAGCGATTGAAAAGTTTCCCATTCCTACGACAAAGAAGCAGTTAAGGGGGTTCTTGGGGATCATAAATTTTTACAACCGCTTTATACATGTCAAAACTCAGAGCAGTCCTCGGTTGCATCAACTTACAGGAAAGAAGATTCCTTGGGAATGGGATGGAGCGGCCGAATCCGAATGGAAAGCATTAAAATTCGCATTATTACAAGCACCCATCCTATCACACCCTAATTTAGCAGAAGAGCTTTGCATAGTAACGGACAGTTCATACTCCGGTCTGGGTGTCATGGTGTTCCAAGACTATGTACATGAAGGAAACAGGGTGTGGAAGACAATTGCGTTTGCTAGCAGAGTACTAGCCAAGAGTGAGAGGAATTACTCAGTAACCGAGTTAGAGGCGCTGGCTATTGTATGGGCGTTTGAAAAATTCAGATACCTTCTGTTTGGTCGCAAGACGAGGGTCTACACAGACCACAAGGCGCTCGAGTTCTTGATGACTGCAAAGCTTAATCACAGGCGGCTCATTAGGTGGGCATCGTATCTACAGCAGTACAATTTTTCGATAGAATATATCCCCGGCAGTCAGAACATCATTGCAGACGCCTTATCACGGTCACCGATCGGATTTGAGCACAACATGGAAGAAGATCTGGAGGAAAATCACTACTGCCTTTACTATATGCAGAAAGTAGCCTTTGAAAATTTTATTACCTGTAGTATGCAGGACATCAAGAAGGAGCAGGACAAGGACCCTGCCCTAGTGTTATTGAAACAGAAATGGATAGACAGAAGACACGCCACCATCAGGCAGTTCTACCTCTTGCGGAAAGGCATAATTTTCCACCGAAATTATACCAATGACACTGAATGGGGGGTATGCATCCCTGAACACCTAATAAACAAGGTTATATGGCATACTCACCTCAGCTATGGACACTTCGGACCACGCAAGTGCAATCTCAAGCTAAGGACCATGTGTTACTTTCGAAACATGGAGCGTCGAATTCGGAGGGTACTGTCGGTGTGTAAAGACTGCCAAAAGGCTAAGCACACCACTGTGGGCATGCAGGCACCATTATACCCAATCGTACCGACCAAATTAAGACAATTAGCAGCAACAGATTTGATGGGACCTTTGCCAAGAACAAGAAGAGGATATACTTACGTATTAGTGTTTGTTGAGCTAACGTCCAAATACGTTACCTTTACGCCACTGAAGAGGGCAACAGGACGAACTGTATCACGAGCCCTAATCCGGGATTTCCTACCACAGGTTGGTCATGTGAGTAGAATCATTTCTGATAACGGGCCACAGTTTAAGTCAAAAACATGGAAGGAGACGTTGCGTAGATGTAAAATTGATCCCATTTTTATATCTTCACACCATCCGAGCTCGAATGCTGCAGAACGGGTTATTAAAGAACTCGGAAACTTGTGCCGGTTGTACTGTAACAAACAGCACACGACATGGGACGTTTTCCTTAAAGACTTCCAGGAGGTGATCAATGAGGCACCCCATGGGATAACAAAATTGGCACCCATTACAGTACTGAAAAACCGGATTCCTAAGGACTTGATAACCAAGGTCGTAAACTTCCCACCAAGGGCGCGAACGCAGCACCAAGCCATAGTGGATTTGGCTCTCAAAAGGATACGGGCTGCAGCAGAGGTCAGGAAGAGACGTGCCGACAGGGGAGCTCGTCTACGACACTTCCAAATTGGACAAAAGGTGCTCGTTAAGTCTTTCCGACTTTCGAACAAACAAAAAATGAAATGCCAAAAATTCTATTCTGTTTACAACGGCCCGTACCGTATAAGGAGAGCAGCTCACCACAATGCTTATGAATTGGAGACGCTGAAAGGAAAGAAGTCCATAGGACTCCACCACATCTCTCACATAAAGGAGTTCGTAGAATAGTAGTAGTGTAAGAAGTGTACATAGTAGAATAGGCAAATATATGAACCTTTGTTCGGGGAACAATAATCGTTACATTAATAGATTAAGATTGCTAAAGTATTAACACGCTGCGTTGTCTTGCATAAGAATTTACTGCTGCTATCCTCTTTTTGTTTATGTTCGCGATCTCCAATGTCGATGGAGTAGGAGACACTACCTTTTCATGAGCAATGTTTTTGTCCTTTCCTATCTGGTGTCCATGTTGAGGGATAATGATGAGTGACGAGATGTTGCACAAACGGGCGCATACAAGAACGTGCTCTTAGAAGCGTTCTGAGAAGTCGTGATACGCTCCATAGCGGCCACAACCAGTTCGTGAATCGTTCATACCAATGCTTGCAGGCACGCGTCAGTGCACTGCAAGATTGTGCTATATTGCGCGATTTCGAGGATGAATATGGGCAGTATAGTTTTTTTTGCAGAGCTGCGCCAGCATCGTTGTCTTGCAAGTCGGGGTGATCCTGTGAGCGTTTGACTCCAATGGTGCCCTAGACGAGAGAAATGCGAGCATAAAGCCTACCATGCCAATGTGCTGGTTGGGGATTTAGCGTGCTGCTCGTGACTGTCACAGATGAATAAACAGGGACTTATAATTGGATATTCGTGACATACTGTGTAGCTGGCGTGTGTTGGGCGACTGAATCCTCAACAGGAACCAGTCCTGGTTTGGTCGTATTGCATTGCTTCTGGAAAGGTGTGCTTTGATCCCGAAAACCGCATCAGATAGAGAAGGAAGTTGCAACTATAAATTTATTGTCGTGTATAGCCATGGCTAACCCAGTCTCTGGAGTTTCAGTGAGGCGTAGTGAGAACTCGGAGGCCATGTCGTACGGCGCGCACATCACTGTCGTCAATAGCGGCGAGCAGCGAGACATCTCAACGTAACAGGAATTATGTGAGAGTATTGAAAAAAAAAAGGTAATAATAATAATAATAGAGTACCATATTCTAGGATAAATTAAACTTTAGGATTTTTACAATAACTAGATTAATATTGTGGGGGTTTTCTACCACAAGTGTTGTGTTTGGCGCGCGCCTGTTGGGATGTTATTTTTCAGATCATGAAACCACAGACCCGAGATGGAGGGACGACCGGCGAGCGAACGTACAATAGTTGCATGTTCGAACGTACAATAGTTGCATGTTCTTTATAGCTCAGTAAAACTTCAGCCTGCATAATAATATAATTTATTTAGAATGTAGATCGTTGGCATATGGTAGTTAATTCTTGAGCATGTCTACTGTCGATCTATATAATTAATAGTAATATTAGTGCGGGCCCGCACATTTAGTTGTTCATCCATTACATAGCATCAGTTATCACCAACCATGTACAATACTGAGATCGGTCTCTACACGTATATCAAAATAAATTATTTCCATGTCTAGATTAGAGGTTATAATGATTGTCATAGATTAATAACTATAAAAGTAAAATAAGAGTGTCTGAAATAACAGACCATCTATGTGTCATTATGTAAATTTATTATAACATAGAAGGTCATGGGAAAAAGTTAGGCATAAGATTTTTGTAAGAATTGTGCAGATGACGGGGATCGTGGCAATGCGGAGGCCGGCCGGAGCGGGAACAAGAGGTCTGCGGCTACCTGCAAGAAAAGAGCGTCAGCGCGCTACCTGACGTGAAGGGTGCGAGAGCATCCGGTCCTACAAGCTGTCAGTCACGGGGCCGTGTACCTGAGGGATTACGCGGGACCCTCGCCTGGCCACAAGCGAAAGTGAGGCTGGCCGTTGACACTGACACGCGACCCACACGCGACAGCCTGCTAGCTCTCCAGACGCGGCAGCCGTTTGGAGGGATTCCCTGCGGCAGACCACGTTGTCGTGAGTACACGAAGAAGATCACATATCGTGTCAGAACCTGCGCCTCATGTGCCTCAGGACAGAAAGGGACGCTATATACTCACCTGTTTGGGTTTTTATAACTCACTAGCATTGGCCGATCTGCATACACAAAGCAGTATCGTGCCACACTAACAAATGTATGGTCTCATTACTTACTTCTCCTCTCTATTAGAGAGCAGTTTTAACAATAGTCGCTCCTAGTTCGATCCTGTATGGATGACCTCACACACTTGTGGAGTCACTCCACGTGCCATCATCCCTCGTCGAACTGCAATATTGGGAAACGTAAAGTTCTGTCCAGCGAGAGAAGAGACCTGGACTAGTGATGTATCCCAACAAGTAGATCTCAGAGACAATTAATCGACGTGAGGAGAGCCTATCACTGTGTCTTCCTACCGTACTACCGTGATCATATGCGTGGGTCTTGGTGCAATCTCAACAGAGTACTGCAGAAGCTCCAGCACACTCTATTGCCGTTGCAACAACGTAGCAACAACACCCGACGTTTAGCCTTATGTGATGTCAGTACTGTAGAATTTGTGAAGTGCTACGGATATTTCAAACAATGTGATTTAGTGCCTCATTCTCAGCACAGTCGTGAACTTTGTGCAATGTGCACGCACAATTTGATGCCCCATGAACCTTGTTTTTTTTCTTAAATTTCTTTCTCTTATGTTGTTTTTGTAATGTATGTTATACCTTGTATGCGTTTGTGTTTTACACTGTAATTCTTATTACAGATTACTGTATTGTTCTCCACACCATGTTTTTTTTGTATTTTGTGTTTATTGTTGTGTGTATGCAAACAGTGTGCCTGAAGTCCCCATAAACTGAAGCAGATACCACCACTGTCATTGTGAATGGACCATCAGTTCAGGGCACATTTTGTAAAGGCAACTTGATGCCACATGAACCTTGTTTCTTTTTTTTAAATTTCTTTCTCTAGAGTTGTTTTTGTATTGTATGTTATACATTGTATGTGTTTGTGTTTTACACTGTAATTCCTATTACAAATTACTGTATTGTTCTCCACACCATGTTTTTTTTGTATTTTGTATTTATTGTTGTGTGTATGCAAACAGTGTGCCTGAAGTCCACATAAACTGAAGCAGATACCACCACTGTCATTGTGAATGGATCATCAGTTCAGGGAACATTTTGTAAAGGTTATTCTTGCTGCAGGGAGACAGAATGAATCGGAGGTTGTAATTAGATTCTGAAAGCTCACAAAGAGATTGTTAACTTATATAGTATCATGTGTGAGTGAGTTCAGGTTAGTTTAATGATTAAAATTGTTGTAACATCTTGGGCATTTAATTGTGGAGCACTCCAACTCTGATTGTAAAGAATAAACTGCTCCATATATGGCTCAGATGCCCGGGCCATATTTAGAGAGTGAATGTCTGCGTGAATCGGTGTTTGGGAAGGGGCTCCCTGGGTATGGATGTGTGATGTGAGTGTTAGTGTTCCATATTAAGAAGGTGAAGTTGGCTACATCATAAATAATCCTCCCTCTATGAGTTGCATTTTTCAGTTGCAATGATCTTTTTTATAGAGTGCGGTATGTGGAGTCACTTTGTAAGATTGTTCTTGGGCGATTGACTCACTACCTTGCTCCTAAGTGAGCCAACCGCTCACCAATTACAATCTAAAATGGCGTAGGGGCAATGAGAGGTGGCATGAGCCCCCTCTCATATTTCTATCTTACGATTCTCCTCTCTAGTTGCATGCGGTGGAGGGTTGCTTTTCCTTCACACGCGAACTTCCCACGCAGCGTCTCTCGTCACCCGGGTGGTCCGGTGACAGGCGGGCTCTGTAGAACTGGAGAGGGTTAAGCCGACGTGTGTGAGGCAGTCGAGTGAATGCTTTGCAGACGCCGACATTGTCAAGAGACACGCCCGCTGGGGTGTGAAGTAGCGGCTGGGCTAGAGGTTCCGTTACTTCAGAGAAACTTTGCGAAAACACTTTCTGGCGGGCTACCAGCGAGGCGTGGGAATGACTTGTGTACCCACGCAGTTGTGGCGGGAAAATTCCCGCACTTTCTGCAAAATAGTAACGGTGATTGGTTTGCTCAGGGCATAGCTCCGTGACGTAGCAAAATCAGCACAGAAATTGGCGCCAAGAATCTCCATTGGTGGAATGGTAGTGCTCCGGCAATGGAGTGGAATTTCCGCCGGTTTTCGAGTTGCTGATTGGAACGTAACCACGGCCACTGTCGTGGGGGCGGGAATGTTCTGTGTTCGGCCTGTACGTGTGCTCTTGTGGTAGTTGGCAGTCGCCTTTCGGTCGAGGACGTCGAAGCAACCAGCCCTCGCCTGCGGTACGCCAGATCGTGTTCTAGCAGTTAATAAGGCAGTTTTGGTAATGTATGTCCGCAGCACCGGCAGATAGGGATTTTCCTAGGTGATAATCAGAAGTCAGCAGAGCGCGCCTGTTCGTCTATTTCTAACTTTGTTCTGTCTTGAGTAGCAGCAATTGCTGTTGGGTTAGCTGTGTGTCTCTCTTGAGATTTGAGTGGCAAGGAATTGGCTCCACATACCACTTCGTCTTAAACCTCACGATCTAGTTTAGGGACAACTTCACCTTTACAGTGTTTGTATGAGTCTCCAATTTGAGCCACTTTGATTTATTGTAAATGTTTATGTGTTTTTGTTTATTATTTTGTGTTAGTCTTAATAAATCCTATTGTTATTTTGGACAGAACTTTCATTCTGTTAATCGATAGAGCAACCCTATCATTCCTCCCTATGTTAATGAAACCTTTGTTTATTTAACTTATTTATCAAATTAAATTATTGCAGGTGCCAAACTCTCTTCTACTCCACTGGCAGGGTTGATTAGAGTCAGTTCGCGTATTTTTTTTATCCTTGTGCAACAGCAAAAGTCGGAGTTAGAATAGGGGGGGGCTTAGAGCATGATTTACGTATGTGGATTCTAGTAGAATTTAGTGATCAATACACTGCTAGCCCCGGCACCTCGCAACTTTCCACATCACCTTTTTGAGATCAATGAGAAGCCATCGCATGCACCTTGCCGCCGCTTCTCCTCCAAATAGTAGTGCGCAGACAAGCCACTTCCCGCTCTCATAAACTGACATACGGTCGGGATAAGGTTGTGACCCTCCATATCCGCATCCAGTGATGCCTGTGGACTGAGGACGAAATGGCGGCCGATCGGTACCACTGGACCTTCATGGCCTGTTCGGGTGGAGTATAATTTAGTTTCAGACAAGCCAGTTGTGCAAGTTCCACACCACATGTCCGTGCAGAAAAATACGAGGTGTATCAAAAAGAATCATCCGATTTAGTATGTATATATTTCTGAAACTAATAAACATGTACAATGAATATTTAGAAGAATGGGAAACTCAAAAAGTTCTTTTTCATACATTTTCATAGGTGTTCAATATGCTCCTCCTGCGATGCATGGCATATGTCAATGCAATATTCAAAATTTTGCCCACACTGCAGCAAGCATGTCTTGAGTTACAGCTTCCACAGTTGCTATTATGCGATGTCTCAGTTCATTCATTGTTGTTGTTAATGGAGGCACATAAACAGTGTCTTTTAGAAATCTTCACAAAAAATAATCACATACAGTCAGGTCCGGCGACGTTGAAGCCCAATAATATCAGGCTGAATCATTTGGTTGTAAGGTGTGTGCTTCGCCGGTGATGGGCGAGGCATGACAGAATCTCTGACCAGAGAGTAGTTTATTGTTAATTGTTGCTTGTCGCGAGTCTGCGCGAGTCGGCAGTAGTAGTCAGTCAGATACAGTAGTAGTCGGTCGGCTTTAGTCGCGAGTGGACACTAGTAGTCTGCGGGAGTCGGTGCGTGTCGGCTGTGTGCTCTGCTCGGGACTCTGGTCAGGACTCTGGAGGATGAGTATTGTTGTAGAAGGTAAAGAAGCAGCCTTGCGCATATTTAATAACGTATGTTAATTGTAATTTAATTTGTTCAGAAAAATGCCCCAATAATAATTTTTATAATATAAAGTAACTCTTTAAAAGAAAAGCATTCATTTCTATCTCCAATGCATTATCAATGCTTCCAAGAATAAAAAAAATATACGCCAGCATTGCACGAAGCTGTGTCGAAGAATGTATAATTAAGAGCGGATATAAAATGGTTCAAATGGCTCTGAGCACTATGGGACTTAACATCTAAGAGCGGATATAATTGCAGTTTTTATTGAGGTAAGAATTTTTGCTTTTTTATTCAGAATACAGGGCCGAAGGTCAGCGCTGCTGTCCTTATAAAATTTACCAGATATTATTATTTCTGTTAGGAGGTTCCATTTCGTTCATGGTTCATTATTTAATTGATATTATTGTGTGGTTTATGGCTCATTATCATTCCTTAATTTCTGCTGAGAGGTTACACTTGTTTTCTCCATTTTCATTATTATTTAACATAATTTTGCGGGGAGGTTACACTTAGCTCCATTTCAAATTTTCATTCATTAATTTTTGTGTGGGGAGTTTACACTTGGCAACATTTTCAATTGTTAATTTTTGCTGGGAGGTTACATTTGGCGACATCCGGCCAGGATCGTATTTCTTTGGGAATCTTCTGATAGGTAGTCATATATCTGCTCTTATTTACTTAAATGTAATTAGCATTTGGCGCAACGCATTTACTAATTTGTCACTCTTTCTTCCACAGATCATCGGCAATTTGTTGCTCTTTTTTTTATAATTGTCTTTGTTGCATTTTGCATTGTCTTTGTTTCATTTGTGAATAATTTTGATTAGTGAAAAATGCCGCGAAAAACTGTTAACAGTACATCGCGATGTGTAATGAGTGAAATAGCCGATTCTAATAATTTGACCGATAGTATTTGCGACACTCAGTGTAATGATGACAATCCTCCATTTACAGACAATCAGTGCGTACCGACCGCTAGTAACGATTTTGATCCTAATGATGAACAAATAAATTCAATTGTGTCCTCTGTTAATTTGACGACAATTGATGACACGGGACGTTCTGTTACAATGAATGCTGCCCAGCTTCACACACCCGGTTTGGAAAATTTAAGTAATGAACAGACAAATTTTTCTAATGAAAATGAACAGTGTAATCAGAGTACGACAAATTTATTTAATTCCATTGTAGTGACCAACAGTGCACATCCGATTGGCAAACCTTTTCAGAAATTACAGAATGACCAAATGGTTACAGAAAATGTGACAAATGCATATACACCATCACACAGCACAGAGAATGCAGCAGCTATTTTCGGCTTGGATCAAATTATGGCAGTATTGCTACAGTTTAAGAAGGAACAAAAAGAGAATCTCAAACAACAATTTAGTGAACAGAACAAACAATTTAATGAAAAACAAGACAACCTTAATGAAAATTTCAAACAACTTAGTGAACAGAACAAACAATTTAATGAAAAACAAGACAACCTTAATGAAAAATTAGACAACAATTGCAGACAGCTTAGTGAACAGATTACAGCCATTGCCGCGCAATGTCATGATACTGAAGAACAATTACGTGAGGAAATTGAGGCTTGTGCTAGAAAAAGTAGTGAAGAAATTAGATCTGTTGCTCAAGAATTAAGAGATATGTAAACAGCTACAACAGAATCACTTAGAGACGAAATTAGTGCAGTCGGTAAACAGTGCTCTGAAAAAGCAACACAGTTACGCGACGAGTTTAAATTAATGACAGCAGAACTTTCGCGCACACTGGATGCAAAAATAGACGCAAAATTCGTCCAACAGAACAGCCAAATTGACGAAAGCTTTAATCACCACCTACAAAACAGTGAAACGCGTTTCCGTAAATTTATACAGGAACAGAATAAAGTAAAGCGACAAGTCATGGAAACAATTACCGCACAGAGACAGGAAGATAAACGTAAATTGTTTACGAAAGCAAAAACATACGTAGACAACAATATTGCTGCAGTATCAGACGAAATTAATACTACCAAACAGTCGAACACAGAATTGCATGATGAAATTTCCGATCTTAAAACAAAAACAGACACATACACAGTAGATTTTCAGACAGTAACCGACAGTCTTGAACAATTAGAACTAATTCAGGATCCCGATGTCATCAAAGATGACGTTAAAAAATTGAACGAAACGACACGTAAATTACAAAAACAGAATAATGCTTCTGACACTAAAAACGATGATCAGGTAAAAATACTGACTGAAAAATATGATGAATTGGCAAGGCGTATTGACGTTATTGAAAGTAGTAATGACAGAAAATCAGACGATACTTCACCGATTTCGTTTAATCAAACACCTGAATTCCAAAATTTACAGCAGACAATCAGTGAGATAGATTCGTCTAATAATACATTACATAGAAAATTGTCAACTTTACAACAAGAAGTGACAGAGATAAAAAATATTTCAGTTAATAACACTTCACAGCATACGGCACATTCCGAACATTTCTCACAATAACACAGCCAGTATAATTTGGGTAATTTACAGAGAGTACGTGACTTAGATTCCGAACAGTCACAGGCAAATAGATTCTCATACAATCCTGAAACTGTTCAGACGTACAGAGACGATAATTTTGATTACAAACATTTTCTATCAGTGAGAAAATTTAAAGTATTTAAAAATGATAGAACACAGATTCACCCATTGGATTGGATACGACAATTTAGCTTTGCTTTTCCACCGGCTTGGCCTGTAACGCACAAACTTGAATTTATTTGCAGTTTTTTGGAAGGCGAACCGGCAACTCGTATGAGACCGATCGCGAGGCAATGCTATTCATTAGAAGAATTTCAGAATGCTTTTCTGTCAGTGTATTGGTCGAAGACGACACAGCGTGGAATCAAGGATCAATTAATTAGTTTACCAAATTATAAGAACTCAAATTTTTCCACTGTCACGCAAGTTTTTGAACACATGGTCCAACAAAACCAGTACTTAAGTGAACCATATAGTGAATCTGCACTTATTCAATTATGCATTTCTAAATTACCGCGGTCGTTAAGAGTATCACTTTTAACGGGTCAGCAGAAAGAAAATATTTCGGCATTCAGAGATCTGTTACAGCTTTTGGAAGTGCAGCAATCGGATTATTCCTTCATAAACAAAAATTTTTCACATAATAACCAAGGTCAACAAACATACAGCAATTATGATAAGCCACGTAATTTCAATAGCAAAGGTAATAGACGCTTTAGGAACGACAACCACCAGAACTTTAATAACAGACAAAATTTATATTATCAGTATCATCAAAATTATCAGCAAGAGGAACCACATTTTGATAACAATAGACGTTTTTCCCAACAGCAGCAACAAAACCAACCGGTTAGCATACCTAACCAACAATGTAATGTACAAGGTCAACCAGGGTTTAATGTCGTAAGGTGTATGCTTCGCCGGCGATGGGCGAGGCATGACAGAATCTCTGACCAGAGAGTAGTTTATTGTTAGTTGTTGCTTGTCGCGAGTCTGCGCGAGTCGGCAGTAGTAGTCAGTCGGATACAGTAGTAGTCGGTCGGCTAAAACTCGAGGCTTTCCAACAGTACGTTGTTCACACATATATCTCAGATATAATAGTTATGATTTTCTTAAATCGGATGATTCTTTTTGATTCACCCTGTATATCTCGATACTACCGAACACCGGCATAAGTAATTTTTTATCGGTTGTATTCGTTGATATGTATTAACGCGTGACGGTTTTATTTGCACATCTTGATTATTTCTTTCATTAGCACGCGTGCTAATAACAAAACTACTTAGCACCCTAAAATCTCGATCATAATAGCCTATTTCTTTTTGCAGAGGCAAAATGCTGAAAGGTAATTGCATATTCAGTAGGGATTATCAAAACAAATATCCAATGTGAAGAGGAAACCATGACTGTGTTCCAGGAAAGTAATCCGATTGGCCCCACTATCCTATTTTCGAAGTCACTGTACGAACTCGGAAATTTAAGTGATGGCTAGCACATGTGCTTCTAAGTCCTTTTAGTTTTGGTCTCTCAGGTACAGCCGACTCAGCTAGAGTGTAACTAGCTGTCAAGAACCTGTGTATATCAACATAAACTTTCACGTAAATGCAAAATAATGATGTAATTCGTCTTCAGGCACGTGGAAAACGATAACAGTAATGAAGACTTACATTCCTAGCAATTAAACGTAATTGTGTTGCAGATACATATTCCAGCACCAACGTGCTACATACGATGCAGTCAAAGCAACGGTGATGCTTCACATAACGGGAATCCGGCGACAAACCGTTCAAGAGCCCTTAACGGGGAAATGGTACACTTGTGACATTTGTGTCTCTGTACAAAAGTGATTCGTTTTATCACGTTCAATAACTCTACAGAATTGTTCTTTATACTCAGAACAAAAACACTTATAGAAATAGAGTGTTATTTAAATCAAGCATACGCCAGGAATCAATAACACTCCCAACATGCATACAGGTATTTTTTTTTTTCTTTAGGAAACATTCTGTCTTTTACGACTGTAGCAAAAGTCTTATTCAGACCAGACATATTTCGCTATGTTTTAAAACATATTCAGTGGTCAATGTAAAAATTGTAATTTTTTTTACTAACTTAATAATGTTTAGTAACTAATGTGTGTTTGGTCCTGTACTATGAGTTTCTTCTCTGACGATTGTCTTTTCAATTTGGAGAGGTTCTTGTAGCGTTATCTATTGTTTTTGGTTACAATTTCTGACTACTTTCATCTCTTTATTTTGCTCTAGGATGTTGGGATTCTTGTTGGAGGTATTCTGCGAATGTAGAACGGCTGGTACCACATTTTCCTGCCCTCTTACGCTCTATGAGTCTTATTTCGAATGCCACGTGTTGGGAAAACAATATTAGTTCAATGAAATTTTATTATTTAAATATATACATTTTTTTCTTGAAACGTTGGTTAAATAATTTCATTAGCTACTTACTAACTACTTCACAGAATTACGTACGAGTTTTCTTTCAGCTATGGAGAGTTGGAAGTATGGCAAGTCTGAATGCAGACTACTGGTAACTGGTTAATTGCTGTTTTTAGGATACCTACCTCTGTAGTTCAAAGCCCTTTGTTGCATTGTGGATACTGTATAGTAGGACAAAACCCAAAGCATAAAAATAAATATAACTCAACCCCATTCACAAACACCCATCTACGAGATTAGACTGGAGTGCAACAACTCTCAAAAATTTTCGTGTAATAACAACGTTCTTTCATCGATAGCTGAAGGTAGAAAGCAGAGTTTAATTATTTAATTTCCTTTATTGACAATTAATCTCTATCTACATTGTTATTCCCAGATAATGTTTCAAGCCCCTTGTGGCTTATTCTTATTCGGTGTTTAGTTCATTTTCTACAAGGCCACTGCTCAAAAATCTGTATTATATCGTCAGAGCTAGCTTTCTCTTATAGTCCAACCCATCAACCAGATGAGAATGCTTAACCAGAAGATGCTTATGAAGTAGAAACCGACAAGGAATCAAGAACTCCACAAATACAAAGCATTATACTGAACTTACAGGGCTTGAGCTCACTGATTAGGTTAGTGGCTGCTCTAAGGGAAAGTTACTCGTAAACAAAATATTCTTCATGGGTATCTGCATAGGATTTAAAGAAAGTATGCCTTAGGTAAATAGTTTTCCCAGTCCATTTCTTGAAAAGAGGGAGTCGGAGGTTGGACACAGACAACATTAATTGAGGTACATACTCTCGCTGTACTATTTTGCTTTTCCTGGAAATTCGTTAAGCTCTGACATTGCTTCGGTTTCTCATATTCAGCAAATGCTGGGCTAATCGGTTCTAGAAACGCTCAGATAGCTGCGAGACGATTTCTAATTTAGAAAGCTACCTCTGCAAGGGATTACGAACGAGATTTGTCTTTAAAGTTTTAATGACCTTACACAGTGCTAGTTTCGACCGCCAGAGCGCCACTGTCTGCGTATTTCTTCCTCTCTTCCATTTTTCATGTATTTTTTCCGTGATTTGTGTGGGAATGAAGTATAAATTATTTGTTTGCCCGTGATACTTGAAATGCAATAATGAAGCGAATCTAGAAACTACTGCTGCGCGTATCCGGGAAAACAGTTACATCCATATCAAATGATTGGGAACTCTAGCCGGCCGGAGTGGCCGTGCGGTTCTAGGCGCTACAGTCTGGAGACGAGCGACCACTACGGTCGCAGGTTCGAATCCTGCCTCGGGCATGGATGTGTGTGATGTGCTTAGGTTAGTTAGGTTTAATTAGTTCTGGGTTCTAGGCGACTGATGACCTCAGAAGTTAAGTCGCATAGTGCTCAGAGCCATTTGATTTGGGAACTTTAAACATACTCGTATGATGTGTCGCACTGGCCTACAAGAGAACACGTGGGTAGGCGCGTCTCATGCGGCCATGGGTCCTGTCGCTGGGCTGCCATCATGAGTCTAGAGGTATTATTTTCAACAAAACTGCCCTACTGGCTCTGACCACGCTGACCAGCCTCTTATGGTGAGTCAAACATCGCAATTACAGGCTGCGGGCTGCTTCGACTTCCGATGTGGCATAAAATTGTAACCTATTTGAGTTGCTTAATGTCGGGAATACATAATGAGAAGTAAAATGATTGGATACATGCGTAATTCCTTTAGAGGAGATATTTAGAAATAATGAGCTGAGTTACGGCTTGGAAGTTAATCTCGTATTTTCAGTCTTTTCCGAGCTGCATCTTTGTTGTGTTACTATTGAGTGGTAAAACACTGACGACTCTGTCTCACGGGAATTGCTAGCTAGTTGATAGAAATTGGATGAACCGTCGGAAATCGTCGTCCGACGGGTTATTAGTTTTATTAAATTTCGTACGTGATTGGATTGATGTAAATATTTGGTGGTAGCGGCACGGTCATACCATGGTACAGTTGCTGTCTGTCTGTCTGATACAACTAATTTCGAATACAAGCCAGTTCGTGGCTCGACTGGGATTTGACAGTTTCCACTGAAACTAGTAGTTTAGTAGAAGTTCTGAGAGCGGAGTGCTTTCTGTTGTAAAATATTTCAAATACAGAACTAATCACAATACAGCGGCTTGATAGGAATGCGAAGAGGAAGTTTATGATTAATATGTGGATGTGGATTGGGGCTAAGAAATGAAAGAGGAAGCCGCCTGGTAGAGTTTAGCACAGAGAAAAACTTAATCATAGCTAACACTTGGTTTAAGAATGATGAAAGAAGGTTGTATACATGGATGAACCGAGGAGATACTAGAAGGTATCAGATAGGTTATATAATGGTAAGACAGAGATTTAGGAACCAGGTTTTAAATTGTAAGAAATTTCCAGGGGCAGATGTGGACTCTGACAACAATCTATTGGTTGTGAACTGTAGATTAAAACTGAAGAAACTGCAAAAAGGTGGGAATGTAAGGAAATGGGACCTGGATAAACTGACTAAACCAGAGGTTGTACAGAGTTTCAGGGAAAGCATAAGGGAACAATTAACAGGAATGGGGGAAAGAAGTACAGTAGAAGAAGAATGGGTAGCTCTGAGGGATGAGGTAGTGAAGGCAGTAGAGGATCAAGTAGACGAGGGCTAGTAGAAATCCTTGGGTAACAGAAGAAATACTGAATTTAATTGATGAAAGGAGAAAATATAAAAATGCACTAAATGAAGCAGGCAAAAAGGAATACAAACGTCTCAAAAATGAGATCGACAGGAGGTGCAAAATGGCTAAGCATGGATGGCTAGAGGACAAATGTAAGGATGTAGAGGCTTATCTCACTAGGGGTAAGATAGATACTGCCTACAGGAAAAATAAAGAGACCTTTGGAGAAAAGAGAACCTCTTGTATGAATATCAAGAGCTCAGATGGAAACCCAGTTCTAAGCAAAGAAGGGAAGGCAGAAAGGTAGAAGGAGTATATAGAGGGTCTATACAAGGGCGATGTACTTGAGGACAATATTATGGAAATGGAAGAGGATGTAGATGAAGATGAAATGGGAGATATGATACTGCGTGAAGAATCTGACAGAGCACTGAAAGACCTGAGTCGAAACAAGGCCCCGGGAGTAGACAACATTCCATTAGAACTACTGACGGCCTTGGGAGAGCCAGTCCTGACAAAACTCTACCATCTGGTGAGCAAGATGTATGAGACAGGCGAACTAACCTCAGACTTCAAGAAGAATATAATAATTCCAATCCCAAAGAAAGCAGGTGTTGACAGATGTAAAAATTACCGAACTATCAGTTTAATAAGTCACAGCTGCAAAATACTAACGCGAATTCTTTACAGACGAATGGAAAAACTGGTAGAAACCGACCTTGGGGAAGATCAGTTTGGATTCCGCAGAAATATTGGAACACGTGAGGCAATACTGACCTTACGACTTATTTTAGAAGAAGGATTAAGGAAAGGCAAACCTACGTTTCTAGCATTTGTAGACTTAGAGAAAGCTTTTGAGAATGTTGACTGGAATACTCTCTTACAAATTCTTAAGGTGGCAGGGGTAAAATACAGGGAGCGAAAGGGTATTTACAATTTGTACAGAAACCAGGTGGCAGTTATAAGAGTCGAGGGGCATGAAAGGGAAGCAGTGGTTGGGAAGGGAGTGAGACAGGGTTCTAGCCTCTCCCCGATGTTATTCAATCTGTATATTGAGCAAGCAGTAAAGGAAAGAAATGAAAAATTCGGAGTAGGTAGTAAAATCCATGGAGAAGAAATAAAAATGTTGAGGTTCGCCGATGACATTGTAATTCTATCAAACTAAGGACTTAGAAGAGCAGTTGAACGGAATGGACAGTGTCTTGAAAGGAGGATATAAGATGAACGTCATCAAAAGCAAAACGAGGATAATGGAATGTAGTCGAATTAAGTCGGGTGATGCTGAGGGAATTAGGTTGGGAAATGAGACACTTAAAGTAGTAAAGGAGTTTTGATATTTGGGGAGCAAAATAACTGATGATGGTCGAAGTAGAGAAGATATTAAATGTAGACTGGCAATGGCAAGGAAAGCGTTTCTGAAGATGAGAAATTTGTTAACATCGAGTATAGATTTATGTGTCAGGAAGTCGTTTCTGAAAGTATTTGTATGGAGTGTAGCCATGTATGGAAGTGAAACATGGACTATAAATAGTTTGGACAAGAAGAGAATAGAAGCTTTCGAAATGTGGTGTTACAGAAGAATGCTGAAGATTGGATGGGTAGATCACATAACTAATGATGAAGTATTGAATAGAATTGGAGAGAAGAGGAGTTTGTGCACAGCTTGATAAAAAGAAGGGACCGGTTAGTAGGACATGTTCTGAGACATCAAGGGATCACCAATTTAGTGTTGGAGGGCAGTGTGGAGGGTAAAAGTCGTAGAGGGAGACCAAGAGATGAATACACTAAGCAGATTCAGAAGGATGTAGGTTGCAGTAAGTACTGGGAGACGAAGAAGCTTGCACAGGATAGGGTAGCATGGAGAGCTGCATCAAACCAGTCTCACGACTGAAGATCACAACAGCAACAATTTAAATCATAGCTTTGCACCCGCCTTTATGGTTCAGCATTACAACCAAAAATTTGTTGTCGATCTTTGTTTCTCATTTTTTTGGTTCGTAATTCCGTCCAAATGATGTTAGGAGGTTGATACACATAAACTAGGGATACTGCTTTGTAACTTGTTACGCCATTTGACATTTAGAACAGCCTCAGTAACCATAACATCCATTTATTTTTTCATGATTTAAAACAAACAAATAAAAAGGAGTAAAAATAGGTACCTATAACATAGACTACAATACGCGCTTTCACGTCCCTTGTATTGGTCGATATATGTAACAATTTGTTAATGCTTCTTTGTCGAGAACCGACGTCTTGAGAAATGTGTTTGTGTGGCAGAATTATAATGATTATGACTTGAAAACGCCAACCTGCCACAAGTATGAAAGAGGTATTTACTATGAACGATTACCAGTTCTGACTTTTAATTGTTAATTCGTGTTCAGATGGCTTTCATGCTGAGGTCTCACACTTTGTGGTCGTCAACTGTCTGATATTGTGGTATTTGTTCCTGAGCTGCTTATTCGTCAGATATTTCCGTTGTACCTTTCTAAATTCCACTGTGCTCCTCATTAATTACTAATGTATTGCAGAATATACTAATTATCCTTTTAAGTAGTGGCATGGTAACTCGTCGATTTGGATATAGTGCTGTGCCCCACGAAGAGAAACTGCCTACAATAATTAGAAAATTTATCCTGGCAGGATGATGACAACAGTTTTTCACCCTTCTTGTACTCTACCAAATTCTACACACTATCGTAGCCATTAAAAAGCCTGAGCCAGTTTTAGTTGGGTAACAAAATAGAGACAAAAAATGGTTGAAATGGCACTGAGCACTATGGGACTTAACAGCTGTGGTCATCAGTCCCATAGAACTTAGAACTACGTAAACCTAACTAACCTAAGGACATCACACACATCCATGCCCGAGGCAGGATTCGAACCTGCAACCGTAGCAGTCGCTTGCTTCCGGACTGAGCGCCTAAAACCGCTCGGCGAGCACGGCCGGCAAAATAAAGACAGCGCGATGGCAATGGTTAAATGAGGATAAATGTTTTGCATCAAACATGCAATTTGTTGCCGCGTTCAAGTCGATTACGCAGTGTAGACTGAGTTCATAGACTTAATATGGACGTTATAGAGGACACCCCCACTCGGAACGTTATTTGGAGGTCTTGATTCTCAACCATCCTTCACAAAAGTAAAATGATTTCCTTAGAACTGCAAAAAAGGTTTCAAAGGAACTGTTCAATATCATTTTTGCGACAAGAATCGGAGAATCGTATACGTTGTAATATGCAGAGCCATCCAAAGAGATCGGAATCGTAAAATTACATATTTTCTATAAGACTGATGTAAATGTAGATTGATAAACCATAATATTGGCATAAAATTATTTTTATGAGAAACATAATTATTTTTAATGAACTTCACGACTCTGTTTATTTAGTATCGTAATCTTACGTGCCACATGACTGTTTCTTTCCGCATCAATGAAATATTTATCAAAGAGTAATCCTTTTATCAAGAATATCCCTTATACCGATCACTTAAACATTTATCTGTATTGCTGTAACGGATATCCCCCTGTCCTTTTTCATTTGGAGTGTACTACGTTTGAGAGGAGACAGTTATGGCAGAGTTGCAAAGAAATTTTTGCTTTGAGATTTAAAGGTTGGATATTAGCAACTATTATCCAGAAATGCCTTAGTTCGTGAAAACCGCAAAATATGGATAAAACAATTTTGAACAAAAAATAAAATCTTGCTTCATTGTAATGTATCACCGATTCTACGTATGGATAAACTGAACATGGACGATTATTTGCAGCTTCACCATGAAAGTGTCATTAACCTATGACGATTGTGCCAAGAAGAAGATGGAGTTACAGTAAACGACGATAAATGAGTTAACTGAAAAATCCATTTACTGACTCTCTCACTCTCTACTTCCCGCCTTTAACAGCTGCAGACTTATAATTTCCCATAAACATGCAGAAGCTGCATAAAATTTGAGTAATTACCCACATTTAATTTATTTTTGGTCTTTATGTGGTTCTAAAGAGCGTAGAGGCTTCTGAATTGTGGTCTGCAACCAGAATTATAGTACTAAGCATACGTACACTAATATAATACTTTCGTTACAGAGGCCAAAGAAAAATAAATATTGCTAACTAATACAAAAAGAATCCTTCTTCAAATCTTTTGGTAAAACAATTTTGGAGCAAAAGTTCGAATCAGACCAGGTAGGGAACAGTGAGGAAATGTCCGACATAGGGGACTTAAAAGTAATGATAAAGAGGGAAGATGAGCCATCTGAACCAGCGAGCTGAGAGAGGCAGATAATATAACCAAAAAAGAGGAGGAAGTGATAGATCCAACAGAAAAGAGAACGTCAAATATGGAAAATACTCCTAAAAGTGTAAGTAAATTTTTAAAGAAAATTCAACAGTCGATCGACAAATCGATTAAATCATCTACACAACATCTCAATACAATAATCGAAAATTATGGACAGGATGTAAAAGTACTGCACAGTGGAATTAGAAGAGTAATAGAAATGTTTGGATCAGACGACAAAATTATCAATGAGAGTGTGAATTTTGAAAATAACGATGCAATTGAATCAGTGTGGTTTAGTAGATAAAGCGGAATCCGCTGATGATGAAATAAAAGTGTGCCTACTGTAAAACATGAAAGATTACCTGAACTTCCAAATGAAAAAGTACTTTCAAACTTAGTTGGTAACGAATATTCGGAGTCTGTCATCTACAGGTAGTTTTCGTGCAGTGAAGTGCTTGAAATTTTCGAAAACACGCTGCACTCCAAAAAAATATTACGATTGTGAATTGGTTTGGAGCTTAATTTGAGGACACTTTATCAAAGCGAGCTTAGTTATCAGTTTGAAAACGATAGCCTACAAGTTTGTGATAGTGCTATAAAAAGAGCAGTATTTACAGTTCCCAGCTCTCACAAGAAAATTTACAAGTTCAACACAAAAATTTCGAAAACAGATCAAAAATTACGTAAAAAAGTTTTAAAGCTACGCCATAACGGTGTACCTAATTTATATGAAAACATGTATGATTCTGACAAGAATTGCCATTATTCTGAGCTAAAAGCTTTCTTGAGAAAAAGGCTAACTGTAATCTGTGTAAGTAGACCTGTACCGGTCTAACGCTCTGCTTCCCGAGCGTGAAGGCCTGCCGGTTCCGGGCACGAATCCGCCCGGCGGATTAGTGTCGAGGTCCGGTGTGTCGGCCAGCGTGTGGATGGTGTTTAAGGCGATTTTCAGTCTACCTCGGCGAATGCGGGCTGGTTACCCTTATTCCGCCTCAGTTACACTTTGTCGCCGATTGCTGCGCAAACACTGTCTCCACGTGTGCGTATACTGTAATTACTGGTTCAAGTGGCTCTGAGCACTATGGGACTTAACATCAGTGGTGATCAGTCCCCTAGAATTAAGAACTACTTAAACCTAACTAACCTAAGGACATCAAACACATCCATGCCCGAAGCAGGATTCGAACCTGCGACCGTAGCGGTCGCGCGGTTCCAGACTGAAGCGCCTAGACCGCACGGCCACACCGCCCGGCACACTATAATTACTCTACCACGCAAACATTTGGGCTTACACTCGTCTGGTATGAGACGTTTCCGGTGAGTCCAGTGGGGGCCGGATCGTTCAATAACCCTGGGTTCAGTGTGGGGCAGCGGTGGCGTGGGTGGGAGCCGGCCGTTGTGGTCGAGCGGTTCTAGGCGCTTCAGTCTGGAACCGCGCGACCGCTACGGTCACAGGTTCGAATCCTGCCTCGGGCATAGATGTGTGTGCTGTCCTTAGGTTAGCTAGGTTTAAGTAGTTCTCAGTTATAAGGGACTGATGACCTCAGATGTTAAGCCCCATAGTGCTCAGAGCCATTTTCTTTGTGGGGAGGGTGGACTGCTTTGGCTTGTTGTGGGGTTGTGAACCTCTGAAGGCTAATGCGGGACGAGGCCTCTCCGTCGTTTCTAGGTCCCCGGTTTAAATACACAATACACAATAGACAGACCTGTACCAATTTATACTGAAAAGTATGCAGCATGAAGATGCAATTGTAAAGGATACCGCGGAGAGTACCTCCCTGGTTGGAGTGCAGAGGGTGAAGGATTACTAGAAGGATATGAGAAACATCTTAACTATTACAGTGCAACAGTTGTCTTCCGGTCTTTGGATGAGTGTTAAAGAAAGATCTGGTATGAAGTAGTAGAATACCTAGCAGGAAAGTTTGATCTATAATTAGGAAACAGATTCATCAAATTTTGCAAGCAAAATATCAAAAATAGCCATCAATTTCAATGACTTTGCTAGACACTTTGTGTTAGTTTGTAAAAATACAAAAGACGAGTAAACCAAAAGAGATATCATATCAAAATTGAATATATAAAGAAGAACTGCCCTACAGTGTTCTGAATTCTCCATTCCATTCCGAAGAGAGGAATCCTAAAATGCAGTCAAAAGTATGAAACTAGGAGAAGCACCTGGCTTTGACGGAGTGTATCCTGAATCTCTAGCTCACTGTATACCAGTTACAGTAAAATGGCTAGGCAAGTTCTTATCAAGTAGCCTACAACCGGAAATATCCCTTCACTGATAAAGGAAACAGATTTATTAGCCGCACTGGAGCGAAATAAAGATCCTACAAAGTTGGAAAACTGTAGTCTCTTAGCACTTATAAGTGTCACACAGAAACGCCTTCAGCGTCTGACATGCAACAAATGTTTGAAGATATCGACAAACGCATCGCTATACAATGAGCAGAATTGAGATCGGAGATAAGTAGTAACCATCAGGTACTCTCTCTTGTTGCTTATGTAAAAGATGATTACGAGAATAAATCAATTTTTGGATCTATCAGCTGCTTGTGAGAATGTTTGATGAGACGGACTACTTTTTAAATGCATTTAATCCATCCTATTTCGTTAACTTACGGACTTACTTAACAAAATGCTAAGCAATACATACTTGCATATCTATTCTGACAATGACAGAAGCAGAGTATTTAAGCTAAATAATGGCTTTCGACAAGGTTTTTTTTGTCTCCTTTCCTTTTTGGTCTGTACGCATTCAACTTATTAGAAACATTTTCAAGAAAGCTCATTTATGCTGATGACGTTTGTGTGGTAGCCCAGAGCTACAACTTCCTTGATGATGAAACCTTAGATGCGTACTTCGAGAAGCGGTGCCTCCACATAAATCCTCAAATATCAGTTATGTATGTAGTTTGCTTACGCAACAGACAGCCAAATTACAAACCAGAGTCGGAGTCAGAGGCCAAGACTTCCCGTACTGCATTACACCAAAACACCTACGAATAACACTTGATAGAACTCTAACTTACAAGCAACATATTTCAAACGTAGCTGCTAAAGTCTTGCTGGTACCTCAATGGAAGCTGATGATCATGTTTTAACATCCACATCCTTAGCCTCCTCATGACCTGCTGCTGAATACTGCTGCTGGATCTGGATAACTCGTACTCACCCTAAGAAGATAGACGTGCTACTAAATCGGGCAATGCGAATAATTATGGGATGTATTTGGAGTGCAAAACACCTTTACAGCAATATGCGTCGTCGTTCCCTAAGAGACGAGAAGCTCTCCTGAAGATCTGGCACACAATTTAGAAGAATTCTCAGCTACGCATCAATCGACACATTACACGAGCAGCACACCAACGCTTGAAATAAAGAAAACTGTCATGGAGGACAGTAAATGACGTAGCTGTGTCCTCTTTCAATATCAGCCATTTATGGACAATGCAGTGGGAGCAGGCGTCGTCAGTAGAAACAAACATCTTTCTGCGTAGGGGTTAGTTTTCACCAAGTGAGGTCTTGGCAGGATGTGGGTGCCGCGACGTTTCCTTAAGTATGGTTGTGATTAAAGACTAATACGCGCTCATCTGGAGATAAATGGAACGAAGGATAGTGGTTTGAAGCGCAGAGAACAAACAGTGCCAAGGCAATAGGTGAGAACAAAAAACCCTCTGCGGTAGACCTGTTGAGTAGTAAGAGCAGAAGCAGACTGCTTGTTATCTGTGACAGTTTATGCATAGGTTAGGTAAGTTAGTAGTGGATATCATGCAGGTGGATACTTTTGAAGTTGCGAGGTGTTGTCACCCGGCGGCTGCAGCTGGGTACCGACGTTGACTTTCCGGACAACAACAGAGTACCTGTAACAGTTGAGTTCATCTTCTGTTAGTGTCTAGTAAGTCGTACCCCGGATCCATAGTGTAAGGTAGCGTAATTGGTTTGTTTGTTCGTTAGTGTGCGAGTTCATCGGGTCCCCTACTGATACCTATTGGTCGGCCGTGATAGCTGCTGGCATGTCAGTCAGTAGACCCTACTGCTGGTGCGCAGGGGTTCGCCGATGTTGCCGCTTATGCTTTCATCTACGGTTACAATAATAACTCCCCAGAGCAGAGATAAAAGCATTTTTCGAGTGTTTCGAGTTACTGCACAGTCGTGGTGCGACTTTTTTGAATACTTACTTGAGTGTTCCAAGGCGGTATTCACTGTGAAGATCCACTGTGCGAGTGTATCGTGGAGCGTTGCTAATGATACGTAGCACTTTGTTCTGTATGACATGCAGGCGGCGCAGGCGCGTAGGAGCTGAATATCCCCACACGGCAGCTGTCTACGTAATTACAGGTCTCATCAGTGTCATGGACCTCGACACCCTCCTATTTAGTGTACTTTCAGCGTTGAGGATTGGGTAGGGATGTTTGTGCCTCAAATACACTCTGTTGGCAACGTATTCTATGTGGACCTACCATGTAAGTTTCCGGTCGAGCCGGACACCGAAGGTCGCAAACGATTCGTTGTGGATACAAGCATTCGATCTCCTCAGACCTCAATGGGGAAACAAGAACCGAATTCCCACAGTACAAGGCAGATGAGGGTACCTAATTCACAGGTGGGGACCTTGCAGTAAATCCACCATATCGTTGCTGACTGTCTTCTTCGAGCATACAAAGGAACGAAAATAAATGTTGACTACTCATCGGTCGAAGCTATCGAATGAATCAGTTTACTAGATCTGGAGATGTATGATTGTATGACCTTGTGATGTGCACACCTGTTCACAAATCTTATGCGCATGTATTTGTTTTCATTATATGAGAAGTTTACTTAGTTCTGAAATTCCGTTCGGTCATGCAGACCAAAGCTACTTCATCATCAAAGAAATCGGTACATAGTTTATAGAACACTGATTACGGCATTTAAAACGGAATAAGTAAGCAATTAATAAAACACGAAACAGAGAGCATAGTGAAAAGTTCCTTCTCCACATTCATAATCGTTGGCGCTGGAAGTTGATCTGCTTCCGCTGCTGTGTAAAAGATAATTGAGATTTCTTGGTGATACGGCCGCTGACCGTGCACTCATTTATATGCTTTTAATTTGGGTTACACATATTGTTTTTTTTTTAGTTTCCAAAATGTTTTATTCATATCTTGAGATTGTTACAACAGAACAAGAAACGCCATCCCACCCGTTTGCGGCCTTAATACCTCCGCATCAAACCAAGAACCAAGTCTTCCTCCGCCATTTCCTAAGATCTGCGTCCAAAAAAGAGCGTCCTATTATTTTTACTAAACTCATTGGCACAGTGTCCATTTTTAACTCTCTCGAAAAACTATATACTTCTATAACTTTTCACAGATACTGTATTTCACAAGACGTAATGATTATACTTATCGGTTTGGAATTATCGTGACATGACCCAAAGTATACTTTTAATTTAAAGTGGGTGAGAATCTGCTAGCTGTTACGTTTCAATAGGACCAAAAACATGCAACAGAGATAAGTTCTAATGTACTGCCAGGAACTCGTGTATAGTTCAGCAGGAGTGTGCCACAAGTACCCCTTTCCACTTGGATTTGGATACTTGCTGTGTAACAGTCAATATTTTTCGGTACTGCTGGAAGAGTACTGACAATGGAACCTGATTATAGCGCACGATTTTCTCTAAGTTGCTTAAGGAAATGATATGGAACGGGATATCGTTTTTATGTGTAAGTTCAGTGAGTTTATGCAGCCGTTTCTTCTAAAGGAGTCAATATTGTCAACAACATACACAACGATGCATCATATATAAAGGGTGTCAGAGTTAGCATTCCGAGACACCTAAACGACTGCCTGCAGGAAGTTCATGACCCGGCACTGCTGATCGGTCTGACTGGAATTTTCGCGGCTAAGAATTTTCTTGGTGACTGCAAAGAATTTCTCAAACGTATAACACCATACGAGACAATAGAGTGAAAAGAAGCAAAATAGACAAAACTTGCGTTTAATTGTCAGAGACACTGGTGGTCATTCTTATAATGAAGACAGCCGCATTCATGTTATGCACAAGATCTTGAATGTGGTACTGCTAAGGAAGCCTCCCATCTATCCTCAGTCCTAAGAATTTAAAATGTTCCACTTAGCCGACTGTTTGACCAACTTCGGATACTAAAATTTCGACTTTACAAGAGTCATGCGTCAGAAACTATATAAGTATGTTGCCTTTTGTTAGAGTTAAGTGTGAATCTGTCCTCATGAAACCTCACGATGGCTACCCCATTAGCTACATCGTTTACACTGAAGCACAAAAGAAACTGATGTAGGCATCCGTATTCAAATACAGAGATATGTAAATAGACAGAAAACGGCACTGCGATCAGCAACGCCTGTATATGACAACGAGAGCCTGGCGTAGTTGTTAGATTGGTTACTTCTTCTACAATGGCAGATTATCAAGATGTAAATGAGTCTGGACGCGCTGTTATAGTCGGCGCACGAAAAATGGGAGACAGTATCTCCGAAGTAGCGATGAAGTGGAGATTTTTCCGTACGATCATTTCACAAGTATACTCTTAATATCAGGAATGTGGTAAAACATAAAATCTCCGACATCGCTGCGGGCTGAAAAGGATCCTGGAAGAACGGGGTCAACGAGGACAGAAGGGAATCGTTCAACGCGACTGAAGTGCAACCCTTCCGCAGAATGCTGCAGATTTCAATGTTGGTCCATCAAGAAGTGTCAGTGTGCCAATCAGTCAACAGAACATCATCGACATGGTCTTTCGGAGCCGAAGGCCCAGTCGTGTACGCTTGATGATTGCACGACACGAAGCTTTACGCCTCGCATGGGCGCGTCAACACCGACACTGGACTGTTGAGGAAACAAGTCGCCTGGTCAGACGAGTCTCGTTCCAAATTGTATCGAGTGGATGAACGCGTACGGATTTGGAAACAACCTCATGAATCCATGGACCATGCGTGCCAGCAGGGGACTGTTCAAGCTGATAGCGGCTCTGTAATGGTGTGGGGCGTGTTATTTGGGATCCCTGATTCGTCTGAATACGACTTTAACGAAATTGGGAAATTCCAGCTGGACATTGAGACACACCACACGTCCAGAAATGCTACAGTGTGGCACTAGGAACACTGTTATGAGTTTAAACACATCCGCTGGCCACCAAACACCCTAGACATGAAGGCTACTGAGCAAATCTGGGATGCCTTGCAACGTGATGTTCAGAAGAGATCTCCACCACCTCGTACTCTTCATTACATCTACATCTACATATATACTCCGCAAGCCACCCAACGGTGTGTGGCGCAGGGCACTTTACGTGCCACTGTCATTACCTCCCTTTTCTGTTCCAGTCGCGTATGGTTCGCGGGAAGAACGACTGTCTGAAAGCCTCCGTGCGCGCTCGAATCTCTCTAATTTTACATTCGTGATCTCCTCGGGAGGTATAAGTAGGGGGAAGCAATATATTCGATACCTCATCCAGAAACGCACCCTCTCGAAACCTGGCGAGCAAGCTACACCGCGATGCAGAGCACCTCTCTTGCAGAGTCTGCCACTTGAGTTTGCTAAACATCTCCGTAACGCTATCACGGTTACCAAATAACCCTGTGACGAAACGCGCCGCTCTTCTTTGGATCTTCTCAATCTCCTCCGTGAACCCGACCTGGTACGGATCCCACACTGTTGAGCAATACTGAAGTATAGGTCGAACGAGTGTTTTGTAAGCCACCTCCTTTGTTGATGGACTACATTTTCTAAGGACTCTCCCAATGAATCTCAACCTGGTACCCGCCTTACCAACAATTAATTTTATATGATCATTCCACTTCAAATCGTTCCGCACGCATACTCCCTGATATTTTACAGAAGTAACTGCTACCAGTGTTTGTTCCGATATCATATAATCATACAATAAAGGATTGACGCCGAGAACATGTTGCAACAATGGACAGAAATACGAAATTTTACGTTTACGCCCATAACGGAGCAAACCGATTTTTTACGATATTAGAATACCGATAGCATCCCTTAGTAATAGCAACAACTTTCTAACTTCCATACATAAAATGAATGCCTTGCTTTCCTGAAGATAGGAGTCATTTCGGGGAGTCTTAAAGAAAGGCAACAGCTTCGGAAAGAGTTAAAGAATTTAATCTCTTACCGATTTATGGGTAGCCCTGCAGGATTCATGGTGTCAGCTCCCTCCAGCACTACTTCAGACATTAGTCGGGTCCTTGCCACGTCGTGTTACGGCACTTCTGCTGCTCTCTGGGCCCTACACGATATTAGCCAGGTGTACCAGTTTATTCGGCTCTAAAGTGTATAAGAGAGGCGTTCAGTAAGTAAGGAAACACGATTTTTTAACTGCCAAATTCGGTTGAAAAAATGCGGAATTTTTGTGTGACATCGTGGAATATTCGTGCTTCCGTAGTCTTCAAAATCGCGTCTGTAACCGAGGTGCATTCCAGGCAGAGAGCTCTCACTGTGTTTCTTTTGACGGAAAACGAGACCAGCGTAGCTATTCATAGTTTCTTGCAAAATGTCTAGGGAGACCTGGCAGTGAACATAAACACGGTGAGTGATTCGGCGAGGCGTCTGTTAACATCGCGACAAGATCGCGGGAATTGTCCGGTCTACCGCGTTCTTGGCGTCGCATACAAGTGTCAGTCCTGCAATGTTAGAAAGTGCAGACACTCTCATTGGAGGTGATCAATTGCTCACAATAAAACACCTCGTTGCTATAGTATATCCCTTATCATGTTTTTGCCGGCCGCGGTGGTCTAGCGGTTCTGGCGCTGCAGTCCGGAACCGCGGGACTGCTACGGTCGCAGGTTCGAATCCTGCCTCGGGCATGGGTGTGTGTGATGTCCTTAGGTTAGTTAGGTTTAAGTAGTTCTAAGTTCTAGGGGACTTATGACCTAACATGTTGAGTCCCATAGTGCTCAGAGCCATTTGAACCTTATCATGTTTGTGCATACTGTTGTGTGTATGAAGCATATAGTCAGAAATTGCAGAACAGCTTTAGACAAAAATTAAAATATTAGGATTTGTAAAAGTTTTAACAAGACGACAAGGAAATTTACTTGAGGGTAACACAGGTTTGTGGTATCTAGACGTCTGCATTGACGCCGAGAACATGTTGCAACAATGGACAGAAATACGAAATTTTACATTTACGCCCATAACGGAGCAAACCGATTTTTTACGATATTAGAATACCGATAATATCCCTTAGTAATAGCTACAACTTTCTAATTTCCATACATAAAATGAATGCCTTGCTTTCCTGAAGATATGAGTCATTTCGGGGAGTCTTAAAAAAAGGCAACTCATAGATCGCTAAGTTTCCAATATAGCTGGACGAATACTGGGAATAAGTTCACTTTCTTGGAAAATGCAATTTATTTTATAATTAAACGCGAGGTTGATAATGTAGTTAGCGTCGTCCTTTCAACGATACGGCCAGAAAAGATCAAGCAGTTTTTGTTTGTTTGTTAATAACAGGATATCCTATTTAGAATTGCGTATGGGAGATTTAGAAGCTAACAGCTTGAAATGGAGTTGAAATGAGATTTTTAACGATGTTCACTGGATGTGCTAACCACGACATAAACTGAACTATTAATTATTCGATACTTATGACTTTAAATGATAAATTGCAAATTAAAAAAATATAGATGAACTGGATATTTCATCGTATCACAAGAATAAGGGCTATAAAAACAGTATCTATAATTAACAATTATCTTTCCAATGAATCATTACAGAGACAAAATGCGGGATGAACCGGCCAGTGGCGCATTTAGGAGGGTATAAAGGCCATTTAACAGAAGCGGTTACATACGATAATATGATGATAAAGGAAAAAATTGGGGTAGTTATAGAGAGATTGTTTTCTGTCACCAACTTGGAATTTCTGAGGCATATTTACACGCAATTATTGAGCCTGAGCCGCATTCAGAACACAGTAGAAATCCTCTTTGTGACTGAGCCGTGGCGGCTTCCTTTCAATGTATCGATACCACTTTTGATACGACCATTGACTAATATGTTGCCGTTGGAGCGCAGCGCCCTCTGGTGCGGCGGCTTCGGTGTGGAAGACGGTTTGCTGGGCAGTATGAGCTAAGGAACGAAGCCGTAACGAGCTTTCTGTGGGTCCCCTTCTCTACAGTGTTAGCTATTGGCGGGCGAACAATATTGGAGTCGTGTTACCTAGTGTAAGTTATCGAGTACCGAACTGGCTTGTGCTGTGATGTATCAGAAGGACGCCGAGCTGTCACGGCAGTGGTCACTGCCGTTTTGATCGGTTTTCCTTCTGTTTGCATGGTACGGATGCGCTTGTCTCTGTAGTATTTGAAGAACCATGTGATTGCAAGCTCTGTTAGACATTTTGGACTGATTCATTGCCTGACATCTCATTATAATTTGTTTTATGTGTTACTCCTGTGTGCTAGTGAAGCTTTAACCGCTGTAAAGCGCCACATGTTCCATAATAAAGCCATTTTGAAGGTTGACGGTATGCATCAATATATGCGTTACTTGTTCTTGTCCGCCTCCCCTGAATTCTTCTGATTTTTAGAGTAAATGATCGGTCATGTAATTTTCAATTGAAGGCGCAGTGAAATGTTTAGCATTACCGGTTACCATGAATGATTAATTGTTGATGTCAGAATGTGTGTCCCTTTTGCTACATATGTCAGAGTGCCAATCATTCAACGAAACATAATTAATATTGGCTGTCGGAGCCGAATGTCCACTCGTGTACCCCTGATGACGGCACAACACAAAGCTTTACGCTTCGCCTGCGTCCGTCAACACCAACATTGGACTGCTGTGGAGTGGAAACATGTTGCTTGTTCGGACTGGTCTATTTTCAAATTGTATCGAGTGGATGGACGTGTACGGGCATAGACACAACCTCATGAATCCATGGACTCTGCATGTCAGCAGTGGACTGTTCAAGGTGTCGGAGGCTCTATAATGGTTTGGGGTGTGTGTAGTTTGATTCATATTGGACCCCTGATACGTCTAGATACGACTTTGATAGAAGAAACGTACGTAAGCATCCTGTCAGATCACCTGCATCCATTCATGTCTGCAATTCCAGCAGGGCAATGCGAGACTCCACATTTTCACAATTGCTACAAAGTGACGCCAGGAACACTCTCCTGGATGTAAACACTTCTTCTGTCCACCAAACACTCTAGGCATGTACATTATTGGGCATACCTGCGATACCTTGCAACGTGCTGTTCAGAAGAGATCTCCAACCACTCGTACCCTTACGAATTTATGGACAGCCCTACAGGGTTCATGGTGTCAGTTCCCTCCAGCACTACTTCAGACATTAGTCGAGTCCATGCCACGTCGCGCTGCGGCACTTCTGCGTGCTTGCTGGGGCCCTACACGATATTAGGCTGTAGCACCAGTTTCTTTGACTCTTCGGTGTACTTCTGAATTTGTATCCGTTTGCTTACGGCCTTCACCTTAAGGCAAATTTTGATATGAGTTGGGATTCGAACATATTTCTTAATCGGTTGTAGCTTAATTATTGTTCTGTTACTGGAAAATGTGTTAAATCTTCAATTGATGTTTTTTTCTAGACTAAAAATTATCTGGCCTAGGTCATGGTGTTAAATAGGTTTTCATAGTTTTAAGTATGCTTTTAGGTCTTTTTTAATCAGTCTGGTTTAAATAGGGTTTTATTCTCACCATTCGATAATTAAGGCCGTCGTGATCTGTTCTGGATTTACGTCTGCCTTTATTACGGCTTTAGCCTCATTACATTCTGTGCCTTGTATAGGGCGTGTCTTGCATTAAAAAATATTAAGTCATCTTAGGTTAAAAGCACTCCGTCTTCAGGCCACTAGTGGCCCATCGGGACCATCCGACTGCCCTGTCATCCTCATATAAGGATGCGGAGGGTGTGGTCAGCACACCGCTCTCCCAGTCGTTATGATGGTTTTCTTTGACCGGAGCCGCTACTATTCGGTCGAGTAGCTCCTCAATTGGCATCAAGAGGCTTAGTGCACCCCGAAAATTGGCAGCAGCGCATGGCGGCCTGGATGGTCACCCACCCAAGTCCCGGGCACGCCCGACAGCGCTTAACCTCGGTAATCTGACGGGAACCGGTGTATCCACTACGTCAAGGCCGTTGCCATCTTAGGTTAAAGCTAACTTCAAATTTTCAGTTAGTTATTTAAATAGGCATTCAATTTTAAACGAGTTTCTTATTCCTGTTGTTTATTTACAAAGTGCCATAATCAAGTGTTTTTAGGTGTTATAAACTGCCTAAGATGACATACTGTAGCATTAAAATACAGTATCAGACACATTGTCTATTTCCCACTTAACTATACCTAAATCTGTACTGAGATTGTATCCTGAGTGAAAATTTCCATTCCATTCTGCTGCCTACCAATCGCAGAAACACACTATATTACCACGTAATGGTAGTACGTAATTGTAGCTTCCACATTAATCCTTTTAGAATCTCACCACGAAAATCACATATTTCCTTGTATTAATTTACGGTTGATATTAATATTTTAGTCCTGAAGGCTTGGATTTAGATGAAATCTCTGTCATCAAATAGCTGTCGAAACAAAGATTGTCGTATTTATCCATTCTTCATTAGACCTAAGGTAATTTACCTGAAAGAAAATTGCAAGTGAACATCGGGTGTTACTAATTTTAACGCTTCAGTTTCTGAATGTAGTGCAGCTACCCTCATTTCAAATAACTACTTGCAGACGACTCTTCGATAAAGTGAGTGAGCTTCAACAATTCTGCACGATTAACAGACAGAAGCTGTTGAGATAACTTGTCAGTAGAGTCTAAACTCCCTAAATAAAGGATTAATGTATTGTATTTCGGAATAAACTACGGACGTTTTAGAGAATGTGTCTCCTGTCGGTTAAAGAAAAGATGTATCCATCCTTTTACAGCTGCAACACTGATTATATTTCTATATGAGACACATTGCTGCAGCCGAAGTCGGCCGCAACATACGTACTTGGAAGTACAGGGTCAGATCAGAAGTCGTCCGTCTCCCGGGACGCGAGCGCTACCTGCAGTAGTGATGCTGCGAGGTGTTAGAGTTGAGATTTTTCAGGTTTCTGTGGTTGTAGACAGTACAGAAAGACTTGGATGTCAGACCAAGGAGGCAGATATAATGATGACAAGGAAATGAGACCCTGGGTGTAGGGGGACTAAGTCTGTGCCACCCCACTCTCCATTGTTGCCAAATTTATTCAAGATGGCGGTGATGACGACATCCAAGATGGCGGCATGTAGACTTGGCAACATCGCATGACGTCATCCAAGATGGCAGCTTTTGTCTGGAAAATAGGCCAATTGTGCTATGTCCACTAACCTAACTTCCAGAAAAAATGGCAGGAATTCTGAATTTGGGCGGGAAAATAGGCCAATTGTGCTATGTCCACTAACCTAAGCCTTCAGAAGAAAAAATGGTGGGAAGTTTGAATTCCAACAGGATAGTGCATGCTAAAAACCTTACTTTTCTTTATTATTATTGATTATCATTTATTATCATTCATTATCATTCATTGTCATTTATTATCATTCATTATCATTTAATATCATTTATTATTATTTATTATCATTATTTTTGTTTATTATTATTGACCTGCCTCCACTAGAAAATTCCCTTCAAATTCAAATTCCAACATGATAATGGCTGCAAAACCTTACTTTTGTTTATTATTATTCATTATTATTTATTAACATTCATTATCATTCATTGTCATTTATTATCAATCATTATCATTTATTATCATTCATTATCATTTATTATTATAGGCCTAACTCCACTAGAAAATTGCCCCAAATTCAAATTCCAACACGATATTCTCTCGAAAACTGTACTTTATTATTATCATTTATTATTTATTCAAGATGTCCTATGTTCTCGGTGAGAAAGCCATTTTCCTTATATCCATAACAAAAATCCATCACAAGTTCAAATCCCAACACCATAATTGATCACATGTACGAGCTTTCTCCTTCACTTATCTTTTTTCACTGGTAGCCTATCATAAGCGTGTCAAATAATAAACTGCACTTATAGTAACGTAATTCACATCCTTTGATTTTGCAGGGGGGAAGGGACTGAAGACTTTATTTCAAGCAGTACGGTCATCACTTGTTCTCCAACACAGTCAGCACACACATCTTTGATATCGCAGTGCAGTCACCACGACGTCTGTGCTCCAACTGAATTAGTTCAAATCCTCGCCACCTCGTGTCAGCGCGCCGGGACACTGTCTACGCCTGTCATGTGAGGCAGCCGGCCACCAGCCCGGGGGGCGAGCCCAGCGATCGCGCCCACGTCGTAAACATGTTTTCGCTGGACACGCTGGAACTTGTCAAGTTTGACGTCACAGTGGCCCCTTGTCCTCTCACCACGTGTATTCGTCGCCTCCGCACGTTTCCGCCAAAATTATCTGCCTCGGAGCTGAATCACACAACGGACGACCGTTCGCTGCCACACTTTTGGCGCCACCTTCAAACCTGTCGATGCCGACTGCTCACCGACCACCACGTGTCCCTGTGCGAGCGAGAACGCAGCGCTACACTTTTGGCGGCAAAGTTTGCTCGACAGTGGAATCCGCCATGACTAATAACAGCATGTTAGGACCGCACGAGAACGTCCACTAATTGCCTCGCTTTCGCGCGCGCGTAATAACTGTACAATCGCTGCGTCGCCGTCCCGCTTACGTCACACACCCTCCATACATGCGACGGACATAGCCTTCTGTAAATACCTGGAAAATAACTCTTTATTTCAGACATTACGGTCATGCAGGTATGTCCCAACTGACTTCTCCATGCTCACACAGCGAAACTCCAGAGCGCAGCTGACGTAAGAGCGGCCGGCAGAGCCCGCTCCATCGTCAGCTCCCTGGCCGGCTGATGTCAAGCGACCAACGGTGCCCGCACACCACCACGGCCAGTGCGCCAGGTAGGCGGCGAGCGGCGCCTCAGGGTCTCGCCATAAACGGTCAGACGCGCTCGCCTCAGTCCGACTATGTAAACATCTTTCCGCGCCGGCGAGCAATTAACGTTGGACAGGATGGAACCTGTCGACCGCGTGCCGGACAAATATACATTTGACGCCAGAATTTGACCGACAGCGGAATCCACCATGACCGTATAACAGCGCGTTTGCTCCTCGTGAGAACGCTCACTAATTCACTCTCACCACCCCACTATATTAATAATTGAATTTACAGTTTCATATACGTATGAAAACGTGTACAACTCCCTAATTTCAACTACTTTTCGGGGACCAGACCCCCACCTCCTCCTGCTAGGAACCAGCGCCAAGTTTGAAATCCGCCAGTAAACAAAGCTCACCCTCGCTTCCGCCACCAACCTAAGAAAATTGTTTCAAACTAAGCCACCAGCACAAAACCTCTTGCTACACGTTTCTGGTAAACGGACTCACCCTGCACTAGGTCCATGGATGGAGGAACGAATTTACTTTATTTAGGAATGGAGTATATGTATCACACCTACATGTCCCACATCATACAGACCTGCAAAACACTCCTACATAACTCATTTATAATGTTCTAGACACACGCTTGCTAATTGTAAACAGTTAAAAATAGTTCATAGCACAGCCTACAGACATGCGAACCGCTCGTAAATAATGCAAAACATTTACCTCCAAATAGCCAAACAACTGCTAATTTTCCGCAATAATTTCATTGCATAGGCTGATGGAAGGAGGAACGAGTGTACTTTATTTATGTGCGACATATCTTTTTGAAACTTTTACTTCTCATAGGTTTCGATATGTAAGGCTTACATAAGGCAGTTTCTGAACTCCAGTACTGCACTACACTTGGCAACACAACCACACCCATCAAGATATTCGTCCCAATCCAGACCTCTAACTCGTCTACAGATAAATTTGTCCAGTTATTTGTCTGCTCACTCACATTCTGACCAGACTGCAGTTTTTGCGCAAAACAGATCAGACTACGCTGTGCTCCTCGGGGAAGTAAGGAAGGGCTGCACTCTATTTATTTGGAGCCCTTTTACTTAGTTGTGGAGTATATTTGTCACAAAACACCCGCACTGATCCGACTGTGGTCATCTGACACAAGCCACAAACACGTAAACAACACCTAATTTCACCACACAATAGCAAACAGCTCTTAGATAATGAAGTACACAATATCAGCAGACGAGCTCTGTACTCTTAAACTCTCCAAATAAAGCACCGCACAGTGCACAGACATGCTTGCAAAATAGCGCAACAGACGTGCCCAAACACCACCAGCTGCCAAACCGACCAAAAGTCTCTGCTCGGCATCCCCGAAACATGACCTCAACAAAATCGCATTCGCACCTATCACCAGAGAAATTGATATCGCCTATGCGCCTTAGATTACGCTCCAAGGCAGGCCGCACGCGTTTGCGGTTGGTGGGGAAGGGGCTTCCAGAGTCTCCAGCCAAGTTCAGCTTCCGAGCGCTCGTGACAGCCGACACATGTGAAAGCTGCATTCTTCTTCTCATGTATACCACCGGCGTCTCAGGTCTGGAACTGCCTTCACTTCTATTGTCAGAATAGCTCATAGCTCGTTGACACACTCTATTAACGCGGCCGGGAAAACATTTACTACTCGCATGCAACCGAGATGGTGACGGAAAACATATCATTCTGATCTGCGCTGCAGGCGCGTGTAATCATTGAGAACACTCTATGTATTTTTTTCGAACAACTTATTTATCCGTACAGTGTATCTATGACGCTATCACAAAACACCAATCCCAGATGTGCCCTGGGCATTGTGGCACAGCCCACAGATACGCTCCCAATCATAATTTCAGTACACACTGTAGCAAACCGCTACTAAATAATACATCAGACAGATGTGTAGATACGCTCAGTATTCGTAAACTATCGTAATAACGCAGAGCAGAGCCTGCAGATCCGTTCGCAAAATAACTCAGCAGACGTGCGCAGGTACCCCCGACTCCGCAACCTGCCCACAGGCTGGTGAAGTCACCCATCCATCTGATTTCAGACTTCGCGATCCAGAGCCGCTACCACCAAATGCGGGTGAAAGTCAACTTTATATCAACGTAGCATAATTAACAAAACACAGCCTCCATACGCTAGACACATCAGAGCAGCACATGTCTTTACCTCCTATGACACTCTAGCACAGTGCGCATTGCTCCTCACACGACATTACACGGCCCTTTAACTAAACATAACTACACATCCCTTTTCTCGCCTCGTCACGTGACCAGCCATCTAAATCTCTCTCAATATTCTTCTTACTTTACAACATTTTTTTAAAATAATAAGATCTAATTTACACCTCCCACCGCACCTAACCTCACACCCGTCCCACAATCAACATACGCAAACGTCCACAACCCTATCTTGACACTCATATATCACCCCACAAACCATGCCCATCAATCAATTTACCATTCTCATCCCCTCTTTTCGAATTACAAACGTAGCCTCTATCTAAACACCAATCAACTCCTCTTTCTCGCACTTTCAACAGTAAAATTAATTTTACACACACCCGGAAATACCAAACGCAATTAAAGGGTCAAACTTTTATACAGAGCGTCAAGCACATACGACAATATTCAAAGCCTGTTCCATATTTACCACCTCCACCTTGAATTAAATAGTATTACCATTGCCGCAACATTCTACCAGCGCTCGATTTGTACTTTTTTTTCGCTCTTAACTGTTGTCACTAGCGGTCGAATATCACTATCTATAGATTGCATAAATTTCCACATAAGAAAAAATCTCGCCCCGCTGTTTAGAGACTCCTATATCCAAACACATACCATCATTCATCTATCACTTGCTGTTATCTAATAACTCATCCATCAGGTGTGGGGGCAAGGTCATCCCTTTCTTTCTTTCTTTCTGTCAGCAGCAGGCAGCTATTTTTTACAGTGGTAGCTAAACTGCGCCATCAACTTAACATCATCATTCGCGAAACATATCTTCAAATACTTAAACACACTTACTCAATTACACATCGGTCCCGCTGAGGACATGACCTTCAATATTACAGTTCTTGATCCAATAACCACCGAAACAAGTACTAAATGCTCAGACTAATCCCATAGCGCCTTACAAAGCGAGTGTCCGAGCGCCGCTGGCGGCATGTCAAAGCCACATAGATGTCCAGCTAAACAGCTGTCCACTCAGCCCCAGGACCAGAATGCTGAAGTGGGCTCTCCCTATACCTGCTCTCCAGCTATTGTCTAAAGACATACAGTGCACAAATGGATTCCTGAATAGCGCAGATCTCTATTTCCCCCTTGCTTCTCCAACAGGACATATAAACAGTATCCTCCCAGCCAGCAAACCCGACGTCATTCACCCTTCGCTTCCAATTTCCACTCTCATATATAAAACCATATTCACTCCTGCCAAAACTCACTTAATAATAAAAAAGCATTCTCCCTTTCTAAGCATAGTCGAGTATGCATTTATCTTCACCCATCTGATCTCTGCAATTTAAGTCGGAGAAAGACATATGTATTACCTTCTGCAACCTGTCTTCAAACAGAACGATCTCAGTTACTACAACAGGACCTAGTTTTGACCATTCGCCGGAAATGCGCTCAATGTTGTACGCCTCAAACTAGGTACAAGTACAACAGATCCTCAACACCCTATCATCTTTATCCTCTACCATCGAACAGTGAAAAAGTCACGAAGGCAACCATCCAAGAAATCCTAACAGCTCGCCAAATCCAACACCTCAAACTACAGATGCGTATATGAACAAGATCATATTAAATACACACATGCTGCAGAGACCCCTTTAAAGTTTGATCACCCATACTCTGAGCGAATGAGAATCTGCCTCTGGCCCCTGTTCAAACAATGTTTTCTAACAAGCTTTAGCACACTGCCGAGCATTTTGTCTTTCTGCCGCGACTTCGAAGTCATTGTCTGACTCTAAACAGACATTAACACGGACTGATGCACGGCCTCTCACAGGAAACTATACCTTGCACCTTATAAATCATATTCTTACAGTCGATAGCATAACATTGAATGATTTTAAATAAAGCACATCCACAACACAAGGAAAATAGAAGAGCCTGCCGGCGTTGTAGTGACTTCAATCGAAAGTGATTGGCCACCTCTACATTTAAATTCATATGACACACTGACCGAATAGTTTATTACTCTGCTTTCCATTTCTAGTGATTGGTCATTTTTGCACACAAGTACATGATTACCGTTTTCAGTGCTAGTAACCCTGGAAGTTGCGGTCCATCAACCAAAATTTCTCCCCCAACTCAAGCAAGCATTGTCAGTCAATCATAATGTTGTACCCAATGCACAGATGCGATGGATAAGACAACACCGATCTATTGTAATATTATCCATCACAGCTGATATCGCGTAAAATTTTACACTAAGTACAACACTGGCAATTCATGTGACTGCTTGTTTTCTTAATTTCAGTATCATAGCTAAACCATACATCTTCTACTTTGCAAGTATCATTGCGACCATTCATAGATGACTGCTCAGCACGTCCCTTCACACTTAATTCTCGAACACATAAAGACGATCAAATTATACCAGACAACGCTATACATATTTCTAAGACCTCGCGCATAGTACTCGATCAATCTCTCTGCGTATGGCGGTCACAGAGCTATCTAGTCCTCTTACATTAAAAGACCATCCTCACCTCGCCATTGACCTACCTACTTCGCAACATCGCTACCCAATTATTCCTCAACAGAGAAGACGAATACAGCTACACTCCACCTCTCTTGACTGATTAGAGCTTTCCTAGTCCTAACCCATCCAACTGCACCACAATTCTCGAAATGTAACCAAGTCTTGGAGCTTAGCACACCATATCGATCTATAGTAACAGATGTCAATGTGCCTTAATTTAGTAGCATACAGTTAAGAAGAACAAGACTGGAGCTATATTTATGCACAACGTAGTTGGATAGATTTTTAAGCAAATTATCCAATCTATCATGTGTCAAGTATTGTTCTAGCGTACATGATCGGTGCATCGAAGGCTCCGGTAGGAGAGAGAGAGAGAGAGAGAGAGAGAGAGAAAGAGAGAGAGAGAGAGAGAACATAAACACACACTCCTAAGACTAGAATGTTCAGCACTTAAAAACGGGCAATAACATTTGATCGCTTACTTTTCTGTCCTGTCAGACATACATCCTTCTCCCCGGTCACTCTACGCCGAGCTATCTCTACCCCAATCATAAAACTTTTCCTTTCTATGATACGAGCCCAATACAGCCCTGCGGACACGTCTAGTGCCCAATGATCACACCAGATCACGAGTCAGAAATAATCCTATTACTCCATCAGGTCTACATAAAAATGATAGTTATTAGCAGCCGGTACATCCTACAAGCAAACAGATACGCATAACAGCAGCGTCCAACATGTGAAAATTACAAGTCATCCCGTCGTCAACTCTGTAAACACCACTCTGTCGGGTAAGTGTGTACACAATGATTACAGCCCCTCACAAATACCCACAGCTACCTTAGTTATGACGCCCAAGTCTCGATTTGACACCAAGCATGCGACAGGGTGGGGATCGCGTAAATCAGAGTGCGTTTAGAGGAATGTGTCAACTTTATCACACATGAGATGGAAGTCCTCTGATGACCGACGGGTTCACCGTTAACGATCGCAAGTAGACAGTGCTTTCAAGCACATACCGAACACATAGCCGCATACGACTAGAACGCTGGCTATATCACGTGACTAAAGCATCCAAATAGAATACTGGAAAAAAAATCTACCTTCAGCAACTTCTCCTTCTCTAGAATAAATGAGTCAACGTTTTAATCGTACCTAGTTGCATCTCTGTCTCAATCTATCATCCCGTACACCCTCTGTTATCATTTAACACAGATGTAAGTTTAGACATGAATGATTCTCTGTCCTCCTGAAAAGCATCAAATACAGTATTCAACTCGCGTGTATCAGTGCTATCTCAGTAGACATACACTATAACACGAACTCAACGAGAAAAAATTGACTGCCTTCCTTATTCAGCTCGCTTTGATGTCATCGTTTTCCTGCATTCCTCTTGTTGCCGCATACTAGACTCTGTGTACAAATGCCCCCCCTGCGAACAAGAAGAAAGTACGTTCTCATTTTCACCGCATTAGGTCTATATTAGGTTAGTTTATATCTAGGAGGACAGAGAATCATTCATGTCTAAACTTACATCTGTGTTAAATGATAACAGAGGGTGTACGGGATGATAGATTGAGACAGAGCTGCAACTAAGGTACGATTCAAACGTTGACTCATTTATTCTAGAGAAGGAGAAGTTGCTGAAGGTAGATTTTTTTTTCCAGTATTCTATTTGGATGCTTTAGTCACGTGATATAGCCAGCGTTCTAGTCGTATGCGGCTATGTGTTCGGTATGTGGTTTAAAGCACTGTCTACTTGCGATCGTTAACGGTGAACCCGTCGGTCATCAGAGGACTTCCATCTCATGTGTGATAAAGTTGACACATTCCTCTAAACGCACTCTGATTTACGCGATCCCCACCCTGTCGCATGCTTGGTGTCAAATTGAGACTTGGGCGTCATAACTAAGGTAGCTGTGGGTATTTGTGAGGGGCTGTAATCATTGTGTACACACTTACCTGTCAGAGTGGTGTTTACAGAGTTGGCGACGGGATGACTTGTAATTTTCACATGTTGGACGCTGCTGTTATGCGTATCTGTTTGCTTGTAGGATGTACCGGCTGCTAATAACTATCATTTTTATATAGACCTGATGGAGTAATAGGATTATTTCTGACTCGTGATCTGGTGTGATCATTGGGCACTAGACGTGTCCGCAGGGCTATATTGGGCTCGTGTCATAGAAAGGAAAAGTTTTAAGATTGGGGTAGAGATAGCTCAGCGTAGAGTGACCGGGGAGAAGGATGTATGTCTGACAGGACGGAAAAGTAAGCCATCTAATGTTATTGCCCGTTTTTACGTGCTGAACATTCTAGTCTTAGGAATGTGTGTTTATGTTCTCTCTCTCTCTCTCTCTCTCTCTCTCTCCTACCGGAACCTTCGATGCACCGATCATGTACGCTAGAACAATACTTGACACATGATAGATTGGATAATTTGCTTAAAAATCTATCGAACTACGTTGTGCATAAATATAGCTCCAGTCTTGTTCTTCTTAACTGTATGCTACTAAATTAAGGCACATTGACATCTGTTACTATAGATCGATATGGTGTGCTAAGCTCCAAGACTTGGTTACATTTCGAGAATTGTGGTGCAGTTGGATGGGTTAGGACTAGGAAAGCTCTAATCAGTCAAGAGAGGTGGAGTGTAGCTGTATTCGTCTTCTCTGTTGAGGAATAATTGGGTAGCGATGTTGCGAAGTAGGTAGGTCAATGGCGAGGTGAGGATGGTCTTTTAATGTAAGAGGACTAGATAGCTCTGTGACCGCCATACGCAGAGAGATTGATCGAGTACTATGCGCGAGGTCTTAGAAATATGTATAGCGTTGTCTGGTTTAATTTGATCGTCTTTTTGTGTTCGAGAATTAAGTGTGAAGGGACGTGCTGAGCAGTCATCTATGAATGGTCGCAATGATACTTGCAAAGTAGAGGATGTATGGTTTAGCTATGATACTGAAATTAAGAAAACAAGCAGTCACATGATTGGCCAGTGTTGGACTTACTGTAAAATTTTACGCGATATCAGCTGTGCTGGATAATATTACAATAGATCGGTGTTAACCATCGCATCTGTGCATTGGGTACGACATTATGATTGACTGACAATGCTTGCTTGAGTTGGGGGAGAAATTTTGGTTGATGGACCGCAACTTCCAGGGTTATAGCACCGAAAACAGTGATCCTGTACTTGTGTGCAAAAATGACCAATCACTAGAAATGGAATGCAGAGTAATAAACTATTCGGTCACTGCGACATATGAGTTTAAATGTAGAGGTGGCCAATCACTTTCGATTGAAGTCGCTACAACACCAGCAGGCTCTTCTATTTTCCTTGTGTTGTGGATGTGCTTTATTTAAAGTAATTCATTGTTACGCTATCGACTGTAAGAATATGATTTATAAGGTTCAAGGTACAGTTTCCTGTGAGAGGCCGTGCATCAGTCCGTGTTAATGTCTGTTTAGAATCAGACAATGACTTCGAAGTCGCGGCAGAAAGACGAATGCTCGGCAGTGTGCTAAAACTTGTTAGAAAACATTGTTTGAACAAGGGCCAGAGGCAGCTTCTCATTCGCTTAGAGTATGGGCGATCAAACTTTAAAGGGGTCTCTGCAGCGTGTGTGTATATTTAACCCATTAAGTACCAGTGTCCTATTTTGAGGACATAGCACATATTTATTTACAAATACACAATAAATTATTAATTTTGCAACTATTGCTGTTCTGCCACATTTGTTAATGCTTTTAATAACAAATGTATGCTTACTGGAAATTAAAAGCAATAGATCCTACCATTAATTGATTATTGAATAGTAAGGCACACTTTTCGTTATTACAGGTATTTACTTTAGCGACAATGTAGCAAAATTTGAAATATGTGGCAAAGATATTTTTGTGATTATTTATAGTCAACAATGTGTCTTTTTAACTACTTGCATTGTTAGCTCAATTGGACTTATATTCATTGTTTTACATTGTTATCAAATTTGGTGTACTCGAAATAGGACACTGGGACTTGGTGTTATCATTTCAGTGATTTGTATTGCTGCACGTTCGAATATGAAACTCTACTACTGCTGCTGTATTTTCTTTTTAGAATGTGGTAATTTTACCAGATTTTGTTGCTGAGGTAAGTAACGACCCCTCTTTTATACATATATTTGAAATTTACAGCGTATTATGTAAGTATATTTATGAATATGTTACAGATGGACAGAGGTATTTACACATTCCCTTTTCTGCAGTTTGTGGTAATGTATTATTTTTTCATTTCACTTTGTTTATTACATTTTATTTCATTTTATATAGACTATAATGGCCTTCAGACGAGATAGATACCTTACTAACGAAGAAATAGAAGTAATAATAAACAGTGACGCATTCTATAATGTGGTGTCAGAAGATCAAGACCATATTGATATCACTGTATGTCCTCCTGAAGTAGACTGTATGAGCGACTAAGAAGAAGGTCCAGACGATGTTACTGGAACCGTGGAAGTCTCAGATGTGCCAGGGCTATTGAATTACATTATGTTGCATCAGAGAATAACGAAGAAACTGTGTGTAAATCTTCACTGCCAAGTACATCCCAAGTTTCCAGATGTAATTCGAAGAAGAGATGTCTTACTGATGAGAAAAGCAATTGGAAAAAGATACCTCCATTTTGTGCAAAGCTGTCTCAAACTAGTGAGCATGACATCAGCACAAAGAGAAAGGAATTGAAGGAACTTCCTTGACTCTGAAGGAGATGTATGAAGAACTGATGAACGAAAACATATACGAGTTCATAGTGAAAGAATCTGTGAGATATGCAGTAAATATGAAGAATATGAAGGATTTTTATCCTCACAGTTGAAGAAGGCAAGGTCTTTGTCAGATTTCTTCTTTTTGCTGGCTACCATAAGCTCCCTGCTCAGAAGCTATACTGTTCTGAAGATGAAGATTTTGGCATACCAATTATAAAGACAGCTAAGTCAAGGAATAAATATCAGAAGTTGAAAACATTGCTTCATTTTCAAGATAATGACTTAGCCAATCAAATCAAACACGATCGCGCATTCAAAATTAGACCAGTTCGACAGGAATGGTGAAGTCTTATTTTGTTTGATGGCATGACAGCACATGCGTTACAATTGGTACAAATTTTGACAAAGTTGTATCTTTTGGAGCAGCTACGCGGTACAGTAGACAAGCAAGTAAGAAGACACAATTGCAACAACCTGCCATTTTGAAGTTGTATAACGCGTACATGGGAGGTGTTGACCGCCATGACTGGTTAGTTGGAAAATATACGACGGTAATTAGAGGGAAAAATGGTACTGGGTCCTATTTACTCGTATGCTGGAACTGGCCCTCGTAAATGACTGGCTCTTCTACGGACTAGTACATGGGAAATATGCACTGGATTTATTGGATTTCAGACGTGCTGTTACAGTTACATACCTGAAATAGGACACTGGAAGATCAAATATCGGACATCCAATGGAATACCCATCAAGTCAGATGAGAGTGATACCAGACATCAGGTTTGATGAAATTGGTCATATGATTGACAAAAGAAACACGCATAGAAGATGTGTAAGAGCTTACTGCAATAGAAAACCAAAAACATATTGTGTTAAATGCCGTGTAACACTGTGTGTGAAGTGTTTTGTACCATTTGACAAGAAATAAATAGTTAAAACTTGAATACAGTTTAGTATACTACACGATTCTGTTAGATCCCAGCATCCCGTTGTGAGGATGGCCATTATATCAGCATTTATAAATATTCTTTGGTATTTTAGTACTTACTGTGGTTCATACACTATGTACATTATAATTAAGGAAGAAAAATGAAAATAAAAAAAATTAATTTGGGACATAATGGGTTAATATGATCTTGTTCATATAGGCATCTGTAGTTTGAGGTGTTGGATTTGGCGAGCTGTTAGGAGTTCTTGGAAGGTTGCACTCTGAGTTATTCGGGGGGAGTATTGTGAATTCCGTTTGTCCGTGCTGGAGGTGGATCGCATTGGTGCCTTCGTGACTTTTTCACTGATTGATGGTAGAGGATAAAGATGATAGGGTGTTGAGGATCTGTTGTACTTGTACCTAGTTTGAGGCGTACAACATTGAGCGCATTTCCGGCGAATGGTCAAAACTAGGTCCTGTTGTAGTAACTGAGATCGTTCTGTTTATAGACAGGCTGCAGAAGGTAATACATATGTCTTTCTCCGATTTAAATTGCAGAGATCAGATGGGTGAAGATAAATGCATACTCATCTATGCTTAGAAAGGGAGAGTGCTTTTTTATTATTAAGTGAGTTTTGGCAGGAGTGAATATGGTTTTATATATGCGAGTGGAAATTGGAAGCGAAGGGTGAATGACGTCGGGTTCGCTGGCTGCGGGGGACACTGTTTACATGTACTGTTGGAGATGCAAGGGGGAAATAGAGATCTGCGCTATTCAGGAATCCATTTGTGCACTGTATGTCGTTAGACAATAGCTGGAGAGCAGGTGTAGGGAGAGCCCACTTCAGCATTCTGGTCCTGGGGCTGAGTGGACAGCTGTTTAGCTGGACATCTATGTGGCTTTGACATGCCGCCAGCGGCGCTCGGACACTCGCTTTGTAAGGCGCTATGGGATTAGTCTGAGCATTTAGTACTTGTTTCGGTGGTTATTGGAATAAGAACTGTAATATTGAAGGTCATGTCCTCAGCGGGACCGATGTGTAATTGAGTAAGTGTGTTTAAGTATTTGAAGATATGTTTCGCGAATGATGATGTTAAGTTGATGGCGCAGTTTAGCTACCACTGTAAAAAATAGCTGCCTGCTGCTGACAGAAAGAAAGAAAGAAAGGGATGACCTTGCCCCCACACCTGATGGATGAGTTATTAGATAACAGCAAGTGATAGATGAATGATGGTATGTGTTTGGATATAGGAGTCTCTAAACAGCGGGGCGAGATTTTTTCTTATGTGGAAATTTATGCAATCTATAGATAGTGATATTCGACCGCTAGTGACAACAGTTAAGAGCGAAAAAAAAAGTACAAATCGAGCGCTGGTAGAATGTTGCGGCAATGGTAATACTACTTAATTCAAGGTGGAGGTGGTAAATATGGAACAGGCTTTGAATATTGTCGTATGTGCTTGATGCTCTGTATAAAAGTTTGACCCTTTAATTGCGTTTGGTATTTCCGGGTGTGTGTAAAATTAATTTTACTGTTGAAAGTGCGAGAAAGAGGAGTTGATTGGTGTTTAGATAGAGGCTACGTTTGTAATTCGAAAAGAGGGGCTGAGAATGGTAAATTGATTGATGGGCATGGTTTGTGGGGTGATATATGAGTGTCAAGATAGGGTTGTGGACGTTTGCGTATGTTGATTGTGGGACGGGTGTGAGGTTAGGTGCGGTGGGAGGTGTAAATTAGATCTTATTATTTTAAAAAAATGTTGTAAAGTAAGAAGAAGATTAAGAGGGTTTTAGATGGCTGGTCACGTGACGAGGCGAGAAAAGGGATGTGTAGTTATGTTTAGTTAAAGGGCCGTGTAATGTCGTGTGAGGAGCAATGCGCACTGTGCTAGAGTGTCATAGGAGGTAAAGACATGTGCTGCTCTGATGTGTCTAGCGTATGGAGGCTGTGTTTTGTTAATTAAGCTACGTTGATATGAAGTTGACTTTCACCCGCATTTGGTGGTAGCGGCTCTGGATCGCGAAGTCTGAAATCAGATGGATGGGTGACTTCACCAGCCTGTGGGCAGGTTGCGGAGTCGGGGGTACCTGCGCACGTCTGCTGAGTTATTTTGCGAACGGATCTGCAGGCTCTGCTCTGCGTTATTACGATAGTTTACGAATACTGAGCGTATCTACACATCTGTCTGATGTATTATTTATTAGCGGTTTGCTACAGTGTGTACTGAAATTATGATTGGGAGCGTATCTGTGGGCTGTGCCACAATGCCCAGGGCACATCTGGGATTGGTGTTTTGTGATAGCGTCATAGATACACTGTACGGATAAATAAGTTGTTCGAAAAAAATACATAAAGTGTTCTCAATGATTACACGCGCCTGCAGCGCAGATCAGAATGATATGTTTTCCGTCACCATCTCGGTTGCATGCGAGTAGTAAATGTTTTCCCGGCCGCGTTAATAGAGTGTGTCAACGAGCTATGAGCTATTCTGACAATAGAAGTGAAGGCAGTTCCAGACCTGAGACGCCGGTGGTATACATGAGAAGAAGAATGCAGCTTTCACATGTGTCGGCTGTCACGAGCGCTCGGAAGCTGAACTTGGCTGGAGACTCTGGAAGCCCCTTCCCCACCAACCGCAAACGCGCGCGGCCTGCCTTGGAGCGTAATCTAAGGCGCATAGGCGATATCAATTTCTCTGGTGATAGGTGCGAATGCGACTTTGTTGAGGTCATGTTTCGGGGATGCCGAGCAGAGACTTTTGGTCGGTTTGGCAGCTGGTGGTGTTTGGGCACGTCTGTTGCGCTATTTTGCAAGCATGTCTGTGCACTGTGCGGTGCTTTATTAAGAGAGTTTAAGAGTACAGATCTCGTCTGCTGATATTGTGTACTTCATTATTTAAGAGCTGTTTGCTATTGTGTGGTGAAATTAGGAGTTGTTTACGTGATTGTGGCCTGTGTCAGATGACCACAGTCGGATCAGTGAGGGTGTTTTGTGACAAATATACTCCACAACTAAATAAAAGGGCTCCAAATAAATAGAGTGCAGCCCTTCCTTACTTCCCCGAGCAGCACAGCGCAGTCTGAGCTGTTTTTGCACAAAACTGCAAACTGGTCAGAATGTGAGTGAGTAGGCAAATAACTGGACAAATTTAGGTCTGGATTGGAATGAATATCTTGATGGGTGTGGTTGTGTTGCCAAGTGTAGTGCACTACTGGAATGCAAAAACTGCATTATGTCAGCCTTACATGTCGAAACCTATGAGAAGTAAAAGTTTCAAAAAGATATGTCGCAAATAAATAAAGTACACTCGTTCCTCCTCCCATCAGCCTATGCAATGAAATTATTGTGGAAAATTAGCAGTTGTTTGGCTATTTGGAGGTAAATGTTTTGCATTATTTACGAGCGGTTCGCATGTCTGTAGGCTGTGCTATGAGCTATTTTTAACTGTTTACAATTAGCAAGCGTGTGTCTAGAACTTTATAAATGAGTGATGTAGGAGTGTTTTGCAGGTCTGTATGATGTGGGACATGTAGGTGTGATACATATACTCCATTCCTAAATAAAGTAAATTCGTTCCTCCATCCATGGACCCAGTGCAGGGTGAGTCCGTTTACCAGAAACGTGTAGGAAGAGGTTTTGTGCTGGTGGCTTAGTTTGAAACAATTTTCTTAGGTTGGTGGCGGAAGCGAGGGTGAGCTTTGTTTACTGGCGGATTTCAAACTTGGCGCTGGTTCCTAGGAGGAGGAGGTGGCGGTCTGGTCCTCGAAAAGCACCGCTGGTCGCTTGACATCAGCCGGCCAGGGAGCTGCCGATGGAGCAGGCTCAGCCGGCAACGCGTACGTCTGCTGCGCTCTGGAGTTTCGCTGTGTGAGCATGGAGAAGTCAGTTGGGACACACCTGCATGACCGTAATGTCTGAAATAAAGTTATTTTCCAGGTATTTACAGAATGCTATGTCCGTCGCGTGTATGGAGGGTGTGTGAGATAAGCAGAAAGGCGGCGCAGCGATTGTACAGTTATTATGCGCTCGCGAGAGCGAATCAATTAGCGGGCGTTCTAGTGCGGTCCAAACGTGCTGTTATATAGTCATGGCGGATTCCCCTGTCGAGCAAACTTTGCCGCCAAATGTGTAGCGCTGCGTTCTCGCTCGCACAGTGACACATGGTGGATGGTGAGCTGTCGGCATCGACACGTTTGAACGTGGCGCCAAAAGTGTGGCAGCGAACGGTCGACCGTTGTGTGATTCAGCTCCGAGGCAGACAATTTTGGCGGGAAACGTGCGGAGGCGACGAATACACGTGGTGAGCGGACAAGGGGCCACTGTGATGTCAAACTCGACAAGTTCCAGCGTGTACAGCGAAAACATGTTTACGTCATGGGAGCGATCGCTGGGCTCATCCCCCGGGCTAGTGGCCGGCTGCTTCACGTGACAGGCGTAGGCAGTGCATCCGCTGGCTGGGAAGGGGGTGGCGAGGATTTGAACTAATTCAGTTGGAGCACAGACGTCGTGGTGACTGCACTGCGATATCAAAGATGTGTGTGCTGACTGTGTTGGGGAACAAGTGATGACCTTACTGCTTGAAATAAAGTCTTCAGTCCCTTTCCCCTGCAAAATCAAAGGACGTGAATTACGTCACTATAAGTGCATTTTATTATTTGACGCGATTATCATAGGCTACCAGTGAAAGAAGATAAGTGAAGGAGAAAGCTCGTACATGTGATCAATTATGGTGCTGGGATTTGAACTTGTGATAGATTTTTGTTATGGATGTAAGGAAAATGGCTTTCTCACAGAGAAAATCGGACGTCTTGAATAAATAATAAATGATAATAGTAAATAGAAGTACAGTTTTCGAGAGAATATCATGCTGGAATTTGAATTTGGGGCAATTTTCTAGTGGAGGTAGGCCTATAATAATAAATGATAACGAAAGATAATAAATGATAATGAATGATAATAAATGACAATGAATGATAATGAATGTTAATAAATAATAATGAATAATAATAAACAAAAGTAAGGTTTTGCAGGCATTATCGTGTTGGAATTTGAATTTGGAGGGAATTTTCTAGTGGAAACAGGTCAATAATAATAAATGCTAATAATAATAAATGATAATAAATGACAATGAATGATAATGAATGTTAATAAATGATAATGAATAATAATAGAGAGAAGTAATGTTTTTTGCATGCATTATTCTGTTGGAATTCAAACTTCCCACCATTTTTTCTTCTGAAGGCTTAGGTTAGTGGACATAGCACAATTGGGCTATTTTCCCCTACAAAATTCAAACTTCCCGCTATTTTTTCTGAAGGTTAGGTTGGTGGACATAGTATAATTAACCTATTTTCCCGCCAAAAGCCGCCATCTTGGATGGCGTCATGCGATGTTGCCAAGTCTACATGCCGCCATCTTGGATGACGTCATCGTCGCCATCTTGAATAAATTTGGCAACAATGGAGAATGGGTTGGCACAGATTTAGTCCCCCTACTCCTGGGTTGCTTTACTGGTCTTTGTTGCTTCATCAGCTGTTTACAATGAAAAGCACAGGCACAACTTTATAACTTTAGTAGGTGTAAAACATAGATAAGGTTTACTAGGGTCTACTGTGAATTATCAGAAAAAATTTCTACCCATTTCATAACTTTATTACTATTTGGGTACTTACAGTAACGTATTATATCACTGACCGCGAATCATGAAAGTTGTAGTATGCGTTGCCGGCGATGGGCGAGGCATGACAGAGTCTCTCACCAGAGAGTAGTATGTCGTTAGTTGTTGCTTGTCGCTAGTCTGCGCTTGTCTGCGCGTGTCAACAGTAGTCTTGAGTAGTCTGTGTGAGTCGGTGGGAGTCGGCGCGTGTCGGCTGTCTGCTCTGCTCGGAACTCTGGTCAGGACTCTGGAGGATGAGTATTATTGTAGAAGCTAAAGAAGCCACCTTACGCATATCTAATAATGTATATTAACTGTCATTAATTTCTTTAAAAAAATGCCCCAATAATAATTTTTATAATATAAAGTAACATTTTTAAAGAAAAGCTTTCACTTCAATTTAAAGAATATTTCCAATGCATGATCATTCCTTCCAAGAATCAGAAAAATAATATACGCCAGCATTGCACGAAGCTGTGTTGAAAAATTTCTACATAAGAGCAGATATATTTGCAGTTTTTATTGAGGTAAGAATTTTTCCTTTTTTAGTCAGAATACAGGGCCGAGGCGCAGCGCTGCTGTCGTCATAAAACTTACCAGGTTACTGAATATTTTATTATTTCCGGATTTACGAATTTAATTTTGTGGTTACATTAAATGTGAATGCATTTCTGCACGGAGGCTGTAAATGGGAACTAATTTTGTTCAGAGGTTACAATATTAAAAAAAATTCATTTTATTATTATTTTTGTGGGGACGTTACACTTGGTTAATGGTTTCATATAAAAATTTTGTGGGGAGGTTACACTTGGCGACATCCGGCCAGGATCGTATTTCTTTGCGAATTTTCTGATAAGTTGTCATAAATCTGCTCTTATTTACTTAAATGTAGTTTGCATCTGGCGCAACGCATTTACAAATTTGTCACTCTTTCTTTCACAGATCATCGGCAATTTGTTGCTCTTTGTTGTAATTGTTTGTTGCATTTTGCATTGTCCTTGTTTCATTTGTGCTTAATTCTGAGTTGTGTAAAAATGCCGCGAAAACCTGTTAACAGTACATCGCGATGTACAATGAGTGAAATAGCCGACTCAAATAATTTGACCGATAGTACTTGCGACACTCAGTGTAATGATGACAATCCTCCACTTACAGACAATCAGTGCGTACTGACCACTAGTAATGATTTTTATCCTAGTGATGAGCAAACAAATTCGATTGTGTCGTATGTTAATTTAACGACAATTGATGACACGGCACGTTCTGTTACAATGAACGCTGCCCAATATAGCACACCCGATTTGCAAAATTTGAATTGTGAAGAGATGTTGGTCCTGCTAATACGTAACAAATTACTTTTATCACAAAAATCACACATATTTGGTCTCATTTTCAAAAGAATAACATTATAGTCAGAGGAGCGAGCTATAGCTGTAATTCGTCAAGTGTTTGTGTTTCTCAAAGTTTCATACAGTCCAAAAGAAGTTATTTATAATGACGACGGAACATATTACTGGAAAAATTAGTTTTCCTTTCACAATCATTTCATTGTTGTAGAATGTCATAATAAGAAAATTAGAGCTCCCACCATCAAAAGCAACACAGCCACATATAGAACATAGGTTTACTCAAGCACCAAACATTATCACAGATAAGGGGACTTCATTCATTCTGTCAATCTTTCCTCGTATTCCTCCGCCGTCTCCAGCTGTCATTGGAGATTCTGGATATTCTGTCATTCTTCGTCTGTCAGCTGAGCGCAAAATCCCTAGTATACTGAAAGATTCAATGCTTCATTCACACAATTACATTTGAGCGTCGTGTTCATGGCGGTATAATTATGGGTTCTTATATTCCTAATGGACTTTGGATGAAATTTATCGCACATGCCTGTAAGGGCACTGACTGTCACAGCACCAAACAAACACACTTTATCGCTTCACGTTCACTTCCCGTGAGGCAGCAAATAGCGGGTATGACGCAATACACTGACGGAAATGGAAGTGTCACGCCATGAACACCTTGAGCGGACGCGACGCCACTTCGATGTATTTTGGATATCATCATTGAAATTTCATCCGCGTGCGAGACTACTTTCAGCAGTTTCATTACGGAAAAAGGGCCTTCTTTCAGATGAAGAATGTTGTAAGTACATGTTACCTATTGGTATTGCTTAACGTTACCGGAAACATTCAGACTGAGTATGCATGAAGGAGTACGCATATGGGAGGTCAACATTCAGATTATCGCCAGATTTAAGATTTTGAGAAAGATCGAATGGTCAGCGTCAGGGGCATGGGCCATGGAACCGTCGGGTCGCACGGACAGTTGGCTCCAGCACAGTAACTGCAGGAGGAGCGGTAATGGGGTGAAGAAGAGTGTGAGAAGGCGAGAAGGAATGGCTCCTCCCCCAAAGGACACACTAGAAGACTGCAACTTTGTTCACCTGACTTTGACGAATACATGAATGAAATTGATTTGTGTAGCAGTTACAGTCCGTTTGCCAACACGAGCCCTTGGGGATAAAAATCAGCTGTGTTGATATGTCTAGTTTCCATGCTTGGATTACCGCTGACATCATACCACATCGACAGAGCCTCGTGAATCTAAAAGCGCTATGCCCAAACTCGTACGGGACTTGGTAGATTAATCTGCCACGAGTAATGAGTATGATGGGCAAACATCTGTTAGGCTCACTACGAATGTAGTGGTGCGGACATGTTGGGAATGTGGATCTCACGGGGAGCGTGCAAGGGATAAGTCCCTGCAGACGCACTATCCTCTGTGCCCGCGGTGGCTCAGATGGATAGAGCGTCTGCCATGTAAGCAGGAGATCCCGGGTTCGAGTCCCGGTCGGGGCACACGTTTTCAACATGTCCCCAATGAAGTGTATCAACGCCTGCTTGCAGCTAGGGTGTCAATTTAATTATCATTTGATTTCTAGCAAAGCTGCATGGTCATTGACGGTAACTGTTCTTTCGGGAACAGATACTACCGTCATATATAGTTTAAAAATTATAGGTTTCCGGCCTTTGACCTTCTTGTGCGAACGCACACTCTATGCCCGAACTCGTACGAGACTTGGTAGATTAATCTGCCACGAGTAATGAGTATGATGGGCAAACATCTATTAGGCGCACTACGAATGTAGTGTTGTGGACATGTTGGGAATGTGGATCTACCGTCATATATAGTTAAGTGAATTATGTTAATACTATGCCATTCATTAGCTCCAGTTTTGAATGATGACTTCTGATGGTTTGTAACTGGCCAATGAGTGCTAATGTTCTCTGTAAACAGATAATTTATGAACATTATTCTGTAATACTTCATACATGGTACAGAAATGTTCAGTAACTGGGCGATCAGTGCCACCAATTACTCAAATCAGTTGTTGGACTAGTGTAATTCTCAATGAAGACTAGTATGTGACTTAATGTCCTTCACCTTCAGACCTAATTACCAGAAATTACTGCAATATCCGTTTGTCCTGTCTACCCTCATGATCATGGAGCACTATATTTGGTTTTTGCACTAATTCTACGTTGGTGTACTTTACAAGAACGTGGTGTTGACACGACATGCTGTCCACCACCTTGAGCGATGGAGATGTTATTATGGTCCCACTGTTTGGTGTACCTAATGTAGTACTAAAATGATAACATGGAATATTATTACGACATTTCAGTGTCTTGGCTACACTGATTAATACTTCAAGGAAAAGAACTTCAGATTGTCTCACTTGGTGTTGTGCTTCTGTAGAAAGATATGGACTTTCAGTGCAGATGCGTGCAACCTAATGTGCTACAACCATGATGCAATCCTTCCCATTCCTTTCCTAGTTCTTGTAAAATGGTAAACACTTATACAATGCGTTTAAATTCTTGTAAAATGATAATGACATATACAGTGCGTGTGCACTTCATTTCATTTGTTAACAAGATCAGTTGTCCTAAATATGCTAAAGACTTATACAGTGCGTGTGCACTTTATTTCACTCCATGATATGTTATGTAAAAATGCTAAAGACTTCTACAGTGCGTGTGCACTTTATTTCACTCCTTGGTATGTTTATTTGTTGTAAAAATGCTAAAGAGTTCTACAGTGCGTGTGCACTTTATGTCATTTGTTAATATGATTTCTACTCATTCCGTATACATTTTGTGATTTGCTGATATGTTCTGAACTACAGTGCGTGTGCACTTTTACCATTTGTTAATATGTTTTGTACTCATTGTGTATACATTTTGTCATTGCCTGATATGTTCTGTACTCAGTGCATGTACACTATATTTTATTTCATGTTCTGCACATATATATATATGTATATATTCTGTGGTTGTAAAGTTAGTTAATTAAGTAAATTTGTTGCTCATGGCAAGTCCAATTGACTCACCATCGCTGCCAAATTTTTGCCCCCCCAGTGGAGGGTTATGTAAGACGTATGCGTTGCCGGCGATGGGCGAGGCATGACAGTCTCTCACCAGAGAGTAGTATGTCGTTAGTTGTTGCTTGTCGCTAGTCTGCGCTTGTCTGCGCGTGTCGACAGTAGTCTTTAGTAGTCTGTGTGAGTCGGTGGGAGTCGGCGCGTGTCGGCTGTCTGCTCTGCTCGGAACTCTGGTCAGGACTCTGGAGGATGAGTATTATTGTAGAAGCTAAAGAAGCCGCCTTGCGCATATCTAATAATGTATATTAACTGTCATTAATTTCTTAAAAAAATGCCCCAATAATAATTTTTATAATATAAAGTAACTTTTTTAAAGAAAAGCATTCACTTCAATTTAAAGAATATTTCCAATGCATGATCATTCCTTCCAAGAATCAGAAAAAAATATACGCCAGCATTGCACGAAGCTGTGTTGAAAAATTTCTACATAAGAGCAGATATATTTGCAGTTTTTATTGAGGTAAGAATTTTTCCTTTTTTATTCAGAATACAGGGCCGAGGCGCAGCGCTGCTGTCGTCATAAAACTTACCAGGTTACTGAATATTTTATTATTTCCGGATTTACGAATTTAATTTTGTGGTTACATTAAATGTGAATGCATTTCTGCACGGAGACTATAAATGGGAACTAATTTTGCTTAGAGGTTACAATATTAAAAAAAGATTCATTCTATTATTATTATTTTTGTGGGGACGTTACACTTGGTTAATGGTTTCATATAAAAATTCTGTGGGGAGGTTACAAAGTGACACATTCTACTACTCTAATCGAACCCTTAGCTTCAAGTACTCGTCACAAACGTACAGTCATAGGTACATGTAGACTAATGTACCTTTGAAACCAATTACCACAGGTCAAAGGTACATACATGCAAGCCTTACACATTCTTCTCAGTATGCAAAATGATTTGAATATAACGCTCACTCACACAGTGGTATCTGTTGTAGGCCGTTGTCCATCCGAGTCTGATGATTGGAACTCTCATCTGTCTGGAATTCTGCCCCATTTGACGTTTGAGGGTTCCTACAAATGGCATTTGGGGCTGTTTGCATGATACGGGACCAAGACGCTTTTTACTTCCAGTTCGCAAACAGGAGCGTGAAAGCAGCAGCTTTTCAATGCGTATGACCTACTCAGCTGACAAAAACGGCTTGCGCTGTATGTCTCCATCTTAGTTACAAGCGTTTACTACTGATATCCATTCATACTTAGATGAATTTTTCATTTTCCTGACAGCCCTTCATGATTCAGTCATTACAACGTGAGAAAATGTTTTATTTTTGAAAGATTAAAGTCGATAAGAGGATTTGGAAAGTCTATGTTGTGCGAAAAACTGTAAACTGCTCCCATAACTAGTGACAAATAGGACTTTAACTTCTGAGTTGTGCAGTAATCACGAATTCTAATGCCACAGAAAAAGCGGAAATGGAATTTGCTTCATAATTATAAACAGAAGCGGTGATCTCACGCCCCCCCCTCTCCTCCTCCCCGACACACACTTACGTAAGTTAGCGCAACTGAAACTAAATTACTCATAGTTGCCATCTCCTCCGACTCAAAAGACGCGACTTTTGCGTTGTGATCAGTGCGACTTCGGCGCCCCTAAACGAAGCTGCCTGTATCTGTTGCGGAGTGACAACAACACTTCTTTTCCACCACCTGCTTGAAATCTGTAGCAGCCATCGACGTAGCCTACCCCTATGGACCCTTGGACGTGTTTGTTTCACTGGTTCCGTATCGTCAACGGCGGTTTCTACCATCGGCTTATGCAGTGGATTAACTGTGCGCTTTCTCGGGGTTGTAAGCACTAGTGTACTTGGTTACGTGCGCAGGAATGCTGGGTGGCGTTATTTGTTATCCAGAAATGATTCAGAAAACCGTTAGTGTGGCTGCCCTAAGGCAGTTTGACTGTTTGAAGTTTATGATCGCAGTGGCCCCAGTCTTGCTGGTTGCTGCATTCAGTCGCAGCTACGTTTTGAGACTAGCTATAAGATGTATAATTTTTATTAACGCTTACCTCATGAGGTTTGATGTCTCAGAGCGCTCGAAAATTTTCGAACTCGCTATCCAAAATCAGTTATGGCGATAAGGTTCTATATTCTATAGCTGCTTAAACTGTCAACCCAGCAATGTTTTACAGTCGGTTGCATTCGAGCTCCATCTCTCTGGGGGTTCGTTTTTGTCTCATGCAACACAGAAAAAAGTGTGTGGGACGGAACAGCGTACAATTAATTTCTAGAGTTCCTAGTTTCCCACATCTGCCAAAACGCAAGTACGTGTTTCCCCAAGAATGGCCATTCCACTCTGTTACGCGGTGCTCCCGCCACTTCTAACCACAGACCGTACAGTAGTCATACTTGGCAGTTGGGAAGCGAGTCGTAATGAACACAAAGTTCGCATGATCTATTAAGAAGGGAGAGACTTGCAAGTGGTTTGGTCGTCGAAGTTGTGCCAGCAGCTGCTGGCTGCGCCATTTATCACGCGCTCTATGACGACGGCCCGCTGGGCGTCGTTATGAGCGGAGTCTAGCACTCTCCAGCTGTGGCCCCCCTGCAGAGCCAAACACTGCCACCGGCCGCTCTGCCGCGTGACGTCACACTGATTCCAGAGATATAACCTGAGGAATAGCCCTCCAGCCGGCCGCTGTAGCCGAGCGGTTCTAGGCGCTTCAGTCTGGAACCGCGCGACCTCTACGGTCGCAGGTTCGAATCCTGCCTCGGGCATGGATGTGTGTGATGTCCTTAGGTCAGTTAGGTTTAAATCTTTCTAGGGGACTGATGACCTCAGATGTTAAGTCCCATAGTCCTCAGAGCCCTTTGAACCATTTGAATAGCTCTCTCTTCCTGCATTCTGAAATGCGTCAATGTCTTCCTTTAATCCGTCCTGGTGGGGTTCCTAAACTCTCGAAAATTACTTAGAATGGTTCTCATTAGGGTCCTGTATGTGGTCTCCCTTACAGATGAACCACACTTTTCTAAAACTGTCCCAATAAACCGAAACCATTCCTCTTCCGCTTCACAGTCCTTATATCCTCGACCCGTTTCAAATCGCTCTGCTACTTCAAATGGTTCAAATGGCTCTGAGCACTATGGGACTTAACATCTTAGGTCATCAGTCCCCTAGAACTTAGAACTCCTTAAAGCTAACCAACCTAAGGACATCACACACATCCATGCTCGAGGCAGGATTCCAACCTGCGACCGTAGCGGTCGCGCGGTTCTAGACTGACGCGCCTAGAACCGCTTGGCCACAACGTCTGCAACTTCACGCTCAGGTATTTAGTGGAGGAGACTGTGTCAAGCATCACACTACTGATCTTGTATCCGAACATTACGGGATTGTTTTTCTTACTTACCTGCATTAACTTACATTTTTCTACATTAGAGCCAGCTCCTATTCATCAGACCAACGACAAATTTTGTCAGAGTCATACTGTATCCTCCTGCAGGCATTCAGCGACGCCTTCCCGTACACCGCAGCTTCATCGGCAAACAGCCAAAGATTACCGCTCACCTTGTCCGTCACGTAATTTATGCTTATGGAGAACATAAGCGGTCCTACTACACCTCCGTATTCCTTTCCTCTAGTCTCTGGCGGACACTTACCAACGAGGAGCGCGTACTGAGTCCTATTATTTAAGAAGTCTTCAAGCGACTCAAGTACCTGGGAACCTATTCCTATGCTGGCACCTTCGTCTGCAGTGGGTCACCGTGTCAAGATCTTTTGGGAAATATAGGAGTGTGGAATCCGCCTGTTGCCCTTCATCCATACTTCGCAGGATATTGTGTGAGGAAAGAACTAGCTGGTTTCGCTTTCTCAAACTATGCTGATTTGTGGACAGAACTTTTCCGTCTCAAGGAAATTTTGCTATATTCGAAATAAGATTACGTTGAAGCATTTAATGCGCTGGGTAGTGCAAATGCTGGACACAGTCTGTGTCACCGTAGATTAGAAATGCAAGAGCAGAATGCGGCCAGGCGCTATCTTGTTTAAAGGGAACGTCGTGAAGGCTTCGAAGATACCGCACAAACGCAAAACCTTGAAACTTGTAAAATGTCACAGCTACTGTCAAAATTATCGAACAATGGGCTACATGTTGTGTATTCAATGGCACCCCATATTTCTACGGCAGGCGCTAAGACCGTACGACTATGACGAATACAGTATGGCAAAGTTTGTTCTCTCTGGAGACTCCACACGAGGATATTTCCAGCGTGATAATGTACGTAGAATCAGTTACTTTCTGTAAAGAGATCGTAGTACCACTCCTGTGTGCACTGTAGCCATTCGGCATACCGGTGTTCCTGGTCCTCTGCCTGCCACGCATCAAGAAAAGCTGCAACAATGGTGGTCGCGCTGACAACCTGTGAAGCTACCGATGACGTCAGGCTGTCGATGTGGTTTCATTTATTTCTATTTGGAAAAGAAATTAAGTAATTCAAAAAATCTACAAGCTACGCTTTGGCCGCCTTGCGAAATAGAATGTTCATTCATAAGCCACGTAATGTACGATAGCGTATTACGTTACATAACATATTTTGTAATTTATTGTTCTAGAGTATACTATGCAATACTACACTTCACATCACTGCACTACACTACACTTCTGTGCTTGGTATTAGAAAGAAACTGAAGACTAGAAGGTGATAATGGGACATGGAGGTCCGGGAGTCGTGAGCACTGAGCCCATACAACTAGAACAATTGACAACTTCTCTTTATCACAACGTTCAGCCTGTACACGCCTGTAATAAGTACACTTGACAAGACCATCAAACAGTATGAACTTGAGACTAATGAGGAAGATAAAATCGGTTTTATAACTTCACATTCTGATTTAATCACTGAAACTGTCCATATTTTTTCTCCTATTTTTAACCAGGTCCTTTAGTCAGAATCTACTTAAAAAGTGCCAACTAAAAAAACTCTTTAACCAAAATGTTTGTACACAAACAAAATTCTAAGAAAATTTTAGAAGTTAAAAGAATTAAAAAACCTTATAAAGCAATCGAAAATTAGAAGCCATTCCAATAGGACACTAACAAACAGCATCATAGCTAGGCCAATTAATATTACGTGACTAAGGAACCTTTTAGGAGGGCGAATCCATTCAAGCAGTTTCAGGTCGTTCACTGTACATCAGTACATACAGACCAATGTCCCAGAGAACAGGTCGCGTAATAAGAGGAAAATGTATTCTAAGACAGAGAAATACTAGTCAGTGTTATTCGTGACAATGAGGTAGTACAGCCCCTCTCCCCCCCCCCCCCCCCCCTCCGCCCCACTCAAAAAACAAAAATTAAACGACACCTTGCCTTTTAATGGAACATTACCGTTAATTAAATCAAACCAGCTACTCAATGCACCGGTGAGGGGCACTGCGCAGTTAATTTACTAACGGCAAACATTGTCCTTTTACAAACAGCATGAGTACTAATTACAAGAAAATATAATTATTCATGGTGCAGGAGATAAATTTACTAACGGCAAACACTTCGCTATTTCGTAGAACATCAACATTAGTTGTAAGAAAACACAGTTATTCAGGGCTCGAAAGTGCTGTACAGGTAAGTTTACTAACGGGACCAACCGCTAATCCTTGAATATCATAGAAGCCACAATAACAGTTCAACCGTGATGCCTTCTAACCCTTGCCGAATACAGCTTTAACTTTAGGTAAGGACTGAATGACATAAACGCCCTTCAGCATGATGGGTCACAAGCACGAGTAATCAGTAATCTCATTGTAGAGTCAAAGAAACGCCCACACACAACGAGATTCGCCGATTCTAAAGTGACAGCCGTGTGGTTGCAGACGGCCTTTGATGTGACCCGCCACCAATTCCTCCCCTGTGCAAACCTTTTCATCTCAGAGCAGCACTCTCAACCTACATCCACAATCATTTTCTGGATGTATCCCTGTCTTCCCTCCAGTTTTTACGCTCTGCAGCTCTCTCTACAGCCATTCATGTAATTTCCTGATATCTTGACAGATGTCCTATCATTCTGTCCCTTCTTCTCTTGTCTTTGCCATATGTTCCTTTCCTCTACGATTGTGCGGAGAACCTCCTCATTTCTTAGCTAATTACTACACCAAATTTTCCCCATTTTTCTGTAGCACCCCATTTGAGATGTTTTGATTATCTACTGTTCCGGTTCTCCCACAATCCATGTCTCACTACCATAAAATGATGTGCTGCAAACGTACATTTTCAGCAATTCATTCCTCAAATATAAGCTTGCAATTGGTAGTAGCAGATTTCTCTTTGGTAGGAATGTCTTATTTTCCAGTGCTAATATTGCAACGTAACCTTCCAGTTCTGGTGGTGGTAAAAGTCCACCTACGTAGGTAGATTACCGTCGCTTTGATATGTCCTTCCGCTCCTGCAAGCTACAGTCTGTAGTAAATGGTTTCTTAAATTCGTGTGGTCCACGAAATTACTGGCCCCTACGAGGTATTGCTGGGTATTAATAATTTCTAGCGGAAGGTTTTAACGAACCGGTAAAAATTTGAACGCAACGGATAACGCTTTTTTTTTTTAACCACTACAGAAGGCACCTATACAGGGCTTAATAGGCAGTATATAGCTTTTATTTGCTCTCATGACCCAGAATTCGACTGTGGTACTGACTGCCACCTATTCTTTATGATGGACGAAATAAATAATCAGTCGATGGTAGAGATTAATTGATATTTATTCAGTACCGATGGTATTTCAACAACTAGTCGTGTTTCTCTTCCAATGTACATCATCAAAACCGGTCTCTAGTTAACATGGTTCAGTTTCGCCACGTAATTATGGAATGGGACGGAGGAGCGCAGACCTGGCTTCAATGTAATTTTATACAACCGCACAATTATTCCTAAACCCACGGTTATTACATTCAGTTGCCATAGATTACTCAGAACAAGTTCCGCAAAGACACTACAAGCAAATCTAGGTCAGGGTGGGAGAGTATTTCGCAAATCTTTATCAAATCAGTGGGCATTAAAATCCGATACTTCTCCTAGTGGCACGAGTATTTTACTTAACGCACAACATCGCCAACAATTCAAATCGTTATGGGGGTGCACAAGGAACATCACTTCAATGCAAATCGTTATGGGGGTGCATAAGGAACATCACTTCAATGCTGTTCAACCCACATGGCCAAGTTTCAGTAACCAACAGTAACCCAGAAAAATATGGACACACACGATTCGTCCTTCCCTATTTTACAGTCGCTCGCTGTCGTATGATTATTCATCGTGTACAATATATTTTCTGACCGAAACTACAATTTATCAATGCGGCGGTTGCTCCAAACGACCACGTGGCGCGAAAGCAAGTTCACAAAGAAAACACATGGAAAATAAATAAAAATCCCCAAAATATTACTGTAAATGGAAGAGCAGATTAAAAAACATTGAATGAGTGTATTTCCGTTAAGCACAGAGCAATAACGTGACCGTGAGCTTAAGGCACAAGGTGCGTTGTCTGAACAAGGCACTAACGCAAGATCTACTGACCTTCTAGTAAATTAAGAAAATCAATTCCCTTATGGGGTTCAGTGGTAATTTCTCACCTGATTTCATCTGGACTTCATTACAGAGCAGATTTCAGACAATCTAATACCTATGTTAACATTACCAAAACGAGAGCTGCGTCTCCATGTCTGTCCAGCGCCACGACCCAGGAACAAGTTCTCTTCCAACCGAATTCGCCTAACCGTTCCGCTTACAAACGTGGTGGGGGTGGCGCGCCAACCTGACAGAGCCAATACGTGCGCCTACGTGTCATTTTTGCCCTGACCTGGAAACTTGGTCTCTGCTACATTTGTTCACGCTTGGGGGGTTGGTACTACCCTACCCCAGAACGACCATTCATGCAGTGTTACAATCTGTGCCTAAAGCTTTCTGCTAGTTCACACACTCACTCATTTATACCGTTCAGGCCGCACAAAAGAAAGGAAAACGGGAAACGTGGTACACAACATAAAAAAATTCAATAAATAACACTGTTTAGTCCATTCTCTCGTTTTGGACACCAGCTGAGGTATTACCTGCAAGAGAAGAAACTCTTGCTAATAATTTCTGCGTGCTAGCAATTTAATAAAACATTGGAACGGTACAACAATTCCGTTTCAATATGACTACTATGTCCTCCTTACTCCACCATGAGTTATTCTGTTGCTTAGGTAGCAGAATTCCTTTTCTATTCTTCATTATTTTATTCTTGTCAGCGACGTGAATTCATGAACTGTTAAGCTGATAGTGAGGTAATTCTCGCACTTCTCGGCTCTTGCTATCATCGGAATTGTGTGGATGATATTAATCCGTAATTCTGATGGTATTTCGGCGCTCTCATACATTCTACGCACCAACGTGAATTGTTATGTTGACGCTTCTCCCTAACGATTTTAGAAATTCTGATGGAAGTTCATCTATGTCTTCTGCCTTCTTTTGATCTTAAGTCATCGTAAGCTCTTTTTTCTATCTTCCGTGTCGACTACTGTTTCTTCTTCCATCACTTGATCAGACGAGCTCTCCTTCTAAAAGAAGCCCTCAATTCAAACTTTACATCAATCTGCTCTCTCCTTTGCGTTTAACATTGGAATTCCCGTTGCAATCATGTTATCATCCTTTCTTTTATTTTCATCGAACGTTATTTTCTATGTGCTGAGTCATTCCTTCCGACAATCATTTCTTTTCCGATTCTTCAAATTTTTCATGCAGCAATTTCACTATAGGTTCCTACTTATTTGATTCCTAAGTCACTTGTATTTCAGTGTTCTTGAATTTCCGCGAACATTTCATCGATCAACTGAAGTATTTCTTCACTTACCCATGGTGTCTTCGCAGTTATCTTCATTGTACCTGTATTTTCTTTCCAACATCTGAGATTGCCATTTTCAGAGATGTCCATTCCTCTTCAAGTGCACTCACTGAACTAGCTACTGAGCTTTACATTATCGTTGTATCTATAACCTCAGAGAAGTTCCACATGTCTCTTTACTCCTTAGTACTTCCGTATACCACTTCTTTGTGCGCTCTTTCTTCCAGACTAGCCTCTTAAACTTTAGCCTTCTCTTCATTAATACTAAATTTGATCCGAGTTTATCTTTGTTCCTGGGTACGTTTTATAATCCCATATGTGATTTCGAAAACTCTGCCCGACTATGACGTAATGTAACTGGAATCTTACTGAACTACCCAGTCTTTTCTAAGTGCAATCCTCCTCTTATGATTATTGAACAAAGTGTTCGCCATTACTGGGTGAAATTTCTTGAAAAGTTCAATTAGTCTTTCTCCTCTCTCATTCCTGCTATCTAATCCCTGTTCACCTGTAACCCTTTCTTCCACTCCTTCATCTACAATCGCAATCTAATCTCTCACGGTTATTATATTTTTCATCTTCCTTTCATACTGATATAACCGTTCAATTAATCTTATGTACGTAGTCTACCTCTTCAACTTCTGATTGTGACGTCGCCATATATAACTGAAATACTGGTGTTGCTGTTGGTTTCCTGTCGACTCTGATGAGAACAACCCTGTCACTGAATTGTTGACAGTAACTCACTCTCTACCTCACCTTATTATTCATAACGTATCCTTCTCCGGGTATACAATTTTCTGCTGTTGTTGATACTACCCTATACTTGTCCGACCAGAAATCCTTGTTTCCCTTCCATTTCACTTCACTGATCAGCACTGTCCCTACCATCTTCAAACTTTTGACATTCCACGACCCGACTCAAAAGAAGTTAAGCTTTCGTTGCTTATTAAATCTATTTGCCGTGGTCACCCCCACCCTTTCCATTTCTCAGTCCCTACTGAAAGATCCGAACAGGGACTGGTCCAGAATGTTTTGCCAATGGAGAGATCATAAACACACTTTTAAATTACAGACCACATGTCCTGTGGATATATATTATGAGTTTTCAACGCAGTTGTGTCCATTGCTTTCTGTATCCGCGTGCTGTTGTTGATTGCGCAAACTTACTTGCTTACGTGCTCAGTAGAGGGAGCACAATGGATCAGCCTTCGTGTAGTGTTCTATCACACGATATACTTTCCTGGAAACACGACTAGCTCTTTTACACGTCACTCTGTGCTGCGCTCAGCGCTTCCTAAGCCAGCATCGACAAGGGGCCTAGTGTTTCGCTGCGCTCTCTCCTTGGCGCGCATGCACTAGTACTCAAATCCCCACGAGTGCCAGAGACGCTCTCCCGTTAAGGAACCAGAAATTCAACGCCCTGTGGCAATGAGTATCGATACGACGTGTAACAATATCCTCATTTGTCTGGACAATAACGCAATGGCATTCTGAAGCACTACTCAGGATTCAAAGGGACTGTGCTGTTATGCCACCAAAAGTTGCAAGGGCTCCAGAGTCTTAGGAAATCCTTATTGCTCGTCCTCGAGGATCACCTCCCGGCTGCTTCCAGAAGATTATTATAGGCCAGTTTCACACAGTGGCGCTTCTCATTGTCACGATGTATGGCCTCATCCTGGTTGTCTCTCGGCTATGTAGGCTTTCAATCCGAGTGCTCTTATTTTGGTGGTCATTAAGGTCCACTTGTGGAAAAACTCATTTCTTATACACTCCTGGAAATTGAAATTAGAACACCGTGAATTCATTGTCCCAGGAAGGGGAAACTTTATTGACACATTCCTGGGGTCAGATACATCACATGATCACACTGACAGAACCACAGGCACATAGACACAGGCAACAGAGCATGCACAATGTCGGCACTAGTACAGTGTATATCCACCTTTCGCAGCAATGCAGGCTGCTATTCTCCCATGGAGACGATCGTAGAGATGCTGGATGTAGTCCTGTGGAACGGCTTGCCATGCCATTTCCACCTGGCGCCTCAGTTGGACCAGCGTTCGTGCTGGACGTGCAGACCGCGTGAGACGACACTTCATCCAGTCCCAAACATGCTCAATGGGGGACAGATCCGGAGATCTTGCTGGCCGGGGTAGTTGACTTACACCTTCTAGAGCACGTTGGGTGGCACGGGATACATGCGGACGTGCATTGTCCTGTTGGAACAGCAAGTTCCCTTGCCGGTCTAGGAATGGTAGAACGATGGGTTCGATGACGGTTTGGATGTACCGTGCACTATTCAGTGTCCCCTCGACGATCACCAGTGGTGTACGGCCAGTGTAGGAGATCGCTCCCCACACCATGATGCCGGGTGTTGGCCCTGTGTGCCTCGGTCGTATGCAGTCCTGATTGTGGCGCTCACCTGCACGGCGCCAAACACGCATACGACCATCATTGGCACCAAGGCAGAAGCGACTCTCATCGCTGAAGACGACACGTCTCCATTCGTCCCTCCATTCACGCCTGTCGCGACACCACTGGAGGCGGGCTGCACGATGTTGGGGCGTGAGAGGAAGACGGCCTAACGGTGTGCGGGACCGTAGCCCAGCTTCATGGAGACGGTTGCGAATGGTCCTCGCCGATACCCCAGGAGCAACAGTGTCCCTAATTTGATGGGAAGTGGCGGTGCGGTCTCCTACGGCACTGCGTAGGATCCTACGGTCTTGGCGTGCATCCGTGCGTCGCTGCGGTCCGGTCCCAGGTCGACGGGCACGTGCACCTTCCGCCGACCACTGGCGACAACATCGATGTACTGTGGAGACCTCACGCCCCACGTGTTGAGCAATTCGGCGGTACGTCCACCCGGCCTCCCGCATGCCCACTATACGCCCTCGCTCAAAGTCCGTCAACTGTACATACGGTTCACGTCCACGCTGTCGCGGCATGCTACCAGTGTTAAAGACTGCGATGGAGCTCCGTATGCCACGGCAAACTGGCTGACACTGACGGCGGCGGTGTACAAATGCTGCGCAGCTAGCGCTATTCGACGGCCAACACCGCGGTTCCTGGTGTGTCCGCTGTGCCGTGCGTGTGATCATTGCTTGTACAGCCCTCTCGCAGTGTCCGGAGCAAGTATGGTGGGTCTGACACACCGGTGTCAATGTGTTGTTTTTTCCATTTCCAGGAGTGTATTATAGGCTGGTCTGTTGTCAAAGACGTTCCTATTCTCGTGGATAGAATCTTGTTGAATGGCACACTCCAAGACGATATGGACCTGAATGCCTACTCCTCTACATTTTCAAGTATTTATGGTGCAGTTGAGAGGTGGGTACACTTTGGGGCTGGTAATATTTCGTGCAGTCGAACATGTAGAATGCTAACGAATGCTAACGACAGATAAAATGTGACAACTGCACTTGGAATCATAAGGTCACACATGGCAATGATTATAGGGGCTGTACTAACCACCTTTGAATGCTCTTCCTCTATTGGGTTTCTGTATCTGGAGATGTGAAAGGGGGACGTCACGGCGTCTGCAGCAGAAGAAAGCGAGGCAGTTAGAGGCCACTAGAATGGTCGCTCCCTTGGAACGAAGCTGGCCGTTTATTTTGAGAGGTGGTGGTTCTTCTCATACACGATAGGGAAAAAGCGGTAGAACCGGCTTTGTCTGAACAGATGCCCATGCACTGGAACTCAACGCCTCCCAGCCTAGGACAACGCGGTAGGACACAGTTATGGTAGTAACAAACCCCTCTCCTACGGCTTCTTCCAGTCCAGCCTGTGGACAGCATAGAGTGGCCACGGGAAAAACTCACTAATTCCATTAGGCAATTCAGAGAAACGCTGTTCACAGCTTGCAGGAGAGTAGGCTCCAAACGCAGATAACATGTTCACAAAGCAGACTAAAACACACCACTGTCTCTACCGTTATTGTGGGGTTGATGACTCGCCCAGCCAACACTAAGAGGGCAGAACCTATTTCTTTCCTTTTGTTTTCCCATGGTGGCAAAGTCGCACCGTTGAGAAGTACATTCCCTGTCATTGGTAGGTGTCCATCCTGAGTTCCTGTTTGAGCAGAGCCGGGTGGTAAAGAAAATGACTGAGGAAGTATTGAAAAGCTGATGGATAGAGTAGGAGAGACTCTACACAAAATATAGTTATTCGATATTGTTGGTGCAAAGCAGGAAATTAGTTGCGAAATTTGAGGCGCACGAAAAGCTGTAATCACGTGAGGAGGAGTGAACCTTTTTGACAGTCGGGAATGGACTGTTCAGTAAGCAAGGTACACATTGGTAATTGAACAGTCGAGTACACAAGTTGCATTCGTAGCAACAGATCTCACACAGCAGTGAAAGAGGGCCAGCTAGATTACTATGGTATGACGCCAACCGGCGCAGCGCGCAGTAAAATTAAATTTCTCCATCCGCGTGCTAGTGATGGATAGGTGTGATAATTCGTTCAGATGGAAGTGTAATCGTTCATAACGTTCGCTCTTCCCCAGTGAGAGAGTTGTCCTCATTCACAGTCAATTCCTTGTCATGCAGTCACTACATACGTACTATAACATTAAGTTCTTCTTCAAGTCTGATACGGAGCCGACATAATCTTATATATGTCCTTAATCATCTCCACAACATTGTCAACGGATAGTAACGCTTCGTAATGTGACCCAAGATTTATAATCAGAAATTGGATTGTCAATAATGAATGGCTAATCCTTGCCAATTTTAATGTTCTTTATGAGAGAAATTATGAATATTGTTCGCTTTCATGTCTAGCAAGTCCCACGTCATAGGAAGGGCTTATGGGAGACTCAAAGAGACTACACTGGCGATACGGTGCCTAGGGCACGTTACACCAGGTCGCGTTATCAAGATCCACTCCCTTACTTCATTAATTAACACCGGACTCCGCGCGATATCACCCAATCAGAGTCAGAAAATTTTAAAAGTTCTATGGCTGCGTGTGGCATCATGTATCGATCCTACCGCGTGGCGTATCACGGTTGGTCATGGATAGCACGTTTCCGATTTATTCCTAACGCCGCTCTAATCGCTGATGCCATGCATCACTTGCGTAAGAGTGTCAGTCTGCTTTCGAGAAGTTGAAATATGCTATGCTCAGTGATCGAAGCCTTGTTCATTTTGATCTAACCAAATCTGTGGTCTTGAACGTGGATGCTTCGTCTTATGACAATGGTGCAGTTTGGTCACATGAATTTGGTGCTGTTGACAGTACGATTGCCTTTGAGTCGAAGCTGTTGAACAAAGACCAATGTAATTATTCGCAAATGAAAAGGAGGCTCTTGCCATTATCTATGTTGTCTCTAAGTTTCGCCAGTATCTTTTTTTCAGAAAACTTTACTTGGTTTCAAAATGCAACTCCAGGCGGATGTAAAGTGAATGTGGACAATGGAAAATACTCAACGCGAAAATGAAGATTTGGCCCTGTCTATCCCCTGAAGCAGATCTTAGGATCTAATGGTTCAAATAGCTCTGAGCACTATGGTACTTAACTTCTGAGGTCATCAGTCCCCTAGAACGTAGAACTACTTAAACCTAACTAACCTAAGGACATCACACACATCCATGGCCGAGGCAGGATTCGAACCGGCGACCGTAGCAGTCACGCTGTTACGGACTGAAACGCCTAGAACCGCTCGGCCACCGGGGCCGGCGCTCTTAGGATCTCTTAATGATGATATTATTTCCTCCTTCTTGCTCTTTAACATATAAACTGCAACATAAACACAAATGAATGATTAAGAGAACTAGTAATAATGATAAACGCTGTTTCTGCTTATACATTTATTGTAGTTTGAAACCCCTTTATATATTACAAATGTTTATATATCTACTTCCAATGGGCATAAAGAGATACAAATGATTTCCCAAACTAATCTTACTGATCAATTGCTCAAATCTGCCCCTTTTTATGGCTACGCGATCTAATATACACTGCTGGCCACCGTAAATGCAACATCAAGAAAGACAAGAGGTATCACAACAAAATTTATTTTGTAGATAACATGTTGACCAAGTATTAAATGATTACGTTTACAGACGTCTGTGACATGTGGTTCCTGCCAGAATCAGTAGCCAGAGTAGCCGCCATTGTTGGAGATCACCGCTGCCACACGTCTCGGCATTGAGTCAAGAAGACGTGGGATGTGTTCCTGGGGTACAGCAGCCCAAGCAGCTTCTACACGTTGCCAAAGATCATCTGGTGTGGCAGCTGGGGATGTAATCTGGGTCACTCGTTGAGCAACCATGGACCACATGTTTTCTATCGGCGAAAGATCCGGAGAGCGAGCCGGCCAGGGAAGCAATTCAATCTGGTTATTGACGAAGAACCTTTGGACAATGCGTGCCACGTGTGGTCGCGCATTATCCTGTTGAAATATGGCTGTGGCCGAGCCCTGAAGGTAAGGAAGGACAACTGGCTCCAGCACCTCGGATATGTAGCGCCGGCTATTTAAAGTACCGGCAATGCGTACTAGAGGCTTGCGAGAGTAATATCCAATACCGCCCCATACCATAATACCCGGTGCAAGACCAGTGTGGCGGTGCATAATGCAGCTTTCCAGTATCCTCTCTCCACGGTGTCTCCACACTCGAATCCGACCATAGTGGTGCTGCAGACAGAAGCGTGCCTCGTCAGTAAAGACAACGTCATTCCATTCTGCCGTCCACATCCGTCTGTCATCACACCATTGGCGACGGAGACGTCTGTGGTTCTGCGTCAATGGTAGACGAAGCAATGGACGTCTTGCGGACAGACCACTCTGCTGTAAACGGTGTCGAATGGTACGCGCAGGCACTGGATGATGCGTTACGGACGCAATGTGGTGTGCTATGGTTCGGGATGTCACTGAGCGATCCGTCACTGCCATGCGCACAATTTGCCTATCAGCACGTGCAGTGGTGCACCGAGGAGAATGCGATCGACCACGTCGGTCCGTCGTACCCTCCTGCATCCAACGGTCACATATCCGCATTACAGTCGTTTGGTTTCGTCCAACACGACTAGCGATTTCTCTGTATGATAATCCACAATCTCGGTAAGCCACTTTCCTTCCTCTGTCGAACTCGGATACTTGATCAAACGATGTTCGCTGTTGTCTACGAGGCATAACTGATCGTCTTGTGAAAGAACCACAAGGTAAACACACGTGCCGAACGTACACTCGTCGAAATCGCCAAGCCTTAAATGGCGCTATGAGGTGGCGCCGCAGGCGCGCGTGATGTACGTCTGCGCTGAAATTATAATCAGTTGCATATCTCATCGCTGCAAACCCATGGTGTAAATTTCACTTGATTCGGATGCTTCCTTCAGGGTGTTGCATTTACGGTGGCCAGCAGTGTAAATAACGCGAGATGACTGACATCATCTGCTTTCCAAACACTAGAAGACACTGCAGTAGAGTCCCATTAATCTGAACTAATTGGGACCGCACCTTGTTCGGATTACCGATTTGTTCGCACTAGCCGGAATTACAGTGACGAGTTTCTAGAATGAAGTATACCAAGCAGATAAGTAGGTGCACCATGGTAACAAATGGGAACAAGTGTGGGAGCAATGGACTATTCTCACTCCCTACCCTTGTTGTGCATTGTTGAGACCTTTGAAGTGTCTGAGGTCAGTGCACTGCCAGTTGGCTCGCAAAGCGCTTGGTTATGTTAGTTATCGATCGCTGGCACGCGTAACAGTTGTATTGTATTCGTTCAGGTTTAGTGGTGTACGTATTTTCGCTATGAGTAAATGGAAACATATGTTAACTTTCAAAGAAAAACTGAATACTCTGAAGCCGATAGACGATGGTGAGAATGAACCTAAACTGGCAACGGGACTGGGTGTTGGTAAAGCAACCATTTGTGATTGGAAGAAGAACCGAGTGAAGCTTGAACAGTCCTGTGCAACGTCATAGGGAAAAACACTAGAAATTCGGCAGACTTTGAAACAGTCCCAGTACGATAAAGTGGATAAAGCTCTTTTCCTTTGGTTTACGCAGGAAAGAGAAAGGGGAACTCCTTTCAGTGGAGCACTGTTTCAGGAGAAGGCTGTTTACCTGAACAAGTTAATGAATAGTGACGAGTACGGGTTGGTTGGACAGATTCAAAAAACGTCCGTCAGCTAACAATTACTGGAGAGAAGCTTCCTTCTGACCATGATGCAGCGAGGAATACTGGGGTGAGTTTCAAAAAATGATAAGAGAGGGAAAGTATTCTCCCCAACAAATCTATAATGCTGACGAGACTGGCCTTAATTTTAGGGCATTGCCAACAAAAAGCCTGGCGTCAAAAGCAGAAGACCATGCTCCTGGTTTTAAAATGTGCAACGATCGTGTGACTTGCAGGAACGCTGCTGGTAATAACAAGTTGCCTTTAATGCTGGTCGGCAAATCTGCTAGGCCCAGAGCTTTTAAAAACTGCAACATGAAGTCCGTGCCCGTATATTATCGCAACTAGAAAAAAGCATGGATGGATGATAAGCTGTTCAAAGAATGGTTTCGCGGTCAGTTCGTTCCCTCTGTTCGACGGTTTTCTAAGGAAAATCATTAGTCTCCCCGTGCAATCCTTCTGAATGATAACGGGCCATCTCACCCCAGCACTGAGGAATTAAGTGATGGAGAAATTGTGGCGAAGTTCTTGCCGCCGAATGTTACACCACTTCTACAGTCGAGGGACCAGGGCGTACTGCAAACATCAATACTGATTTACAGAAAACAATTTTTAAGAATGCTGATCCAAGTATACAGCATTCCTTTAGTGGACAAAATAAAAAAGACCACTGTGAACTATGTTGTATACTGGGCCGCTGAGGTATGGCAGAATATTTCAAAAAATACTCTGAGAAAATCGTGGAGAAAACTGTGGACATCTCTTGAATTTCCGGATAACCTAGTTGAAAATGAAGAAGAAAATCTACTACAAATGATACAGACAATCCCTGGATGTGCAGAAGCTAGTGAAGGAGATGTCGATGAGAGGATGGCAGTGGATTGGGCATGTGTGGAGAACCTTACTGACACTGATTTAGTTGCTGCTGTGACTCGAGACCAGGAAGAAGTGGACTGCTGTGACAGAAGTGACAGTGAGCCTGAAAGCGACAAAGGAGAGCTGGTGCCACACAGTGACACAGCAGAAGCCCTTTACCTAGCGCTACGTTATTTGGTGCAACAGTCCACTGTTACACCTGCTGATTTGATGTTTATGAGACGATGGCGCAACTATGCGTCGTGTAACAGACTGTCTTCACTACGCCAAGAAACAATGACTTAGTTTTTGTCATCTAAAAGTAGGGATAAAATGTTCGCCGTATTTTAGTAAGTTTGACAGCTTTTCTTTCATTGTTATGCATTGTATAAATCTAATGCTTTCTTGCCAATTTTTCTAATACATGTTTACTGTGTTGTATAAATTAAAATAGTGTGCGTGCACAGCAGTTTACCGCACAGTTTTCCATACTTAGACTACCAATATTCATGTTCGGATTAACCAAACGTTCGGATTACCGGGGTTCGGATTAGCGGGGGACTGCTGTACTTTCAAAAATGAACTACAGTGATGTGTAACCTCAGTGGAGATAAAACTTTCATGATTATAGCTGTTTAGCTTTATAGCCCTAATAAGCCGAAGCAATTAGCAATATCACCGTATGTTCTTTATCCGGTGCGTCGGAGTAACGGTTCTCATATATGTCTGCGACGATGGAAGAACTTTAGCCACAAACTAAAAAATTCATTCAAACACTAGGACGGTAGAAGATGGTCCTCTGACTAGTATAATCTAATACTGTCTTCTCCTCTCTGTATTCTACAGACAAGAAATGCCAACTCCCAGCCCCAAGTACAGAATTCACATAACGTCTCAACGTGAGTATAGACAGAAGAAGTGCTCTCAATCACTGAACACTGCGTCCTCAACAACGACTCCCTACCCAGAGGCAAAGTCCAGAATCGTATGAGTTCGCAGCAGTACAGTGTCTAACCGTTCTAACTATAAAATCTCCTAAGAGCAAAGTCAGGAAGTCTTTCTGTACCAACAAAAGCTGATACCGAGCGACCATCGAACACGGGCGCTCAAAACGGAAGCCCTTTTTCTCTCCTTCACTGCCTTCCCAGCAAAGCTCGGCTCCCCTCTCTCTTAATTGCAGAAGGCGAATAATATTCTCGAAACCACAGGATATTCTCCCTCTCTTGAGATTCTTCCAAACGCTGACCAACCATATTTTAGTTTTTTGTCGTCCAGGGCGGAAAGTTTGAGAGGAAATACCTATACCCATTAATCATGAATTCGTTTCTCAGAGTAAAAATCCTTTGAAATAACCCAGCCTGCTTGATTACCGAGGTAACGCTTCCTCATTCTTCTCTGTGGCGTCGAAGATTTTCAGAGTTTCTGAAGTATTATCCGATTATCCTTCTGGCTCCGCCACAACACCGGCTGGTCGCCGCTGTATTGTGCTTCAGCACTCAGGTGCCCCGACCGTCCGTCTTGGGCTACTTTCTGTGTTAAGCAGGACCAACACAGCTGTGCAGGGTTTTCCACCCAGGGCCTGAGTTACACCTGCCGTTTCGTTTCCACTAGTATGGACAATTATTCATTAAGCTGTTTTGTTAAGAAAGACAATCCATCACCTTTCATGCCATAAGCATTAACAACTATTTACAAGATGTAGGTGACAGTGTCGGTTTTCTTTAAATATTCAAATATACGATGCACAATCTACCAAATGATACCTAATTCCGGTTGTAAATCACAGCAAAGTATGTAGATGAGTGCTTTTAAGGTGCAAAATTATAGCCACCTTACGGTGACTGACCTGAAAGCTCTATGATCCTTATTTAGCCCTTCTCAGTCAGTCCAAACTCGCACTGCGCAGAAGCTGCAACAGTGGGCTCTTCTTTTATCAAATTACCGATATTAGAAAGTGTACCATCCCGCTTCTAAGCATGCTAATACATATGCTCTTTCTCACCTCACTGTTGGCTCAGATTCAACATTCGCGAGTCCTTTGCTTGTTGTTGCTACATTGATGCACAAGTCATGGATGCTTTGCATAGCTTTCCCCTTAATCTCTGGAAAATAGCCTGAGCCACAGCAGCAGATTCTGGTTTGCAGATTTTTCTGTTTCATTACATCCGTTCTGGTTTGCCACATTCAGCCAGACAGCTTCATAACTCTGTTCAAAATGGTTCAAATGGCTCTGAGCACTATGGGACTTAACATCTTAGGTCATCAGTCCCCTAGAACTTAGAACTACTTAAACCTAACTAACCCAAGCACATCACACACATCCATGCCCGAGGCAGGATCCGAACCTGCGACCGTAGCAGTCACGCGGTTCCGGACTGAAGCGCCTAGAACCGCACGGCCACCGCGGCCGGCCCATAACTCTGTGGTTCGCTGATATTTTGCCCATTCACTCCCCCTTGCGATTCACCAAGATGCCATTATGCATCGCATCGTCATTGGCCAGTCACGTGTTGTGGTACCCCAGGATCTCCAGCCTGATGTGTGCATTGTTTGCTACACCAAAGTCACTGAAGCGCCGCTCGCACCAAGCAGTTGTGACGTCATTGCACTTGGCATGATCTGGATGCGCCGACTGTACAGTTGACTCTCAGTGACAAGACTGTGCTGAACATCGGTCAGTCCCTTCTCAATAGGTCTTTGAATGGCCCAAATCTCAAGCACCTGGGAAAAGTTTGCACTTGGAGTTGACAGGTTCTTACTGGCATACACATTGGCTCATCGTCATTGACATTTCCAGCAAATTTCTCTGCAAGAAGGTTCCTGTGCACTCTACTATGGGTCGATCAACAATCGAGGCCTTGTCGTCGATTTTTTGTGTCGAGGAACTGTGTGAAGTGATTGTGACTGACAATGGAATTTGAACAGTGTTTTACCACCTATGACATCACCCACGCCTTGAGTACATTGTTTCACTCAAATTCCAACGGTGAAGCTGAACACTCTGTACGAACATTTAAGCAACCGATGGACTAACTTGAGGCCGCCCAGACCTGATATGGTGCTCTGTGGCTCTTCTTGTCTTCTTTCTGCTCCCAGCCATGCGTCGGTTTATTGCTGGAGGAGTTGTTAAATGTATGGTAACACAGCACCTTGCTTCAGTTGCTGCATCCACAATGGCAGGCAATGCCTCCCCCCCCCCCTCCCCCCTCTCCCCAGACAGGCAAAGTATCACACTAACGAATCTTTTTCAAGTTTTATGGTGGACTGAGGGGCTGGGACTGAGCCACTCTTGTATGACGAATTGGACGTTTTATGTTTATCCTTCAGGGACCGAGAGGAATGCTGCTACACCACCAGAATCAAATTCATCCTTAATTGCTTTGTCGTACCACAGGGTTTGTGCTTTCAGATTCTGTGCCTGCCTGGGCGCGGCAGCACTCACTAAATCTGGCTAACGTGGGCCCCGCGCCATTGGGGCCATTTCCGGAGCCAAGGAAGGTCGACGCCCTTCCACAATCGCCGCCGTCTCCACAGCCACCGTCATCTGGGAATGGGCCCCTCTTCTCAGCGGTTATCCCACGTGCTGCCTTGGGTCTCTCTCTGCTGCTATAGAGATGCCTCCATCTTCGTTTGCTGCTCTGATTCTAGATGTGGTTTTTCAGCTGGTGTTTGCCAGGTCACTAGTGGCAGCTCAGCATCAGTCTCACTTTCAGCTCCCGTCTCGTCACTGGTGCCAGCATCCAGCCCTCCCCGCCATCTTCATCCACTCATTTACACTACACGATGACAGTGAGGAGATTTTGGGGCGCGAGATGTGGTATCATCTATCGATATCACCTCAAGGCACATCGAGGTTGGTAATGGAATGACTAGTTTCCGTCTGACGCTGATAGCTGTCATACAGGATAGGTGGACCAAATGGTACACTTTCACTGAACCACACCCCAATGGCTCTTATCATGAGAGCCCTCTGCCGCCGCGATAAAGGATGGCCAGTGGTAGTCGCTCAGCCCACTTGCACATGGAGCTTTTCAATCACGACACCTTATGTTGTATGAAATGATAATTAAATCAAGACCCTAAGCTGTCGACAGGCGTTAATATACATCAACGGGGACAGCTGAAAATGTGTTCCCGGCCGGGACTCTAACCCGGGATCTGCTGCTTAGTGCGACTGCAGGGATTTACCCCTTGCACGCTCCCTGTGAGACCCACATTTCCAACTTAATGTCCACATACTACATTCGTAGGGCCCCTGCCCATTACACTCATTACTCGCTGCAGACAATCCTACCGAGTCCCGTAAGAGTTAGGGCAATGCTTTTGCATCCAGCACGAAGAAGAAGGTCAATATCTGGTTAGCCTTAACAATATGAAGATGGTATCTGTTCTTTCTGACATGGAGTATACGATTGGACCTGACCCTTAAGTGACAAGTGGATGCTTAAATGCACCTCCTAATAATATATGTTCTTCTTAAAAATAAGGAGGAACAATATGCACAAATGGCTACAGAGGTCAGTATTAAAGTCTCGGTAGCGATGAAAATCGTAGAATACACGTGTTCTTTCGGAGAAGTATCGTTATATTTGATGGCGGCAAGTCAACAAGTGAGTCGAATTAAAAGACATTATTTCTATTTTTCTTAACATACTCCACCCAGTGGGTTATGGTCCTCCAGCAGCATCTTAACTCACGATTCCACATTCTCCGGTTTCCACACAGTCTTCAGTAACGTATCCCATATAAACAAACCATAGAATCTTGGGCTGTTGAAATTTTTTTCGTAGAAACTTGAACAGATCTGTATTCATAAACAGTTTACCCACATGGTCAGCTAATGTTTTTTTTTCATTTATGAATAGGACTAATCCATTCTTGTATGGTGTCAGATGTGGTCCTCTTCTGATGGCTGCAGCTTCCATCATGCCTCCTCTAGCTGCTCCTGGGAGTTCCGTGCGTTCTTGGTTGTTGTGGCAGTGTCCGCAGCACCACCAACCAGCGAACCCATCGCTGACTGACCTGTGGGGGTATGAAAGAGGAAAGAAATAATTCCGCCTAATGTTGGTCTTCGATAGAACCTGTGGTGCTGTAACTGATCCTATACGCTTCAGGACGCTTTTAGCCACATATTTCGATAAGAGTACAGGTTTTTAAGCACCCGCGCCTTGGATTCTTTTTCTTCTTCGGTGCACGACGTGTGGCGTTCATAACTTGCTTGAAATTCATACCAAGCCCAAGTTAATTTTCCCATTTGTGGTTTTGTCAATAAAAAATGATGCAATGCGCTGCTCCTACTCCAATATCCTTTCTCACGTCTACTGCCTTCGCTTTAACAGGTAAAATTCAATCTGCAGCGTGATGTGCTGGGAGATCTTCATGTTTTCTGTATGCAGTTTCATGTTCCAAACATGATTCGTCAAGCAAGTTAATTTCCTTGTCAACATGAGCCGAACGTTTTTGAAGCTTTGTACAAGGCCGGTGCCCCGGAACGTGCAGTTCGACTGGGAGTCACCAATTATAAAGCAAACTGTCAGCGTCGATACAGCTGTTTTAAACTCGGGAAAACGAAGGAGTTTAACTAATGCTCTATTCCTTCGACGTCATATGATGAGCTATATGAGAAACACGTGTAATTATGAGCTCTTATGCAAATTCCTCTGTTTAAAAGCATAAGGAAATTTCAGTGCCACTGCTATCCTTTAAGGTGCAAAGTATGGTATTTTTTCTCTGGACTTTCGAAACTGTGAATATCTCACTCAGCTACATTGGGAGATATGACCACTCAAAAGCTGTCTTGTGTTTTAAGATATGCACCGAATCAGCCACAATAAAATTTTCTTTACGTGGATCCAACATTTTAAAACGATAGTATACCGTATGCACGAGCCTATTATCAAGAATATCGATGGGTCTTGTTTTTATTGTGCTATGTTTTGTTCGATTATATTGCGCAATTATTTCTGTGAGGATATCTATCCATTTATATGATCCCCCAATATTGAAACACATTCACATTTAAGCTTTTCTGCTCAGATATTAGACGATACACGCCTTCATGGGGAGGGGGGGGGGGGAGGGATGTTGAGTGGTGATGTATCCCAAAACCGCTGCTTCACGGGCTTGAAATAGAATAAATTGTAAAACTTTACATAAATTCTAAAATTTTCCACTGTGATTGGTTTGGAAGTTGTCTGGGCATCGATTCCCTATCTGCAGCATACGCTGAAACACATCTCTGACGTCTCTCTCTGTTTCTGTTTTATTGGGTAACGCCCACACAAATTTAAAGTATACATCGCTGACCACTAAAATATATATGAATCCTTTACTCGCATATGAATATTCCAGCATATCTATAAGGGCAACCTGTCATAAGTCATCCATAACCCTTAATTATAACTTGCCTATTAGGGTATGTCTTGCATGCTGGTTTGTGCAGTTCTCGAACTACTGTCTCCATTCTTATTTGATTATACCTCTCTCTTTAAGCTCGGAGAAAACTAAAGCAACCTCATTCGAAGCAGCAGTAATACCAGCAGGGGCTGATGTCATGAGAAGTCGTAGTCGATCTATTAGCTCATTTGGATCGACGATATATATATATATATATATATATATATATATATATATATATATATATATATATATATATAGCATGGGTCAACTGTAGACTCTTTTACGCTGGATGTCAATTCCATCAACAATGCTATAACGAGCATCTAATGGAAGTTTTGTTATGGTGCTGTATTTCACATAGCGCAACTTTCCCGCTTTCATATATGCACAAGTCAATGACAGTATTTCGCCGTACATCTCCAGATCTTTGGGTGAATAATTTACAATTTTTGTTGGATGTAGGGAAACAAGGTTTATTAGGACAATTGCTTTGGAATTCCCCATCACATACAAGTATTGTTCTTTCTTTGAAACTTATAGACTGCGTGCCCAAAATGTACGGTTTTTCATTACTGACACTGCCTGTTTTGTCTATCCTAGCATCCCTGTAATGGTTAATGAAATCAGCTACTCTGTCGTTGTTGTGTAGTTTCATTGAGAGTTCATTGAGAAATTCAGTAAATGGTCCAAAAGTATGCCTCAGTGTCTGCTCTCGATCAAAATGTCCCAAACTTGGCAGCTGTAATATCCCTTAAACAGCCTTCTGTGCTGTGATGACCTTTTGGTTTGTTCATCCCTTTTTATATACTAAGCGGACTCCTTTGCAAGGTGCACCTTACATACATTGTTCAGTTCTGTCAACATCTATAGTTAAGTCGTTTATGTTATTTTTAAGCAGAGTAGCTCTAGCATTTAATTTGTTCACCAGTCTCAGAAGGATCTTGATACATGACTCTAGATCTTTAGCATTACTTTCGAGAGACAGAAATTTTCCATCTATGTATAGACAAATTCAATGTCTATGTATACCACTCCTCTCAGGTGGAGTGCCCTTGATGCATAAGAACATGTCCATGGAGCAATGTATACTAACGTGTCCACTCCTGAAAGTTGCATCTCTAGCTAACGTCATTAATGTAAGCCTTGTCACTGTCAATACAATTCTTCTGAGCTGTTGACTGAACTGTCAACATATAACACAGTTAAAAGTTTTGGCTGCTGTTGGAAGTGGCTTTCCCCAGAGCTTTGTGTGAGCTGACACAACTGAGCTCAGCACAAAGCCCTGAGGAAGGCCACTTACAACATTGGTGGCTAAAACGTCAGATAATTTCATATACTGACAATGCAATCAACAGCCCAAAAGAATTTTATTTAGCATCATTCAGTTTTCTTGTTTTATCAGTAACAAGAAACCTGTACTGTGTGTGATTCTAGAAATCTACACATATCTTTATAAATTCATTGACTGACATGTCAGTTCTTGAATGAGCTTGATAAATGTGCTTAAAATTCGACCTGCCTTACAAACTTCCAGCATGCTGGAATAATTTTACGTCGGCAACTTATGTTAATCAGTACAATGAAAAACCAGATAAGTGGCCAATTTCACTTCTTTTATTTACTCGATGACTGGCCTCAGGCCAAGAACCATTTCTGATCATCATAACAGGTAGTCAAAAGGGTATTTCCGATAGTACAAAAAACCATGTCTAAAATATATACGAATTATGAAGTGCAAGGAACAGGTACTTCGTAACATGTATATATTTTTGGAAAGGTTTTGCATTTTAGGAAACGTCGTTTTGAATATGTGTTATGACGATCTAAAAATGGATCTTGGCCTGAAAATAATCATCGAGTAAATGAGAAAAGGGATATTAACACAACTTTGGCCGGATTTTCGTTGTACTGCCCAAATTGTCTTGTTTCAAGGCTATAATGGAGCTTTGCATTATCCTTCACCAACTGTTTCGAGATTCTGGAATATATACCATCACTCACAAGACGACCAAAACAGAGGCATCCTAGAATTTGATTCTCGTATTCCATAGCAACATCGTCAAATATGAACAATATGTTAGGCTTTTTTTCTGGCTGAGGGGACTTATTGCTTTGACAGAATTTCATGTATGTTATACCATCGACACCTTGCAGTATCTTTTGCAGCAGCTGGTACTTGGGTTGAAAAAACTGTTTTGAAAAGCTCTAATCGGACTCAATGTGGGTGTGTGAGAACATTTACCTTGCGACATGTGGATGCACCTACAATTATCACCTGCATATTATGAGGTGGGAATATCCAATTCTTCGTCTTCTTTTGTTCCTCTTTCACACCATCACAGGAACAGTCACTTACAAGAAAGTCTTTGTACCATGGATACTTTACCTGCTCTGTCAGATACTCACTACACCAGATTTTGATCTGCAATGAACTTTTATATCAAATATATATGCCCAAAGCGTATATATACATACACATAAAAGTTGGTCTCTCATTCAATTTAACAATGACTTCAGATGCTGACTGTGGTGATGGGATGATTCAGACAGCTTCATGCTGCTGTGGTATTCTAGAAACTGGAAACTGGAAACACTGGCAGCAATAACATTATTACGAGAAGTATGAAGAAAATAAAACATGGTTTGCAGTAGTATATACACATATATATTCAGCAGCAATACATTGGCTGCACTACATCAAAATAAATGGTTGGTTCTTTCTATATCTTTACAACATTACATAATTTAGCAAATAAAGCTTTCATGTATCCACAGAAGTCAGTGGGGCAGAAGTCAGTGTGTATTTCTTTCAAACTAATAGGTGTTTAGGTGTTCCTTTAGCTTCGTCTATTGACATTCTATTGACGCAGTGTTCCAAAAAAAAAAAAAAAGGTTCAAATGGCTCTGAGCACTATGGGACTTAACATCTGAGGTCATCAGTCCCCTAGAACTTAGAACTACTTAAACCTAACTAACCTAAGGACATAACACGCATCCATGACCGAGGCAGGATTCAAACCTTCGACCGTAGCGGTCACGCGGTTCCAGACCGAAGCGGTTAGAACCGCTCGGCCACAGCGGCCGGCAGTGTTCCAAACCGTCTGCATGCACACCGTACATACAGAGATATTTCAAAATGTCTTTATAAACAGTTTGAACACTAGGCAGCCATCTGTTCAGTCTTTCCAACACAAGGGTTAGAAGCAAGATTGTAAGTGTTGAGTACTCCAGATAAAAGGATTGACCTCTAGATCTCACCTTGAGTGCTGCGCCATTGCACAATGATGTTATCGATAGCGTGAGGCCAGCATAGTAAATGTTAAGGGTTGAACGAGATGGAGAATACTCGGAGGTCATCTGTTGATTGATGTAGTGTTCTACAAAACGGTTGATCCCATTACAACTCTATAAACCGTACTTTAAGACTTCTCAACGCATTTTCAATCTCTAACACAACACGACCGTCCCTGTCCGCTGAATATTCAATACCAATATTTAAGCACTTTTAACTGCTGGATATTAAATTATAAGTTGAAGGGAAAAGCAGTAGACTATCTGGAGGAATTGGCAGTTCCCCATCCACAACATCAACACTCTGTCCTTGCTGTATCACTGGAATGTTCTGGGATGTTTGGTCTGCTGGAGACCAGTACTGACCTGCACTATGTGATGTAGGACCCCAACGCAATTCTTCTGAAAGTCAGGGAATGGCTGTCTGTCTTCATTACACATATCAATGAGCAGTATTGATGAGAGCAGCTCGTTGTCCTGCTACAGCATGCTACTCATTTGTGCTAGAAGATCCCACAGTGCTGCTGCCACTGCCCATCCCGACACGCCATAGGTCGTTGCCAACAATAGCTGCTGCTGGCCCAGACATGCTGGAGCGCGCTCCAGGTCCTGAGAGGCCAGTGTCTGCTGCTGGTTTGGACATGCCAGAGGTCGCTGAACAAAGAAGGAGAAGAAACTATAATCATCCACAGACAAAGACATGGATTTCAACAAAGACATGGAACTAAATCACATATACCCATTTTTACGCTTTTTCTCAGTTGCTGATGGCACAGCATAGTTCTTTCACTGACTGCAACTTGCACTGCATCCAACTAATATCCCCCAACGTCACAATCATGTGACTGCTGAAGCCTTATGCTTTCCTCCTGGTTGTTACCAGTTTTCAGTTGGGGGAGGTGCCAGTGCCACATTCCTATTGGTTTCTGGCGGAACAAAACCCATTTCAAGTGGCCTCTGTGAACTAGCTCAGTACAGCCCCATACACCGGGGTGAGCAGCTCTGATTCATTCAGCCTAGGGTAGCCGAATACGACAAAGTTGTCTCCTGCAGTGTGGAGTGACCAGGCATTTCACGAAACACGAACAGCTCCAGCAAAGGCCATAGTCTCTATGAATTGCAAAATGCATCTTCAGTCTATCCCGCTGCATCAGCACTACTTGCTGAAAAGTACTGCCCCTGCACTTGTCCCAGTCTGGTCCCTTTAATCCCACAAACCAACCTACACTTGTCCATTATCACCTCCTTCCATTCCTCGTGTAGGAGGCTCTGGCCACAGTCCTCAGCTGCGTGCCTACAGGTAACACACTTATTAAACTCCTCTGTGTCCAACAGCAACATCTCGTCAATTAAACACATTTTCCACTAAACGTAAATAAATAGATAAATACCTCACATCCCCCCTCTCAAGCACAGATTGAGTTTTTTCCCGCCAGTTCACAATTAGTTGAGGAGAGAGAACCATAGGACAATCCAATATATCCTTCATCTCCAGCAGCTCAGCACAGACTGTGTCTTTATCCTGCTAAAGTTCATGCGGTGGAGGGGAGGGGAAGTGGGGGAGGGTAAAGGGAAGGGGGAAGTGGGAGACGACAAGCAGTGTGCAGGAAGGGAGTGGGGGGTGGTGATGTTACCAGTGTGACACTGTCACATTTACCCCCCAATGGAGAGGAGATGAGAAGAGCATTCTGCGACAGCACCCATTTTGAATAAATTTGCCAGCAATGCAAACTGCGCCAACTTCTGCTTTGTCCTTCTGCATAAACTTATACAAGGAAAAGAAGAGAGTAATTCCTCATGCCGAACTGCCAAGTATAACGAACTTCGCAACTGAATAACCATCGAAAATGAGGGTAAGGAAGGGAGACCAGCGTCCTGTAAGATAACTTCTTCCTGGTCGCCTCTCACAAAATCAGTCATTCAGACAATCATAATCAATCGTTGGCGAAAAATGTTTGCACTAGAGGCTCTCATTGGTTTATTCGAACTTATAAGCAGAGACAATGAGCCACATGAGCCGCCACATGCAGATATGGGTGTGGTGAGATCCAGCCATAAAGGCAAGGCAAACGGTCGGGAAAGTAGAACAAATTTTTAACGATTTTCACTAATTTCAGTCTTCGTTCCGTAGACTTGTTTGCAGTAATAGGCTGAACATGTTTTCATCTCTGACAATAGATGGATACACTTATCCCTCTGTGGATTTTGCTATCTCTATGCACTAACCTTCAGTAATCACGGCACGACTTCTGCGAATGTAAATGTTTTATGCAGATGCATAAAATCACATTTGGGATCGCTTGCCCAGATTTGAAAAGAATTTAGCTTCATATTCGCATTTTCAACGATTGTTAAACCACTTGTTTTGGTTTTTCGTATACTAAGCCAAGTCAACTGAGATACTTTGTAATTTTGAAGCCAAACTAATTCCCTTATCATTGTTTTGGTGGGTAATGATTCTGTATGTCACATTTACAGAGCCATAATAAAATATTCAGTCAAATATTCGATTAAAGAACCCCATCACTATCTCTCAAAACCACCAACGACTTACATACCCTCCGTGCGCATGCCAGAGGAGAGTGTGGAAAACGAGGGATCAAACCATAAACAGCTTTTTCTGCTTCTAATCAAGATGAAATTTCGTAGAATGGTTTAATCTGTCCACTGTGGTTACACCCTGTATATCAAAGCAAAACTTGAAGCCACACTACACTCGCAAGGGTGAGATCATGTTCAGTGTGGTTTGCATGCGACGACATCCTCAGAAAAGGTTCGAATCATCTGAGGAGTGCCAGCAGTGGCAAAATTTGTCATGAACGTCGTTCTGTTGTGCAACGCACTGTAGCCTATCGTTTTCGAGTACGAAATGTGTGGAAATGAACGCCGCTAAGAAAGAGGTGGTTTCACTGATGCCCTTTATGCCATCTCCTGCCGCCATCTCGTGTCGATTCTGAGCGACGGTATTTCCGAAATTTTTCCTCGGCTACTCCCAACAAACCTACGTGATTTCAGTGGTGAGTGTCGCTGTTCTGACCTCCATCGCAAGGGCGTCAAACGAATGGGTGAAATGTGGGTAAGAGGAGACTTGGCGACCTTCGCATCATATGACACGTCCACAGAGGCATTTGGCCATGTCACATCACAAAATACCTTACAGCTCACATGAACTTTTAATTTGTGGCCTTTGTTTCGCATGTGTCGGCACCTTTCAGTTTGAAGCGTCATTAAGTCCGATGATGACGTCGCAGGGCGCCAAACTTTCGCGCCGTTACATATGAAGTTTGTAGTCACATTTGAACATTTCAAACTTCTGCGTCACAACAGGGGTCAGTTAAGTGATTTTCAAATAGTGACCATTGAGTTGCGCAATGTATTATATCTATTCCATTAAAAGGTCTAACAACTGCAACAAGAAAGACGTTTACTTCTTACAATATCCATTCCCCAATTTTAATTGCAATACTAATTCTCTCTTGAATGAATGTGTACTGTACTGGGCGACTGTACAGATAAAAAATATGAAAGAAACAAGAATATTATGTATGTTTATGAAGTTAATTGCAGCTCTTCTCCTAACAAAAGTCTTGAAGATTCTCTGAAAATATTATTAGTATTGTATCTCCAGCAATAGAGAGTCGCTGTAGGAAGAAATTTTCTTCTGAACTCGGCGATATTGATCCTGCACTGCACAGCTGCGGTGATATACGCAAAATCTCGAAGAAAAAGGGGAGGGGAATGAAAATGGCAGCAGACCCTTAAGCGTCGTAGCGAAAATAAATCCACGTCCGGGCTATTGAATTTTACTTTTGACAAAAGACGGCAGTGTCGCTTGTCGCTGGTTTTGATCCGTGTTAATACAAATTCGATGCAGGATCATGAAATTATTTTTACCACAGGATGTAAATCTTGCTGGTAAAACTTAACCATACATAATGTGCAATGTGAAGTGTCGGGTTTTTAAAAGAATGAATTACCTTTTCCTGTTTATTTGTCTTTGACGATGATTATATTCGCCGTTTCGCTCTTTCGGATTACCATGGTTTTTAATCCTTCCACCCTTTCTATATGGACACCAAACATTATAGGCACAATTCTGATTGCAATGGCGTACTATCCCTTTCATACAACAATATATACCTCTCTACACTACTCTAGGAAGACAACACTAAACAAAAGAATTGGAAGTTACATCCAAGTCGGCTAAGCCAGAGATACAAGGTAAACAGTTTCTTTTTAGCTTCATTGCTGCCACTCGCAGCCACTATATCTTTGAGTATCATTATTAACGTCTTAGTTGGGAGTATAGTCTGGTCTATCGGCATCAAACGTGGTTGATTGTGTTATATGCGATGTAAACGGATGGGTACTAATTACAGTAAACGAAAGCAAAACGTCTCTCCCACGTTGTCAATTTCACCGTGTTCATACGCGCGTTGTAAGACAGATAATATTTCATCTTAATGGATGGTGTCTTGAAGGGAGGATATAAGATGAACATCAACAAAAGCAAAACGAGGATAATGGAATGTAGTCGAATTAAGTCGGGTGATGTTGAGGGTATTAGATTAGGAAATGAGACACTTAAAGTAGTAAAGGAGTTTTGCTATTTGGGGAGCAAAATAACCGATGATGGTCGAAGTAGTGAGGATATAAAATCTAGACTGGCAATGGCAAGGAAAGCGTTTCTGGAGAAGAGAAATTTGTTAACATCGAGTATAGATTTAAGTGTCAGGAAGTCATTTCTGAAAGTATTTGTATGGAGTGTAGCCATGTATGGAAGTGAAACATGGACGGTAAATAGTTTGGACAAGAAGAGAATAGAAGCTTTCGAAATGTGGTGCTACAGAAGAATGCTGAAGATTAGATGGGTAGATCACATAACTAATGAGGAGGTACTGAATAGGATTGGGGAGAAGAGGAGTTTGTGGCACAACTTGACCAGAAGAAGGGATCGTTTGGTAGGACATGTTCTGAGGCATCAAGGGATCACCAATTTAGTATTGGACGGCATCGTGGAGGGTAAAAATCGTAGGGGGAGACCAAGAGATGAATACACTAAGCAGATTCAGAAGGATGTAGGTTGCAGTAGGTACTGGGAGATGAAGAAGCTTGCACAGGATAGAGTAGCATGGAGAACTGCATCAAACCAGTCTCAGGACTGAAGACCACAACAACAAACAAGAACATCTTATTCTCTCGACGCGATACTGCAACATGCACTGGATTATATGCGGCAATGTTGGGACGAACCGTCTACTCGAGAAAATGCACCTACGCAGTATCTAACAAAGCACTCATACCAGACATGCATGGTAAGTAACTTGCTTCATGCGTCGGAAACAAGGCCTACCCAATCCTTACAAAAGCTCTCCAGATGCGAATCTTGTCGTCCATCCGTTAAGTATTGAGGAAGGACAGGACTGGAAACGAAAAAGCTGTCTTGAATGTTCGGCACAGTAATCCTATGGCGGAGCCTACCGCTCTAGCTATGAGAAATTAATCGAGTGATTGGAGAGAAATCACATCGTAGGATCGTGCTCTTACAGACTATACCCATCTCATGCCCGCGTCATAGGGCTCCTACGACCGTGACGTGATGAAATTTGATTCAAACGGAAACCACTGAGATATACAAGCTAGTATGCGAACTGCACACTGTCGCTGCTTGACAACCTAAATTAGACGGCATGATGAAGCCGAACTGGACAAGCTGAAACAGGATCCTTTATTACGTTGTCGTAACTCACGCAGATTAAATGTTACAAATACAAAAAGTTGTTCCATTGGACTATTTACCCATAGATGGTGAGACGGCTATTCTAATAATTGTTATCATTTATTCACTACAATGATCTTTAATTTAGAAGTTGTTGCCTTTAATATATTTCTAGAGAATATCTGTTTTATGTTGCGGAAAGTACAGGGATGTTCGTTGCTTAGCACTGATCACATGCTAGATGGCTCTACTATTCACTTTTACCATCGTTTTAAACATCGTTGATCACAGTCAATGAAGACTGGTTTCACCTACAATAATTCATCGCTGATGTTGTGTTGAAATTTATCAGGTACAAACCGGTCTGTGATTTCGAATGCATTTAATGATCATCTGGGCTGGCAGACGTTGATTTGATGTATTCTATCTCTACAGAAAAACCTCGAATATCATTTCAAACCAGAGTAAAAAGAATGGAACCTTACATAGTTTTAAGTGGAAAATACTGGCAACTGAATTATTAAAATGATCTATAGCAGTATAATGTAGCGCTTTTTATGGTCGATGGCGTAACCCGGAGCTGGCAAAGCGTGGTTCGAGAGAGTTCCGCCCCCTCCCCCCCCCCCCACCCTACCTCGCTCACCACATCACCCTTCACCCGCCGAACTCTACTCGGATGTTGTCGTCACGGCGTGGTAACTGTGTTTTCATATGAGGAGTGGGAGAGTAAGTGTTTTTTCGTATACAGTTACAACGAAAAACTTAAGTGTTTAATATGCAATTAATGCTTAAGTCGAAACAAAGATATTATTCTTGCCTGATATTTCTCTTCCCTCCGTGAAGCAATACACAGGCGTCTCCCTCATGACGATGCCCTTTTGTACATAAATTAGAAAAAGAGGTACAATAATTCCCTGAGCCATGAAATCATAAAAAATGATTCAGATCGCTCTAAGCACTTAACATCTGAGGTCATCAGACCCCTAGACTTAGAACTACTTAAACCTAACTAACCTAAGGACAGTACACACATCGATGCCCGATCAGGATTCGAACCTGCGACCGAAGCAGCAGCGCGGTTCCGGACTGAAACGCCTAGAACCGCTCGGCCACAAAGGCCGGGCATGAAATCATAAACAAAGCAGTTTAACTCCATCTAAGCCGTATGCTTAAAATTAGTCAAAGCTAGGAGATGCTTCAGCGACAGTATCCTTGTGAAATATCTGCAATAGAAATTGCAAAAGCATTAGTTTCCGATTATACCGCCGTGTATTAAAAACACTGCTTTGCCACTTCATGATATTGTACATAACATTAAAAAACAGTTGAAAGACCAACTGTTGATTTTTTTTTTTTTGTGGACGAGAGTACTAATCGAACAGATATTTTTTTGCTTTTGTCTAAGAAAGCCGACTTTTATGTACATGAAGAGCTACACGCCTTAGTTCCGATGTTTAGAATAACAGATTTGGATAATTGTAGTGCAGTTAAAAAGCATGTTAACAAAACGCGGTTTTAAAAGTTGCTATGCAATATGAACCGATGGTGCACAAGCTGTGGTCGGTAGCAAAAATGGTTTCGTGGGTCAATTGAGAAAAGATGGAATAGCCAACTTTTTCATTGCATTAGTCGTCAGGAAGCACCATGTGGGAAAATGCCGACTGCTGTCGGCAATGAAAGATGAAACGAAAGTTACGAATATAATGCGCTAAAGGAATCGGTCACTATCTCAACTAAACAATTTTTGGAAGAAGTGGACACTGTAAAAAAGAGACATACTTCTCCACTCCCAAATTCTCTAGTTGAGTGCAGGAAAATGTTTCACTCGTTTCTTTGCCCTTAAAATATTTTTTTCAAATTTTTGAATAGAGAAGTAAAATCGGATGATACGGAATTTAAAGATAAATTGAATTAGCATTTGTACCAGATTTTGGAACTCATTTAAATTTTGTAACTTGAATTTGCATTTACAAGGAAAGCAACAAACTACTACTTTATAATATGTTTACACATATTAATGGATTTCAGTCTGAAGTTAAGTTGTTTAAATTGCAATTAAGCTACAAAAATTTATGTTTTTCCCGATTTAATGCGAAATGAAACAAAAATACAGGGAAGTATAATTGTCAAGATGTAGTTCCTCATACAAGTTTCATATTCGTTTTCAAAATTTAAACGTATGCAGACGGATATCATTTTGTCGCACAGTCCTATGAAAATTAATCTTGGATGTATTTGTGAAACTCTCAAGTAAGTTTGTAGGTTATAAAACGCTCCGTTCATGCCATTCAGAACAGAAACACATGCCGAATTTTTTTAAATCATACCACAAGATCGGTAGCCAGAAACTACAGACTTCATTCTTAAAATAAAACCTTTTTTCGTGTCAACATACATTTGTTAAAGTATTATTTTTTCAATTAATACATTAAATCTGCACAACGTAATGTGGTGTCGAATGAGTCGCTGGAACATGAACTTCGTTTTTCTAGAACGGAAATAGAAGTCGAATTGCATAACTTGCAAGACCACGTTCAATAAATCTAACATAAATATTTAAATATTTCATTAAAGGAAGTACAAGAGTTTCAGACAAATAACTAAATAAAAGTCAACGTTTTAATAGTACACTTGTTTTGGCGTTTACGTTCATGGAGTTTGTATCACAGGGCTTAAAGTCCATGATAATTGACAGTCGTCCGGCGTGAGGCTCTCGGGGCCGTGACGTCACCGCACGAGTTAAGCTGGAGGGGGAAGCACACCCTGGAGAGGAATGTGTCGCGAGCCCTGCTTTGCCAGGCCTGGCGTAGAACAACCAGTTTGTTTCTGTTGGTAAATACAGATTTATGACTAGTGGACACTGGACGACAAAGTAACAGATGAGGAATGATATGGTGGAACAGGCACACACTTCTCCGTTCACGTTCAGCGTACACTCGTCGGTACACTGCCGAGAAAACTGTTTCTGAATGTCATGAGGTCGCTGGACGACGCTGAAGGGCAAGTAAAACAGAAAACGGCCCAGGTAAACGCACAGAGGATGGAAAATGGAGCGCCACAAGTATTCGTGCTGCGCAATTACACTCCGAATTGGCACAATGCCGGTAAAAAAAGAGACGAAGGAATAAAGCGTAACTGGGGCAAACGCCTTGCTCCACGCGAGAGAGGGTAAGGGTGGAATAAAGCACCGGGCTGCCAGCGCCGAGCGAACAGCATTCCTGCGTAGCGTAATGAGAGAAGCCACGGAGGAGATACGCATGCGCCACCACTAGCTTCACCGAAGGCAGATGTGCGAGAGACAGTGGCAACAGATGACCGACCACGAAGACATTTCCAAGCGTATGCGTTATTAGGAACGGGTCATCACGTACATATGTGCGATACTGGCCATCGGACGCGTAAGACGACACCGACCAGTATTATCATGACGCAGAGATGGCTATAAAGCCAGACAATCGGTGCCCGCTAATTGAGCTAGCCACGGAAAAAATCAAGACCAGTTGCCTGGATTCTGTTTCGAAAGTGGCGATAGTCTCGACATCCACTAGCTAGAAACTGATGGAAAGTGGTCGCAGATTAGTGGAGATACTTGTTAAAAGGATGTCATTGATTCCTGTATTTAGTGCGAGGAAGAAGAGAGAATAAAAGACAGGTCTTTGTGCGGCCAAGCGATGAAAGAAATGATTTTAAGCTTGATGTTGTCGGCTGGCATTGGATTTCATAATTTCAATGAAAATTTTTTGTTTTATTGTTTCGGATATTATCGGTATTATTATTATTATTATTATTACTGATTCCGAACCGGTAAGATTTTTCTTATAATTATTGAGCACTTCTAAACTAATTGTGTTGGAAGAATTTTACTTATGGTTTTAGTGATTGTGTTCGATAGTACTTTTGATAACCAGTAGTGATATAAAACACAACAGCACATGAAAAAGCTACTTCTTACTGATGTTAGTCTCCCATTACTAAACATAGGTCCTAATTTGATTAACAAATTTCTGAGAATGTAGGTCTGGAGCTTAGTAATGCACGCTGGTGAATCACGGATTGTGGAATAATCAGGAAAGAAGAGGATCGAAACTTACAGAAGAATGTTGCGGATTATGTCGACTAATAAGATAAGAAGTGAGGGGATTCTCTGCAGAATCAGCGAAGAAAAGACAAGGCCATGATGTCCATTTAGACATCAAGGAAAAACCCTCATGATTCTATAGGCAGCTACAGAGTGCAATAAATCTGTCGTTGAAGATAGTGATCGCAAGATACGTAACAAATAAATTAAGACGTTTGTTATAAGTTCTGTTCTCTGCTGAAGAGGAAGGTTGGCACAAGTGAAGACGACGTGGTAATCCGTATTAAACCAGTCAAAAGGCTGACGACAAAAGAAACAAATGAATAAAATGTTCGGAATAACATAACATGACAAAAATGGAATGGAATGGTGCCATCTGGAGTTCCGTTAATGTTCACATAGAATCAATGAACAAAAGGTCCATTTTAAAATCGCTGATTTTATATGAGAAACGACTTGAAGAATCCGTTACGGTCTGTCAGAAGATGAACGCATAATATGTTTATAAAATGATCATTGGATTTCTCGAGACTATAGGTGCTAAACGAATGAAGATAAACCGGGATGAATCTTAACTTACGTGTAGAACCTAAACGTTAACCTTGATGGTAGTGGTTGGTACACGTGGTAGCTGGTATTGGCCCCCTAGTACTCGTTTGCTTGTCTGTTTTCCTTGTAATTGTGAGATCTGGTGAAAATATCGTTTTTCAACGTGGTAGAGCACCAATGCAGTGGCAATTGCATGTATGAGCATTTCTTGGCGAAGTGCAGTGTCTGCAATGGACTAGTCGTAAGAGGCGTAGGGTCATATTTCACCACTAGCCTTCAAAGCGGCCTGTCGTGACATCTAACTGCTTTGTTGGGATTTTTCTAAGAAACCATCTTCGTGCCTTCTCATCCTACAACATTGGTAGAACACCGACGTGATATAGGAGCCGAAGTGAACACAGTAGCTCCACACATGCTCATAGAAATTGGGAACTAGTTTGATTATTGCCGGGCTTTCAGTGGGCGAAAACACTGCGAACTTGTAAAAGATAAGCGAAAACGTTGAGTCCAGATGTAGATGTGAAAGTACCAGAAGGCTGCATCCTCACACATGTTAACTAAATACCCTGGCAAAATCTGATGGTTGTTTCGAAAATAAAAACTATGTAGTTCTATGCTTCACTTAATATACGGTGACCATATTTTTGGAAGCCGAAGCTGAGACCAACATGGGTGCCTGTACAGGAGGGGTTACAGAAACCGTAACCTCCCTCCCCCCCCCAAATTGTTATACTTTATTACAGTTTACACTGAAATAAGTAACAGGCATCAAATGACAATACTACAAATGTAATGTAAAACGTAAGACACATTCACGGTTACTGTTTAATAATGATGCACCAAAATATTAAAAGTCAATAAAACATTTGTTTAGATAACTACATACAACTTTTAAAAATTCGATTGCTAAGGCCCCCATATTTCTGTGATGAACGAATTTTATTTAACATATGTTCGCTTTCTTTTAAGTTTAGAAAATCATAGAAGTCCAAACAACTGTATTTCAGATTAATTTTAGCCGTCAGAAATGATTTCAAAGTCTCTATTTTCATTTGAGTTCTCTCAGATGTCCTTATCTCATTCATCAAAGAAAAGACACGTTCGAGTGCTGTATTTGTACCTGGAAGACACAACGCAAATCCCACAATCCTTGAAATATTCTCATAAGGAATAAGTGCTGAAACATCTGTACTCAACGCATATCAGTGTCAGTTTTTTCCACGTTTCCTGAGGGGTGACAAACTGCTGCATATTAAAACTCTCTTGAAATAATTCACTGTCACTGATGTTACACTTTGACAATACATTTATGAGGAGATTCGTGGCAATTTTGGACCTCAGCCCCTGTACGTGGATCGTTTAAAAGAACCCATTTCTCATTGTATTGCGCACTGCTGTCGTAAAATTCACAGATGGTTTCAGTGAGCTTAATAACGGTTATGTCCCCCTCAGATTCAAGTTTTCTTAAAGCACTTCTTATAACGTTTGGCACGAATCTGGTTTTTCGTTTTTCTGTCATATTCACTTTTAAATTATGAAGTGCTTCTCCAGCCTCTGCATATGTAATATGCTGGCCTTCCATCTTCAATACCGCTGCATGAAAAGTTGACGCTTGATTGTGTAAAAACATGAAGAGGACTTCAGAGCATGAGTTTTCAGAACATTCTTAGTATTGTTGAGCAGTTTTCTTCATTCAAGAAATATGATTTTAGTGGTCCGTAGAGCCGTAAAACTCTTTCAATGACTGGCATCAAGGCCAAACACCTACTATTACTGCTGTATACAAGCAATTATTACTACTCTACATCTAAAAGTGTACAAAATCCTTTTAAGCTTTCTACACGCACAAAATATATGTTACAATAATAATAAATCTTGTGAATGACACACTCTAGATCGACTGGTAAACAATCTGCAGCTGTCTTTATAGCATTATGCATTATATGCGCTGCACAATCCTACACCAATGACGTCACAACCAAGACAGCCCTTTAATTTGTGGAATATATTGTTTGTCCCTCTTCGAGACCGTCCATCAAAGTTTACGCTGACATTGTCCGCACAGGAAGCTACAACTTTGTCATTCAAATTATCTTCTGTGATGGTATCACAATATCTGCAGTTTCACCAGGCTGCTTTTTAAACTGGAGAATTTTCCCACATATGTTTTCAAGAGGCAAGAAATACGCAACAAGTACATAGAAGAGATTTGTGTTTCCATGATTAGATGTATCAGAAGGAAGAGTAATGCAGTTCGACTTGCATATTTCTCGCTGCAACTCATTATGACAGTGTGGAGCAAGCACGTTAACAACAATGGCTTCGCATTTTGTACTGCCACTTCTGGATGAGTATGGACGCACAGTCACTTGAACGAAACCTATTGTTCTCTTGTACGAAAAGTAAGGCCCATGTGCCTTCCGCTGGAGCTAGTTTAAGTTCGTAGTCACCTGGAAGAACTTGCCGAAGTAAGTCTGTTTAGCTTCTCGAAGATGCGGCAGTGGTATCTGGAGACTTTTGTTCGGTTATTTTCAGATGATACTCTGAATTGTACTTCCCTTCATCAGAAACAGAAAACTTTCCACCACATTTCGTGCAACGGGCATCATGGGCTGTTGTCTCCCTATTTGTTATGAATGGACACCTGTGTTAAAAGTAAATAAATGACAGTGTATGAGGGTTTGTTCGCTTGGATTTGATTTAAGCCGTCTACGATCTATGAATGTCCACGGGAACACAATTACTACGTAGGGGTCTATCAGGCCGCCTTTTTTATTTATTTACTTTTATGTGAAATAATTGTTCTGGTGAATATACATGTTTATGTTTTCTGTTTCTTTATCTGCTTTGTAAGTGCTGAAACGAGCAACTTCAAAAAACAGAAATTATTATCGTTGGTCAGTCGTATAAGACAAACATACATTATCGAAGACTTTAGATCTTTGTTCCACGTTGACAGCCACGGCCAAAATGGCTGAACTGCTCGCAGAATATATGCGAAACGGTTCATACAGTTTGATTCGTCATCTCCGTTGTAGTGCATCTGTCCCGATCTTTTGTTTTTAGATTATTGACAAGAAAATAGAGAAGCCGAATTATCTCGTAGATGGCGTAAATAGTGGAAGGTTCAGCTCAGAAGCGCAATAATATCGTCTTGCACCATAAAGAAATGGAGCAGAAGGAGAAAGTACATTTCCAGATGAGCCGTGTACGTCTGTGCTCTTGTTAAATGACCCTACCGTTAATCGTCTTTTACCAGTTATCTCGTGGTTTTTGCACAGTTTGTGAAGAAACACCAAGTCTTTGCGTGGAAGAATGCTTTAAGACAGCGTTCCTCAACTGGAGGGTCGTGACACGGCACCGGGACATGAAAAAATGAAATACCGGGTCGCACAATTATCTCCTTGTCGTAATTGGCAGTTCACAATTACGTACATTATTATATAATCACATTATAGTAATAGTAAGTTAATTAAAAAAACTTAGTTTGTAAAGGGAATCT